>NC_086341.1:4580413-5223642 GCF_032445375.1 Bacillus rossius redtenbacheri | reverse complement strand
TTCTAGCTCCCTCCTCCTAACTTCTTCTTCTAGCACCCTCAAATTAACTATTTGTAACTGCCTCTCGTTCTAACTTCAAGCTTCCTCATTCTAACTTCTTCTATCTCCCTTTTTATAGCTTCTTCTAGCTCCGTATGGCCACTTCTAGCTAGTTTCTCTCCAACTTCTAGTTCCTTCCTTATCGTAACCTTGGGGATAACTAACACTTCTAGGACAATATGAATTTGTGACTGCTGAAAACTTTGATATGCATAATTTATTAATGTAACATTTATGAAAATATATTTCGCACATGAAACTATAAAAGTAAAGTTGTGTACACATAACTCAAGCTGGCAAAAACACACAAAAAACTAGATAACACGAAGACTATATCTAGCATACACTTAAAAACTAAAAATAATTTTCAATGTGTATATTAATTAAGAAAAATGTGTACGAATTGAAATAAAACAAAATAATGGCTATAATTCAATATACAACTTTTTTCCGTTCAACTTCAGTTAGTCCATTTTAACAGGTGACGCCTAAAAAAATTCTTGCTAAAGAGCATTCCATACAATAAAAATTTTACTTGAACTCACAGAAAATTTGTATCGAATTTAATACGTCGAAAGGCATGTGATGTCATTAAAATATCATATGAGTGTTTCTAAGAACTGTGCTCTTCAACTGCATCATTCCGCACGTGTTCTGCATTATAAATGTAATTTTTCCATAACTATTTAGAAGGGCTTCGGTAGGTTCTTTGGTGGTAATCTAATGTATCCAGAAAAAATTCAATTTTTTCTTCTGAAATGCATGGTAAGCTATATTAGGTGCAATAAAAAAAATACGACAGTATAATTTTCGTGATCAAAAAGCCAATTCAAAGACGTTTTCTCTTCAGAAAATGAAATTTTATAAAATACATAGCTATGGTTATTTTTGCATTATATGAAATACGTATTAAGAGGTAATAATGAGTATTTCTTAAGGAAAATAGGCGCATAATATTTCATTCAATAATTTTTTTCTTAAACATAGAAAATTTAATATAACTAAGACTTTATTTCGTTTTATTATGCACACTAACGTGCACAGTTAATACTGCAAAGCAGTTCGAGGGAACAGGTTCACAAACAACTCTGACTACTGCAGGCACTGGGACAAAACAAAGCTTTATAAATGCGCGCGCAAGAATCCGAAACCCAGTTATTACTGCGAACCTTGTTTTTGTCCATGTCAACGTAAAAAAAAAACGTTCAAATATAATGTAAGTTAACATGAATTATGTAGAGACCTGCAAAATTCGCGGGTTCAATGACCTCCAGGATAGACTCAACTACACTCCACACACTCGGGCAAATGCCACCTGTTCATTGGCTGCTGACTTGTGAGTCGTCTCGACTGGGTGGCCTGTGATTCGACACTTCTTTGAGCGAGGGTCTCTAATTGGCCCTCATTTAATCCAGATTAACAGTGGACCAATTGCAGAAGCAGCGCTAAGGTAGGTTTAATTATTTGAATTGTAGCATATCACGAAATGAATCCGCGAATTTTGCAGGTCTCTATGAATTAGTGCAGTGTGTGTGAGGTGCATCTACACGTGCCCTTAAATTCCGGAGATTGAATTCGACATAATACTACTAAGTATCCAGGACATTTGAACGTGGCAGGAGAGGAGGGGGGAGGGGGGGGAAGCTGTGAGCTCCCGAGGTGTCGCCGGAGGAACTTTCCGTGACGAGAGCGCGCGTGTCTGTACCCGCGGCGGAGCAGGCAGGCAGGCGCAGACAGGCGACCTTGGAGGCGGAACAGATCTGCTTCTCTGCGCGGGGCAAGGCCGCGGGCGTTAAACCGTCTCGTGGTGCGCGTCGCGATGCACGGAACACAACATTCCGTTTTCATCTCCCCCCCCCCCTCCTGTGTTCCCCGCCCAAGGGCCCCTGTCACGACCACAGCCTGCTGCGGGAGTTGTTCCCTTTGTTGGTTCCTTGTCCGTCCGCATCTGCTGTTTTTTTGTTTGAGCTGTCTCGTCGTTGTCAGACCAGCGTGTTCGTCTTGGGCCGTTTTCTTTTTTCCATAACTAGATTCCTTCCTACCCGGTCACACACACGGTGTGCAGAGCTTCAGGAAAAACAACGCGATTTCGAAACTACTCGAGATATCCGAGTGAGGGTCTGCTTACGAAAAGCATTTAAGAGTTCGCTGAGGGCCGAAAAGTACTTTTGATTTTGGATGAAGTTTTTAAACTGTATTTTTAGAAGAGTTAAAATGGCTAAAACGCATGTTTTCAGAGTAATTTTTAGGCGTAAAAAAACCGGTAAAGATTCTTGAAAGCACTTAAGGGACTTGCATCACACCTTTATCTTCATTTCTCGGCCATATAATGTTACGGTCACCGCTCAGATTTCACAGCAGTTATCCTGTGACGACGAGAAGACTGCGCGCCAGTCCAGAGGAGACACCGCGCTAGAAGCACCAGCGAGCGTCGCGCTTATCATCCCGCCTCGCCGACACACATACACCCCTGACGAGGCGGGCCCCCTTAAGTTTGAATGTGTCCGTCTGCGTTGTTCACAATACACGTTTAGGTTCATCGTTGGGTTTATTTATCTGTTTGACATAATCTGATTTAGGTATGTTTTATGCGGATTTTTATGTTTTCAAATTTATTTCTTAATTTCCATTTCTTAATTTTTTTTCCAAGACAAACAGTGCAAAATGCAATGATGTAAGCCCAAGAAATTGTATTAAATCAAAATTTCCCATTTGCACGAATCATTAAAAGAACGTAGGAATACATTTATTATTATATTTATTAAGTGATCGTTTCCTTGTGACAGTCTGCAAGCGATGCCAACGCCCTACTTGGCCGGCCCTATTTGCTTCCGCACTGGATGTCTCAGATTGGACACACGCCTGAAATAAAACCCCAAGCCAACCACGAAACACAGACAAATGGTACAAAGGTTTTAACACACAGCTGGTCTGAATATGCGAAAAATAGAGACATGCAAAATTCGCGGGTTCGTTGGCCTTCAGGATGGACTGCACATACCCCTGTACACTCGGGGCAAATAACGCAAGTTCATTGGCTGCCGGCTTGTTTAAGTCGTCTCAGCTGGTTTGCCTGCGATCCGATCCTTCTTTGGTTGAGGGTTTATAACTGGTTGAGATTCGTCCAGATGAACAGTGAGCCAATAGCAAAAATTATCTAAGAGGTATATGTGTTTGAATTCTAGCCTATCGCGGAATGAATCCGCGAATTTTGCAGGTCTCTAGAGAAATGTACGTGCCCGCTGGCAGCCGGACGGCAAACACTGCTCCAGGGCAGTTCTGTTGGCTGATACTCCCACGAACGTCAGGGGTTCGGGACCGTGTTGATCCTACTACCCCCGCCCTTCCCCCCCCCCCCCGCCATGCAGCAACATGGCGGTCACCGAAGCCCCCGGCGTGGCTACACTGACGAGCGATAAGCACCGACGTAATCTCCCTGGCGCTGCGAGGGGGGGAAACAAACAAATAACCGCGGGCGAATAACTAATTACCGCGCGCATCAACTACCCCCTCCCGCCCCTCCTTCTAGCCACGAGGCCAGCTGGCCCAGAACCACGCTGGTAACTCTACTCTCGGCGCGGGGGTTTAATCACGGCGGCTACCCTGACGGACAGTTCTGACCATATTAGTGCGTGCGTGTCTGTGTTTGTTGATTGAGGGAGGGTGAAAGTGGGGAGGTAATTTGATTGCCGTAGAGACATGCTAAATTCGCGGATTCATTTCGCAATAGACTAGCATCAAAACAACTCTATACCTTCGTACCGCTTCTGCGATTGGCCCACATTTTATCCGGGGAACCGTGAGCCAATGGGAAACAAACGCTAAACCAAGAAAGTGACGAATTACGGACGGCCTGGTTGAGACGTCTACACGCGTCAGCAGCCAATGAACAGGTGTCATTTCCGCGAGTATTTAAAGGACTGTGGAGTCTATTCCTAGAGGTCAATGAATCAGCGAATTTTGCAGGTCTCTATAGATTGGTCATTTGTCCGCGCTCGCCATAAAAGATCGGTGTCCTCTAGTGGACTGCACACACAATGATCGACATTTCAGACACCGCATGCAACTGCACTGCAGTGCGTTTACATAAAAAAAAAAAAAAGATATACATGAGGACCCGAAAAAAATTCGCGTTTTCATTTCGCGATAGGCTAGAATCGAAATGCTTTTAACGTTTTGCCGCTTCAGTTGTTGAACCACAGTTGGTCTGGAGGTCTCCGAGCCAAGGAGTAACTCTCAAAGAAAGGAGTATCGAATCAAAAGGCATCCCAGTGTACAGGTGTCGCGAGTTCAGTAGCCAATGAACAGGTGTAATTATTTTCCCGAATGCACAGAGGACCACGGAGTCTAACGTAGAGGTCATTGGAAACGCGAATCTTTCAAGTCCCTAGTTATACAAGTATACATATTTATATTTGATTAGTAGAGACCTGCAAAATTCGCGGTTTCGATGGCCTTCAGGATAGACTGCACATGCCCCTGTACACTCCGGGAAAATAACGCAAGTTCATTGGCTTCCGACTTGTAAGTAATCTCAGCTGGTTTGTCTGTGATTCGATCCTTCTTTGGTTGAGGGTTTATAATTGGTTGAGATTCGTCCAGATGAACAGTAAGCCAATAGCAAAATCATCTAAAAGGCATATGTATTTGATTTCTAGCCTATCGCCGAATGAATCCGCGAATTTTTCCGGTCTCTACATATTTATATTTGATTAGGAAACTCCGAGACGCATTGGTAGGGGCAATGTTAATTTATATATATTTATATTTATATTTAGAGACCAGCTGTGTTGACAAAAACACTGCACGATCGACCGAGGGTCGTGATTGGTCGAATTCCTTTCGTGTACAAGGCCACTGCAGGCACGCGGATCACAGTCTGGTCGAATGAGAAGGCCGACGGCGGCCAATCACGAGGAAGGTTCGGCACGTGCACTCGGTAGCGAGGCGGGCTGATAGGTGCGACGTTCGCTGGTCCTTCTGGCGCGATGTCGCCTCTAAGCACGAGCTCTGGACTGGCGCGCAGTCTTCCCGTCTTGCACGGGGCAACAATGAGTAGAGGCCGGAAAAATTCGCGAGTTCATTTCGCGATAGGCTAAAATACAAATAGTTATACCTCAATGCAGCCTCTGTTATTGGCTCACAACTCACCTAGATGACTCTGGGCCAATGAGAAACACCCAACCGAAGCTGTATCGAATCACAGACTGCTACGTTGGGACGTCTCACAAGACAGGAGCCAATGAGTTGGTCACATTTGACCTAGTGTAAGTAGAACTATGGAGTTCGTCCTACAGGTCATTGAACACGCGAATTTTTCCGGTCCCTAACAATGTGTGTGGCAACATTAACATTGCACGGCGCAATGCAAGTCCCTTGAGTGCTTACGAGAATCTCTACTGGCTGTTTCATACCTCAATATAATTCTAAAAACAAGCGTTTTTTTGTTGCAATTTTCACCCTTCTAAAAATACAGTTTGAACACGTATCCTTATATAGGCTATAGTAATATCTTGAGCAGTATTCAAATCGCGTAGTTTCTTCTGAAGCTGTGTGCACCGTATGTGCACCCGGATAGACGAGGGGAGGGGAGTGGGAGTGTAATCAAAATGTGCTGTCCTGCGCTTGTTAGTGTTCGCTGAAAGTTTGAAATGCTCCAATATATCGTGGTCGTGCTAGTTTTCCGCACCGGAGGTAATGGAAGTGCATCGCCGTTAAAAGAAATGATGTCCGAGAGCAAAGCGCGGGTCCAATGGACCGATGTCGACGGATGACGAACCCGATAACGAGATAATGCCTGCTAATGGACCGATAAGCTCGGGCTACGCGCCAGAAAGTGGCCCGCCTAATGCACGAAGGCCCTCGATACTGGGGCGACCCAATGCGAACATTCCTACCACATAGTCCCCACTAACATTATAATTACGAAAGTGTGTTTGTCTGTTTGTCCTTCCGCGCACCATATAAATAGTTTATCGTTACTCACTGAGTACTCCAAACGAACTGCGAGCCAATGGCAGAAGCAGCAATGAGGTATATATTTATTTGAATGTTAGCCTGTCACCAACTGTTATATACGCTTAATTTGTTTCCCAATTCTCTAACAACACGTTCAGGCGCAAATGTAAAAAAAGAAATGGTCCGTCCTGTTCATTAACCATCCCTTTGCCCTCGCTGCAAACGATCAGTGGTCGCACGGGATACCACGCCGAGGTGAAGGGCGTCTGTGAACCCTCCCGGCACTCGTGGCATTACAAGCACGGCTGCAGTTCTCACAAACCAGAGTTGTCCTCGGCAGTCCGTCTTGGAACAACATGTTTCTCTGTTACAATCAAGCTACTGAAAAAAAATCGCAAACAAATTTGTAGAAATCCAGCATTATCTTTGTTTTTTTCCCAAATAGAATTCACAGCACTTTTCTTGCCATATTGGAAAAAAAAAAATTTTAATTTTTTACCAACAACATGCTGTAGAATTTACAGAAATTTTTCTTGCAATATAAAAAAAAAATTGGCAACTGAATTTAAAAAAAAGTTTTTTTTTGTAACATTATCAATACATTACTGTGCCTACTTATAAGAGCGTTCAGATTTTCAAGTGAAAAATGCCCGCTCCTAACATTCACCAGCGCGCGCATAAATTTTTGCAGTCCACTTAATGAGCGGTCATATTTATTCGCAAAAAAAAAATAACCTGCTCCCAGCTACAGGTCAACGAACTCTGCGAAGCGAGTTGTTTATTCGCCATCCAACGCGGCAACACCGCGCATCTGGTTGCTATTTGGCCACGTTCTCCCTTCTTCAACACGTCCAGAGCAAGTAAGTACTCTTCCACAGCAGGACGCCTCGATGTAGGTACAAATCACTGTCACAATCTTTACGAGCACCAGTCGTATTCTGCGGATATACTTTACTTACGTGAAATTCTTTATTTTACGACCCTTTGTGACTCAACTCGCTAGGAAGTACGGCCGTCACTTGTTTCCGACAGACAATGGCACGCAAACGAACGCCTCGTGCAGTCGTGTATTTCGAGACAGATCTTTGAATATATATATATATACTGTATAGAAGTCGCCAGCCCAGGTTGAAATTTCTAATACGGTTTTGAGGTAGTTGGTTAATTCACCGCCGCAATCGCCACCATCTCTAGGGCATCGACTTGTGGTGGTCCCTAGCGGACAAGTGTCGAACTCTTCATACACCCCTTCCCCCTCCTGTTGAACAACCTTGAGCTGCAGTGAATGATAGGTAGGGGGTTACGGGGGGAATGACAGCGAGGCGACAGTTCTGCGCTCTAACGTGTACATAACAGCTAAGACGATACAGGGCGTTACGGCAGCGCACTGCAGCGGTGAAGTTCCCAAGCTGCTCTTCATACGCTTCTGAAAAACGTAGAGTAAATCCTATTCACTCGCGACTTCTATACAGTATATATATTCAAAGGACAGACGTAAGCGAGAACATTATTATAATTGTAAGGGAATGGCCGAAAATAAAAATGTGTCTTCTGTGACAGTCTTGAAATAAAACGAACTGTCACGTGATCTGGTTGTCACGAAAGAGAGCTGGATAGTAACACAGGCTCTATGCACTGGATTTATAACTGATCACTAGAGACCTGCAAATTTCGCGGATTCATTCGGTGATAGGCTAGAATACAAACACATATACCTCTTAGATGATTTTGCTATTGGCTTACTGTTCATCTGGACGAATCTCAACCAGTTATAAACTCTCAACCAAAGAAGGATCGAATCACAGACAAACCAGCTGAGACGACTTACAAGTCGGCAGCCAATAAACTTGCGTTATTTTCCCGAGTGTACAGGGGTATGTGCAGTCTATCCTGAAGGCCATCGAAACCACGAATTTTGCAGGTCTCTAATGATCACTTTCAATGTCCGTGTGTGTTGAGTCTGTAGTCGACTGATATAAGCGTACGCTGCATGTTCACCACGACAAAATCACCAATCACAATCATCATCAACAATCGTTAGAGACCGGAAAAATTCGCGGGTGCAATGACCTTCAGGATAGACTCCAATATCCTCTAGACACTCGTGCAAATGCCAACTGTTCATTGGCTGCTGACTTGTGAGACGTCTCGACTGGGTGGTCTGTGATTCGACACTTCTATGAGTGAGGGTCTCTAATTGGCCCTCAGTCCTCCAGATTAACAGTAAAACAATTGCAGAAGCTGCAATAAGGTATAATTATTTGAATTTTAGCAAAACACGAAATGAACCCGCGAATTTTTCAGGTCTCTAACAATCGTAGTCAATCATCATCGCTCATCTACATCAATCACCACCAATAATCATTTCCAAACATCATCACAATCAGCTACTGCGCTCCGAGTACTCGGCGCTAAGCTCTCTGGTCAAGCACGTGTAATGAACAAGTGGCGACATCGCAGACATCAGAGAAGTTCACGTGAGGCGAAACACTCAGCGACGGGATGCGTGGGTGGAGGAAACGGGAGCACCCCGACAAAACCCGGCGGCTCAAAGCAACGTCTCCGACGTTTCCCACAACAACAAAAAAATAAAAATTTTCGGGGGTTGACTCGACGCTTGAATTGTTTTGCGCGCGAAGTAACAACACTTATCTGTAGAGACCTGAAAATTTCGCGGATTCATTTCGTGATAGGCTAGAATCAAAATACGTCTGCCTTTTTACCGCATCGGTGATTGGGCCACAGTTTATCTGAATGACACTCGGCCAATGAAAAACCTTTAACAAAAGAAGTATCGAACCACGAGCATCCCAGTTAACAGGTGTCACGAGTCAGTAGCCAATGAGCAGGTGTAATTTTCTCGCGTGCATAGAGGATCATGGAGTCTATTCTACAGGTCATTGAAATCGCAAATTTTTCCGGCTTCTACTTCTGACAAGCAGTTTTCAGTTCACGGAAAAAAAATTAGTTCTTTCCAGATGGACAAAATTTATTTTTTTGACAATAACATGAATTTTTCAATTCTTTTCAATGTTTTTTATTATTCCAAGTACATCATTAAGTAAGCACAAACACTAAAAACCGATAAAAAAATTTTGAAACATTATAATGAAATTGGAATAAGGGTCAGTCTCGGAAAAGGCGAGGCATTCGTTGGGAGCAATATTTTTAAAGCAATTATATTTTTAACTTTCTTTCTCTGCATCATAATCTCTTGCCATTCCCTTTGATTGTGTTGTTTTTACTGCCCTTAGAGGCCTGAAAAACTTCTAAGAAGGTGTCAGATTATTTTTTTCCCCCTTGACAATACCGTTAAAAAAAGTGAACACGACGATATCTAAAAAAAAAAAAAAAAAAAAAAAAGAGACTGAAATGGGGGATGGAATGAAGTCCGGGTAATTAGCCATTAAAAAAATACAATAGGCACCAGAACCGTGGAAAATACCAAAAAGCAAAAATTAATCTGCGGCCTTTAGAATCCCGCAGCTCGTATCTGGGCAGTAAAGAGCCTTCCTCGTCTCTTCAACGGCGCGGAACAAAGTGGCGACGTGGTCTGTCAAGTTGGCACTCCTGTTCCCGACGGTGCTGTTCACAGGATGTTCCGAAGACCTCGCTCTGAAAGTGATCTGCACGAAAGCTTAGCTTTTATTTTTCTAACTCAACTAACTAATACTAAATGTAATTTGTTTGAGAGATGTTCGGGTTAGGGAAGACTCAAAAGTACATACGTCCCAGGCCGAAGCATATACGCCTGGTCACGCCGGGTTTCAGCCATGCCTCGTGTGCTTTGTTCGGTGATTGGCCAGACATGGCAACAAACGTAACCCATCTTAAACTCTGGACTGTAAGTATTCAAGTTGGGCCCACACGAAACCTGCACAGACTCAGGGAAAACCCTGGGCTCATTCATGCAGGGATAAACAAATAGAGCATTAAGAAGACAGGTTCGGCGCAGGACAAGAAGGATGGTCCAGGAAGAAGCAGGAGAGTGTCAGTCCATGCTGGGGTCGGGAAAAATGGTGTTTGCGTGCGTCTGGGTTGGTACCAGTGGCGGTGAGCGACTTCACTCGTCGTCCAACGGCTGCCAGTCAGCTCGCGTGCTTATAACTGTGGAAATAAAGGCGGTGTTGGGCGCATATTAATAACATAATAACTAGAGACCTGAAAAATCCGCGTATTAATTTGGAGATAGGCTGGAATCCAAATACGTGTGCCTTTTTACTGCATCAGTGATTGGGCTACAGTTTTTCTGAATGACACTCGGCCAATGACAAACCTTCAAGAAAAAAAAAGTATCGAATCACTAGCGTCCCAGTTAACAGGTGTCACGAGTCAGTAGCCAATGAGCAGAAGTAATTTTCCCGTCTCTAGTTATCGTGGATATATGTTACGCATCTCTGGCGAGTACTCGAAGAGTCGTTCAAGTGTTTATTTTTTTTATGCCTAAAATTCTACCTACTCATTTTCTAGATGTGTTGTTGTTCTTGGGCCAAATGAAATGATGGTCCCGAGGAAGAAGTTGTCACTTCACGCCGGGGGGGAGAACTTGTTGCTGTTTCAATAAACTGGCCTGCGCCGCCGCCGGTTCGTGTTGGATGGTGCTTCGCGTGCATACCACACTGCCGGATCCGCGCGTGTTGGATGGTGCTGCGTGTGTGTACACCGCGGATGCGCGTGTGTGGGTGTGGCAGGCGAGACACACCGCTTCGCAGTTCCGAGCCGGACAGAAACAACAGCTGCACAGCTGCGTGGCGTGGTGGTGGTGGTGGTGGTGGTTGAAGAAGGGGGAGGGGGAGGGGGGAACACACCGCACCGGGACAACCCGGGCCCTTTCCAGCGGACAGACGGCTCGGTCAAGGGGTTTGCTCTGCGCGTCGCTGGAAAAACACGGTTTGTTGGAGTGTCGGAAGGGGGGCGAGAGAAAGGGGGGGTTTGTTTACGCGACCATTGGTTCGACACACGCCGGCCCCGCCCCCCGGGCCAGAGCAGTGCTTGTATGTGACGTCAGTTCGGGTCGCGCACACACGACACACTCCTGCGGACAGTCGGGGGCGGAACACGAGAAGTAGTCACGTCCGCGAACCAGCGCCCGCGCACCTGTGTCATGTCACACTACTACAAGGGAAACATATAAAGCTTCGCGTTAAAACAAATAATAACCATATTATAAGTAGAGACCAGAAAAATTCGCGATTTCAAGGACCTGTAGGATATACTCCATGATCCTCTATGCCCTCGGGAAAATTACAGCTGCCCATTGGCTTACTGACTCGTGACACCTGTTAACTGGGACGCTAGTGATTCGATACTTCTTTTGTCGAAGGTTTTTCATTGGCCGAGTGTCATTCAGATAAACTGTGGCCCAATCACTGATGCAGTAAAAAGGCAAACGTTTTTGGATTCTAGACTATCACGAAATGAATTCGCGAATTTTTCCTGTCTCTAATAATAACCATATTATAAGTAGAAGTACTTAATGTGACAGAAAGCTCCTATTTAATTTCTTGAAATTCTTTAATAAATTTTATATATATATAAGTACATATTTACTCAAAAAATTAATAAAATAATTAAAAAAATAACAAAGATTTTTAAGTAACAAAACGTTTTACAATAAAATTGTCGAACATTAAAACTGTAACGAAACTTTTACTTCATAAGTAGAGACCGGAAAAATTCGCGATTTCAATGACCTGTAGGATATACTCAATGATCCTATATGCACGCCAGAAAATTACATTTGCTCATTGGCTACTGACTCGTGACACCTGTTAACTGGGACGCTAGTGATTCGATACTTCTTTTGTTGAAGGTTTTTCATTGGCTGAGTATCATTCAGATTAACTGTGGCCCAATCACTGATGCAGTAAAAAGGCAAACGTTTTTGAATTCTGGACTATCAAGAAATGAATCCGCGAATTTTTCCGGTCTCTATTCATAAGTTTTTAATAAGAATTTTCAACGATTTGAACAATTATTCAAGAAACATAACTTAATTTTTATTCATCTAAGACACACGGAACTTTTGTATAAAATCTATAGTTTTGAAAATTATGGTTTTAAAACAGATTTTAAGTTCATTTATATTATTGAAATTGGACGAATAATTTCCTGTTGTAATAGCGACACCATTTAAATATATACACACATATATATAAAATATTTCTATGTACATGGGAAATAAAAACATAAAAAATAGTAAACATTGTAACGAAGAGAAAGATTTTGAGTGCTTTCCATCTCACAAGAATACGAAAAATAAACATGCAGGTAATAAATAGTAAAGATTGTTTTAATGACTATATCAGAAAATAATTCAAAAATAATTTTTTAAGATAGAATATTTAAAATATAGTAAAAAAAATAGAAAAATTTTTATGAGAGTATTTTTTTTTTCGTAATAAATATCTAAAAATGAAAGTAAAATCAATATCTCACGATTAAATTCAAGAAGAATATTTAAATTAAAACTGTAACAATTAAGAAAAGTATAGAGTTATTTTTTTATTTTTATCGCGTAATAATACTAAGAGACAAGCATTCATGCATACGTAAACAGTGCTTTAATGCATAAGGGTGAAAAAAAATCATGCTTAAAATATAGAAATTAATTCATTTGATATAAAAACGTAATCTTTATTTTAAGTATGTGTTAAGTTAATTTTTTACGGATACAAAGAAAAAATATATATAATATGCAGGTCTAATAAAAATTACTGTTAAATTCAAATTTGTTAGATGAATTATTTTGTTAATAAATATAGAGGGAAAACGGAGTATCACATTAAAGAAAAAAAATATTGTTTAGTAATATATATATTTTGATAGCAAAATAATATAAAACCATAAACATTTGTTTCATATTATATTAAATAACAAATTTAATAAAAAATTATATATGCATTTTTTGTTAGCAAAACAGAGCAAAAATTGAAATTATTTTAGATGAAATAAAAAATATATATATACTTATAATTTTATTGTGTGAATATATTTATTAATAAAACATTGAAAGTAAAAACCGAGAGTAAGGTTGTTAATAAATGAGTATTTGTTTAATTTATGGTGTTATAAAACTTATTCAAAATTATTGATATAATAAACTATCTTAAAATAATAATCAATACACTAAAAATAATGAACAAAGCAAGATAACTAAACAAATAATATAATATTTTTTTTGGGTTATTTATTATTAGATTAAAGATGATTAAATTAATAATAAAAAAAATATCAAATAAACTTTCATATAATAATTCGATAATATTGATTTTTAATCGACAACACATAGAAATCACATTAAAGCAATCACGCTAGCTAGCATTTATATGTAATTATTTTAACAATTGTGACTTTACAACAAAAACTGCCAAAATTAATTTAATAGCGTCAGCTTTTCAATCAAGAATGCATTGTCAAAAAATTGAATAATTATAAATAATAAAGGTATTGTAAATTAAAGAACAAGTGTAAGGAATTTAAATTTTAAATTACTAAGGACATACGAAGGGAGATATAAATTAGTAAATGTATTTTATAACTATTATTTAAAAGACTTTAAAACAGAAGAATTTTTTGAAACATGTCAAGTCGGAGTTCGATAAAATATCGGCCCGTGTGCAAACGCTCTTAGGGAAAATTCCCGAGGAAGAAAAATACTTAACACTCTGTCTCACATCCCATATTGATTCTCTCTCTCTCCCCCCCCCCCCCCTCCACCATCAATACTATTATTAAAGGCCTATTTTTTTTTTTAAATTTCAACTCGATACTTAAATTTCATTTGTAGTTACGCCAGAAATATTTTCGACGGATATTCACTTGCTGAAATAAAGCGTGTGAGAAAAAAAAGGCGCACAAGTCTTCGTAGTTATCATCACTTGGCGTGAGTTTTTACAACCGTGACATTCCACTAAGGGCCGCTTGCAGAGGCAGGCGAGTGAAGTCCGAGCAAAAACTTGGCAGGTTAATCAAATGGTAGAGACCGGAAAAATTCGCGATTTCAAGGACCTGTAGGATAGACTCCATGATCCTCTATGCACGCGGAAAAATTACATTTGCTCATTGGTTACTAACTCGTGACACCTGTTAACTGGGACGCTACTGATTCGATACTTCTTTTGTTGAAGGTTTTTCATTGGCCGAGTATCATTCAGATAAACTGTGGCCCAATCACTGATGCGATAAAAAAGGCAAATGTTTTTTTGGATTCTAGACTATCACGGAATGAATCCGCGAATTTTTCAGGTCTCTACAAATGGGAGAATAAACCACTTCGCCTCAAGTCACGACTGTGCAAGCCGGCCTAAGTGATTATTAGAGACCTGCAAAATTCGCGGATTCATTCGGTGATAGGCTAGAATTCAAACACATATACCTCTTAGATAATTTTGCTATTGGCTTACTGTTCATCTGGACGAATCTCAACCAATTATAAACCCTCAACCAAAGAAGGATCGAATCACAGACAAACCAGCTGAGACTACTTACAAGTCGGCAGCCAATGAACTTGCCTTATTTGCCCGAGTGTACCAGGGGTATGTGCAGTCCATCCTGAAGGCCCATCGAAACCGCGAATTTTGCAGGTCTCTAGTGATTATCTGTTGAAAGAATTTTTTTTTTTTCCTTTGTGGCAAAACAACAAATGCAATGGGAAGTATATCGAGTTAATCGTGCGAGAGACCCGACCACTTGACTGGTGAAATGCGTTCACGGGGCGGACAGAGAGAGAGGTACGAGCAGAGGTCGTGAAGGGCGGACGTGTTTCGGGGGCAGAGCGAGCGCTGCTCTTCCGCCGCCGCCGTGTGTCCACTCGCCCGTCGAGTGTTCTCACGCGAGGCTGGCTGTGCACACACGGCACACACACGCACACGGCACACCCCGCGGTCGGCCGCGAGTCATTGTGTTTGCAGAGCGGGCGAGGTCAGTTTGCTCAGTCCCCTCCCTCTCCCGACCACACCCCCTCCCACCCACATGCCCACACGGGCGGCAGGTTGAAAGGGAGAGTACTGCTCCAACCACGTGCATAGAGACCGGGAAAACTCGCGGATTCATTTCGTGATGGTCTAGAATCCAAAAAAAAACGTTCGCCTCTTTACCGCACCAGTGATTGGGCCACAGTTTATCTGAATGACACTCGGCCAGTGAAAAAATCCTTCAACAAAAGAAGTATCGAATCACTAGCGTCACAGTTAAACAGGTGTCACGAGTCAGTAGCCGATGAGCAGATGTTATTTTTTCCCGCGCGCGTAGAGGATCATGGAGTCTATCCTGCAGGTCATTTGAAATCGCGAATTTTTTTTCCGGTCTCTAGACATGCATATTTCGCGAAGAGATTCCAACACTACCTGAAAGTTAAAAACACCGTAGCATCGGTCTGTGTCTCGTGATTGGGCGAGTTTCATTTCAGGTCAGTATCGATTGTTGCAACACCAATCACAGCGATTCAATGCGGAAGCAAACACGTCCTGAGTGGCTCAGGTCAAACAAGGCAACGACTTCCCTCGCAGACGTCCGCCTATCACAAGGAAGAAACAGCTGGTTGTGAGTATAACTTGTTGGAGTCTAATAGGCGTTCAGATTTATTCGCGAAAAATGCCTGCCCCTATGCATATGGGATCCGGCAAAATTACGCATTTACTTGTACATACCCTAATAATAATTCACACATCACAACTATAAAATTCTAAAAAAAAATTAACTACACTGTTAAATTTACTTTTAAATTGAACTGAAAAACGGAAATAATCATCCAAAGTTAACAAATATATTTGTGAATTTGTACATTTACAACTGTATCACTACAAAATAGTGTTCGCAGTAATACCTTTGAATATATATACTGTATAGAAGTCGCGAGTGGATAGGATTTACTCTACGTTTTTCAGAAGCGTATGATGAGCAGCTTGGGAACTTCACCGCTGCAGTGCGCTGCCGTAACGCCCTCTATCCTCTTAGTTGTTATTTGCACGTTAGAGCGCAGCACTGTCGCCCGCTGTCATTCCCCGCACCCCCCATCCATCATTCACTGTAGCTCAATGTCGTTCAACTAGAGGGGGAATGGGTGTTTGAAGAGTTTGACACTTGTCCGCTAGGGACAATCACAAGTCGATGCCCTAGAGATGGTGGCGATTGCGGCGGTGAATTAACCAACTACCTCAAAACCGTATTAGAAATTTTAACCTGGGCTGGCGACTTCTATACAGTATATATATTCAAAGGTAATACTGAGTTCGGATTCTTGCCCGGGGATTTGTGCTAAGTTTTGTCCCAGTAGATCCAAAAGTTAGTTGTTTGAGAAAACCGTTCCCGGGTTTTCAGAGCTTCTACCGCACCTGTATGCGGCCCTCGGACTGTTCCTCTCTGCCCGATTGACAGAGAGACGAAGTCCCGGCCACGAAGTAGGGCCTACATCACTAAGTAACGAGTCCTGTTTATCAACAACTGTGAAAAAAAAAATCGGTACCTACACAAAAGAATGCCCCAGTTAAAAATACAATTAAACAGCATCAACTGTAAGCGTCGTGGAATGTTTGTTCAAGGTCACGACTATATGAAGAGTTAACTCGAAACAGCTTCAGATAAAGCGCATGCGCAGAGTGCTGGCTTTGTTTGTTTCCTCGCTCGCTCGCAGCGCCACCTACGCATAAATGGCGATTCGCAGAGGACGAACATGCAAACTTTATCTGGTAACATGATGGAGCCCCTCCCCATTGCAATCTATTCGCGCGAGAGTGGTTGAACGTCCATTGGTCGTAATGGTCGAGACGACAGAGCTCTTTTTCACTGGGCCTCCACGTTCACCTGACATAACGCCATGTGATTTTTTTTTTCCTTTGGGGCTTTATAAAAGATTTGCCAGAGTTGAGACACAGAATTCAAGAGGCTTTTGCTGCCAATGCTACGGACGTGTTAACCAAAGTGTGGGAAGAATTTGACTTTAGGTTGGATATGTGCCGTATAGTTAAATATGCATACATTGAAAATTTGTTAGAAAAAATAGGTTAGTTTACCTTCAATTTACGTATGATTTATTTTAAACAGTATAAATTAAACTGTTATAATGTACCATTGAAACTGAAACATTCCTTTATGGACATAATGTATAAGCTGAGGTGCTCCACGTAGATTTTTCTATGAACATAAATCTAACAAGTATTAGTTTCAGTTGTGTGTGACAAATGTAGCCGATACACTTGCGAACAATAACCAGATTGGTTCAAGTTGTTATTTTGGCGGTACGACATAGCCGGTTACACTGTAAGTCATAAGAAACCTCAATAAAAGCCAAAATAGACGAATATACAAAGAAAAAAAAGATGAACATGCAAACACCTAGAAAACAAGATAAAACTAGCCGATGTCAAAATATCAAAAACTTAAACAGCTCAGAAAATTTCATGGAAGAAATTAACAAAAAAAAATTATAACAGCACAGACAGACACAGTGAGCTAACAACGACGAGACATCAGCAACAAGGACAGTAAATT
Organism: Bacillus rossius redtenbacheri; assembly: GCF_032445375.1. Lineage (NCBI taxonomy): Eukaryota > Metazoa > Arthropoda > Insecta > Phasmatodea > Bacillidae > Bacillus > Bacillus rossius. The sequence goes on along the minus strand of NC_086341.1, from coordinate 5,206,155 downwards.
AAGACACGGACAACACAGCAACACACAGGCGAACCCAACGATGATACCACTGTCCTTGTTGTTACTGTCTCGTCACTGTTGGCCCACTTTGTCCTTCTGTGCTGTAATGATTATTAGACTAATTCCTTCCGTTGAATTTTCTACGCTGTCTATGATCTTAAATTTTTTTTTATATCGGCTGATATTTTGCCCCTTTTTTTCTGTGTGGTTGCATGTTCTTATTTTAATATATTCATATTTTATATCCGTTATTCATGTTTCATGGTGTGTCGGCTAATTTTTTTTTATTTTTATTTTTTTTTGAAAATTCAATAACTAAGCAAAACGTTCTAATGGTTAATAATGTTCGCAGGCTTTCCAGGACCATTGTCTGAAGTAGCTTGCTTGGCTTCTGGGTTGTAGCCGTGTGTCCTTGGCGAATAAATCCAGCGACGTTTTCGGGTCGGCATTGTAGTCGCCATCATCAGGGAGCAGTTACCTACTGTGTCCTTGGTCGAAAAATCCAGCGACGTTTTCGGGTCGACATTGCAGTCTCCATCATCAGGGAGCAGTTACCTACTGTGTCCTTGGTCGAAAAATCCACCGACGTTTTCGGGTCGACATTGCAGTCTCCATCATCAGGGAGCAGTTACCTACTGTGTCCTTGGTCGAACGATTCACCGACGTTTCGGTCAACATTGCAGTCGCCATCATCATAAGGAGCAGTTTAGTTACCCAAAGCCGCGTCCTTGGCGAATAACTCAACTACCGGGCAACTGCTCCCTGACGATGGCGACTGCAAATGTCGACCCGAAACGTCGGTGAGTTATTATTCGCCGAAGATCACGGCTACGACCCAGGAGCCAACAGCTACTTGGCCGGACCTGCGGACCCGCCTCTCCTCCGGGCGAGGATCACGTGTCGCCGGGGGCTCGCACGGGCTTTGAATACATACACTGTATAGAAGTCACGAGTGGGATAGGATTTACTCTACGTTTTTCAGAAGCGTATGATGAGCAGCTTGAGAACTTCACCGCTGCAGTGCGCTGCCGTAACGCGCCCCGTATCGTCTTAGGTTGTTATTTACACGTTAGAGCGCAGCACTTTCGCCCGCTGTCATTCCCCCGCACACCCCCCCACCTATCATTCACTGCAGCTCAAGGTCGTTCAACGGGGAGGGGGGAAGGGGTTTTGGAAGAGTTCGACACTTGTCCGCTAGGGACCGCCACAAGTCGATGCCCTAGAGATGGTGGCGATTGCGGCGGTGAATTAACCAACTACCTCAAAACCGTATTATAAATTTCAACCTGGGCTGGCGACTTCTATACGGTATATATATTCAAAGGCGCGGGGTCCTGGAGACTGCAGGGGGCCGCGCCCAGCCCGGAACGCGTCTCTCGCTATCAGCCCCGCGGGGCGATAACACTGGGCCCAAGGCCTCCGCCGTGTGGGCGCGGCGTCTGGGCGGGGTCCCGGCTTCGTCCACACCCTGCCAATACTTAGCTCTCCAGAACACCTCTCTCTCTCTCTCTCTCTCTCTCTCTCTCTCATGCCTCATGATTAGAGACCGAAAAAAAATTCGCGATTTCAATTACCTGTACGATAGACTCCATGATCCTCTCTATGCACGCGGGAAAAAAATAATAACTTTTGCTCATTGGCTATACTGACTCGCGACACAACATGTTAACTGGGACGCTCGAGATTCGATACTTCTTTTGTTGAAAGTTTTTTTTCACTGGCCGAGTGTCATTCAGATAAACTGTGGCCCAATCACTGATGCACTAAAAAAAGGCAAACGTGTTTCGATTCTAGCCTATCGCAAAATGAATCCGCGAATTTTTCAGGTCTCTCTATACTCATGATGTTGGTGGTGATGGTCCTGCTGCTCCATGCCTAACCAAACTTGTTCAGCATGACCCCGAGCTTATATACCCATTTTCTCTCCCCCCCCTTCCTTCCTATTGCCCCTCCAATCCTCTGGTTTAATTAAATAATAGAGATGATTCTAGAATGTTCTAGAAGGATCTTCACACCAGTTCACATAATCGATATATAAATAACCGATTTCCGGGATTTATTCTTCTTCTTCTTCTTCTTCTTCTTGAATCCGGAGTTGGTGACACTGAATTCGATGTTGTGTTGGAATGAAGTCTCCACTTTGTCTATGGTTTTTTGTGTGAAAGTGCACTGTCTTTGCCGCACACAGCCGTAGCCTATCTGTGAGTCGTGATGTCACAATAATGTCAGTTTATTCCTACCCGCTAACATGAAAGGTAAGTGTAGAATCTTAAATTAACGTCTCGTGACCATACACGGTCTCAACGTCAACACCTTTGTACAGTGTGGGCCAAACGTCTTGCATACCACCTGCGCAAAGGGGTAGGCACTACCGGGTCGTTACCACAACGCCGAACGTACAATAACGCCGAATACCATAACGCCGAATGCCAAATTGACCGCAACGCCGACGACAGCTAGAAAACTGCTGTGTACCACAACGCCGAAATACAGTAACGCTGAAAAATGTTGCTGCGGGGAGGGGGGGCCACAGGAGCAAAATGAAAAACAACTGAATGAATTTGTGTGTGTTTCTTAAATGTATCTCAACGCCGAAATACCATAACCTAACCTAACCTAGGCTAGCCTAACCTAGCCTGACCTTTGTGGCAGTCCTGCAATGACATTTTTAGGCGTTAATGTATTTCGGCGTTGTGGTACACAGCAGTTTTCTAGCTGTCGGCGTTGTAGTCAATTTGGCATTCGGCGTAATGGTTTTCGGCGTTATTGTACGTTCGGCGTTGTGGTATTTCGGCGTTGTGGTGCGTCCCCGGGACGACGTACGTATCAGCGTGTCGCGGAAAACATTTAAATACACACCACGTACAGTCTGGCAACTTTGTTTTCGGACCTGCGCAGACCCCAGTGTCAGAGGGCGGTCACGTGATTCCAGCGGAGTGGAGGGGGGATCAGCTCCCGAAGACAAGTGCCTCGCGGGTCGGTTTACACGATAACAGTGTTGCGTTAGCGGGGATATAACACCTTTCAGCCACGTCGCGAAGAGAGTGGAGTGTGTTCGTGTACGTTTGTCCTTGAGGCAGGAGTGGCATATCTCCCCTACCAGCAGACGATTCTGCAGGGGCGAAGGTTGGGGCGGAACGGGAATGTCTCCAAGGTCAATCTCTAAGTTGCCGGAGTTATAGTTAAGTACTTAGCGAGCGATACGTAAGAAGATACAAGCACCAAGCGACACTGCGATGGTAGATGTTTTTGAAAGAGTTGATGAGTAACCGGGCCCTGTTCACCTTGTAAGACTTTTCGCGTCCGCACTATATTTTTTTTAATGATAATTATTTAGATTGTTATATTTAATGACTTTGGCGCGTGTTCCTCGTTCATGAATGTAGTCTGGATAGTTTAACGTATTATAAATGTTGATGAAAACATTTTGACGTGACAACGTCTAATAAATCGATGAACGCCGGCTTCACGCACGAAAAAGTGTCCCGTTACGCACATTGTTCCGTTACGCTCATTGTACGCTTGCGCCGCATCTATCTCTCTTCCACTCGACTGTTTATAAAGTTAAGTGAAAAGTTAATGTGGTTTTCATTGCTTATTACAACAACAATTTCGGCAATAAAGGTTAATTATTCTTGCATTTTAAAAATCTAATTACTAGTATAATTTCAAGTATTTATTCTTTTATTATCAAAATAAAAATTATTCAATTTTATTCATAAAATATGCAATCATATCATCAATGTTTTGTTATGACGTCACGTTAAACTATCGTCCGGAAACCGACTTTACAGAAAACCAATTTTTTTTAAAAATAAGAGTAACTCTTAGCTGGTCGAGGTACGGTAACTGCGCAGTTGTCGACACTGCACTCTCGCGGTATTGTCGGTGGTCCCTGGGCTATCTCCGCAACGGCCAATAGGATCGCAGTCATGCCTCACCTTCCAGGCAAGCAAACACGAACATGCATGAGCTAAGTAGTATCAGCACACGGTTGTGGAGAAACAAAATTGGTTCAAGACGAGACAAAGAGAGGAGTTGCTCCAGGCAGTGGCGGATCCAGAGGTACTCTAGGATTTCAAAACAGCCAGAGAAAAAATGTCCTAAAATTACTAAATTTGTATTTAATCTACTCACACTACACATAACATCCAACCACCAGATTTTATGATTCTACAAGAAATTCATTAATTATATTAAAATATTTTATTGGTTTCAGAAACAATCATTTTTGTCGGCAATATTAATGTAGCAGACAACAGAGGTTTTTCGGGGGGGGGGGAGGGGGGGGCACTTGCCCCTGGTGCCCCCCCTTGGATCCGCCACTAGCTCCAGGCAAGAAGCCAAAAGTAAACATCATGATACGCGCGCATTAAGTGCTTGCTCAACTCATAATTAAACACGTCAAATGGACTCGACGTGCCAAAATGTCTAATGCCGAATATTTTCACACACACAGAAAAAAAAATGTCTGCACCTTTATAAAATATTCCTGTGGAAACCAGTTGCCAAGAGATAGTTGGTAATATTACAATACATATGGGGTAATATTGTACATTTTGGTTTGCATGCAAAAAGTACGTTTTTCAAGATAATACTGAGTTATTATTACAAAATTTATATTTTAATTAATGTTTTATTCAAGCATATATATTTTTTACAATGGTAAAGATAATCGAATATTCAATAATTTGTCTTGTTTTTTTATATTCTTATTAAAGTACGCAGTTAATACTGGAAAGCTATTCAGAGAAATGTTTACAAAAATAACTTCGACTATTGGACAACACACAGCACAAATGCCCTGGTAAGAATCCGAACCCAGTACTACTGCGAACACAATTTGGTAGTGATACGGTTGTTTTCATGTAAATATACAAATTTACAAATATCTGTGATTTTAAATGAATATTTACGTTCAATGTACAAAATAAAATTCAGTGTACCGATGAAGTTGTCTGCACACATGTATCAATTAACAAAAAAACAAAAGAGGGCTCATATTTAAAATAGTATTCATTTAACCCTAAATATTTCAAGAAGTTAAAAAAAACTTAAACTACATAGCAGTTCGTAACAATTGCCTCCATAAATCAATAAAATTCCGTTACAACATTTCGGAAACATACGTTCTTAACCGTCAGTAGCGGATCCAGAGGGAGGGCTAAGTGTCTCAAGCCCCCTCCAAAAGCATCTGGGTCCACTATTGTTTTAGTGTTTGCCTTGATAAAGCCTAGCCTCAGCTGGGTCAAGCCCCTCCCAAACCAAAATCCTGGATCCGCCACTGTTAACCGTGTAGGTTATTATTTAATCCCAACGTCTCCGAACAATGTCAACCATCGACCAATCAACTCGTATCAGCGCGGGCGACGTGGGAAACGAGGATATGCGGGTAGTCAGTCAGGAGTCAACACGGCACCGTGGCCCTGGGCTGTTAAGGCCCCCGCCTACCCGGGCACACACACGGCGCGCAGGGCTTCAGGAAACAACAACGCGATCACAAAACTGCTCAGGATATCCGAGCGGGGGTCTGCTTACGAAAAGCATTTAAGAGTTCGCTGAGGGCCGAAAAGTACTTTCGATTTCGGATTAAATTTTTTAACTGTATTTTTTAGAAGAGTTAAAGTGGCTAAAAACGCATGTTTTCAAAGTAATTTTTAGGCGTAAAACAACCAGTAAAGATTCTTGAAAGCACTTAAGGGACTTGCATAACACCTTTATCTTCATTTCTCGGCCATATAATGTTACGGTCACCGCTCAAATTTCACAGCAGTTATCCTGTGACGACGAGAAGACTGCGCGTCAGTTCAGAACCTTGCGCTTAGAGGCGATACCGCGTTAGAAGAACCAGCGAGCGTCGCACTTATCATCCCGCCTCACCAACACGCGGGTGCGCGTGTGAGCTGTTACTGCCCGACAGGAACATTCATGCATGTTTATGGACTATGCCGTAACCAAACGTGATGAACATTTTGCAATCGAGACAGAAGCAAACCGCGATGCCGCTGGTATTTGGAATTACAGATTATTTGGAAACAAGTACATAGTCAGAATAATTATGTCGCACTATAGGTACAGCTGGATAAATTGTATGAGCTATCGCAAAACATTTGACTGTTTACGATCTTTGAATGATTCTCGCAATGAAGATTGGTTTAAATCATTTATTCGGACATACACAATACCAGTTTGCACTGTTTGTCACAGAGATGACCCAAAGAACGGACAAAAACAAAAAAAGTCAAAATGAGCCGATGTCAAATCTACAGTTCTTTGGGTTTTCTCTGTGACATACAGTGGAAATTAACAAACGCGTATGTCCAAAATTAGATTTAAAACGTGACTGTTGGCTAGGCTTCTATGTTATCTTTAAAAGATTTGTGCAATGGGAGTGCATGACTTGATGTAAGTTTTTGAACATTTGGCGTATGTCCAAAAACTTACATCAAGTTAGGCTTCTATGAACACTGTCCACAATTGCGACTGTTTTTTTCCTTCACTGGCTCTTTATCTGTTCTGCACTCAACTCGAGCAATCAGGAAAATCAACTGAATAACAAAACGCTTGTGATTCATGCTGAAATAATTTCTTCAGACCATACGAGAAATAAGTTACACCGAATTGCAATATATATTTATGCAAAATTATTTTCAAAATAAATCAAAATCTCTTACTACAGGTTGCATAACCTGTCAATGCAAACTTACGTCTATTAATTTACAATAAGACTTCTAATTTTTTTTAAATGATTTTTTTTTTTCGAGATATGCGGATATAAACTTTGAGGCCTGATGGGTGAATTAACTGTGATCCAAGTATTGTAAATACAGTAAACTCCCTATTATCCGCGCATACTACGAAAAAATACAGTACATATGTAAATCTGTAATTTATTACAAGTGAGCAAATTTGAACTCTACTGACGAGTGTATTGTGTGCAGTATACAGTACAACGCCACAGGCCTTCTCTGAACTCACGCAGTAGGCTGGCACGCGTTGCTATTTTTGTCTCTGTCGCACTTTGTATCTATTCGTTTGGTTGAGCACTTTTATGTTTACATTACTGAAATGTATTGTATGTTAATTATTCAGTAATATACTAAAAATTTAGCATCATTTAAAAAAATGTTACTGTTAATTGTAACTTTTAATGTACATACATAAATGTTTAGATTTTTAAGTTAAAATTAATGTTTACTTTTTTGTTTCCCATTTTCGGCGCTTTCGCGGACTATCCGCGATTTTCACTATCCGCGGTGGCCCTGCCACTTAATTTCGCGGATAAACGGGAGTGTACTGTATACTAATGGTCCGGGCATCACTCTGACTCTGACGTCAGCGATGACGCGGGTACTTTTTCCCCAGCGTAGAGGGAAGGAGGTAAATGAGGAGTGAAAATCTATAGGATTCTCAAAAAGGGGTTTCGTGTGTGTGTGTGGGGGGGGGGGGGGGGGGAGACACGCAGAAAATCACACGACGAGTGGGACGGGAGGGGGGGGGGGGGAGGGAACCCATGAGTTCAACGAGTGTGTCTTAACCGACACAAGTCGACTCTGGACAGGGTGGTGGTTGTACGTTGTACGCTGCCAATATTTCGGCTTACAGAGAGATGCAATAGGCAGACAACTTAATAATAATAATAATAATAATAATAATAATAATAATAATAATAAGTTTTCCCCATAAAACGTAGTTTTTGACGTTTACGTTTATTAACCCCCGTTTCACAGTCACGATTCTGCAAGCGCAAACTTCACCTGCCCCCCCCCCCCCCTGGACACCTGGCCTTTCCGGGATCTACGCCCATGGGGTCAATGCTGGATTGTTTCGTGCCCCCTCCCCATTTTTTTTTCTCTCTCTCTCTCTCTCTTTCACCAAACGCTTCTACTCACACTTTCTGTATACAGCATAAATTAGGGATCCTCGAAATTAAGGTATCAAATCACGGGATGAAATTCTTGCCTTGTTTACAAATAGAAGTGCGTGTGTGTGTGTGTATTCCAGGGAAGTTAGTACTTGTTGACGCGGGGAACGCCAGGAATAGCGCGGACTAAATTCTCGGCTTGGCCGCGTATCAAGAGCAGGTCGGAAGAAGGGAGCATCGTGACTGGGGATAGCCATTACTTCACAGCCCCTCCCTCCTTTTAACCCCTCGACCATATAACCGCCAGCCACCTTAAATACTAGCTGCGTGGTGTCATCCTTACAACAAACCTCTGACCCGCCTGCTACCTGGGGCCGTAGCCGATCTGCGTTTTAAGAGTAAGTATCTTTTTTTTTTTAATATGCAAACAAACCCCCTGGACTGCCCACTGGGTGGGGTGTAAGCGCGAATCGCACCATTGAGAATAATTCTGAAGGGGAATTTCACAAACTTGGAAACGGGGTGTATGTGAGGGGGGGGGGGAAATTACGGAAAAAAAATATCCGTGCCTATCATATATATAGCATTGCCTTAGTGAATGCATGGCTTTGATCCGTGCAGTCGAAGGGGTGGTGCCCATTCCGAAACACCCGTTGGCCTGGAGAAACTGGCTGACCTGTGCTTTCTAGTTGTTGACCTGTCGTCATTTCCCCCGCAGCTTTCACTCTGCTCGACGCTATTGTTGCGTTCCGTTCAGGGCCACACGGAGTTCGAAAACACAGCGCGCTCTGAGGTAAGGTACGCACCACCCACTCCTTCCCGGGCTAATGTCTCCCAGCTGGGCTACATGCAGCGGCCACAGCTGCGTGTAACCATGCTGTAGGGACGCACCACAACGCCGAAATACCAAATTGACCACAACGCCGACAGCTAGAAAACTGCTGTGTACCACAACGCCGAAATACACTAACGCCGAAAAATGTCATTGCAGGACTGCCACAAAGGTTAGGTTAGGTTAGACTAGGTTAGGTTAGACTGGGTTAGGTTAGACTAGGTTAGGTAAGACTGTTAGGTTATACTAGGTTAGGTTAGGGTAGGTTAGGTTAAGCTAGGCTAGGATAGGCTAGGTTAAGTTAGGTTATATTACGCTAGGTTAGGTTAGGTAAGGTAAGGTTAGGTTTGGTTGTGGTATTTCGGCGTTAAGGTACATTTAAGAAACACACACAAATTCATTCAGTTGTTATTTCGGCGTTGTGGTACACAGCAGTTTTCTAGCTGTCGGCGTTGTGGTCAATTTGGCATTTCGGCATTGTGGTATTTCGGCGTTGTGGTCAATTTGGCATTTCGGCTTTATGGTAACGACCCCCATGCTGCTAGAGTCAAACATAATGATCGAACATCACACGGAATCAGACGATCACATTGTGGATCACATTTGGCAATATATATATATATATATATATATATATATATATATATATATATATATATATATATAGTGCATAAGTTTTGCATAATTAGCTGGATAAGTCGCAATTTTAACATTTTTGTGCAGTACGGAATAGGAGAACCAAAGTGAATAAATAAATTTTAAAAAAAAATGTGTTTAAAGGCAATGCTGGTGGCTACGAATTGGTATATTTTAAAATTCCGTCAGAAAAATGTATTTAATTTTATTTAGAATTTAAAAATAATAAAATTTCTGATGACCTTTTAAAGGCGAGGTAAATTTTTTTTTTTTTTTTGGAAAGAAATCAAACCTTTCGCATACAGTAAAATTGACTTTAAACTTAAAAAGTTCAATTTTATATTTCATTTCATTCTCCTAATCCATATTGCACAAAAAACGTTAAAAATCATCTTTGCCAGTTAACAATGCAAAACTTATGCGATATGTATTTTCATTTTGTTGAAAGTTCAGCCACTCAAAATGGGGCAAGTTTAACCGCGTGGAACGTAAATATAAAATAACTACCTGGAACGGTACATACGCCCTTAAACATTACAAGCTCGGTAAAATAAGTAAAAAAAAATCCCAATTAAATATCGTTTGGATAGTTATTAATAATGTGCTGTATTGATAAACATTGTTTATCCATTTTATGATGATCTGAATAGATAACTGTGTCAAATTTTACTTTTTATAATAATAACCTCACAGTAGTGTTACTGATGTACGTATGTGTGTATATATATACACATACATACATACATACATACATACACACACACATACAAACCTATGTTTGTCGTGTTTGCCGTAATCATTCGAACACAAAAAATCTGCTTGCTTTTCTGGCTAAGAAAAAAACTATAAATAATTTATTCAGTGGTCATCAATTTAAAACATGGCATTTATAGGCTTGAAGAGGTCAACATTTGGCAACTACATTCCTGAAATGCTGCCACCCCAATTTAATGTACCAAATGTTTCGTACGAATGGCTATCAACAGATTTGTTCATCCAGACGACTTCGAGTTTCACCCGAACTTGACGGCGATGGTGTCAAGAAGAGCTACCAAAAATTTACCTCGATAAACCGCGTGTGATTAGTAAACATTCATCAGATGACCGTGCTTTGCTCAGAAAAATTGAAATTTATTATAGTAGGCCTATGTGCGCAACAATATCTATCGCTGCATTAAAAATTGAAAGACTACTTTGGAAACTGCAAGTTGAACTGAAACTTGGTTTTCATTTATTTTAAATATTTTTATTTTATTTAATAAACAGTCAAATACAATGGCGCTGGTATGGCAGGAGCAATGATGACGATATTAAACCTTACCTCCCCTCCACCCCAAATCAAATACTAAAAATAATTTTTTTTAAATCAGCTGGAGGTATAAAAAAAAATGAATTAACAACAGCCCACATATAACCTATGATGTGAATTCAATTTTTTTTGTAAATGTATTACTATTAATTTCTTAGTTCTACTCTACTATGTGTGTTTGTTAACATTAAACTAAGTAAATTAAAAAATAATAAAAAAACTACAGTTTAGATAATGAATCTTTAAAAAGTCATGAATTCCTTAAAATAGTTTTTATTAAGAGGCTAGTAGTATACAGTAGAATCACGGATTATCCGAATCGCTTATTGTATTGCATATTTGTATGTTTGTACATACATACGTACTATGTAATGTACAGCACTTGTAAGTAGGTACATTTATGTATGTATGTATGTACATAGTATGCTTAACACGTAAATGTATTTCATTTTAATCTAATTAATTAAAAGCTCTTTTCCTTTAAAATAAATAGTTTTTCTTCCGTTTTAACATCGTACAACACACATACAACACTAATTAATTAAAATTATCCTTTTTTTTCGGAAAAAATCCCAGTATCCGAATTTTCGATTATCCGAATGGCGTCCGGTCCCAATTGATTCGGATAATTGGAGTTCTACGTATTTAAAATTGCGGACTCCCGTTTGACTAGGAGCAGGGCCGGATTTAGAGGTCCGGAGGCCTCGGGGCAACAGAGGAGCGGAGGACCCCTGGCCACAAATTATTTTACAAATAAAATGAACAATTTTTTTTTCAGTCGAGTTTTCGAATAAATAATTTATTGTGAAATCAAGTAGATTCTCTTAGTATTAAAAAGAACATTCATAAATATAATCGGAGACAAGAATTATATGAAATTAAATTTTAGTGTTAATGAATATTTCTGTTAATATTTAACAATAATATAATCATGTATGTACAAAGTACTGTAGGTAAAGGTAAAACAACGAAAAAAGAATATCAAAGGAAAATATGTTTACTATTGTTTACTTGTCGGAATTTGAAAGATTTTTTTTTTCCGAAGTCTCTATTGTGGGGGCCCCTCCGTTTGTGGAGGCCCCGGGGCTTTCGCCCCGGTTGCCCTCCCCTAAATCCGGCCCTGACTAGGAGTTACATATTCCACACCTCCAACCACCCTGCTCAAAGGGCGTATCTGCGCCCCCGCGGGCAAGACGTGGTTCCCGCCTCTCACGAAGAGGGCGCCGCTCTGGCAAGCAGCCGACACAACGCCCGGGACAGCTGAACACACGACGACTCACGACCCGACGACAGCTAGTTAAAACTGAATGAATATACGGTGCCAGGATGTCACAGACTCAAATCACCGATCGTATTTATGGGCGTTACGAAATGACTTCTTCCAATTGATCCAATTTACATACGGGAGCGGGCAGAGTGTGTGTACCCACCCCCCTTCCCCCCCCCCCTTTTTCAACCTCTTCAAGCTACGCGCAGAGGAATTGTGTTTCTTGTAACGACGATCCATCATTTCTGACGTGCCCGATAGCGGACCGCAATTTGTCGATCCACTCGGTGCGACACAATTAATCAGTACAAAAACAGAGAAGTATTTTTTTTTGATAGCCTGACTTTTAAATCACTTTGCTGGCTAAAAACAATGCCTATCAAACGAAAAAAGTTAAAACCCACAATTATTTTTTTTTACTTGCTCGAAAAAAAAAACCTGATTAGAAATATAATACTTAGTGAGTCGCCAGACATCAAAAATCTCGCGACGCTTCTAGCGGTTATCAGCTGGGTAGAAAACCTGGAGGTATGTATTTTAAGACACAGGCGATTAAGACGCAAAAGAGGATTATTGAAGCTCCTTATCTAAGTGATTTTTTTTTCAAAACGGCTCGAGGCTAAACTACTTAAACTGTTACTGCGGATCAGGACGTGAAAACAGCTGGATTAGCGGCACATGGAAAGAAAGGTATGTTCGATGCAAACAAATTAACTGTTTGTTTATGGCGAAGTGTATGCCCCAAGGGTATGTTGCCCCCCCCCCCCCCCTTCTGAAACTTTGAAGTGGGGGCAAACGGAGGCAAAGAAAGTGCTGTGTAATCAATTTTTAGATAATAAAACTGCGTAAATAGCACCATTTTCCACCTTGAAATACAAATTTTCCCGGGCGAACACATTTCCGTTCCGTTTTCACGAAATCACTCCTACCGAATGACGTTTGCCGGGAGCTAAGATGTTTGCCCCTGGGTCTGAGCGCTTGTGAACCTATAAGCGCGCTCACCAGTCTAGATATCCCTGTCAAGCGCCTCTGCACTATTGTTTCCTGATCGAACAATACACAGGTTTTTTAAAATTGCAGATAGTTAATCAAGGTGTACAAATATAGAATCAAAATACAATCTATGAAGTTTTTTGATAATTTATTAACAATATTAAATTGATTATTATGTATGTAAATTATCAATGTACGTATGTTGATATTTATTTAAATGTAATTCTTACATATAATATTTAACTATGTAAACTAATATTGAATTAGGTAAGTTTTATCTACACAGGACATAGTTTCGCGCGCAAAGTCCAAGTCCACAGCTGTGAGCTCGGGTGAGTTCAGGCAAGACTGCCGGTAGCAGGGTGTCCAAAAGGAAAAAAAAATATTTCGTACCAACTTATGCGAGAAAAAAGTAGCCTACTTACTAGATTTGAAAAAAAAAAAGTACTAAATTATAATTTGTTATGGTTTTTAACAGTTTAGGAAGTTATTATGACATTGCAATGCTCTAACTTAAAATATCACACCACACACACATACATTTCAAAGTTTAAAAAAATAATTACGCTTAATAATAAAACATATCGGAGTTACTGTAATATTACTATATTAAAGAAAAATGTACTAGATCTGAGCGTAAATGTACTAGACCACTAAAAAAGTTACAAAAGTAGTATATCTAGTAGGAAAGTACCAACTGTGGACACCCTGGCCGGTAGACGCCGCCCGGTAACACGGTAGAGGCCTGCACTGCGCAGTGGCGTGTGTGCAGGGGAGGACAGTGGCGTGCGCGCAGGGGGAGGGCAGAGCTTAGTCGGCGCATTCCTGCACGCACGTCTGGGGCGTCTCTGGCCGAGCACTCGACCCACTTGGGGGAGGGGGGAGGGGGGAGGAGGGGCTGTCTGTGCGTCTGTGCGCTGCTAGCGACTCTGTCAGGGCAGCACACCTTCGCATCGTCCGCCAGAGAGTATGTACTCTTCAAAATTTTACCCCAAGGCCTGCAACTTAGAACAAAAAAAAAGTCTCAATTTTTGTTCAAAAAATTTAGTTTTCGAAAAAAAATTTTTTTTTATTTTCGTAACAGCACTGATCAAATGTATTTTAAAACCATATTTAGTATTAAAAAAGGTTAAGTGTTTGGATTTTAATGTAAACAAATTTTTTTAAATTTATTATATATTTTTTAGTTATTATAAGTGTGACATGCCTACCTACGGCTAAATGGTTCAGTTTGCAGGATAAATAATTAAAAAAAAAACACAAATATAAACAACACAGATACATAAGAACAGGTAAAAAAAACAGGTACTGGAACATGAATGCTTGGACAATACAGAACAGTGATCGCGTGTTACTTTTTCCTTATTATTTTGTAGTTTTCCCCACGTTTCAATACTTCAGTGCCACTACTGGAGTCAGGCATTAGATGGCGATGATTGTTTCGTGTAGTTTCGACACGGTTCGACATCAAATCTGTAAGCTAAAAGAATACGTTCCTTTAAAAATAAAATTCTAGAGATCAGATTTTTTTTTAAAAGTCGAACGTGGTATTTGTAAATTTACTGCAAACTCCCGTGGAATATAAATAGTAAATACTCTTATCATAGCGACAGGAACGGCATGTAAATTAAAATCTACAGCATTCCTGTCGCTTAAAGAAATATTCAAGCCAGCAGGCTTAGTTGGCGCGCTTATGTAAATTGCGAAATTCTCCCGGCATGCACTTCGTACCGACTAGGTTTAAACTCAGTCTGCTTACGGCTGTTATCTACGAATGTCAGTGACGTCATATATATACTAACCTCTGAGATCGAACGACACTCGCGTAAGGTATACGATACCCCGCAAAATAGTAACGACTAAAGGTGTTTACAATAGTAGTTTCGGCATGGGATATAGACATACTGGTATTATTTTACCTCTAAACTCTAAATTCGTTACAACTGTTGATACCGTGCATTGGTTGTGGTTCGAACATGCCATAAACTAACATGTCGCTATCTGCGTTGATGGGAATGTTGAGAATGTGAAGTATCGCCCGATCCAAGTATCGATTGTTCAAGAGTTTACGATAACACTTGCTTTAAATCATTATTTTATACATACGCCGTTGCCAGTTTGCAGTGTTCGTCATTGAGGAAAACTCGAAGAACGGACAGAAAAAATGAATACGCAAACACACCGAAAAACAAGACAGAATAAGCCGATGTCAAATGTTAAGTGTAAAGACAGCACAGAGAATTACGTGGAAGGAATTAGTGAACAATATCACAGCACAAACGAACACGATGGGCTGAGGACGAGAAATTCGCAAAAAAACCCAATAAACACAGACAAACAACAACACAGCGAGACAGAGGACCCCGACGATGACAGAAAACAGATAATATTGACAACACACAGACAAAACAGCAAAGCGCACGCGTTTGTTTTTATTTACTGTTTTTGTTTAAACTGTCTCGTATTGGTAAAATTTTGATTTTTTTTTTTTTTGGCATCTTGGATACCCAAAAAAGCTTTTGTCAGTGCTATGTGTTCATCTGTGCTGTTATATTGTTCTGACTAATTCCTTCCATATAATTCTCTGCTTTGTATTTACTTTTAACAATTGATATAGGCTGATTTTGGCGTTTTTTTTTCTGTGTATTTGTGTATTTTTTTTTTTTTTTTCAAGTTTTCTCTGTGGCATACCGTGGAAACTAACGATGGCGGATGTCCGAAATAATTATTTAAATCAATATTGCCCACTACAAGAATCATTAAAAGATCGTGCATGCAAACAAAACCAACATACCAAACTCAAAGAAATAGTTCACAGGGAATGTTTGTATAGTTTTAATTTGAGAAGTTATTTTGTTTTGAAGTAGTAAAGAAATGAACTGAACTCATATCTACGTGGTTTTCAAAACCAGTTTTGTTTTAAATGAAAAGTGGGACGAATAATGCTGGAATCACAAAACCGCGATGCAAAATATCGAGTTATGGGTTACGGGTTCCTACCCACGCTACGTAGAAAAATAGACGACCTACCAAATAAAACTACCCTGACTAACAGACAACGCACGGCTTATACCGTTCTGTCTAGATACTTGAAATTTGGAGAAAATATTCCTTGCGTACCCTCAGGATGAACTAAGAAAGGATTTTACCTAAATCAGCTGATAGGGGGATTTGCGGCTGCTTTTAAGACCAAAATTTCCCTTCTTTCATTGCTATTTCACATTGTTTGGTGCTTTCTTCGTCTCCAAGCCAACGGTTATTGCACAGTTGATGCCTTTTGCGTCTCCTGCCGACGGTTATTACATTTTAATACTTTTTTTTTTTACTTTCAGATATTAATCATGCACGAAAAGCTGGGGAGGGGGTGGGAATGTTGCGGCGACTTTAAAGATCAACATTGTCAGTTTTTCAAGTATGTGTACTAGCAGCGATGGTCCTTATATTACATAGCCATCAAATGAGAGCGAGGTTTTCCGAAGATTAACTCCCAAGGGGGAGGGGGGGGGGGGTAGCCCGGGCAACGCCGGGTACCTCAGCTAGTTCAATATAATATGTCTCTTGCGATCACATCTGCACAAAGATACGGCAGCCATTATTGTGCGGTATTTTTTTTAATCGACATGTTTGAGAAAAAAACCTGTTACTATTAAAATTTAACACTCAATCAGAAAATAATATCTCTCAGAGATTCACAATTCAATTCAGGTAAACAAAACCTTTAGAACTAGGCAATCAACTACCAAGGCAACGGTCAAACCATCTTCAGAAAACAAAAAAAAATCTGACGTTAACAGTAATGTCGTGCCCAAAACGCGATGGAAACATAAAATATTTCCTATAGGGAATTCTGTTCGCATCGGCCATTTCGTGTCGCGCTGACCGTCACGGATGTGTCGAACGTGATTGGCTAGGCCCGTTCTGCAATGTCACGGAAACTGAGACGGATCACGTAAACGGAGACGGATCTCCCGTAACATTATCACCAGAGCATCTGCTGCTTCCGCAACGCAAGGAAACGTAAACAAAGGACAACCAACGATATTGCACTTCAACGTTAGGGAAATATTAATTTAATTATAAAATATATTATGGTTTCAGAATCATTACAAAGGCTGAATTTAGGGTTTATAATAAAAAAAATAAACGACACATTTGTAATAGAACATGAGATATTATTGTTACTTGAAACTGTTTTTAACGTATTTAAACCATAAACAGACATGGCTACACACCGCAGCCAAGTACCCGGCTTCTATCGGTTGCACGGAGCAACTTAAAAAAGCTCAGCATTTGCCTAGCTAATCCGTAAGGGGTCCGCCTCCGTTTACGTGATCCGTCGCCGTTTACGTGTCATTGTGGGAAAGGGGCATTATAAAAAAATGTTCGCGTACATCTTATCGCGTCGCACAGACTGGTATTTGAGCTGAAAAGCTGGCCATAAATCAAAAAATGTCAACTTGAATGATTAGCTTTGGCCTTGCGTCCCAAAACAGGCAGATAAATATGACATCATGTGGCAGTAGGACTAACCAGACTACTGTACAAGCAGTTGGAACCCAGCACTCGCGTGGCATGGTTGTCTTTGTTCGCGGCATTACAGTATGTTAACGAAACTGTTGTGTGTTGTTTTCAAGTTATAAGTGGTTTTGGTGAAATTATTTATTATGGATGTGTTTGAGCAAGGTATGTACCTTTTTACTGACCTTTCTTTTATTTATTTAAGACTCTTATTTTTAATGTTCATGCCATTCTACAAACCTCACAAAAATTACGTCAATAGTTTTTCGTAATTTTTACATAAGTGAATGTTTTTAAAACATGTTGCACTCATTTGTACTACTTCAAAGTTATACTTTATGATACTTAAGAATGTCTATTTTCAGAATGAGAAGTCAAAGTTTTCCCCAATTTTCACAAAAAATAATAATGACCATAAATAGATAAGATTACGGTTTATCATTTATTTTTATTTTTTGATTATTTTCAGGTTCTCAAGCTTCAGTCATGTCTATGACTCGAAAACAACTACACGAGCTTATAAGAAGAAGTGCAGAAAGGCTCTTTGATGCAAAGCTGAAAGAATTAGAAAAAAAATTAGCTGAAATTACGAAGTGCCCTTCTGAGAAATTATCCGAATTGACAAACATCATTAACAGTTTTAAGATTGTTTACAAGCGAAAATGGACCGCATGTAACAGTACAGAAAGTAGTTTCTTGGAAAAGATTCGAGACTGGTTAAATGAAGAAGTTTATTTAACTACTGCCGCAGATCCTTTATTAAAAGGGCGACCGAGTAAAGAATTCGGTGAATCAAGTGATCGATCAAAGCGCCGAAAAACAATAGAACATAGAAATAATGTTCCTGTAGATGAATTGACTTACGCAGCGCAAATGAGTAATCGTGCGGCAGGCAATAAAGATGTGGCTAAAGTACTTAAAGACATAACAAAGTCTCCAACCAGAGCAAAGCAGTCGCTGCTGGTAGTCAATGTACTACTACCAAAAAACACTCGCCGGAAGAGGCTTTGGCAATATTTGTGGAAGCTAACTTATCAATGAGTCAGTACGAAGTTATACAGCATGCTAACAAAGATGTGTACCCCTGTTATAAATATGTTCAAAAAACAAAACAAGATTGTTACCTGAAAAAGATAGTCGGTTAAACGTGTGCTGAAGTAAAATTGCAAGATTTGGTGGATCACACAACAATGAGATTGTGCAAGTATTTAGAAGAAGTATTAGATGCCTATAGTCATGAAGTAACTAAAGATTTTGTGCTAGTCTTTAAGTGGGGATGTGATGGATCTCAGCAAAGCCAATACAAACAAAAAATTAAACATAGATCTCGAAGTGATTCTCCGATTTAAAATAATAAAAAAATAACAAGTGATATCTTCGGGTTACGACATAAATGTCGAAAAATTTGGTACACACACCATGGATACTGCAAAGCATTATGTAGAATTGTATGCCTGGCAACCTATGTCACCAACAGTTCACAAGATATTAACTCATGCTCCGAGTATTATATCGCATGCTTTGTTACCGATTGGTCAGTTGTCGCAAGAGGCTGCAGAAGCGAGGAACAAACATTTTCGCCAGAACTGAGAAAGCTTCTCCAGAAAAGTTTCCAGGATAGATTGTAATGAGAATGTTTTAAATAGGCTCTTGTTAACTTCGGACCCATTTTTGAGTGGCATTAGATCTAACTTAAAAAAAAAGGCAGACAATATCAAAGGAAGTCTTGGGGTTTTTACAACCAGCTGGTTCTTTTGATGATAGTGATAATGATGATGAAATTTTGTAAGTTGTATTATTACTTTTGATAACCTGTGTCTGTTTAATATAATTTAATTTATGTACTTTAAAATTATTTCATTAATTTTTTTGTTACAAACCCAATCAAACCTGAAGGCAGTATAATTTACATGGGTTTTGCTTGAGCAAACAGCTACGAGAATCTATATAACTAGAACTATCGTGAGTTTATTGATATACATAAAGTTGTATTGTAACTTTTGTTAACACGTGTCTGTTTAATATATATTAATTTATGTACTTAAAAATTATTTAATTATTTATTTTTGTTATACACCCAATCAAGACTGTAGCCAGTATAATTTAAATGGGTTGTTCTTGAGTAAACAGCTATAAGTATGTATATAATATGTAACTATAACTTTATTGATATAAATAGCTTTTAATTTAATAATTAACACCTAGGCACAACCCCCCCCCGCCCCCCAAAAAAAATTGGTTGTCTGTAAAGTCGGTTTGCGGACGATAGTTTAACGTGACGTCATAACAAAACACTTAATGAAATCATTGTATACTTTTATGAATAAAATTGAATCATTTTTATTTTAATAATAAAATAATAACAACTTGAAATTATACTAGTAATCAGATTTTTAAAATGCAAGAATTAACCTTTATTGCCGAAATTGTTGTTGTAATAAGCAATCAAAACCACATTAACTTTTCACTTCACTTTATAAACAGTCGAGTGGAAGAGAGATAGATGCGGCGCAAGCGTACAATGAGCGTAACGGGACACAGCGTAACAGGACAATGTGCGTATCGGAACACTTTTTCGTGCGTGCAGCCGGCGTTCATCGATTTATTAGACGTTGTCACGTCAAAAAATTCAAAGCAGTCACGAGGACTGCCGACAGAAGTGAAAACGTTTTCGCAATTTTTACGAAAAAATATTATCACATAACAAATTTGTTTTATCACCTTAGTAAAATAACTCCTAAATTACTATAAAATACGCATTGCATAGTAATTGTAGGTATTAAAAAAATAAATTTTGATGTTCTTATTTTTAGGTTGTATTGCTGCAAAGACTCCGTTTTCTTCGTTATTCAAACTATACATCTATATGAGAATATTAATATATTTTATACTCACTTTTTACTGCAGAGTAATCGTATACTTAAGATTTAAAAGCGCAATAAGTTATACTAATAGGAACAGATATAGTGTTATCGTTAACACGTCACGTGACCATGCCGATGACGACTTACATGAATTTACTCCCTGTACAAACCTTACCATAGAAGTTTTCACTTCAAAAATATGCGAGCGAGTCTTTCCGTTCTCGCCAGAGATGTGTAACATCTAACCTCGGTAACGAGCAAATTCATGTTGCAAAAATTAACTTATAATACGAATCTCGGACACGACATTTAACGTAGAATACTCCAAAATAATGCCGAGCGTGATAAATATAAGCAAATTATGATTTCAACTTCATTTCTGGACGCGAATCGCACGTAGTTTCTGCACACGCCGCTAGAATTCGCTGCCTGATCAGCTACATCGGTTTTCGACTCATTTCATTTGCAGAACGAAGTTTTGAGCTATATAATGAAACGGCTTGGATAAAAAAAAGTGAAACAATACTTGAAAATAATTCTAAACACCGGGTTATGTCCTTATTTTCGACAAGGAATTTTCTTAAAATACTGGCCATCTTGTAAAAATTCACTAAACCGTTAATACCTTAAAGTGTCCCTTTGTGAACTTTGGTTCACGCCATCCGGTACAGATGGCAGCACCGTGGTTGTTGCATATTTCCGTTCCTTGACTTCCGTCGCATTCACAAAAAAAAAAAAACTCCAACCAAGTGCCGTACGCCAAGAGCTGATGTTACACATAAAAATAAAACATGTAAATCAATACCGTTTTGACATTTTTCGGAACATGGTGTTTTTACAGTTAAGGCCCGGGCACAAAAAGCATTTCACTAACACAGCAACGTAAGAGTTGAACTTCATGTTTGGGATTAACTGTTTGTATGTAGACTTAAGTCTTGAAACTCTTTGTTTTTAGAATATCATTCATAAATAAATACATAAAAAATTAGTTTTTCCCAAAAAACCACAGAATTCGGGGGGAAAAAAACTCTTTTTTTTATTGATAGCGTGGCTTCCCCTGAAGATCTCTGCTCACCATTGTTCGATAAGTATTTCACCGCTAAGTTTACCTACTTATTTCCATCTTTTGGGTCGCCCTGTTTTACCCAATGGGGTTTTGCACATTTTTTATTGCCACGTCACAATTTTTTTTTAAATACGTTAGGTAATGGAAAACGTGTTAATTTCGTATTGTAGTATTTTTTTTTCCAAAGTTATACGGTACAGTTTTTACAGTGTATTTCACACTCTGGTTTTCAAAAGGTAGAATCGGCGGGTAGGCGAGGGGAGACCTAAGATGCACATAAAGTTCTGCCATTCCCGATTACACCCGAACAATTCACCTTCGGCCAACTTCGGGATTTGTTTTATTTTTGCGCAGGAAAAAATGAATTCAAATATTAAAAGTGGTCGGTTAGGTTAGCTACATTAAAACACTTTAAAACACTATGGACGGTTAGTTAGGTTAGTATAGCTACATTAAAATAAACAGAGAAATATAAATATATATAAATAAACCCGAGGTTGGCCGAAGGTGAATTGTTCGGGTTGTAACCGGGAATGGCAGAACTTTATGTGCATCTTAGGCTTCCCGTGGGCGAGGGCCTTCACTACTGTGATGTCCCGCCACTAGTTCTCAATTGGAATGCCCTTTAGCGTGAAAACGTGCTTAAAAGGGCTTCCACTCTAATATCTTGCCAGAGTCGGCACAGAAACGCTTTCGTTATCGCCAAATATTCTAATACCTATATCTCGTGTCTCGAGGGGTTCTGTCGCCAAGAGTTGTAACACATATTGAAAAAAAAAAAAAAAAAAAAAAAAAAAGATAATTGTACGTTGCCTGCTAGTGCACTTTACGCCATCGTGCGACAACGTAATTCTTGCGTGGGAGGGAAGGGGGGGTGTTTGAAAATGAGACTTGAAATCCACTCTGATGCGCGACCGAATAAATAGTCATATAACTTCGCAACGGAAAGGGTTTCACGAGTTATTTTTGCGCGCCGTGTCGTGTGGATGTCGAGGTTCTCTAAAAGGTTAGATAAGCATTAAAAAAAAAAAAAAAGGTAGTCGAGTGGAAAGTTGTGCCGGGTGACAGTTTACGAAACGTTCTAAAAAGTCGCTCGGTCCAGGAAACGCCGCGCAGTCGCAGAAGCGTGCAGCGCCGGGGGCGGCGGGGAACGGGTCGTTACCACAACGCCGAAATACCACAACGCCGAAATATCACAACGCCGAACGTACAATAATGCCGAATACCATAACGTCCGAATGCCAAATTGACCGCAACGCCGACAGCTAGAAAACTGCTGTGTACCACAACGCCGAAATACAGTAACGCCGAAAAATGTTAAACGTATGTTAACGCCGAAAAATGTTAAATGAATCTTAACGCCGAAATACCACAATCTTACCTAACCTAGGCTAGCCTTATCTAACTCAACCTTACCTAACCTAACCTTTGTGGCAGTCCTGCAATGACATTTTTCGGCGTTAACGCCTTTCGGCGTTGTGGCGCGTCCCCGCGGGTAACTGCTCGCGCGCTCCGGCCGACAGAGCGAGTGAGACGCCCTCCTGAGCCGCTGCAGGAACTAGGGTGGCTGAAACAACCCCCAGCCACGAAGACCCGACGCGGACGGACGGAAACGAAGCAGATGAAACACCCCCAGGCTAAATACATGGACCCTCACGTTCTTAGGGATTCCAATACATGTCTTCAGCCAAGCTTTGAATATATATACTGTATAGAAGTCGCGAGTGGATAGGATTTACTCTACGTTTCCCAGGAGCGCATGATGAGCAGCTTGGGAACTTCACCGCTGCAGTGCGCTGCCGTAACGCCCTGTATCGTCTTAGTTGTTATTTACACGTTAGAGCGCAGCCCTGTCGCCCGCTGTCATTCCCCGCACCCCTCACCCATCATTCACTGCAGCTCGAGGACGTTCAACGGGAGGGTGAAGGGGTGTTTGAAGAGTTGGACACTTGTCCGCCAGGGACCACCACAAGTCGATGCCCTAGAGATGGTGGCGATTGCGGCGGTGAATTAACCAACTACCTCAAAACCGTATTAGAAATATTAACCTGGGCTGGCGACTTCTATACAGTATATATATTCAAAGAGCCAAGTGAGCTCCCCATTCGGACGATCGGTCACACTGTCGCAAGTCCTTACAAGTCTCTTTAAAAGTTAATTAAAACCTACAATGAAAACGAAATCGTAAACTTAAAATAAATTATTTACAGCAAAATAAATTATGCAAATTTTAAAATTTTAAATAGCAAGTTCATCGAGGACTTAAACTTTACATTTATATACAAACAGTTCTAATGATCATTCCTGGCGCACGTTCGAGGATGAATTCGGACGCGCACGCAGTACAATCGACGATTCAGAGCTTCAGCTTCAGCCAACGTGAACAGACTCCACTCGGCCGGACTGTCTGGATTCTGCACCCACGCCACGCGGGGGCTACGCGCATCTGATTCGCAAACCGTACGTACGTGTAGTATTTCTCATTTTCACTACTCGGTTTTAAATGTATTAAACGTTAAAGTAAATAGTTATTTGCACTTGATAAATAATGTAAAATATCATTTTAAATTTAACCGAAAAAAAATTATAAATAAAAACAATTCATTAAAAGTAAAGGTTAATTTATTTTCTCTTAAATTATACCTCATGTTTAGAGACCGGAAAAATTCGCGGATTAATTTCGTGATAGGCTAGAATCAAAAACGTTTGCCTTTTTACTACTGCATCAGTGATTGGGCCACAGTTTTTCTGAATGATACTTGGCCAATGAAAAACTTTTAACAAAAGAAGTATCGAATCACTAGCGTCCCAGTTAACAGGTTACACGAGCCAGTATCCAATGAGCAGATGTAATTTTCCCGAGTGCATAGAGGATCATGGAGTCTATCCTACAGGTCATTGAAATCGCGAATTTTTGCCGGTCTCTACTCATGGTCCATGAGAGATGTTTTTACGCGAAAAAATGTTAGGGTAGTGTAGCAATATTACCCGCCCTGTAAAATTTCTGCAGCAATCAATCCGAAGGTTGCGTTGTTCATCCGCGGAGCCCTGAGGCTCGTGTATTGGGCCCTGAGGCTCGTGTCTTGGGCCCTGAGGCTCGTGTATTGGGCCCTGAGGCTCGTGTCTTGGGCCCTGAGGCCTGAGCCTTGTCCCAAGAGGCATGCCGGGAGCGGGTAATCAGGGCTGGGGCAGCGGCCTTGTCAAGGTCACGGCCGCCCGGCAATTAAGGCGGGGTCGAGCCGCCAGCCGCGCGCCGGAATGCGAGGGCAGCGGAACATCCTCCACGTGGTGCAGCCCTGTGACTGTGAGAGACACTTGTTTACCCGAGCCCCTAGCCCCGCGCGGCCAATCACCAGCAGGCGCGTGACTGCGCGGAAGCCGCGTCTCCCGTCCACCCCGTGGCCTGCGCCATCTTGGTTAGACGCCCAAAATCACTGGTCCAAGGTGTTGCTTTCGAATCCGAATTAAGGTCGGCGTACACGTTGCGGACGGTGCAGAGAACTCTTTATCTTGAGCGGGCTCCACGTGAATCGTTTGTTTTTTTTCACTTCGAAAAATTTTTATAGTCGTTTGAAACACATACAACATAAATATATATATTATACTTAGTTCCAAGGTGTCGTGCATCCTTAAGATGCTCGCATTATATATATATCCTGTAATAATAATGGGTATAATTAATTAAAAAATATATTATAATCAGGGGATCAAATTTTTTTTTTGTAATTCACAATTTACGATTACAAAAATGAATTATTACCGTGCTTAGTGTAAACTGTACAATCCTTTGGTTCAAGAAGCCAAGGTATTACAAACATTATTCCCCCCCCCCCCCCCCCCAACCCAACGTAATCCGTTAAGTAAAGGTGTTTCCGACGAACTCCACGTTTCAATCGCGCCGACACGCGTGTTCCAACGACTACCAGGGCTGCCAACCCCCTTCTACAGAGCCCGCGGGCAGGCTCGCCAACACCGCGCGTCATAAATCCCCGCGGCCGGCCGCGGCGGAGCCCGCGCTAACTAACGCCGCGCGGTGTCGGATTAAAAGCGATCCCGAGCGCCCCATTAGCGGGGCCGGCCGACAGGTATTTACTCGCCGTAATGGATTTGCACCGCGCGTCCGACAGAAAGCACACACACACACAGAGGGGCGCTGTTTGCTCGCAACCCTCCTCACTCGTCCGCGAGTGAGTTGCACCAACGAGTTGCTGATCAGATTCCCGTTGACATCCGGAAACATCACACACGATGCAGATATCAGAAGTGACATAACGCACGCAGGAGCGGAGCCAGTGATTACGATGTCCGGAAGGGGGGGGGGGGGGGGGGAGGACCAGTTCCCTCCATATAATCAAAAAAAAAATTAATAACATTACCAGATATGGAAGTCAGGGATTTATTTCCTAAAACGTAGACCAATGTTGACTAAATCCTGCTTATGGAAACCCGGGCACACATAATTGATGATTGATGATATCAATCTGATAAACATAATTCAAAATTATTAACCTCAAAAATAAATAACTATATTATTAGAAAGCTAATAATGAAATACTTTGGGCATTAAAAAGGCCATGAGCAAAGAAACTCAGTGATTTCAACTTAATCACTATAAATACAGAGTAATTATAAAGTCTGTGAAACATTTCATAAAATCGGCACAGCGAAATGGAAAAGAATAACGTAACAAATTATATACCACGTGAAAGGACAACTCTCAAAGTTTTTTTGAATGTAGCTCCAAAAAGCTATTTTAAAAAACAACCGACAGTGGTGCTAGTGCATGTAGTTGCTGAAAATGGCTGCAACCAGGCAGAGAAAGCCTTTTGTGTGCTTGAATACGCCCGTAGCGAATCGGTAGTGAGTGTCCAAAGAGTTTCCCGTGGCAAGTTTAACAAAACACAACCAGTTTACAATAGCATAATGAAGTGGTACAAGAAATTCGAAGAAGACGGCTGTTTATGTGACGCAAAACGGTGGGGTCGGCCAGGCGTGTCACAACAGACAGTGGATTCTGTACGGAACGTGATGGTGCGGAGTCCCAAGAAGTCAACTTATTGGGCTAGTGCAGAATTAAACATCCCTCAGCCAACAGTGTGGAAAATTCTTTGTAAGCGATTAAGAGTGAAGCCGTACAAATTGCAGCTTCTGCAAGCCATCAGCCACGATGACAAATTGCTCCGACTGCAGTTCTGCATTGCCATGCAGAACCGTCTTGAAGACGATGACTTTGCAAGCAAATTAATCTTCAGTGACGAAGCCACTTTTCATCTCTCAGGAATAGTCAACCGACACAACACACGCATATGGGGGACAGAGAATCCACATGCAACTCTCGAACACGTCCGATATTCGCCAAAAGTTAACGTGTTCTGTGCCATGTCAAACAAGACAGTTTATGCCCCTTCTTCGCTGAGAGAACTGTCACTGGTATCACCTACCTCGACATGCTGCAATTGTGGCTTATGCCACAACTTGAGGCTGATAGCAGGGACTTCATCTTCCAACAAGATGGTGCTCCACCTCATTACCACAATGTGGTACGAGATTATCTGAATGAGACGTTGCCACATCGCTGGATGGGCCGTGGGGCGGCCGCTGACCAAGTGCTACTCCCGTGGCCACCACGATCACCGGACTTGAAACCTTGCGATTTTTTTCTTGTGGGGATACATCAAGGATAGTGTTTATGTTCAACCTGTACCACAGAACCTTGACGAATTGAGACACAGCATCGTAGCAGCTGCTCTTACCATCACTCCTGATATTCTGGGTCGGGTATGGGCAGAATTGGACTATCGATTAAATTTGTGTCCTGTGACAAGGTGGACACATAGCACATTTATAACTAGTTTCACGTGGTATATAATTTGTTAAATAATTCTTAGCCATTTCACTGTACCGATTTTTTGAAATGTTTCACGGACTTTATAATGATCCTGTATATATGCATATGTATATATATATATATATACACACACACACACACACACACACATTGCTGCATTGCTTTGAATCCGGATGATACTAAAATACTCAAAGTGTCTCTTAAATGCTTGGTGACCAGCCTCCTTCCCATTTAAAAATCTAAGCCATGATGCGCAGCTGTGAAACAGTCATGTGACGTCACGTATGGCGAACGAGGCCTCCTGCAGGGCTGGCGAAGGGCCGCTGGTAAGGAATGGGTCGGCCGACCAGGCTGCACAAGGGAGGGTGGAAGGGGGGTTACGGAGGACCTTTATTAAAAGGCGCCCTAAAGGTCGACCGTAAAAGTAGGTCGAAGCGCGCGCGGTTAGAAGCTGGGATCCTGGGCCCGCGTCTCACGACCGAAGAAACACTGCAGCCAGCACCGAGCACAGGGAGCAACAACAGCTGATGATTTTTATTTCCCCTAACTTTTAGTTATTTATTTATATACGTTTAAGAGGATTGGAAGGGTCGCGACGTGGATGAATGACGAGAATACAAAAAACAATACTAGTCTGAACGTTGACGGGTTAGGCCAGGGGTACAAACTGTTGGATTCGCAAGAAACCCACAGAAATGTCCAGAAAAAAGGGAGGGAGGGGGGGAAGTGGGGTTCAACCAACACAAGTCATCTCTGGATACGGTGCTTGTATGTTGAACACCGCCACATACAGGATAATTATAGTCCGTGAAACATTTCATAAAATCGGCACAGCGAAATGGAAAAAAAATAACGTAACAAATTATATACCGCGTGAAAGAACAAATTTCAAAGTTTTTTTTTAATGTAGCGCCAAAAAGCTATTTTAAAAAACAACTGACAGGGGCGCTAGTTCATGTAGTTGCTGAAAATGGCTGCGAACCAGGCAGAGAAAGCCTTTTGTGTGCTTGAATACGCCCGTAGACAATTGGTAGTGAGTGTCCAAAGAGCTTTCCGTGGCAAGTTTAACAAAACACCACCAGTTTACAATAGCATAATGAAGTGGTACAAGAAATTCGAGGAAGACGGCTGTTTGTGCGACGTAAAACGGTAAGGTCGGCCAGACATGTCACAACAGACAGTGGATTGTGTACGGGACGTGATGGTGCGGAGTCCCAAGAAGTCAACTTATAGGGCTAGTGCAGAATTGCACATCCCTCAGCCAACAGTGTGGAAAATTCTTCGCAAGCGATTAAGAGTGAAGCCGTACAAATTGCAGCTTTTGCAAGCCATCAGCCACGATGACAAATTGCTCCGACTGCAGTTCTGCATTGCCATGCAGAACCGTCTTGAAGACGATGACTTTGCAAGCAAATTAATCTTCAGTGACGAAGCCACTTTTCATCTCTCAGGAAGAGTCAACCGACACAACACACGCATATGGGGGACAGAGAATCCACATGCAACTCTCGAACACGTCCGAGATTCGCCAAAAGTTTACGTGTTCTGTGCCATGTCAAACAAGACATTTTATGGCCCCTACTTATTCGCTGAGAGAACTGTCACTGGTATCACCTACCTCGACTTGCTGCAATTGTGGCTTATGCCACAACTTGAGGCTGATAGCAGGGACTTCATCTTCCAACAAGATGGTGCTCCACCTCATTACCACAATGTGGTACGAGATTATCTGAATGAGACGTTGCCACATCGCTGGATAGGCCGTGGGGCGGCCGCTGACCAAGTGCTACTCCCGTGGCCACCACGATCACCGGACTTGAAACCTTGCGATTTTTTTCTTGTGGGGATACATCAAGGATAGTGTTTATGTTCAACCTGTACCACAGAACCTTGACGAATTGAGACACAGCATCGTAGCAGCTGCTCTTACCATCACTCCTGATATTCTGGGTCGGGTATGGGCAGAATTGGACTATCGATTAGATGTGTGTCGTGTGACGCAAGGTGGACACACAGAACATCTATAACTAGTGAAAAAAAAAAAAAACTTTGAGAGTTTTTATTTTATGTGGTATATAATTTGTTACATAATTTTAGCCATTTCACTGTACCGATTTTTTGAAATGTTTCACGGACTTTATAATTACAATGTATATTGGACTACAAGCATGCAATAAGAAGCAAACCTTAAAAATACAGGAAGTTTTCCATGAAACATAGTTTTGACATCAAACCCGTATCACAGAGTTACGCTTATTGCGTGCGCAAGCGGGTTCTCCACTCAGTGAGGGGCTTCTTAGTTCCAGGGGTAACTGCCCCCTCCCCCTCCCACAAATACACCGCTATCACAAGGGACCAGAAAAATTCGCGGTTCCAATGACCTCTAGGATGAACTTTATAGTTCTACGTACACTCGGTCAAATGTCACCGTCTCATTATTGGCTGCTGTCTTGTGGAAGTGTCCCAACGTAGCAGCCTGTGATTCGACACAGCTTCGGTTAAGTGTTTCTCTCGCTGGCCCAGAGTCATCCAGGTGAGTTGTGAGCCAATAGCAGAGGCAGCACTGAGGTACAACTATTTGAATTTCAGGCTGTCGTGAAATGAATCCGCGAATTTTTCCGGTCTCTAGCAGTAGCGGATCCAGAGGGGGGGGGGGGGGCTAAGGGGCTCAAGCCCCCTCCAAAAGCATCTGGGTCCACTATTGTTTTAGTGTTTGCCTTGATAAAGCCTAGCCTCAGCTGGGTCAAGCCCCTCCCAAACCAAAATCCTGGATCCGCCACTGGTCTCTAGGTATAACCACCCGGACGCTCGTATCACGTGGCGAGCGCGCCGACAGTGGACTTGTGCCGGTGTTGCCCGCCGCCCCCCGGGGCAGCGCCTCTGGCGGCGGCTATCGGCCCATCGCGCTCTCGTGGCGCCCCGCGCGGACGTGCGGCCGCCAGCTGAACCACCTGGGACCACGCCCCCGCTCGCAGCGGCCCGCACCGGAGACCTCTCACAACTGGACCACATCCTCGGGCAATAACTAGGACCGCGCTGTGAACGACATTTTCCTTTCCACAGTTATTATCCGGCGAACATCACTCATTCTAGAGACCGTAAAAATTCGCGGATTCATTTCGTGATAGGCTAGAATCAAAAAACGTTTGCCTTTTTACCGCATCAGTGATTGGGCCACAGTTTACCTGAATGACACTCGGCCAATGATAAACTTTCAACAAAAGAAGTATCGAATCACGAGCATCCCAGTTAACATGTGTCACGAGTCAGCAGCCAATGAGCAAAAGTAATTTTCCCGCGTGCATAGAGGATCATGGAGTCTATCCTACAGGTCATTGAAATCGCGAATTCTTCCGGTCTCTACAATGTAAATTTGTAATCAAAGCCTTCAAACCTTCAAAGCCAACTAGCCATTTTCCGACACCTAAAAAATTAGCGGATTTATATCGCGATAAGAGAAAATTCAAATATATGTACCTTTACGCTGCCTTTGACTTTTTTTTTTTGGCTCACAGTTAATCCTTTCTCCGCTATATGGTGTTGTGATCGCCGCTCAAATCTCACAGTTCAACAATACATGACTAAAAGACGGCTTGCCTTTTACAGCCTTGCGCTTAGAGGCGATTGCAGCGCTAGAAGCACCAGCGATCGTCGCTCTTATCAGCCCAAATACATCTCTGACTAGGCGGATCCCTTGAGTTCTTGTTTGACTAGTTATTAGTTCTAAATGACTACAGGCAAGCATTTTACGCAAAAAAAATTTCTGAACGCCTATTAGACTGCAACACGGTATATCCGCTCCAGCTATTTCTCCCTTGTGATATGGCGGCCGTCTGCGAGAGAAGCCGTTGACTTGTTTGACCGATCCACTCAGGACGCGTTTGCTTCCGCACTGAATTACTGTGACTAGTGTTCTGACAGTAGACATGCAACTGAAGGAAACTCACCCAATCACGAAACAAATACGATGCTATAGTGTTTTAACTTTCAGCTATGCTACTAGAAATGACGCTCGCGAATCACATTTCTTCTTTGTTTCTACTCGTCGGCAGCAACGCAATGTAGACTTGGCCACACCGCAATATAGACTTGGCAACACCGTAATGTAGATATGGCAACATCGCTAAGTAGACTTGGCTATACCACAATGTAGATTTGGAAAACCCGCAATGTAGACTTGGCAACACCGCAATGGAGACTTGGCAACACCGAACGTAGACTTGACAACACCGGACCGCCGCCGCCTCAGCGGAAAGCGAGACGCGTCAGCACCTGGTGCTACCCTCCCCCCCTTCCCGCTGGTGATAATCCAGCACCAAGCCAGCAGCCACACGCTCTAGAGCAGTGCTGGCCAATTCATAGCGACCTGAGAAATTCGCGGGTTCATTTCGCGACAGCTTTTTTTTTTTTTTTGCTGCTTCACTGATGTGGGACACAGTTTATTTGAAGGACTCTGGGCCAATGGGAAACCTTCAACACAAGAAGGTATCTCGCACGAGTCAGTATAGCCAATGAGCAGTTTTAATCTGCTTGAGTGCATAGAGGATCATGGCATCTTTCCTATAGGTAAAGACTGAAAAAAAAATTCACGGAGTCATTTCACGAAATTCTAGAATCTAAAAAAATGTACCTTTGAATTGCTTCTGTAATTGTCTCACAGTGTATTTGAAAGACTTTTGAGTCAATAAAGAACCCTTAACAAAAACAAATTGACGGGAACCACTAGTCAAAAGCCAATGAGCAGGTGGAATTTGCCTGTTTATGTCATTGAAAGAGCGAATTTTTCCAGTTCCTATCCATACTTGATTCGCCTGTACTTCTCACCTAGTTAGGCATCGTTGGCTCACGGTCACAGAGGGACGAATACAAATAAATGCGGTCCAAAAATGACATGAGCACAGTCCAAAATTATGAAGTTCTGCAATCTAGCTTGCGACCAAATGAATTTGCGAGATTACCGCACCCCTTCTATTGATATTTAGGGCTAAAAGATTTCCAGACCAGCTGTGTGTTAAAACATTGCAGCATTGTCTGTATTTCGTGGTTGGCTGGATTTATATCAGGTACATGTCAGCTGTCGGCACACCAATCACAGCCATTAGGTGCGGAAACAAATACGTCCTGGATGGCCCGGCCAAACAGGGCAATGGCTTCTCGGTTGTCCACCCCTGCTTAATTGAGCAGGAGTGACCCACTTTACGTAACGACGACCGATTACAAACATTTTCAAACACCGCCAGACTACTTGCATCTTGTATATGGTCTTCCAAGTATTACACACTAACCTTTTTTTCCCTTCTGGTTCTACCTGAATTTATGCTATTTCGTTGTTTGTTATAGAACATAAATACAATTTATTAACTGCATTATATCATAAAATCTACCAACCCAAATTCCAAATGATTGATTTAAATTTACTTAGCAATGTAGCAGTGCTGTACTACTATTGTGTTGGAATCACTACTGTAGAGGCAGATGTTGAGAGGAGAAGAAAAAAAAAGGACACAGGTGAAGAAATTGGCAGAATATTTGTCCACTGATTCCAATTTGAATCACATTTTGAATTGTATAGATAGAGACCGGAAATATTCGCGGATTCATTTCATGATAGGCTAGAATCCAAAAACGTTTGCCTTTTTACTGCATCATTGATTGGGCCACAGTTTATCTGAATGACACTCGGCCAATGAAAAACCTTTAACAAAAGAAGTATCGAATCACTAGCGTCCCAGTTAACAGGTAACACGAGTCAGTAGCCAATGAGCAAATGTTATTTTCCCGCGTGCATAGAGGATCATGGAGTATATCCTACAGGTCATTGAAATCGCGAATTCTTCCGGTCTCTACCCATTTGTCGATTTTTCTTGGCGAGAACATTTTATTTTATCACCCTAATTGGCAATCTATGATTCGCACACTCCCCTCCTGGCTGGGCATCGTTGTTGGCTCGCGGTCGTGTCCAGACAACTGCGGTCCAATCATGAACACAGCGCGGGAGTGCGAAGGTTTGCAATTCAGGTTTGCGGCCAGCTGAATGTAGCGAGATTTCCGGAACCTCTGCACATGCCACGTCAAACAAAAAAGGAAGACAGGAAACAAAGGGGGTTGTCTGTAAAGTCGGTTTACGGACGATAATTTTAAGTGATAACGTCATAAGAAAACACTGATGAAAAATTGTATATTTTTTAATTTTCAAATATTATTTAAATTTTTGCAAATTTAATTTAAATAATTTGTTTAAATATTATCACGAACATTTAGTTTAAAAAGCTCGCCTTAACCTGTTTGATATTATAGAAGATTTTCTCGCACGGTCGTTGGACGGTTCTTGCACGCTCGGCACAAAAATTAGCACCGAAGCTTTATTGCAAAATATTTGGAATTGAAAGATGGCAAGGCATTGAATTTTAATAAATTGCTCTTTTTAACTTTAATCTTTATCATACTAATATAAGGTTTCATAGGTTATATATTTTTACATTTGTTTCCCACTTATTATACATTTACAAATGTTTACAATCGTTAAAATACCGCATGTAATTTGAAGTGACTAAATGCACTCACATGCAAGCTTGCTTTCGTAAGTGCTAAATTTCCTGGTTAATTAAGTGAATATTGTTAACAAAGTGAAAAAAAGGGAAATAAATAATAATAATTATTATTATTATTATCATTATTATTATTACTAGAGACCAGAAAAATTCGCGATTTCAATGACCTGTAGGATAGACTCCATGATCCTCTATGCACGCGGGAAAATTACTTTTGCACATTGGCTACTGACTCGCGACACCTGTTAACTGGGACGCTAGTGATTCGATACTTCTTTTGTTAAAAGGTTTTTTTCACTGGCCGAGTGCCATTCAGATAAACTGTGGCCCAATCACTGATGCAGTTAATGCAGGCAAACGTATTTTGATTCTAGCCTATCACGAAATGAATCCGCGAATTTTTCAGGTCTCTAATTATTACTTAACAAATTCAAGTTCCGCACATATCCTGTACAACATCATCATTATTTCCAGAGCTTGGGTGTGCGCGGCTCTGTGAACTCAGCAGATGTGAAATTGGCCGGTGTGTGTGGCAAACCTGGGCGCGTGGCCTTGTTCCAGTGCCGCCAGGTCTCGTAGCGGGGAGACTTGATGAAGGGGGAGGGGGGAGGGGCAGGCGAGATGTGGGGCGCGCGCATGCTCAGATCACATCACCGTGTTTCCGGCGGGGGTTCTCCCCTCCCCCTGGCGGTCCGCCGGCCATGACGTCATAGGGTGCACGCGCGCGAGCGAGCTGCGCAGTTGACGCATGCGCAGTTTGTAAATGTCCAGGAGGGGGGGGGGGAGGGGGGCAATCCACAGAGGATAAGAAAAACATACTGATGGAGCCATAAGGTCCGATTCTGGAAGAGAGGGGGTGTGAATCCGAATGGGGAAGGGGGATCTAAGTGTACTGCACGTAAAAATATGGCGGCCGTTGGCTTACAAATGTATCAGCTGTATCTGTATATGATGTTAATTTGTAGAAAAAAATGTCAACTCAAATCATTAAATTTGTATTATGAAGATTCTTTTTGGACTTTTAATATATATATATATCTTATATATATATATATATATATATATATATATACACATTTATATATATACACACACACATATTATTATTAACCAATAATTTTCTTCTGAACAGCTCTCTCTACTACAGTTAGTCAATAAAAGCAGACTAGAACAGCTGAAACTAATATAAACAAACGTCCACCATACTGGTATGTGAAAATCAGGAGAAAAAAATGGGGAAAAAAACGGTTTCACGTCAGACGACTAATGCTCCATCTGTATCATTTCCTAATCTTTGGGCTATTCGCGGTCCTTCCTCCCTATCTTACTCAACCAGTTTATCCCGAGTTTTCACTGTCCCTCCTCATCTACGCAAATATACATTAAAATACATGCTATCGTCAAAACACATTTCAAAAAAATACTAAACATTCAAACGCTACTAATAAATTTTTCCCTGCACAATGCATCGTTAGCACACGTATTATTTTCATCGAAATTACGCAACCAACCATGCCAGTCTGAAAAAAAAAAGAGAGATAATATTATTGTTTGATGGAACTTTCAAACATTATATTATTGGTTGCGATGATGATGATGATGATGCAAAAAGGCATGTTTGTATGTACATATATTATATATATATATATATATATATATATATATATATATATATATATATGCGCGCGTGTGTGTAGCTATGACGCTGTGACTGTATTTCTGTACATCGACAGCCTGGTAAATAAATCAGAAAAATTCTAGCATCTCCGGGATATGGCCGTAAGATTTTATTAATTTTATTTTTTTAGGTCCAATGACGAACGTTTTATAACACAACAGTCGATTTTAATCGATGGCCAATTGCGTGACTAGTTCTCTCCCTCCCACCCCCTTTCACCAACAAAAAAAAAACACTCTGGGGTTCTCGGAAGCAGTGAAGCAATCAAATTTCCCGACGATAATTGCGTTCCACGATATCTCTCACTCCAATTACTGGTCGAACCATTTTTATTTTACGTGTACCAGGTAATAGATTGTCAAGACAAATAGCACTGTGGCCGCTATCTCATTGGACGAGTCGAGAGCGGAAGGGACCTTCCTGTTCGATGGCGGCCAGTAGAATGAAGCCACGCCACGACTGCTTTGAGGGTGAGGTGAAGACCCGGAAAAAATCTCACGGATTCATTTCGCCGTAAACTGAAATTCAAATACATTTATACCTCTATACTGCTTTTCGATCTGAGCCACAACGGTTCCCGTTTTTTTCTAAGTCAACCATAAGAAATGTTAGTTTTCAGGAAAACATTTTTTTTTTTGGAAAATTCTGCAATGTCATACCATATGAATCTTCCAGGTAATCATACAAATAAATTTTAATCAACTTATTTTACCAAATAAAACAAACCACCTAATGGCTCGCTTAAGTTGGATATGTCCCATAATACCATCTACCAACTGATACAGAAAACAAATAATTGTAAATGTTTATCAACCTATCTTTAATCATATAAATTTATGTCGGTAATGAAGGTAAAAAATAATCCGAAAATGTCAGGTTGTTTTTTTTTTTTCCCCAGAAATTTTTGGTATTTGACAACCAATGGTGCAAGTCCGTGAAGTATTTTTAAAAGAAATCTTTACCGTTGCGAGAGTCGCTCGAGGAACGTACAGGATGATGGAGCTTGTCGGAGAAGAGACAGGAACGAGGAGGGGGGGGGGCCAGGAAGTGGTCCAGCGGGCGGGATGCTGCACGGCGCCACACGAAGGTCACGGCGCCCGGACAGAGAGGGGGGGGGGAAGAGAGAGAGAGAGAGAGACTGAGAGGGAGTGTGTGTGTGTGTGTCCGGCCGTGTCAAGGTGAGGCGCCACGGCTCCAGCTCTCTCCTCGTCTGGCCGGCGTAACGGCGGACCGGTGCGGCGCTGACCGCGCAGATGTTAAGGCCCCCGCCTACCCGGGCACTCACACGGTGCGCAGAGCTTCAGGAAAAAACAACGCGATTTCAAAACTACTCAAGATATCCGAGTGGGGCCTATTTACGAATAGCATTTAAGAGTTCGCTGAGGGCCGAAAAGTACTTTTAATTTCGGATTAAGTTTTTAAACTGTATTTTTAGAAGCGTTAAAATGCCTAAAACGTGTGTTTTCAGAGTAATTTTTAGGCATAAAACAATCAGTACAGATTCTTGAAAGCACTTAAGGGGCTTGCATAACACCTTTATCTTCATTTCTCCGCCATATAATGTTACGGTCACCGCTCAAATTTCACAGTTATCCTGTGACGACGAGACAAATGCGCGCCAGTTCAGAGACTTGCGCTTAGAGGCTATACCGCGCTGGAAGCACCAGCGAGCGTCGCGCTTATCATCCCGCCTCACTAACACACATACACCCCTGACGAGGCGGGCCCCTTAAGAGGCCGTGTCAGTAAATTTTTATTTCCAATATTCTGGTCTAGAAGTTCTCTCTTTTAACAGTGAGATTTAGTGGCTTATTCAACCGAAGTAACTGTAACCGCAGCGCGTGATAAAGCTACTATACCGCCAGATTACTCGACGAAAAATGTATCTGGTTCCTCGACAATCTGAGAGGATGACAATCTGACCGGCGGCTCACTAGGAAATTGCGGATGCGGGGATTCAGAATCAAGAAATCTCACATTTACAACTGTAGTATGAGTCGTATCTAAAAATTTTAATACTTTAAATGTATCGGAATACAATTAATCTTCAAACATGTGGTAATTATTCTTTATCTGGATGTAATATTCCGTGAAAAATAATGGTAGTTGACATTAAAAAGTATACGAAATTCATAGTGTAACGTTTTAAAAGGATAATAACATAAATTCTTATGCTTAGATATTGCATATGCATTACACACAATCTAAATACAATCTCACTTAAGTCAGACTACCTAATTTTTTACAATGCACCATCATACAGTTTAACAGAGGTAGGAGAACCTCTTATCGATGTTGTTTCAAAGAATCTAAATTTACAAATATTACTATTTATCTTATTATGATATGTATCTTTATGAATAAGAATTTACAAAAAAAAAATGAATTGATTACATTACACTTTAACATTACAAAAGACTAAAACACTAACAAAACTTAGTTTTATATATTGCTGTAGCATATTAGAAGACGAAATAACTCACTAGACTAACATTAAGAGGGCTGTATCACAAATTTACTTTACAGAGGAGAAAATATCTTTTAAAGATATTTCATTACCTCATTGATTACATAATACTGCCGTTGATGTGATCGTAGATATAAAGTATTGAAAAATTAGATTTCATTATGTTTATGTAAATATTTAGAAAACGTTATTGCTTATAGATGCTCATTATTTAAATAATAAAGAATCTTTTACTTTTATGTACTGGACAAACAAAATACTTATAAGTTAATAAGCTTAGTTGAATAACATCTTCAATTTGTATTGAATTCAATGTACAAATTGAAAATCATGTACAATGAATGCAACTGATTGAATTCAATAAATATTTGATCTTGTGAAACGGCCATAATGGTGATGTAGATAATTATAGATACTCACATGCATTTTGAGAGTCCTTATAAAGCCTATTACAATTCTATAAGTATACATTAAAATGATTTTAAAATAGACATGTGTAATATAATTAAAACTTGTTTAAATAAGATCATAACAAAAAAAAATGAAAATCCTTCAACAGTAAGTTATGTTTTATAAGATTTTAACAAAACACACATACCATAAGAGAATATTAATCATGCCACATAATTCAACACAAAATATTCATTCCAATAGGCGCTACGTAAAAATAACTTCTATTTTTATGCTGATAACTTTGCATTGTTTTATATATATCATTATTTCTAACTTTTAATATTCTCCACACATTAACTGAAATTAAGTATTTTCAGAGCCTTAGCAAATGTTGGTCTGTACCACATACAGTTCGTACGATATCTCTACGTGAAACACATACAGTTCATTATTTGTAATTTTAATTATATTTCCATGAACATAATGAAATTAGTATAGGGCCTAGGTTGTTCACTGTTGAGTACTTCTGAAGTATTTTCATTGTGAGTTAACATACATACCAAATGCCATTCTTCCAGTAAAGTTACAAAGAAGACAACAAGATAATATATGTATAATATATATAATATGTATAATATATATAATATGTATGTAGTACCATACTTTAAACCCCTATTAAATGAATAATAACTCAATCTCTTTTCTGGACTATTAAGTAATAGTTTTTGATTACTGTTATTTGTAACTTAAATAAAATGACAACTAACAAATTAGTAAAATATATAATTACGTGCGATATAGTGACAGTTTTACTTGGACGGCAAACGAATATAATAAAATGTCTATGACAATGTTAACTTTACTCATTATTATGGAAAGAAACAAAATGGGCAGATAAGCATATTCTACGCTGACATTTAAAAATGCTCAATTCAAAATGAACATTTCTTCCCGATGACAAACAAAAAAGTTGTATGGTCGCGAATAATACATTCGTATGGCGTCACATCAGCGGAATATTCCCTCGGCATAAATGTGTGAAGTCTGTGACACAAAAACAAATGAACGAACAGCTTTTTTTTTATCGGATGTGCAATCGGAGACCCTTGGGGTGGTTGAAGAGTGTCAGGTCGGTCGCCAGACCAGATAGTGAAAGCTCAGGGGCTTAGGATAGAAAAGGCCTATCTCCAAATTATTAAGTATAAATGTTGTCATGAAATAGTTAAAGACTTGATTACACCCAGGTTTATAAACCCATCATGATCATGAAGACACTGATCGGAAGGTAATGTACAATACATTTCAATGGCCTTTTCAGTTTTTGCTAAATAATTATAAATATAAGCAAAATTCCACTGTATCTGGACAAATCAAAATATTGATTATATTTTTTTCATCACAGAAATAATATATGATATGATAACTAAATTTGAAAAAAGCGGTTATGTTAAATGTATTGTATACTTTCAGTAGGCAAAATTTCTGGCCCCTACATCTTATAGACTTTGAGAAAAACTGCCTTTTAAAATAACATTGATATAGATAGGAGCGCAAATTTGTGACACGGCCTCTTAAGGCCCTTGCCCACCCACCCTCTCTCTCTCTCTCTCTCTCTCTCTCTCTCTCTCTCTCTCTCACACACACACACACACACAACACACGCGGCGCGCAGAGCTCCGATAAAAAACCACGCGATTTGAAAACTGCTCAAGGTAAGTATCTCAGAATATCCGTTTACGAAAAAAAAAAAAAAATTGGTTGTCTGTAAAGTCGGTTTACGGACGATAGTTTAAAGTAACAACGTCATAACAAAACATTAATGAATGATTGAATACTTTTATGAATAAAATTGAATAATTTTTTATTGAATTATCACTATTTTGTATGGATACAAAGAAGGAGTGAAATGAAATCTACAATTTAATTGATATATTTACTTTTATTCGCACTCATTAATTCAAATATGTTTATTACTTTAACGAACAGAATATTTTAACTATAAATTTTATACATGTTTGCTATTTAACTTCTTCCAAACTGTGTTATTCTGTTAAGGATAGGACGATTATAGGAAAAGTAGGAAACGAATGGGAGTGTTTCAAGTTTAATGTGCCTCGAAAAAGTCAAATCGATGGTTGTTCTAATCGAGTGGAAGAGAGATAGATGCGGCGCAAGCGTACAATGAGCGTAACGGGACACAGCGTAACGGGATACAGCGTAACGGGACAAGGTGCGTTATGGGACACTTTTTCGTTCGTGCAGCCGGCGTTCATTGATTTATTAGACGTTGTCACGTCAAAAATTTATAATTCTCTGAGGGCGAATAGGCAGTTTTGTTTCCGGATTGAGTGTTTTAAAACTGTGCTTTTAGAAGAGTTAAAAAAGACTGAGAAGATTTTTAGGCATCAATAAACAACCGGTACAGATTCTTGAAAGCACTTAAAGGGACATGCATGACACCTTTATCTTCATTTCTCCGCCATATAATGTTACGGTCACCGCTCAAAAATTTCATAGTTGCCCTATGCACCCCGAACTTCTCAGAGTCGGACAAGAACTGGCGTCATTATATAGGCCAGGCAATGTAGCATGCATAGCTAGGTCATTTTCTCAAGTAGCTAAATAAACTTCGCAAGTTGAATGGAATTATTTAAAAGTAGCCAAGAAGCCAAACAATGAAGGAATAAAGACCTTGTCGTTTGGACACAGAGGGCGTAAGAGACGGATGAGGGGTGACAGTAGGCACTGATAGGGATGACAGGGAAGAGCACTAAACGTTAGACTGAAGATACGACAATCTTCTAAGAGAACTGTAAAACACTAAGTTTGGTAAAAAACTATTTCTTAACGATTTATCAATTTCTAATAGTGAATTTATATGTTTGGTTTATTCAGGCGTTAACATTTCTCGATCCTATCTTCATTACTAACTGTAGCTGCAAGTTAGTTTGCTCTATTACTACTACTGAAGCCTGAATTAAACAAATTCCATCGCACGCGTCCATCCGTCATTCACGCGACGCGCAGCCAATAAGATGGCCCGAGAGATTTCATCCGTCCATCCGTCAAAGGTTTGATAACTTCACACGTTTGACGGACGGCCGGGGGGAAATTATAATCTCCAAATGTCTGCCAGGTTTTTGGTGTCCAAACTAATTAAATTTAAAAAAAAAAATTAATTTGGTTTTAATAGTTTATATTCTTCCATATTTTTTTGAAGGATTCTTAAACGAAATGCACTTCAAAACGCAGATGATGCCTACATTAATGGACTTAGAACCGGGAGAGGGGGTTAAGCCCCAGTGAGAGCAAACCAACCTCCCCCCCCCCTCCAGCAGCAACAACACACTCATCCTGGAATAAAGAATCCCTTACTGAGGGACTGTGAAACAAGGTTTATGAACGTAAACTTCAAAACTATTTTTTATGGAAAAATTTCTGTATATATTTTTTTAAGATTTCTGCTTATTGTCTACGTATAGGCACACAATCCAGAGATGACTTGTGACTTGATGTAAGCTTTTGGACATACGCCATTGCTAAGCACGTTTTCTGTAAAAGAAAACTTAAAAATACCCAAAAGACAAAAAACACAAATTAAGCAAAAAATTGCTGTTGTCAACAGGATATAAACACCACACAATATTTCATAACAGGAATATGGTCAACAAACAAAGAAAAAACGAAAAAAAAAAAAAAAAACCACAAATGATGACCGCAAAAAAATATTGAAACCAAAAAAAAATTCAGCACAGCAGTTGAAACGAGACAAAAACACGACAAAACGAAAAGACGAAACGAACACAATAGTTTTCCAAAACAGAAACAAGCGACGTTTCGGGAACTGCTATCTGCTCCCGTCCAAAAGCTTACATCAAGTCATGCACTCCCATTGCACAAATCTTTCAAAGATAATAGAGATGACTTGTGCCGGTTATAATCCACGCGCAGAACTCTTGGGTCGCGCGGACCACAACAATGCGAACCTTGCAGATCTGAGCGCCTGAGCACAAAAAACACAAAAAATTTCCGGTTACATAACATGATGCATTCTCGCCCGTTTCCAGTGGCGGGAATTAACGGCCACTTATTCAAATTGGCTGGTGTTACTTAATCTAGTGTTCGTTGGCGTACAGGTTAAGTTTATAATTCTCAACTTTTCTTAATCTTAAAACTCACCTTTGGTCACCGGCGGTGGACGGGACCCAAGTATTGCCAGACGTACCGAAATTCGGGTACACGTATCCGAATTACCGTGTAAGAACCCGGTACCCTATAAATTCCTCGCGGGTACTGAGATGTACCCGGATTTGGGGAAAAAGAGAAAAAAATAATAATAATAGAAAAAAAATATTAAACTATAGTTCACTTGGATAGGAAACCCCGTCAGGGCGGAAAACAAATTTTCGCCCTGGCCGTAACGTACTGACAAACATTCCTGCCGGCTTAGAAACAGCCTCGGCTATGCTGTATTCCTAAGGATATCAGCAGAACCACAGGATCAAGTTGAAACTAGTACCAAGTAAGTACCAAGTAAACAGTAGGGCGGCGACATCAGGACAAGGGATATCATTGGAAACTGTCTCGGCTACACTATTAAAGCACAACAAAAAAAAATGAGTGGCCATATTAATATCACGGGTAATATTTACAATAATTTTAAACCAACCTTTAATCTGAAAATACCACATTTCAGATGTGGCTAGAATAATATTCAACATTAACAAAAATTCCCCCCCCCCCCCTCCCGCGCCTTTTTACATTTTTTCCGGGTACGACCACAGACGCGTTTTTAAATTCTACCAACGGGCATTACCAGTAGAGCCAATATTGCGTTTTAAAATAAAAAATTTCATGTCTGTGACGGTATAATGAGTTTTAAAATAACAGTGTATATGATATTTGTATTAAAGAAGACAGCAAAATTTTGTTTTCTTTTTGTGTGCGTACCTGAATGAGACCTGAAACGTGGCCCCTGAATGAGACCTGAAACGTGGCCGAAATAACCCGAATGTGGAGGCGAGCGTGCCCGAGATGTATGCGCCGTGGCTGCAGGGTAAGGAAAAAATATTTCGTACCAACTTAGGCGAGAAAAAGTACTAGATTGGAAAAAAAAGTACTAAATTACAATTTGTTTTATGGTTTTAACAATTTAGGAAGTTATTATAGCATTGCAATGCTTGAACTTAAATATCACACCACATACATAAATTCCATAGTTTTTAAAAATAATTACGCTTAATAATAAAACATATTGGAGTTACTGTAATATTATTATATTAAAGAAAAAAGTACTAGACCACTAATAAAACTTACAAAAGTACTAGATCTAGTACGAAAGTACTAACTGTGAAGACCCTGCGGTGGTTGGCAACCCTGGCGCGGGCGGGCGGACGCAGGCGTGGGAAGGGACGCGCGCCGGAGTTCCCTGCGCGCATGCGCAGTCAGCGTCACGCGACACCCGCGCGCGCACCTGCGCAGGCCGGCCAACCCGACCCGGCGCGGCGCGGCGCTGCCAACTTCGCGTCCCGCCATAGAGCATACGTTGCGTAGACCCGTCCACCGCGCGAAACTGCTCTGCGTATCGCTGGCCGACAAAACCGGTCGAAAAACGTGCTCCATTGCGAACGTAGTTGGCACGTTGTTTAGCGAATGAATAATAGCTCTTTTTTTTTTTTATATTTCGTTCAATTTACTTTTAAGTATATCATCGTTTCTTAACATGATTCCAATAATTCCGCATTTACTTCTCCTTTCATACTATGTCATAAAATTCATAACCTGCTTTCCCCAAGGAAACATGATTTCGCGCCAACAACACAGTCTACTGTGTTCTGATTGG
The DNA here is from genome assembly GCF_032445375.1 of Bacillus rossius redtenbacheri. NCBI lineage: Eukaryota > Metazoa > Arthropoda > Insecta > Phasmatodea > Bacillidae > Bacillus > Bacillus rossius. Next base: position 5,162,027 of record NC_086341.1, on the reverse strand, counting down.
TTTTTCCCATAATTCTTAAGGGGGAAAAAAAATAAAATGTAACCATCTCTGTTAATTCCCAAGTCGATATATGATATGCACACGACCCGTCAAAACTCTTCACAGGATAATCATAAACCATTCCACTAGTACACGTAGAGTACCTAATATCATAAGTACACTAATAATTCTTAAATTTCAATCGTAAACCCACCTTAAATATAAGGCCGGTGTCATTTCGCGGCAGTCCGTCTATCATCCGTTCATCTATCATATTTCGCCACCTCTGCACTTAAACACGCAGTAAATCAAATCATACTGTACTCGACTGCGTTCTACAGTTCCGTTGGAAATTGAAATACATATACAGAATTATACGGCTACCAACGGCTACTAACTGAAGTAATGGCAACTAAGAAATCACATGAAATTTAGTATTCAACATAACATTTTATTTTTGGTTTGATAATTTTGGTAGCATAGTCAAAGATAATATCACTGAAACCCTAGCCGTGCAACGTGGCCTTCCAACATCAGCAAATATATGATGAAAATTTTATGGTAATAAACTGCTCGTAGAAATTACGTTTTATTTAAATAACTCTTAAAATCCTCAATAATTAATGCATTATAATAATTAATAATCTTTACTATATTTAACTTTGATTACTTGAGTTTCCATACAATATTGTGCATATAGGAATGGTTCTAAAATACGTTGAAATAACTAAGATAATGCTAATACTAATGTCGTATGTAAAATAATTTTATATGTAATTTGTAAATGACGTGTCTAACTTTTTAAATTACAGAACATTTATATTATTGTGTAACGAGTAAAACTTTTATATTTAGAAACATTTCAAAATTTAATAAATGCAAAAAAAAAACACAAGAAGTTAAAATTTTCCATCTAGCAACGCGATGAATTTTTTTAAATTTCAGAATGAGATTAAAAATTAAACAGTTTGAGGTTATATGTACAACTTATTTGATAGATAAAATTGGAAGCTATATTCATTTTAATATCACCTCTCCAACTTCATTGTCAATTAAAGTTGGAGACAAAAATGTGACAGTGTAACAGAGCTTTAAGGTCCGCCTACACTGGCACACTTGAGGTGAGCAGAAAGCATTAAAACCGACGCGAATTAAAAAAATAAAACTGCTACCGCTACCAGAGTGGCGTCTGTTTACGAAAAGCATTCAAGAATAAGAAACTCTGAGGGCGGATTAGTAGTTTTTTTTCTTCCGTATTTCGTTGTTACACTTTTTTTTTTAGGAGAGCTAAGAGAGGTTATACTCCCGTGTTTCCCGAATAATTTTTTTAAAAATGAGACGTACGGTGGTGATTCTTGAACACACTCGAGGGACTTGCATTACACCTTTTACCTTCGTCTAACGGGGTCGTTACCACAACGCCGAAATACCATAACGCCGAAATGCCAAATTGACCACAACGCCGACAGCTAGAAAACTGCTGTGTACCACAACGCCGAAATAACAACTTAATGAATTTGTGTGTGTTTCTTAAACGTACCTTAACGCCGAAATACCACAATCAAACCTAACCTTACCTAACCTAACCTAACCTAGCGTAATATAACCTAACCTAACTTAACCTAGCATATCCTAGCCTAACCTAGTCTAACCTAAACCTAGTATAACTTAACCTAACCTTTGTGGCAATCCTGCAATTACATTTTTCGGCGTTAGTGTATTTATGCGTTGTGGTAATTCGGCGTTGTGGTACACAGCAGTTTTCTAGCTGTCGGCGTTGTGGTCAATTTGGTAATTCGGCTTTGTGGTACACAGCAGTTTTCTAGCTGTCGGCGTTGTGGTCAATTTGGCATTTCGGCGTTGTGGTATTTCGGCGTTGTGGTGCGTCCCCCGTCTAACGTCTCACCGTGTTCCTCGACGTGAGATGATCGCAGGCACGAGGTGGAGGCGAGACTCGTGCAGAGTGAGAAGGAAAAGGAGATGAATTAGGGGGGGAGGGGGGGGGAGGTTGGAGATGAACGCGATGGGACGAGGAGGTGTGAAGGGGACAGGAGAACATCTGGATAAACCCTGACCCTCGTCACTTCCGGCAGCCTGCCGCGAGGCGACATCGCCAGCAATGACCTCTCCTCTCTCCTGAGGGAAGAAAGGAAGCCCAAACCTGACACTCCAGTTTCTCTCTCTCTCTCTCTCTCTCTCACTAATTTTGAGGGAAACAAAATTTTTTTTTGACGTGTCAACGTCTAATAAATCGATGAATGCCGGCTGCACGCACGAAAAAGTGTCCCGTTACGCACATTGTTCCGTTACGCTGTGTCCCGTTACGCTCATCGTACGCTTGCGTACTCTCTCTTCCACTCGACTGTTTACAAAGTGAAGTGAAAAGTTAATGTGGTTTTCATTGCTTATTACGACAACAATTTCGGCAATAAAGGTTAATTATTCTTGCATTTTAAAAATCTGATTACTAGTATAATTTCAAGTATTTATTTTTTTATTATTAAAATAAAAATTATTCAATTTTATTCATAAAGTATGCAATCATTTCATCAATGTTTTGTTATGACGTTGTCACGTTAAACTATCGTCCGTAAACCGACTTTAAAGACAACCAATTTTTTTTGTTAACTTTTTAGGAAATTTTTGGGGAAGAAAATTTCGGTACCAGGGAAATTGGAATACTTAGTATTTTATCAGCCTAGCCCTTACTACTAATGTCATCTCTGATATTTTAGTTTCAAACAACACTTCAGTTTACTAGACAAAACTCCCACGCTCTCTCCCTCTGTATTCAAATCAATCAATTAATCGATACACTTTTCTTTCAGCTTGTCGTCTCTGGTCTGTGTCAATTTGCGTGATTATGTTATTTTTAAGTTTCGGTATCTACCACCTATAACTAATTATCATGCGTGGATATCCCACACGCTAGGTTTATGTTTTGGTGTCTGTCCCTCCACAGCATGGCCGCCGTGAAAGTTCCGCGATTACCCCGTGTCGCCGTAGCGACAAGGTCGCGGCGACCTGGGCCTGCGACTCTCACGCCCGCCGGTCGCAGGCCCGTCGCAGGGACGACATCTGTCGCTGCTACCGCCGCCAGTCTGGACGCAGGTGTCTCCGCGAGGGAAGCCTAAGATGTACATCAAGTTCTGTCCCTGCCCGAACACGCCCGAATATCCACCTTCGGCCAACCTCGGGTTTATTTATATATATATATATATATATTATATTTCTCTGTTTTATTTTAATGTAGTTATACTAACCCAACTAACCGTTCATGATGGTGTTTTAAAGTTTTTTTTAACGCAGCTAACCTAACCGACCACTTTTAAATTCATTTTTTCCTGCGCAAAAATTAAATACAAACACCCCGAGGTTGGCCGAAGGTGAATATTCGGGCGTGTTCGGGCAGGGACAGACCTTAATGTACATCTTTGAGAGCCCGTCTACTATAGTCCGAACCTATGCGTGGTCCGTGTCCTTATCCGAATGTGAGTGACGTCACATTGTCTCACCGAAAACTTCCCTGTCCACAATTGCGATGTCCGATGTCCGAATGTATTGATTTCTAAATTTGTCACCAGAGCGCAGTAAATGTGCCAAACCAAATGTTTTTGTTTATTGTTTTGATGCTTTGTAGTTTTAGATTGAACTTATGAAAGTTATGTAAGTTGTAAGTGACTAACAACACCTTCCATTTCCTTCAATAACAAAAAACAAACACCACGTTTTCAAACGGGAAATATCGTGAGTGTTCAGTTCTTTTTTCTGTGTCCGAAGTACACAGGTTGGGACAAAAAGTTCAAAATTGACGAATGTCTTCGGTCCAGGTAGGTTCGGACCTTCGCCCACTTGACGCATGACGTCGGAGGGTCACGTGGACCAATCAGCGACGAGTGTCCTTTCGGACACAATTTAGGACATTGCTATTGTAGACGGGCCGGGCCATAAGGGGTCGTCCATTAATCACGTGATGTCTTTTTAGCAAATTTTTAACCCCCCCTCCCCCCTAGTGATTTGTGGTGAGGTTTTAGACTTACCCCCCCCCCCCCCCCCCCGCAACAAATCACGTGTATTTTTTTCGGTATAAAATATTTTTAAAAATTTCAGAATATTATCTTTAAATATAGGTATAATCTAATTTAATTCTGGAAAATTAAGCACAACATGTATATTCGGCGCCAAAATCACAGTCTTACTGGCGACTGGCAAGCCGAGCCGGGTGGTTCATGTTGCGGCGGGCGGGGATATTGTTGCCTGGCTAAGGCGAGTCAAGGTCACGCGTCGCTTTTCGGTTTAGTAGAAATCGCGTGAAAAAAATAAATACACGTGATATCTCTCTACACCCCTCCTTACCCCTTGTGATATTTCGTGATTTTTTCCGACCCCCTCCCCACCCCCTTCTAGCGAGCCTCACGTGATTAATGGACGATCCCTAAGGCTTCCTCTCTGCGCGGAGATCGGGCGCGACGAGGCAGCCCGTCACGTGACCTTGGGCAGCGACAAGGTCGCGGCAGGCGCGCGACGGAGCGCGGGGGAATGCGCGCGGATAAGCATCGGCCCGCTCCAGTTCCGCCAGTGACGTCACAGCCGGCGCGCTCTTCGCTCGTCCTCCTCCCGCCCTGCAGTTGAGAGAACCAACGGGGCGAGAGCGGGAGAGTTTCTTTCCCCCTTCGTTAATTACCGTTGCCACGAGATCGCAAAAAAAAAAAAAAAACTAACTTTAAAAACAAGGAGTCGCCGGGAGGGAAACCAGCAAATGTATGCATTCATGCGGTCTCCGTCAGCGAATCCGGCACTTCGCGGCCGGGTGGAGAGGGGCGGTCGGCGACTCAGGAGTGAGGAACACTGAGGGAGGGAGGGAGGGAGGGAGGGAGGGAGGGAGCAGGTTCCACTGGGATCCGCACGTGACTTAGAAACACACACCTCAGAGCACTCGTGACTAGAACTGGTTCTAGAAAAACTCCCACATAACTTATAAGTAGGGACTGGAAAAATTCGCGGGTTCAATCACCTCTAGGATGAACGTTATAGTTCTACATACACTCGGTCAAATGTCACCCTCTCATTGGCTGCTGTCTTGTGAAGGTGTCCCAATGTAGCGGCCTGTGATTCGATACAGCTTCGGTTGAGTGTTTCTCACTGGCCCAGAGACATCCAGTTGAGTTGTGAGCCAGTAGTAGAGGCAGCAATGAGGTACAACTATATGAATTTTAGACTGTCGTGAAATGAATCCGCGAATTTTTTCCGGTCTCTACGAATAATTCACCGATGTTTAGGTCGGCATTAAAGTTGCCATCATCAGGGAGCAGTTACCCTGATGATGGCGACTGCAATGTCGACCGAAACGTCGGTGAATTATTCGCCAAGGATCGCGGCTTGGGTAACTGCTTGGCTCCCTGATGATGGGCGACTGCAATGTCAACCGAAACGTCGGTGAATTATTCGCCAAGGACGCGGCTACTACCCACAAGCCAAGCTACTTCAGACAATGGCCGTGGAGAGCCTGCGAACATTATTAACTTTAAAAATAACATGAATGTGGTTTCGTGGGTTTTTGCCAACGCTTTCAATTCACAATTAAACGGGTTCGCAGGTCAAAGAAACGATGCGTGAACAGTGACCTGATAAAGACCAAATTGTATCTATGCTTCACATATTTATTGTTTGTGCGCGGAGCTTGGACATATCACAGTGTTGTTGTTTGAATGCGGACGCAACTGTATCCCTAGCTTTATGAAGCCAACAATGGCCGTCTAAACACAACTCGTTGCTGGGCGGGTGTCTGTTTCACCAATTCTCGGGTGAATTTTTTTGACTCCCGTCGGCACGGAACAATGTGTGTTATTGATTCATAAGCCACAGATAATTTAAATTTAATCTCTCTGAGCAGGTGTAAAATAAATACTCAAAATGTGTACGTAATCTGTATGACACCAAGGAATTTTTCGTCATGTGGGGGCAGCAGCCCTGCAATTTATCTCTACGGCTACATAACGTTTTGTTCAGTTGATATAACTGTTGGGGGATTTTAAAAAAAAAGGAAGTATATCAATGATGTTGAGTCTTCTGTCCTTGTTCTATAATACTCTAAACACACATCACAGTTCACGCGCATATCTCACAAACATTACTATCACTTAATGAGATTCCTTGCAGCTAGCTCGCCTGTAACTGTCATCATGCCGCCATCTTGTCTTCACATTTCTAAGATATAACACGTGCAACACGTGATACAAATCAATAAAAAATTCATTTTCCTCATATTTAAAAGTAGTAATTTGAGGGATTTATAAAGTTGAAACTAAAAAAAAAATGGTTGTCTGTAAAGTCGGTTTATGGACGATAGTTTAACGTGACGTCATAACAAAACATTGATGAAATGCTTGCATACTTTACGAATAAAATTGAATCATTTTTTATTTTAATAATAAAAGAATAAATACTTGGAATTATACTAGTAATCAGATTTTTAAAATGCAAGAATAATTAACCTTTATTGCAGAAATCGTTGTTGTAATAAGCAATGAAAACCACATTAACTTTTCACTTCACTTTATAAACAGTCGAGTGGAAGAGAGATAGATGCGGAGCAAGCGTACAATGAGCGTAACGGGACACAGCGTAACGGAACAATGTGCGTAACGGGACACTTTTTTCGTGCGTGCAGCCGGCGTTCATCGATTTATTAGACTTCGTCACGTCAATAATACAAAACTTTATGTGTAATATGTAAAATAGATAAGCTTGAAAACTTTTATTTATTTTCCCAAGGATCGATCCAGCGTTGAGCTACAAGGAAAACTGGCTCACTGCCTCTTGCAGATTGTCCATGCTCTGGCCTTTGAATATATATACTGTATATATATTCAAAGCTCTGGCTGAGGCCACAGAGAGACATCTGTGCTCGTCGAGGAGACACGGGACAAACACTGAACGCCGTTACACTGTTATTCCAAAATTATTATTGCGATCTCGTTTTCAAATTGAGTAAGCTGAACATCCGGAAATTTTTTTTACGAAGATAGCAGATTTGCAAAGATTCATTTGTAAATATTGTGTTTAATTTAGTTTATAGTGTTTGGAAACATTTGAATTTTGAACTTCCCGCGCTGCTTCCTAGTAGCGCCAAGTTTTTCAAGTTGGCTGCCTGCCGAGCTGGGTAGCCCTGCAGCTTCCGGCAACGAAGCCATCGTGGCGGTTAGTTGTGCTATCGGGCACGCTTGCTGCCAATCGAGTTGTTTTCGAGTGCATCATAATTAATTGTGTCGTTTTTATCTGGATTTTACAGTCTCGTACGTCTCTAGACAAAACAGAGAGAGAGAGAGAGAGAGAGAGAGAGAGAGAGAGAGACAGACTTTGGTTTTAAGGAAAAGTATTTTTTTTTTGTGAGAAATTATCGGGAAAATAATGTTAAGCAAAAACATGAGAATTTTTTAAAACTAGTTACATATACTTTTCGCAGAAACACAAATAAATTTGATCTTAAGTCTTATACAAACAAAACCAATTAAAGAAAAAAAAAATACCCATCAAGTGATAAAGAAAGATAACATTTACCATACATACGGGCATACTTTTACAGTTAAATCATCATTTTATCTTGTGTTGTGGTATAATGGTAATGTAAAACTTTACGAGTACTATTAAAATGTCGTAACAGAGGATGAATAGGAAACACGACAAACGCGTATTGGAACTAAAAAAGAAGAAATTTTCCTGTAAAATACGTGATCAATATGTTTAAAAAAATAAATTCAGAACGGAAATGTTTTCTCTCGCATCTCTATGCCAGTATATTATGTAATGAGGTTCTTGAGAACTTTAAAGGCGTTGCTGGATACGCAGTGTTGCCAATCAGACGGTTGATACCACGATAAAGGCGCGGGCTGGCATGTTTGTCTGTATCGTCAGGTGATCTCGGTTATCAGTCCCGGAGGCGTCAAGGAAAAAGGGGGGGGGGGGAAGGGGGAAGTTGAACGTCCGATAAGGAAAACACTTGAATACTGCGTTTTCAAAATAATGGCCTCAAAACGTTGGTAGCTGAGATGTGGCCGTGGTGAACTTGTAAACACTCCCTCCCCCCTTCCACAAACCTTAATCGCCAATCGCGTGCTGATCGTTGCAAATACAGAGTAAGGTGGGCTTGGGCGGTAGGGGTGAGAGGGGGTGGTTAGTTCTAGCTGCGCTAATGTGCACGTGACATCACTGCCAAGCCACGTACCTACTCAGGGCATGTCTCCCGCGTTCGTGACCGTATTTGGTTAAATAAACGAGAATTTGACGGCCCTTAAAAAACGGCTGAATCCAAGATGCCGTCTTTGCATTATATTTATTCCAATGATGTTAGTTCTAAGATTTTTTTTTTCAGAAGTTGATATTCCAAATTCGATTTCCTCCCCCTCCCTTTTTCGAGGCGTGGCAATGGCGTACCCACAAGGAGGGGCATGTAAAATCAATGTTACTGCCTGCAAACAAAACGTAGCGCATCACGGACGCATCAACTAGTAGGTACATAATAAAAAAAAATTTAACGTGCGCTGTATTTTTTTTGGTAAATGAAACGGAAATTGTCATGTAAAATCACAAGTATTTGTAAATTTGTACATTTACATGAAAACGGATGTATCACTACAAAATAGTGTTCGAAATAATACTGGGTTCGGAATATTTCCCTGGACATTTATGCTTTGTATTGTCCCAGTACGTAGAGTTAATTATAAACTGCTCCCCGAATAACTCTCCAATATTAACTGCGCACTTTAATAAGCGTGATACAAAACAAAATATGTTCGAATGACACGTCAACTAAAATTTAAAATTATGCGCCAATTTTCGTAAGAAATACTCAGTAAATCAAACCAAGAAATTAATAACTGTTAGTTAAAGACAGGAAAAATTCGAGGGTCCAATGAACTTCAGGATAGACTCCAATATCCTCTACACACTGGGGCAAATGCCAACTGTTCATTGGCTGCTGACTTGTGAGTCGTCTCGACTGGGTGGCCTGTGATTCGACACTTCTATGAGTGAGGGTCTCTAATTGGCCCTCATCCTTCAGATTAACAGTGAACCAATGGCAGAAGCCGCACTAAGGTATAATTATTTTAATTTTAGCATAACACGAAATGAACCCGCGAATTTTTCAGGTCTCTGCTGTTAGTTAATCTTTCACGAAAACCAAACATGTAACACTATACATTGATGCACAAACATACAAAGATAATGTGGAAATGAACGATTTTTCAAATAAGATTACTAACTTTTTTTTTGTAAGCCCGAATACAGCACAATAACCGCAGAGCAATTAATCTCCATAAACGAACACTTTGTGAAAAAAAATACCGTGCAAAATAATTACACAGCTTTCGGTTGAAAAATGAATTCCCACGAGACAAAACAATATTGTGGTTTTTAATAATTCTATTTTGAAAAATGAGGTGTCGGGACCTCCAATAACCACCTATCTTCGTTTGCGTTGCAGCTCTGGCGACGGTCAAACAGGCAGTCGAATAATAGCGGTAATCGCATCAGCCACGAGAAATAACACAAGATCCACTGATGTCATCAGTGGCTGTGAACGCGTTACGCATCGGGTCAAGACCATGTCTATAAGGACTTACAGCTGGACCACGAATTACATATTTAATACTTTTAGAGACGGAATGAACAAAGTTGTGTTGCAATACTTACAACTAATAATAATGGTACAATGTAATTTTTGACGTGACAACGTCTAATAAATCGATGAACGCCGGCTGTACGCACGAAAAAGTGTCCCGTTACGCACATTGTCCCGTTACGCTCATTTTATATTGCTCTTTGCTAACCTGAACCTCCTAGCATTGCAACCGAGTCCGTGGCGTAATTCTGTTTTCATGCATTTCAATGTAACATTTTCATTGCTCTTTGCTAACCCGTTACTCCTAGCATTGCTGCAGAGTCCGTGGCACAAATATATTATTTTTGACTGCATCTTGGTGTTGGGTAAGCCATTTTCCTTCACATTATCCTTGAAACACTCCCATTCGTTTCCTACTTTTCCTTTCATCGTCCTATCCTTAACAGAATAACACAGATTGGAAGAAGTTAAATAGCAAACATTTATAAAAATTATAGTTAAAATAATCTCTTCGTTAAAGTAATAAACATATTTGAATTAATGAGTGCAAATAAAAGTAAATTTATCAATTAAATTGTAGATTTCATTTCACTCCTTCTTTGTATCCATACGAAATAGTGATACTTCAATAAAAATGATTCAATTTTATTCATAAAAGTATGCAATCATTTCATCAATGTTTTGTTATGACGTCACGTTAAACTATCGCCCGTAAACCGACTTTACAGACAACCAATTTTTTTTTGTAAATGGAAAATTTTAAATTACAGATATTTTAAAATATTTATAATTGACATGAAAACAAATGTATCATTACAAACTAGTGTTCGCAGTGATACTGGGTTCGGATTCTTGCCCGGACATTTATGCTTTGTGTTGTCCCAGTAGTTAAAGTTATTTGTGAAACCATCCCCTGAATAGCTTTCCAGTATTAACTGCGCACAATAATAAGCAAATTAAAATAATATAAAAACAATTATGAATATTAGATTATCTTTTCCATGGTTAAAAAAAAATGCGTAAATGAAACATTATAGAAAATATAAAATTAGACGCCAATTTTCATATGAAATACTAAGTATTATCACGAAAAACTTATTTAATATATGCAAAAATAACCGTAGTCATGTGATGTACATAGTTACAATATATATATCCCTCTTGCAGTATTACTATAAATATTTATTGGCAACTAGTTTCCAAAGGATTATTTTTTTTAAATTACAGAAAAATTTGTTTTTGTGCAAGATGGAATTCACTTTAACGTATGTTTAAGGACGTAATATCTATTTAACGGCAAAGTTAATTTGAACATAAACAAACAAAAATTAAATCCTGTGTCAGTCAAATATTTCGACATAAATGGCAAGAAATATTTCACGCATTCTATAATATTGTTAATCGCGGGGTAAGGCTGGATTTATTAACTACATAAGGGACAGAAGAAAAACCACGATCGTTTGTAAAGTACGCATGTCGCAACAAGTCACCAACCCTACAACTTTATATCGTAAAAGAGGTTTTGACATGTTTCTACCATGGGGCTTCTTTAGATAATTCATGTTTGTCATGAAAACACGAAACTGTCAAAAATTTTTATTTAAAAACGTGATTTTCTTTCTCCGCCGAGTGTCAAATGATAACGTTACATATATAACGAAAACTACTTGTACATAACGTCTGCATCTTTAAAGTTTTCGGAACTCTTCACTTAAAATACTGAAGGGGAAAACCCAAGCCGTAACGCAAGAAATCGAAAATTTGGCGATGCATGCATTCGTTGTGTTTTTGCGTGCTGCTTAGTTTGTAAACGTTTTTTTTTAAAACGTCGTTATTGAAATTTTTAGGTATTGCGTTTCTTGCGTCATTGTGTTCTTTGGTGGTTCGTAAGCCCAGCCCTGAAAGCAGCGTGTTCATAATAACGCGACGTATTGCTGTCGCGCCCGTCGCACTAAGGCAACCCGATTGTACCTCAACGGTACTGGATATCCCTCGATATCTCTCGATATCCAGGGACCTGCAATCTCGAGTATTCCGATAAACCAAGCTGCATTCCTGTGTTGGCAAACAATAACACCGAGAGAAAAAAAAACCTAAATTTAAAAAAAAAAAAAATCCAGCTCTTCGGAGGCGTTTAAATATATGCGTGTCAATCACATTTGGCTTAAAATACAATTTTAAACTAACGCGCATGTAAATATGTAACTTACGAGCTTTAGAAGCTATACTTGTTTGTAGCATACAGTTAACATAAAAAATTAGATATAACGCGGTGTTCATATTAAAAAGAACCAACAAATTGATGAATATGATAGACAGCACAATTTTGTTACAATGCAGTTTTACGGAGAACTTAATTAAGTAAACCAGAAGAAAAAAAATCCACTTTACAGGAAACTGTGTTTGCGGGTTTCAGCATTGTATATATATATACATGAGGAGGTGTAGTTTTTATAGTTAAATTGTAAAAAAATATGTATATGAGCGTACCTTTTTATTTTATTTTATGTTACAACAAATATATATATATTTTATGCGTTTGAATATAAACGTGCTACGTTGCATATCTTGCGATTGAACACAACTGTACGAGACGTGTTGAATTTCCGTCGCGTGGTACCTCGACCAGCTTTCTACAAACTGAACAATGTCGGCGCCTGATGTCCTTGCTTCATGATTCATCTCTATCAATGAGTCGTTGAAATACGATGTATTTTTTTTTTCTACCAATATGTAGAGACCGGAAAAATTCGCGGATTCATTTCGCGATAGACTAGAATCCAAAAACGTTTGCCTCTTTACTGCATCAGTTTATCTGAATGACACTCGGCCAATGAAAGAACCTTTAACAAAAGAAGTATCGAATCACTAGCGTCACAGTTAAACAGGTGTCACGAGTCAGTAGCCAACGAACAGGTGTTATTTTCCCGCGTGCATAGAGGATCATGGAGTCTATCCTACAGGTCATTGAAATCTCGATTTTTTTTTCTGGTCTCTACCAATATGTCGCAAGAAAGGGAGCAGCGTATGCCAGGCTAAGTTTAAGTGAAGTAATTAGAGGCTTCGAGCGGGAGTGCTTATCAGAAGTTTCTTCGCTGAGCTTAATGCTCTCGTGGTGACGTCACCACAGACGTAAACACAACACACAAAAAAAAAACACCAAAAAAATAAAATAGCCGCACCAGGGCGCGAGCTCCGATGTACGGACTGCGAGGTCTGTGTTCTGCCACTGTTACACTTACGCCCCTCAGTTGCCAAGAGTTGAGAATGTCGGAATGCAACATAGCATAGAGCTGGATAATAAAGGGGAGGGATAAATACACATCCACTCGTCTGTTCCAACTAGCTTGCCGGTGTTGTGTTCAGCAGTTAAAATATATATATATATATATATATATATATCCCCTCGGTTTTATCAAACGAAGAATTTATTATTGCAATGATGATGAAACACCTAAACAATTTTAACTGCTGTATGCACAATTACTTATAGTGTGTTTCGGAAATTGACATAGAAGATTACATTATTGGCTTGTAGACCCCACTGTCCCTTCAGGAAACAAATATCTGTGAGTTAATGCATGTAATGTGTCCACACAATCTTCCCTTACACTTCTCTGACCAAAATTTCAAACTGCCCTGACCTGAAAGAAATTAAGAAAATCCTTCCTTGCCTTCACTTGCCCCACAGTTAGCCTAATTATTGTACTCGCCGCATTCTTTGTTTGCAATCGCCATTTTATATAGTGTGTATGACTGCGCTTAAACACTATCCTATATATATATCACTGTCTGGGTGAACGCAAGATCGGAGCATGGCTTTTTCCTCACAAATTGTTATAATTTCCAGGGAGTTTCAATGATTTGAAGTGGGGAAAAAATAAAATAAACCAGGACATTGCCTGACCTTAATACAACTTCCCTGACATTTTCCCTGAACCTTCCAGAATGTGGACACCTTGTGGTTAAATCTAAAAATCGTAATGAAAAAAAAAAAAGAATCATTTTTTTTTTAGTTTTTTTTTATAGTTTTGGTGTGCGTGCGCTGTCGGTGGAAATGGACCGTCGTGATCCCCCCCCCCCCCCCCCGGGTCTAAAGGGTCAGGACGAGCAGGCTGGAGCTCTCGGCGGCGGTGAGTGGAGCGCAGCGCGCCTGGCGGGTCGGCGACGAACCACGGAGGAATTTAATTTACAAGAGCGATTTGGAAACGTCCAACCGCTCCTGTCTTCGCATTCCTCTTGTCAGAGAACTCTTTTTTTTTTTTTTTTGTAATTCTTCTCTCTTCTCTTCTCGTCGCCAGATAACGGCGCGACAGGTGGCAGTCGGAGGGATAGGGGAGGGACAGGGGGAAGGAGGGATGTGACGAGAATAGTTCTCTAATGAAACACCGGCCGACAGCGGCGCTGGTGCGCGCCTCGGGGGCACAGAGCAGCGACTCGCGCAGAAGCGCAGAAGCAAGGGCGGAACGTGGCGGACGTTGCCGGGTCGCAGGGACGACGTGGCCGGGAGACAGGTCCGTGGGGGGTCCGGACCAGATGTAGCACTACCCGTCAGACGCGAAGCCGGTTTTCTTTTCTCTCCAATTTTCACGTTCAAATAAATTCGAAAATGTTGTAGCATCAACCGTCAGACGTGAGGCCGTTTATTTCTCTCTCCAATTTTCACATTTCAATGAAGGCGGAATGTTTGTTTGTGTTCGTATCAGATATTGTTATAAACATTTTGTGACAACACAATAAATACAAGAGAGGATAACAAGTAAAAAAAAAAACATAAAAAAAAACATGGTGTGTGAGATAGTGTGTGTTCGTGTGTATGTGTAAACGCACGCGTGCACACACACCCCCCCCCCCTTCCCACACACACACATAAATATGTTTATCTATGGTGATCGGTTGAACGGTTTAGAAGTTAATGCGCTGCAGCGCCATATAACGTTGAGTTACAAAAAAATTGATAGCATAAAAACCCTCTCCATGAGTGCCAACTTTCATAGCGATCTGTCAAACGGTGTCTGAGTTTATCATCGTCATACATATAACATCACATTTTATATATATGTATATATACACATATATATAGTACCTAACAAATTTTAAGACCACAGGCTAAATTTAAAAAAAATACCCTCGTTTTTTATTTCTTCGTTATCATTTCAAAAATTATTTGTTAATATTGCAAATCATGATACTGAAATGATACAAATGTTTAGCATTTAAAACACTTTTGATGCTTAAAAATTAAGGTTTTTATAATAATAAGTATCAAATATATTAAAAACAATAATTGTATCTTGAAAACTAAATGTCGTATCGCAAAGTTTTTTTTCTGAATGAATAAATGCCTCACGATCTGATAACTAAAAAAAGTTAATTTTATTTCATGTAAACCTGCGATCTTAAACTTTTGTTAGGCACTATACAAATACACACACAAATGGAGGGGTTTATTGTATACCGCTCATATATTTTGTCCTACGTGCATAAAAAAAGCAAAATACTTTTAAAAAGATTTTTTCTCCATAAAACATAGGTTTTGACGATTACGTTTATCAATCTCGTTACATAGTCACGATTTATAAAACGCCAAACGAGCACACTCAGTGAGGGATTTCTTAATTCCGGGGGGTCGAAGGGGGCTTCCCTGCCCTCCAACCGCGGAACACCGCCATGTGTGTGTGTGTATAACAAATTGACCCTTATTCGCACGCACAAGTGGTCACTTGAAATTACAGCACACCGACAAGCCTCTGATGCACACCAACACGACACTGCATCACGCCAGATAGCCGATCTAGCTGGTGGGGGGCTTCATTAGGTACACGTAACTTTCATTATAGCATTACACGAGCGCGCACGCGCAGGCCCGTGTGCCAAACCCATCCCACAAGACACGCAAACCCCGTCCGTCGATTCAAATGATTCTTCTACCAGTGTGGGGGTGCACCCTGAATTAGTATGCACTCGGCGAGTTGTAGAAACTTCGGTTTCTGGCCTTCGCCCACGCTTTACTGCCCCGGATGGCAATATGATGAATCGGCGGCGGCACGCACTAGTGCGTCGCCGACAACGCGTCCCGGCGTCATGGGTCCAGGTGTGGGCGCGGTGACGTTGCATGTCTAAGGGGGGGGGGGGAGGGGGAAGGGTGAGGAGAGAGGGAGGGAGGGAGGGAGAGATCGTGTGAATGGCGCGGCTTCGTGGCCGCTATTCTTAGCGCCCGCCTCTCCCGCAGGAATGCGCCTGCCCCGCTGACGTCACACGTGACAGGCGGCTCGTCTGCGCGGAGAGGTGCAGCCCCCCCCCCCCCCTCCTCTACCCCCCCCTCGCCCAACACCTACAACCACGACATTCCGCGGTACTTCACATCTGTGGACGGGCTCGGAAGTTTACAGTCGCTGGACACCGGAAAAAAATACGCGATTTCAATGACCTGTAGGATAGACTCCATGATCCTCTAATGCACGCGGGAAAAAATTACACCTGCTCATTGGCTACTGACTCGCGACACCTGTTAACTGTGACGCTAGTGGTTCTCTGATTCAATACTTCTTATTTGTTAAAAGATTTTTCATTGGCCCGAGTGTCATTCAGACAAAACTGTGGCCCAATCGCTGATGCGGTAAGGAGGCAAACGTTTTTTTTTTTTTTTGGATTCTAGTCTATCACGAAATGAATCCGCGAATTTTTCCGGTCTCTAGCAATCGCGCTTCGGGACCGCAACGGCACGACAGAGCGAGGCGCGCAAGACGATCTTGCGACATCAAACCATATCGCGTCGTTGGGACCGTGAAGTTTTTCCTCCCGCAATACAAAACAAAAATAAAATAAAATAAACGCTCGAAATATGAGGCGTTTAGTATCAAAACCCAACTCAAAAACACATTTTATAAATTTTACCAGGGGAAACAAAAATAAAAAAAACCTCTCACGCTCTGCCCATTTTACCATCTATCTACCTATCGTAACGCTGAAAAATTGTTACCTCCCCCCCCCCCCCCCCCTGAAAAAAAGTTTCGCTTTAAAAAAAATATATTAAAGTACTACTGGTTGTGGCAATGAAAAAAAAAACACTTCTTTGAATCATAATTATAAACTTAGCTCTTAAAGTTTTTTCACATGAAAAAAGATAAGATAGTTAAATTGTCGTTAGATAAGAGCATTTTCATCAGAGTTCACATTGGCAACACACTCGTGGTCTTCTACATCATCTTCTCGTAGAATGCCGTTCCTCGCTACGCCTCTTATAATACTTGGCGGATATTCGAGTCCCAAAATATTTTGGTGGGCAAATTGTTCACGTCAATTATTATCTTTCAGCGGAAGCATGGATTGAGATGGGTTTGAATCAAAACAGGTTTTTGACACCGGTTTTCAACAGCATTTAACTGGATTCGTTCCACGTCGCTTTTTAGCGTAACAAATTACACAAAAAAAATACTTTAGAAAATTCGTGAATTCAGCAGGTTATGAAAAGAAACGCCCCGTATATGAAAGGTTTATTGCTTTTACACACGCGCTTAACATAAGACTAAAAATCTATACCTGCAGGATTTTTGAACAGATGGCTGTGAGGGTGATTTATTTCAACAAAATCCAACATTTAATTGTAAAAAATCATTGTGTGAAAACACAATTTAAGAAATTTCACATAAAAAACTTTAGTAAATAATTATTAAATGAAAAAAAAAACCATCAGTTTAAACTTTTTTCTAAAACTAAAATCTGACACTCATGTCAGTAAAGGCGCGCCAGAGACGTGATTGAAATAAGCGCAGATTCTTAATGGGAAGTATGTCACGTCCACCATTTTGTTCGCGCTGACGTCATTGATGTCGAACGTGATTGGTTTTAAAAATTTAAACCCGACATGACCTAAGCGTGTTGGTTCGGCAAGCGTCGGAACCGTTCGGGTTGTGGTTTGCTGTCTTCGTCCCTGCGAACTGACGAGAGAGCCAAACGCCCGATCGTGCATCTTCGGTTTTTTTTTGTTCATTGTAAATAAATATGGCGGTGTTGATAAAAGGATACTAATGGTAAATTAGGTTAGGTTAGCTACATTATAAATACTTTAAAACATTGTGGACGGTTGATTTGGTTAGGATAGCTACATTAAAGATACGGGGGAAAAAAAGCATGAACTTCGGGGAACTTCGGGTGTTGGCTCTCTCGTCTGTGAAAGGAAGGCTTCCCCCTTAGAGACGGGCAGATGTTCGAAGGCTGTGTGCTCGCCTGCACGTGCGACGGCAATCGATCCCCAATTGACGCGAGTGACGCAGAACAAGTCGACCCGCTGACTCCAGGGTCGCGGGTTCGAGTCGCGCGTCGCGCGTCATTCGTTTGTTTTTGTATCCCGCCGCGCCGTTCTCTGAACTGCCGGTTCCAGAAAATCCGTCCGGAAATGGGACGGACTTAAGGCCCTTGCCCTACCTGGACACAACAGACGTGGCGGGCAAACAGCGCGATTTGAAAACCACTCGAGACATTCAAGAGTACTATATTCTTTATTTAGCCTAAAAGATTCAATGTTAATTACTTTAATTAATAGCCAAAACATATTTAAAGTTGATATAACTTACACACAACTCAAGAGTATACCTATTTTAAATAAATTGAGTGTCCTGCTTGATTTTTTTCTGATCTAAGTTTGTAAATTATTATTTGTTTTACTTCAAAACGGGGAAGCTAAATACTGGGTTGGACGATTCTGAAGATGGCTAAATACTGTATTGGACGATTCTGGGGGTGACTAAATAGTTGGGTGGACGATTCTGGAGGTGGCTAAATACTGGGTTGGACGATTCTGGGGGTGACTAAATAGTTGGGTGGACGATTCTGGACGTGGATAAATACTGGGTTGGACGAGTCTGGAGGTGGCTAAATACTGGGTTGGACTATTCTGGAGGTGGCTAAATACTGGGTTGGACGATTCTGGAGGTGGCTAAATACTAGGTTGAACGATTCAGGGGGTGTTTAAATACTAGGTTGGACGATTCCGGGGGTGGCTAAATACTAGGTTGAACGATTCCGGGGGTGGTTAAATAATGGGTTGGACGACTTCGGGGGTGGCTAAATAATGGGGTGGACGATTCTGGGGATGGCTAAATACTGAGTTGGACGATTCTGGAGGTGGCTAAATACTGGGTTGGCCACTGGAACCCTACAGCCCGGTTGTTGGAGAGCCTCGTCCCGGATGACCCCGTGGGACGACGAACCGCCCGCCACGCTCGACCGGCAGAGGGCAGGCTCGTGTCAAACCGCGCGTTAAACCACACTGTTATGAATCCGAGATAACGTTTATTGCGACCTCCTTCCTTCCCCCCGCCCCCCCCCCCCCCCTTAGGCGCCGAAGAAGTACGGTCGAACGTATCTCCGGTAGCGATAAAAACGCAGTAAACCGCTGGCTTCCCCCTCCTCCCCCCCATATACCCCTCCGCGGCAGGCGATAAGACGGGCGCTCGCTCGCGAGGTTCCGGGGGGCTTTGGACGTAGCTGCGCCGTGATTGGTCGAGCGGGGAAACGTTTTCACATTAGGGTCAACGAGCTGTGGAGACACAGGCCTGGAAGAACTCAACTTCCCCCCCCCCCCCTTCCCTTCTAAACCCGAGACTTGGACCATTCTACATACTCTTGTCTTGAAGGTTAGGTAATCTTGTTACTGGCTACAGAGGCATTAGGTGGATACGAGCAAAATATTAGCCTTATTTGTAGAGACCGGAAAAATTCGCGATTTCAATGACCTGTAGGATATATACTCCACGATCCTATATGCACGCGGGAAAATTACATCTGCTCATTGGCTACTGACTCGTGTTACCTGTCAACTGGGACGCTAGTGATTCGATACTTCTTTTGTTAAAGGTTTTTCGTTGGCCGAGTGTCGTTCAGATAAACTGTGGCCCAATCACTGATGCAGTAAAAAGGTAAACGTTTTTGGATTCTAGGCTATCATGAAATAAATCCGCGAATTTTTCCGGTCTCTACTTATTTGCCATTGACTATACCGTGACCTGTTATACTTTGATATGCCATATGTTTAAGAGATCGGAAAAAAAATGCACGATTAAACGATTTCAAACCTATTAGACATATAGCTCGCGTGAACGCAGCCGTCTGCTTAAAATGTGCAACGCGCAAAAATATTTCTAGCCAGTTTTGGCAGCAAAAAAGATACTAGGTCTGAAGAAAACGTACTAGATTTTTGTTTTGTTTTGCACTATTTGGACAGTTTTGAGATATTTATTTAAAATTACCTTTGGCCTCCGTTTCCCGTCTTGAAGATAACGAAAGTCAGAATTTTAATGACTACACTTGAGACATTTATTCATTTAGTTTGTAATGTTTAATACTTAATAGGAATTAGCAAGTAAATATACATTAAACTGTTAATTACTTAACATCATATTTAAAATTTCTATATGATTCAAGATTACGAGGAAAAACACAAGGTATTTTTTTATGACATTTTGCTAAACTAATGTATTTTTCTAAACCAGTAAAATCTGTGGCTGATGAGTATTTCTATTTTCTTGTTAAAAGTAGTTTATGTATCAAAATTAACTTTTAAATTGTTTCTTAGTTTAATTTTGTTTTAATTCACTGTCGAAAATGATCTTGTCAGTTAGGGCCGATGAAGAAGAAGAAAAAGAGGCGCAGGACAGCTTTGACAACCTACTTCGTTTTTTTTTCTTTTTAGTTAAAGGGTGCCAGGGCCCGCCATTTTGGATTTTTTTCCTTGTTGCAACCACAATTTACTAACAGGCTCCAAGCGCCGCGAGTAAATAACCTATTACGTAAGGCGCGCGACCACAGCCACGCCAGTTCGCAAGTGTTGACTTCAACGAGCAACCGAAGCTGAAGTCCTGTGCCGCGTCGATTAAATAGTTTTTGACGTGATTACGTCTTATAAATCGATGAACGCCGGCTGCACGCACCGATAAAGCATGACTCATTGTCACGTTCCGCCTGAGTCGAGCCGTGTAAGAACTGGCCAACCACCGTGCGAGAAAACCTTCTATAATATCAAACAGGTTAAGGCGGGGCTTTCTATAACTAATTGTTCGTGATTATATTTAAACAAATTATTTATATTAAATTTGCAAAAAACTGTAAATAATATTTGAAAAATAAAAAAGTATGCAATTTTTCATCAATGTTTTCTTATGACGTTATCAGGTACAATTATCGTCCGTAAACCGACTTTACAGACAATCCCCCCCCCCTTTTTTTTTAATCACGGAAGCTCTACTGCAAGAGGCATCAAAATATTTGAAATGGCGGGATTGCGAGGCCTGATCACAAACGGTGTGCAAAGCTTCAGTAAAAAACTACGCGATTTCAAAACTACTCAAGATATCCGATTGGGGTCTGTTTACGAAAAGCATTTAAGAGTTCGCTGAGGGCCGAAAAGTACTTTTTGATTTCGGATTAAGATTTTAAACTGTAATTTTAGAAAAGTTAAAATGGCTAAAACGCATGTTTTCGGAGTAATTTTTAGGCGTATAAAAAACCAGTACATATTATTGAAAGCACTTAAGGGACTTGCATTACACCTTTATCTTCATTTCTCGGCCATGTAATGTTACGGTCACCGCTCATATGCACTGGGAGAAGACTGCGCGCCAGTCCAGAGGAGACACCGCGCTAGAAGCACCAGCGAGCGTCGCGCTTATCATCCCGCCTCGCCGACACAGATACACACCCCTGACGAGGCGGGCCACTTAGAAGGAAAACAAGCACCAGATCTTGTGGCAGGTCCCATCGGGGAAAAAAATATATATATCTCACTCCAGGCTTCAACTGACTATGCTGTGTTGCCCTAGTCTGGTAGAACTGAGGCTCTAACACCTTCCTGATGAAAGAGTGTGGGGGTGGGGGGGGGGGGGGGGGGGCGTTGATCCCTTGACAGCTCTGTCTTAATATTACTTGCTCTGGAATGTAAAAAAAATGGATCTATAAGCCGACTCCCAAACTAACCCTAAAAGGACCCACATTTGGGAGGACTGATGGAGGATGCCGACCATATGTTGGAAAAAAGCTGCAAGCTTCAACTCTGGTTACAGAGTTTACAAAAAAAAAATCACAAGGTAAACAAGATGCTCCCAGATGAGGGCTAACCTGCATATTTAAAATCAAGTTCAAAGGGGAAAAAACAACCTAATGCGTAGTTCTTTACAAGGTAGCAGAGGATTCTCAACAATAGAAGAAGTAGGTTAACTATATGTATTTGATGTATTTTACTTTCTTCAAAAAAAAAATATTACCGGTAAATAGACAATAAACAGTATAATAGCCTAACTTTTCCATATATCAGATCCTTGAAAATAATTTTTATTCTTTTATATGGTGTTTGAAAAAAAAAAACAAATATAGTTAATTTATTATAAGCCAACAAAGGCAAAACATTTATAGCTTAGTACGTCTGCGGGCAGACGTAATATAGGCAATAAACAGTATAACAGCCAAAATTTCCATATATCAGATCCTTGAAAATAATGTTTCTTCTTTTTATGTGGTGTTTGAAACAACACAATCCAAAATATGGTTTATTTATCATAAGTCAACAAAGGCAAAACATTTATGGCTTAGTACGTCTACGGGCAGACGTAATATAGGCAATAAACAGAGTATAACAGCAAAATTTTCCATACATCAGATCCTGAAAATATTTTTTTTTACGTGGTGTTTGAAACAACACAATCAAAAATATAGTTAATTTATTATAAGCGTACAAGGCAAAACATTTATGGCTTAGTACGTCTGCAGACGTACTGAAACACTATAGCGAAAAGCTACTGTCTTTATTTTTCCTAACCTAAATGAAAACTAAGTGTATTTGGGAGGGGTCTGGGTTAGGGAGAGACTCTAAGTGCGTCTCAGGCCGAAGCCTATACGGTCTAATCATGCAGGGTTTAAGCCATGCAGGAGGGGCAGCATGCATCGTGTGCTAGGAGGGGGATTGGCCAGCCATGGCAGCAAATGGCGCCATGACTAACTCAACCCCTCACTGACCATTCTAGACTTTAAACTAGATGAGTTGGGCCCAGGTGAAACCTGCGTAGACACAGGTGGAAAAACCCTGGGCACATTCATGCGGAATGCAAATTGGCATGCATTACGTGTAGGAATTTACAGGAGACAGAGGATGTTCTGGATGAAGTGTTGGACAGAGTAGAAAAGAGTCTGCCGTGCGGGGGGTTGGGGGCTTGCACATTTCTGTGCGCATTGGTTTGGGTGGCACTGAGCTACTGTCGCCAGTAGGTGAGGCGCCTGCCTCTAAGGCCGGGTCACGTGGTCGCCGGAAGCGAGCACGTGGGCGGCGAGGGACGCCCTTATGGAGTGGGGGTGGTGGAGGGGGGGGGGGGGGCAAGTCGCACAGCTCCGCACATTCCTGGCCGCTCCGGGCACCCGCAGAGCTACCGGCGGTGCAGGGTCGCCAGTGGCGCATAATGATGCTTCTACCGACCAATCACCACGCGCCATTTCAGTAACACGCATAGAAGGAGAAAAAAAAAAGGGGGGGGGTTTGTCTGTAAAGTCGGTTCACGGACGATAATTTTACGTGATATAACGTCATAAGAAAACATTGATGAAAAATTTGCATACCTTAACCTGTTTGATATTATGGAAGATTTTTCTCGCACGGTGGTTGGCCGGTTCTTGCACGCTCGGCTCAGGCGGATAGCGACAATGAGTCATGCTTTTTCGTGCGTGCAGCTGGCGTTCATCGATTTATAAGACGTTACCCACGTTAAAAAAAAACATTTTCTGTACTTTTTACAAAAAAAACATTCCTTTTGAAAACAAGTTTATAACAGTACAAGAAAGATACTGTAACTATCTACCAAATTGCTATGGCTGTTTTTGCATACGTGAAACCCGTGTATCGAGATAATACCGAGAATTTATTACGAAAACTGGCGCATAATTTTATTCTTTGACCGAGTTTTCTTTTTCCATTCAAATTTCTTTCTTCAAAGTATGGAAAAGGTGATTGAATTTGAAATATTTGGACTTTTCTTTTATTGTACTTATTAATGTGTGCAGTTAAGATTGGAAAGTTATTCAGGGAACGGTTTAAAATCAACTTTAACTAATGGAGATACTGGGACAACTGAAAGCATAAATAGCCGGGTATGAGTCCAAACCCAGTATATCCCAAACAATATTTTGTAGTGTAAATGCACAAATGAATATTCATGTGAATGTACAAATTTATAAATTTATGTAATTTTAAATAACTATTTCTGTTCCATTTGAAATACAGTGCATGGATTCTTAAATATTAGTGTTTATCCAGTATCAATAAAGTTTAAACAGATTGTCCACACAAAACTCTAACAAAATTTTTCTGCCTTC
The DNA here is from genome assembly GCF_032445375.1 of Bacillus rossius redtenbacheri. Lineage (NCBI taxonomy): Eukaryota > Metazoa > Arthropoda > Insecta > Phasmatodea > Bacillidae > Bacillus > Bacillus rossius. Next base: position 5,138,071 of record NC_086341.1, on the reverse strand, counting down.
CCATGACTGAAATTACTAATTTATTCGACTAATTTTTGACAAACGTATTTTATGAAGGAAATAAAAAAAAATATAGCTATACCTTCCCTATAGATGGCCTAATTCAAACAGACCCTTGCATAGGCCGTTTTACAGAAATGATTTCTCAATCTTGGTGATAGAATACTGGAGCATACAATTTTTTCGCTCAAATTACAATCACCGGGGAATTTCCATGTCTTCTCCAGAATTTCAAATAAATTCCCTGACCAATTACAACTTCCCTGACTTAACCTAACGTGAACACCCTGTTAAATCAATAAATGGAAACATTTTATGTCTTATTAAGTAATAACAAAAAAAAATGTGACTTATAAAACTTCATAAGAAATGTATAATAAAATATGCCAGTATCTCTGTCCGCTCACAATGCACCTTTGAGTCATGGCTGCTTCGCTGATGTATGCACATTGTACATAAGGTTAAATAATGGTATAAGTACTCTTAGAAACCCTAATTTTAGCGTGTGAGACTAACAGTGACTGCTCTTGGCGTTGTGTGAAAAAATACAGTAGTTTAGCACTAATACACAAAAAAAATGAGACAGAAATAAATGTCCGATAGAGAAGATAATTAGTTTTGAAGAAAAAAAATTGCAGCTAATACATTTAGTCATCAAGCCCTGCCACGGAAAAAAATATTATTAAATTACCCATTATATTATACTAAAAATTAAAAACTGACAAGACCTTTTCAGACTTTGTATCAAAATTACTACACCATTCACACTTGGAAGGTACAGTACAGTAAAAGGGCGGTGGGTGCGTTGTGGCAAACTGTGCTTCTACTTGCTCCTTACTGTACTGACTCGCTGACTGGGTGACGTCACAGACACACTTCGACTCGCAGCTTTCTCGCGGGTAGGGTATATTCGGAACCGTAACTGATTTTTCAGAACATAAAATTCTGTCTTCGCTTATTCTCCCTTCCCCTCCCCAGGATTTTACCCATGAAGGGAGGGGGGTCCGGCCTCCACGGACCTCCCACAGGCTACGCCCCCTTGCGACGGGCGACCCAGGACAAAACGTCTCACAGCACGGGTTCGAGTCCCGACTGCAACACGCCGCCAAACCACCCAACTCACACACACCTCAGGGTCACCAAACATCCGTTATCTGCATCACCATCGAAAACCTAATGTCTATTTTCACAACCAGAGGCAGCGGGCGGCCTGGAACTCCACGAGGGTCTGTGGTTCGATGCCCGGATCTTGCACTCGGACCTCGAGGCCCGCATGTAGCTGTGATGACGGTACAGTTAGTTTCAGCTCACCCTGCGGCGGTGTTGCCTGATGGAGCAACAAGTCCGAGCCACACGTCAGTGGCCAAAGCACTGCTGGGGATGCCTTGCGCATGCCATAAGACCGATAAAATACAAGAAAAGGGGTTGGGGGGGGAGGGGTGCCTTTCTCCCTCTTACCTTTGAATATATATACTGTATAGAAGTCGCCAGCCCAGGTTAAAATTTCTAATACGGTTTTGAGGTAATTGGTTAATTCACCGCCGCAATCGCCACCATCTCTAGGGCATCGACTTGTGGTGGTCCCTAGCGGACAAGTGTCGAACTCTTCAGACACCCCTTCCCCCTCCCGTTGACCAAACTTGAGCTGCAGTGAATGAAGAACCGGGGGGGGGGGGGGGGGGGGGGGGGTGCGGGGGAATGACAGCGGGCGACAGTGCTGCGCTCTAACGTGTAAATAACAACTAAGACGATACAGGGCGTTACGGCAGCGCACTGCAGCGGTGAAATTCCCAAGCTGCTCATCATACGCTCCTGAAAAACGTAGAGTAAATCCTATCCACTCGCGACTTCTATACAGTATATATATTCGAAGCTCCTACCCTCAAAATCTTTATGACTACAAAATGGGAGGACGAGAGCCCCTGGAAAGGCTCGCACCCCCCCCCCCCCTCCCCGGCGCTGAGTGATTTACCCGATGATCGGCGGCGGCGCGCAGATAGGACCGCGCCGACTGTCCCGGAGTGGAGTTCGCCGGACCTCCGAGGGGGACGCACCACAACGCCGAAATGCCAAATCGACCACGACGCCGACAGCTAGAAAACTGCCGTGTACCACAACGCCGAAATACACTAACGTCGAAAAATGTCATTGCAGGACTGCCACAAAGGTTAGGTTAGGTTAGGTTAGACTAGGTAAGTTTAGGCTAGGTTAGGTTAGGCTAGGCTAGATTAAGTTAGGTTAGGTTAGGTTAGGTTAGGTTAGGTTTGATTGTGGTATTTCAGCGTTAATGGGCCCGCCTACCCGGGCACACACACGGTGCGCAGAGCTTCAGGGAAAAACAACTCGATTTCAAAACTACTCAAGATATCCGAGTGGGGTCTGCTTACGAAAAGCATTTAAGGGTTCGCTGAGGGCCGAAAAGTACTTTTGATATTGGATTAAGTTTTTTAAACTGTATTTCTAGAAGAGTTAAAATGGCTAAAACGCATGTTTTCAGAGTAAATTTTAGGCGTAAAACAACCGGTACAGATTCTTTAAAGCACTTAAGGGACTTGCATTACACCTTGATCTTCATTTCTCAGCCATATAATGTTACGGTCACCGCTCAAATTTCACAGTTGTCCTGTGACGACGAGAAGACTGCGCGCCAGTCCAGAGGAGACACCGCGCTAGAAGCACCAGCGAGCGTCGCGCTTATCATCCCGCCTCACTAACACACATTCATACACCCCTGACGAGGCGGGTCCCTTAACCTTAAGGTACATTTAAGAAACACACACAAATTCATTGAGTTGTTTATTCCGGCGTTGTGGCACACGGCAGTTTCCTAGCTGTCGGGCGTTGTGGTCGATTTTGACATTCGGCGTTGTGGTATTTCGGCGTTGTGGTGACGACCCGACCCGAGTCCTCGCGACCGCAGCCCGACACTTGCAGAGTCTCGTGACCATGTAGGGAGGCAGGCCTGGCGCCCGGCGGCTGACGCGACGCGACGCGACGTGACGCGACGTGACGCAAAGGCGCTCGCGTTCCGCGTAGTTCAGTGATTGACCGGGGCGTTGGGTTATGGAAGGGGAGGAGGGAAGAGTGTGGGCGGGGCCGGGGAGTTCCGGGAACTCGCGAGAAGCGAAGCGGCGCCGACACCCCCCCCCCCCCTTCCCAACCAACCAAACACCTCTTTATCACTCTCTCACACACGCACGCAACTCCTCCAATGAGCAGACGAGCTTATCGGGAGTGAAGCTCACACTTGTTGCTACATCAGAAGAGACCTGAAAAATTCGCGATTTCAATGACCTGTAGGATAGACTCCAAGATCCTCTATGCACGCGAGAAAATTACACCTGCTCATTGGCTACTGACTCGTGACACCTGTTAACTGGGATGCTCGTGGTTCGATACTTCTTTTGTTTAAGGTTTTTCATTGGCCGAGTATCATTCAGATAAACTGTGGCCCAATCACTGATGCAGTAAGAAGGCAAACGTTTTTTGGATTCTAGCCTATCACGAAATGAATCCGCGAATTTTTTCCGGTCTCTAGAGATAGGCTAAAATTCAAATACATTTGCCTTTCTTGTCAAAGACGTACCCGAATTAACGCGTCTGTACCCGGTACCCGAGAAGATTTCGCTCGGGTACGCAAATATACCCGAATTTAGGACTAAAATAATAGTTCAAAAATTATTCAAAAATATTAGCCTTTTAGAAAAATTTGTCTTGGCAACGTTACATTGCTAAGGCTCTGTGGATAACCACAGAACCATTGTCGCAGTTGGTAATCAAGACAAGTAAACCATATCAGGAATATCTCTAATTGAAAAAAAAAAGTATTTGCTACACCATTAAAGCACAACACATTGGTAGATTCTGACATAGCAATTGTGCACAGGGGGTTTTCTGCGCTACAATGTGGCGCTTTTTCTAAGACGGTGAAATAATGTCTACTGGCAGTATTATTACAGCTTTAGTCAACATGTAAGAAAAAAAAATAATTAAATGTTAAACATAAATTATTATTTCATAGGAAAATGCTGTTTGTAGCAGTCAGTCACTAATAATAATATACGCTATGCTTAAACAGAGCAGAAAATTGTAATATTATCGTATAAAATATATAAATCCAGTGTCCTGATGTTTGTTTCCAGTGAACTATTCACCAAGTCAACCGATTTCGATGAAAATTGGCATTTGTGTGTAATTTTTTCCAACTTGAGAGATAGGATAGTTTTTATTTCGATTAATGGTCTTAAAAATTTATAATTAATAATAAATAATAAATAACCGATCGCCATGGGTAAACAAAAAATCATAGGTCATAAACATACAAACAGTAATTGTGTGACATTTCTCTATGTCCAACACACTGTCCTATAGCGCTATCTAGTTTGCTTTAACTCGCAGACAATAAAGCTCCATGTGTTTAGCTCGGGAAACGCCAGGTACTGCAGCTAGTATTATATAAAAAGATTGGTTGAAAAAAACGGTTGTCTTTCAGTTATGTCTTCTTACAAGAAAATATATTTCCCGCAAAATTTTCAAATCCCTCGTAATCAGGAGTAAACACATCAACTAGAATAACAAAACTCGTCCATGCGGCCAATTTAGACGTCCCCCCCCCCCCCCCTTCACCCTTAATATGTCATGTGACCACGTTAGTATCCTGGTCGGCGTAATGTACTCATTACGGGAGTGTAGTTATCACACAGAAGCCTACCTTTTAACATCATATAATCTTTTTCAATTAATATGAAACAAGAGACCACACTTTATGGTCAAAGAAAACATTAATTCAGAAAGTAAACATCTTTCCGATCGTAAGGTCGAGCGTGGACGTGGCACGGCAGGTTAAGATAGTTCTTACAGTATTGCCTTCGGCACACTCGCACCACTGCGATGCTCGATGAATCGGCGTCAACTTAATTCTTAAAACCAGCAGAAATGCGTCAGCCATACTTTATTGTAAACTTTATAATTAGTTTATCGAATACTGACGTCCTTGCATTCATATGGAAGACTTACCAACTGGTTATATAAAAAAAAAACATGCACGAAATGTTACTCAAACTCACGAAACTAGAGAAGGTTTGGATATATATATATATATATATATATATATATATATATATGTGTGTGTGTGTGTGTGTATATATATATATACACACACATTTTTTTTTGCTTTTGAGATCTCCGGCGAAGTAAAGACGAAGAAAAGATGTGTAAACTTCGTAGCGGAGAAACAAGCAGTACGTGGTACTGAGTAGATATTGACCCTCCCCCTGAAAAATACCGTGCGCGCCACTGCACACAACAAAAAAAAAATATTTTTTTTCCCCCCTATACACCTCTACAGGCAGCTGCTGACTGGGCTGTCTTGCCACATTTCCGAGTCCATCAATTCTTAGCGCGTTCTCCTTTCAACAGCTATTCGTTTCTTTTATCTTCCATTGCGACAAAACATCGTTTCCCTCTCCTCCGTTCCTTCCCCGATGGCTATTATGTAGGCTATCGTCTTTCGCTTCCTTTATGTAGCCTCGCCATCTGATTATCAGCCTCCAACCCTTGAACAACCCAAATCCCTTTCAATTTAACTCGCTGCCTTTCTGTATCGACAATGTTCCTACCTCATTCTCTCTCTCTCTCTCTCTCTCTCTCTCTCTGCCAAGTCCCGTAAAGCGACATGTTCCTTTGTCGCTCGCTGACACCCTTGAAAAGGGTTTCGTTTTATACGTTGTTATTTCCCCCGGCCTTGCTTCTCACGGCAACCCGTTTATCATCCGATGTCGCTTCGAAATGCGACGTTTTTTTTTCCTTCTTCTTCTGCTGCTTTGCCTTCGGATACGCCCTTTTGCCTCCGCAGCCTCTAGTCGGAGCTTCGCGCACAATACCGCACACAAGAAGTTACAGGGACGAGACCTACACACTGCGCCTACGGCGGGAAGTCATATTGATGGGAAGGTGAGCATGCCATTAATAATGCGTGTAATATTATATGTTCAAAACGGGACTTTTTGTGAGTGAACTTTAGAATCACCCGAAAAATAAATTCATGTAATTCGTACAAACATTGCTAGACAAAATATCGCTTTGAGAAAAAAATTGTCAGCCTGTCTGCTTCAGATTTTTTTTTTTTTCCCCAATATCTAGACACAATGTGCCGTACAGTGTCTGCATTGCTTTCCACGGCTCGTCATGATTTAGGTCAAAACTTTATGGAGACGTTTCTGGGATTGGCCGTGGTATAACTTACCATTATTACATTTGTTGTCGCTTCTGTGACGTAATATGTTTATTACTTATTCGCACCAAGGACGTGCTTATTAATTACTATAACGTACAATGAAAATGTGAGTAAAGAAATATATTTTAAAAAAAAGGGGGGATAGATAGTTCCGAGAAGACGATGAAACAAGCGAAAAACACACTAAAGTACCACATGGCGTGAAGATCTAAGCCTATGTCTTATTCCAGGTCATTATTTTATATTTACGTTCCACGCGGTTTAGCTGGCTGACTTTTTGAGTGGCTGAACATTCAAGAAATATGGGGAAAAAAAAAAAAATTATATCGCATACTTTATGCATGGTTAACTGTCAGTCAAAGTTGCAATGGAACCTTTTTTTAAGTAAATTTTACTGACTACTATGTCAGACTATATGTGGAAAAATCATTTAATTTTAGCTAGTTTTTTATGAATCCTCAGAATTTTATGTTCTTAAAAGGCTAGTTTTTCCTGAAAAAATCAAAACCATGTCACGTATTTGCCACCAGCATTGCCTTTTAACAAAACAAAAAAGTTCAATGGTTTATCCCATTTGATTTTCCTTATCCATAATGCAAAATATATATATTTTTTATTTTCCATTTGGTTGAAGTTCGGCCACTCAAAACGTCTACAAGTTTAACCGTATCAAACAAAAATATAATATAATATAATAACTGGAACGTGATTTACACCCTTAAGTGCCGTAAATGTTCTAGTCAGTGAATACATTTATGGAAACTTGCGCGTTTTAATTCCGCTAACAGATAGTATTTAATAAATATCCGAAAATAAAATATGAGACAGAGCGCTATAGTAATGAGTACACGTGAAAATGTCTGCAATAACAGTAACGACAAGAGACTGAAAAGTAACCGACATAGGGGTGTGCCTACGCGGGAACACATGCGTGTGTGTAGAGCTTCAGAAGAAACCACAACATTTGAAAACTGCTGAGTTTTTACGGAAAAAGAATTTAATAATACGCCCACGACGGATGAAAAGTTCCGTTGCAGTTATTCGTTGTCGAACTGTATTTTAAAGTTGAGTGAACACGGCTAGAACGAACGTTTTGACGTGATAACGTCTTATACATCGACGAACGCCGGCTGCAAGCACGAAAAAATAATGACTCATTGTCACGTTCCGCCTGAGCCGAGCGTGCAAGCGAGAGCGCGGAACAAACTATGGAGAAGCAATGACAAGTTGAACCGGCCGACCACCGTGCTAGAAAATCTTCTATAATAACAAACAGGTTAAGGCGGGCTTTTTAAAAGCAGCAATTGAAATTATTTTTTATTTATTTGTCCAATTTCGTCATTTAAAATTAAAAAAAATTATTTAAATTGATTTTATTTCAGTTTATTTCTATAACTAATTGTTCATGAATATATTTAAACATATTATTTAAATTATATTTGAAAAAAAAAACTGTAAATAATATTTGAAAATTAAAAAAAGTATCAATTTTTTCATTAATGTTTTCTTATGACGTTATCACGTAAAATTATCGTTCGCAAACCGACTTTACAATTACCCCCCCCCCCCCCCCCACTTTTTTTTTTCAGAATAACTTTTGGTCTGGAAAGATCCGGCAGAGATTCTTGAGATAACTCGAGCAGACTTGCATTTCTCCGCCATGCAATGTTACGGCTACCGCTGAAATCTCTCAGTCGCCGTACGCGCTTGCGAGAAGACCGCGCGCCAGTTTCAGAGGCGACACCGAATACACTAGACCAGCGGTTCCCAAACGGTGGGTCGCGACCCACCAGCGGGTCACAGGCGGGTCGCGACTCGATCCTAAAACTGTCAGAAACCATCGAATAAACCACCAGAAAAGATGAGAAGAATCGAAAAAAAAAAAAATCTAATTGTGTGCAAACACATATCTATTGTTGAATAAATTAACTGTTTTGCCACAAAAGGCTTATATTTTGTCAAATATTTTCAAATCAGAACACAAATTGTTTATCGATAATAAATCGGTATGTTAAAAAAAAAGCATATATATTTGCAATATTTGATGGTAAATTATATATGCATAAGGAAGGGATACGATTGGACCGATAGACAATGGAGGTATTCCTATAAGGAAAGGTGGTTCGCCAGCTGAAAAAGCTTGGGAACCACTGCACTGGATGGGAAGCCTAAGACGCACATAAAGTTCTGCCATTCCCAATCACACCCGAACAATTCACCTTCGGCCAACCTCGGGTTTATTTATATATATTTATATTTCTCTGTTTATGTTAATGTAGCTATACTAACCTAAATAACCGTCCATAGTGTTTTAAAGTGTTTTAATGTAGCTAACCTAACCGACCACTTTTAATATTTGAATTCATTTTTCCTGCGCGAAAATAAAACAAATCCCGAAGTTGGCCGAAGGTGAATTGTTCGGGTGTAATAGGGAATGGCAGAACTTTATGTGCATCTTAGGTCTCCCGCACTGGATAGTAACACCGGACGGGCGAGAGAGTGAAACACAACCTAGCGACGAGACGTGTGACTACGCGTGATTATCTGGTTTTCATACGGTTAGCATTTTTTTTTTTTTTTTAAGAAATTTGAAGTACCTTGGAGGTTTACTAGCACCCATCATTTGGTATAAGATTACTAGTATAATTTCAAGTATTTATTCTTTTATTATTAAAATAAAAAATGATTCAATTTTATTCATAAAAGTATGCAATCATTTCATCAATGTTTTGTAATGAAGTTGTCACGTTGAACTATCGTCCGTAAACCGACTTTACAGACAACCAATTTTTTTTTTTTTCACGTTCGCCATCTATCGGACTGACGTGAAAACAACACCAGGTGTTCAAAACAAAAACCTCGGAGCGGTCCGGTACGAGGCTCTGTATAGTGTATGTGGCGACACCGGCTAGCGTTAGGACCTTAATCGCTCCTCGACTGGACGCCGACAGAAGAAACTGCGCGTGAAAGTTGGCTCGTGGCTGGCGCGGCGTCGCGACGCACTTGGCGCGGAGCCCGGGCGTCCCGTCTCCAGAGTTGTGGGAGGAGGAGGAGGGGGGGGGGGGGGGGAGTGTTGTCTCCGCGGGTCTTCAGCCATCGCCTAGGGCGGTCAAGGGGTCGCCGGGGTCAAAAATCATTTGAAAAAGATGGCTCATAAATAGGGGCAGGCACTTTTCACGAAAAAATCTGAACGCGTATTAGAATGCAACAAGGCATACCCGCACCAGTGGTTTCTTCTTTGTGATTGGCGGCCGTATGCGAGAGAGTTACTTGCATTATTTGACCCGGACCACTAAGAACGCGTTTGCTTCCGCACCAAATTACTGTGATTGGTGCAATAACAATCGACAAGTAGCTGGAAGAAACTCGACCAATCATGAAACACAGACGATGCTACAGTGTTTTAACTTTCAGTAAGTCTCTAAATCTTTTCGCCGAATATGCATGGCCCTACTCTATTATAAATAGAGTCCCGGAAATGTCGCTGATTCCTCTGGCCTCAGGATAGAATTCAAATTTATAGGTGTGCTCGACACATGTTTACTTTCCCATTGGTTGATTTCTTAGCGAGAACATTTTTATCCTTGTTATTTGGCACTACCTGATTCGCTCACTTCTCTCCTAGCTGGACATCGTTGGCCGGTCGTAGAGGGAGGGGCGTGTCCAGGTAACTGCGGTCCAATCATGAACACAGTGCGACAGTGTGGAGGTTTGCATTCTAGCTTGCGACTAAATGAATTCGCGAAAATTTCGTGTCTCTACTCATAAATAGAGACCGGAAAAATTCACTGATTCATTTTGTGACAGTCTAGAATCCAAAAACGTTTGCCTTTATACTGCATCAGCGATTGGGCCACAGTTTTTTTCTGAATGATACTCGGCCAATGGAAAAACCTTTAACAAAAGAAGTATCGGAATCACTAGCGTCCCAGTTAACCAGTGTCGCGAGTCAGTAAGCCAATGAGCAGATGTAATTTTCCCGAGTGCATAGAGGATCATGGAGTCTATGCTACAGGTCATCGAAATCGCGAATTCTTCCGGTCTCTACCCATGATTTCTTGTATGTAGGTACTGGTGGGGCCAGGAACAGGGGGGGGGGATGTTCGGAAGGGGGAAAATGGTTGGCCCGGGCAAGCCACCCTCATCTGGCGATCTTCAAGGTCACTGCGCGAAACCAGACTCTCTCTGCTGGCACCTTACACTGGGAGAGTGGGAGGGGAGGGCACACTTCTCCTCCCGCAGCCATGCGCGGAGTAAACAAACACACCGCGCATGCGCCGGCCCCGCGCAACAGCGGCCCAAGTGCCGCGTCTCGCTTGGGGTCTGTTTTCATTCAGGGACACCTTTATCGGAAGATTTCCCTGACTGAAATTACAAATTTACCTGAACATTTTTTTTTGTTAAAAATAATTTACCTATATACCTGGCCTGGAGTTGTATAACAAAAAATTAAATTTTAAACAACACCTCGCATACAATATTTAACAGTGTTTGTTCATGACAACATCACAGAAACAAAAAAAAAAATGCTTTCACAGTTTGGGTGAAGGCAGAGTGGAGCACGTTTTCTCCTCAAATTATTATCATTGGGGAACTACCATGACTTTTTCAGGATTCCAAGAGAATTTCCTGACTTTCTCTGACTTTACATGCACTGTAAACCCAACCCCTATCGGCACCGTAGTCATGATTAATTTTGAAAGAAAAGTACCGTATGTAAAGTATCGGTACCTTGACATATAGGTATTTTTCTTTGAATATTTAGCGTTAAATTTTCACATTAAATAGTATATTAATTTTAAAAACCAAAAATTCGATCAATATTTTAATTACAAAATTTAAAGTATCAAACTAATTAAGAAAAAATGAAAAAACGACAAGAAATTACAGAAGATTATCAATAGAGCCACGGAAATTTCGCGTATTCATTTAGTCGCAAGCTAGAATGCAAACCTCCACACTGTCGCACTGTGTTCACGATCGGACCGCAGTTATCTGGACACGCCCCTCTACGACCGTGAGCCCAACGATGTCCAGCTAGGAGAGAAGTAAGCGAATCAAGTAGTGCCAAATAACAAGTATAAAACTGTTCTCGCTAAGAAACCAACCAATGGGAATAGTAAACATGGGTCAAGCACACCTATAACTTTGAATTCTATCCTATGGCCAGAGGAATCCGCGAAATTTCCGCGACTCTAATTATCAATGAAATGGTGGAACGATTGGAATGGAAATAAAGAAAAATCTTAACTTTAAACTCTCGCAACATTTTTATGCAATCACTTGCGAACATTTTTTATTTAATCGTTTTGCTGATAACCTGATTCGTGTCGTTTTATTGAAAAAATACATTAAAACAATTAATTATTACATTTAGAATAATACGATACGATACCTGCTAAAAATTACTCAAATGTACAGAGACTGGAAAAAATTCGAAATTTCAATGATCTATAAGATAGACTGAATGATACTCTATGCACACAAGCAAATTACATCTGCTAATTGGCTACTGATTCATTACTCGATACTTCTTTTGTTGAAGGTTTTTTTATTGGCCCAGAGTCCTTCAGACAAACTGTGGTCCAATAACTGAAGCAGCAAAAAGCCAAACGTATTTGGATTCTAGACTATAATGAAATGAATCTGCGAATTTTTCAGGTGTGTACTGATATGGGTAAAATCATCGTTTTAAAAGTATCGGCATCGAAACATAACTGCTAAACGTATCGATACTTTACACGAGTCACTACTTTCATTTTGGTTGATCTCAACGACTCGTCGACAGCAAAGTAGCGTCGGTCAAGAGAACACGACGAAAAAGTCGGGATACACGAGCAAAGGGAATTTAGGAACCGTCCCAGATTTTTTCTGGAGTGAAAGGGAAACGGTATCAGAGTGGCCGGGTCTTTCGCGAAAAGTGCCTTAACGTTGGGTTCGCACCACAAAATAAATGATGCAATCAGAACTATAGCACTCTGTACACAAAGGGAATGGCACAGTGTCTGTATTTAGCCATTTTTTCCTTTCAAAGTTTCTGAAATTATATTATATTAATTTTTTTTAAATCCGGGAAGGCGAAAAAAAAAAAAACCACAGATGGAAGCTCTCCTTGTCCGCTCCTAGTTACGCCCTTGAATGATACTAAATCAATTCGAATGAGCACATTCTTTGGAGTGTCTCCACGAGTGCGCCCGAAATAACAACCACCGAATGACTAATTATAGAAATGACGGATCGTTCAGTTGAAACACGGGGTTCGGAACGGAGTCTATTTCCGACGCCGCTGCACCTAGCGGCTGAAACTCGGAACGAAGCCACACAACAGCTGACGGAGATACCCGGCCGCACGGACTGAACGCCAGTCGTCCGTCCAAACACACGCGCAGTCGGAGCTGGCTGAATCTGAGCTACATAAGCGGTTACAGGTGTTGAATGCGTCCTTCGAAGTGAAAACTTACAAGTCAAACATGAAAATAAAAAAAATTGCCACACCTTTCCTAATTCGCGTCAAGGATACCGCTCTATCTGGGCACACATACGGTGTGCACAGCTTCGTTCGTTTGGATGACTTATACCTACATAGGGGCAGGAAATTTTCGCGAAAAGATCTGAACGCATACTAGACTGCAACAAGGTATACCCACATCAGCGGTTTCTTCATTGTGATTGGCGGCCGTCTGCGAGAGAAGTCGTTGCGTTGTTTGCACGAGCCACTAAGGACGAGTTTGCTTCCACACTGAATTAGTGTGATTGGTTGTTGTAACAATCGACATGCACCTCAAAGTAACTCACCCAATCACGAAACACAGACGATGCTATAGTGTTTTAACTTCCAGCCACTCTCGGGATCTTTTCGCGAAATTTTCATGGCCCTACTTATACATTTGTTTAGGTAGTTTACCAGTATGTAAATTATACTTTGTGTCAACCAGTCTCCTGAGTGTAGCATGCTCATCCAACTATTACATCATGAACATTATGATACAATGCACTTATTAATAGAGACCGGAAAAATTCGCGGATTCATTTCGTGATAGACTAGAATCCAAAAACGTTTGCCTCTTTACTGCATCAGTGATTGGGCCACAGTTTATCTGAATGACACTTGGCCAATGAAAAAATTTAACAAAAGAAGTATCGAATCACTAGCGTCCCAGTTAACAGGTGTCACGAGTCAGAAGCCTATGAGCTGATGTTATTTTCCCGCGTGCATAGAGAATCATGGAGTATATCCTACAGGTCATTGAAATCGCGAATTTTTCCGGTCTCTACTTATTAATCAAATATAAAATAATACGCGCTCATATATCTTTATCCTTTTGAACGGGAGGGGGAAAACTTGGAACAACTGGGGTTTCATTTTTTCGGACTTTCTGCGTGTATCCGGCGAAATTACATTAAATACAAAATGCGGCAACACTGGTCGCGACTGGAAAAAAAAAAAAAAAAAAAAAATTGTGACTCTTTATGTAACAGAGAAGGCTCTTGTCATACGTAGCATGCTATTTGTATATTCTGCGCATGCCTTGCACGTTTGGCTTCGAGCGTGAATACTGATGTTGAGAATTCGTATGCTAGTTGTGCGCAACAGATTTGTGGTGTCGAAACTAAACGGCTTGTATGCCAAATGTAACTGCCGGAAGAAAAAAAACATGTCACGGCTTACTCAGAAGGATAATAATTATGTCTCGTAGCACTTTCCGTGTACAATCTTCAGAACAGAAATTGTAAGAAAGTTTATCAAAAGTAGAGACCGGAAAAGTTCGCGATTTCAATGACCTGTATGTAGGATATACTCCATGATCCTCAATGCACGCGGAAAAATTACATTTGCTCACTATTAATACCTGTTAACTGGGACGCTAGTGAATTTCTATTGTTAAAGGTTTTTAATTGGCCAAGTATCATTCAGATAAACTGTGGCCCAATCACTGATGCGGTAAAAAGGCAAACGTATTTTGATTCTAGCCTATCACGAAATGTATACCTACCCGAATTTTTCCGGTCTCTAATCAAAAGTAAATGAAACCAATGTTTTACATTGAGATATTTTTAATAACAGCGTATGTCTGTTTGAAAGCCAAACGTAAAAAAACTACTTTTTTTTTTCTTCTAAGTTTTAAGGGAAGTTTATAATGGTTCAAAATGAAATGCGTACAGACCTACAAAATACGCGGTTTCGATGGTCTTCTGCACATATCCCTGTTCACTCGGGCAAATAGCGCAAGTTCATTGGCTGCCGACTTGTAAGTCGTCTCAGCTGGTTTGTCTGTAATTCGATCCTTCCTTGGTTGAGGGTTTATAACTGGTTGAGATTTTTCCAGATGAACAGTAAGCCAATAGCAAAATTATCTAAGAGGTATGAGTGTTTGAATTCTAGCCTATCACCGGATGAATCCGCGAATTCTGCAGGTCTCTAGCTAATGCGTTTCTGAGGGCAGCCACCAACAGACAGTCAAATGCCGGCATCAGGAGCCATCACGAGGCAAGCAGACGCCGACCCGTCAAAGCGCACCCAGCCGAAACGGGACTGATCCGCGATCCTCCACAGCTACTTGCAGGTAGATCCCGAAGTTGATGAAACAACTCGACTCGTGTCAAAGATCTCTAGCCCGCCACTGGCCACGCTGGGAGCAGTGGATATTGACGGTGGGGGGGGGGGGGGGGGGGAGGAGGTCCTTTTGGTCCGCCCCCTCCCCCCCTTTTACCAAAACCCGTAGACAGTAAGAAATTTATAGCAACCTAGATGCACAAACGTAGAGACCGGAAAAAAATTCGCGTATTAATTTCGTGATAGACGTTTGCCTTTTTACCGCATCGGTGATTGGGCCACAGTTTTATCTGAATGACACTCGGCCAATGAAAAACTTTCAACAAAAGAAGTATCGAATCACTAGCGTCCCAGTTAACAGGTGTCACGAGTCAGTAGCCAATGAGCAGGTGTAATTTTCCCGCTTGCGTAGAGGATCATGGAGTATATCCTACAGGTCATTGAAATCGCGAATTTTTTCTGGTCTCTATACACAAGGTTACAGTGTTATTATTTTTGAAGGATTTATTATTATAATCCTTAGAATGCTACAGTAATACGCATTATAGCCCGATTTGCCTCATACACAAATGCGTCAGTAATGGTATTTTTAAGCAGTCTACATCTAAAGCCTGTTTTTGCACGCATGTCTTCCATAGAAACTTGGCATGTGTGTTTCATGTAATTAATAACATTATATATGCATAAAGTGTTTTAAAGAAATCACCGAACAATTAGAGTATTAAAAAATTAAGTATAAAATTAAATTAATAAGTTCCGTATTATTTTCTGAAGCTAAACCATAACTAGAGACCGGGTAAATTCGCGGATTCATTTCGCGACATGCTAGAATGCAAATAATTGTATTTTTATGCAACTTCTGCCATTGGTTCGCTGTTAACCTGGAGGACTGTGGGCCAATTATAGACCCTCAGTCAAAGCAGTATCGAATCACGAGTCTCCCAATTGAGACGCCTCACAAGTCAGCAGCCAATGAACAGGCAACGAGTGTGCATAGGATCCTGGAGACTAGACTGAAGGTCATTGAACCCGCGAATTTTTCCAGTCCTTAACCATAACACATAGTTATATGTGAAAAACGATGGAATTCTAGAAGTCCACTGTTCCATGAAAAATAAATGTAACCATTAATTTTCTTTTAAAATATCAATCATAAAAAATATTGTGGTTATATTGGAGCCCCTCCTTCACAAACTCCTGGCTACTGTCCTGCTATGAGCATTTCTCTCACATTACAATATAATATAATTTTATTTTTAAAGACGAGTCAGAGCAGCCTAGTCCTTTAGTTTGGCTGAGTTTTCAGCTTTCATTGGACGACACCCAAGTTGGTTGCAACGAGTTATGCATTGTTTGACCTTGAGACAGGACTGTTTCTGGCGTGAGTAATATGCGGAAACTTTTCTCGCCACTCTCTATCAGTCGCATTTGTGAAACACGGGGAGACCATTATGAATACTATCGCTGTGACACAACATATTGAGTTAAGTTCGTGGCCTTTTTTTTTTGCAGTGGTGCTGAAACACATTTTTTTTAAAAATTAGATCTGTTAATTTTGTTTCGTAAAGGAAACTGAAAATTACAAAAGGGTGTACAGATCAGTCCAGAAGTTTTTACTCTTACGTGTCCAACCTGAGAACATAAATATTCTGCGTGGTTGAAAAAAAACTTTACTTGTAATTATTATACTTTACTATTTTGTACAACCTAATTTTTTTTCGCGGGTTTAAATCAATAGTTAGGTATAAGTCTGAAGAGTTTAATGGCAACTACTTATATTTAGAATGGTTTTCACGTTTTTTTTTGACACTTATGTTTATGTTAATGTATTCTAAATTAATTTTAGGGCACAAAATGTATACATCATAAATAACAAATCAATAGGTATTATTTTATTAACGCAGATATGTTTTTATAACGAAAGAAGCTAACGTGAGACCAACGGTGTAACATTATAACACGCGACCAATGACGGGTTAAATCCTACAGTTCTAACGTAGCGAGTTAGTGCAGTGGTAACACACTCACCTCGCATGACGGAGGGACCTTTAAGATATTAATTTTGAAAGATTTGTGCAATGGGAGTGCATGACTTGATGTAAGCTTTTGGACATACGCCATTGCTAAGCACATGTATGTCTGTAGAAGAAAACTACAAAAAAACACAAATGACAAGAACACTAATTAAGCAAAAAATTGCTGTTGTTAGGATACAAACACCACACAATACTCCACAACAGGAATATGGTCAACAAAGAAAGAAAAAAAAATGGACTAACAGAACGAAAAAAAACCCACAAATGATGACTGCTCAAAAATACCGAACCCAAAATATTCAGCACAACAATTGAAACGAGACAAAAACACAGCAAAACAAAAAGACGAAACAAACACAATAGTTTTCCAAAAAACAGAAGAGAACGAAAAAAAAACAACCCCACAAATGATGACAGCACAAAAATATTGAACCCAAAAAAATTCAGCACAACAGTCAAAACGAGACAAAAACACAACAAAACGAAAAGACGAAACAAACACAACAGTTTGTTTACAACAGACCTTTAAGGTGCGGTTCCTACTCAAATCCTACAGACCAGGATCCTTGTGCTGCGATGTTGTTTTACCGTCTATCACGAGACAATAGTATCGAAAACGCATAACTCTTTTAAATTTAATTCTACGGACATGTACAGAGAAGTTAAGGCGTTATTTAAGAGGAAGAGATAGGTACTGTGATACGTCATCTAGGTTTTCAACAGCTTTTAGGCCATAACAAATTTTGAACATTATTTTGGCTTCGATCAAACAAAGTTCATAGCTTAACGGAGTGTTTGAAGTTAACAGTCACTCTTACAAATAGTTTCATCTGTGAAGTCACTGGCGTTTATTATTGGATTTAGTTATGAGGGTGACCACAACTTAAAAAAGAAATACTGTTAACATACGCTATTTTTACAGTCTCAGAAAATCTCCTTCATTGGAATCTTTAACACAAACCTTGGTGAAAACTTAAAAAACTGTTGAACTCAAGATGAAATATTTATGTTAATATCTCTACCCCTTGAATTTCAGGGTCACAGGGGAAAGCCAGCTTCCTCTCTGATTTCCCCAAAAGTAATAATGTTTGAAAGAAATTATACGTTTTTCTGAATGAATCTTGCAATGGGGAAGATTGATCTTATATTTTTGTTTTGTTATTATCATTGCTGGTAACACTGTACACAGGCTACATACAGTGTTACCAGCAATGCAGTATGCTCAAAATCATGGAGGTAAGAAGTAAGGGACTAGGTGTGTGTATAATATTTGCTAAGTTAATACCTGAAGTCGAAATGAGAACCTTTCCTATCTGCCTAGCAAAAAAAAAAGTTTGTTTATAATGAAGTTTAGCGCTAATTTCTTTCAGATGTGTTGGTATTATGTTTGTTTTGCAATGCTCACTACAAGAAGACATCTTTAAGATTCTGCGTAGCAAAAAAAAAAAAGTTTTTTATAATGAAGTTTAGCGCTAATTTCTTTCAGATGTGTTGGTATTATGTTTGTTTTGTAATGATCACTAACATGAAGACATCTTTACGATTCTGCGTAGCAAGTTCCTTTTTAAGCAATTTAACAAATTTAAACCAATGAGCCTTTATACAGCTACGATTTGTTCTACTATGCAACTACTAACCACTTGACTTCAACTTCAGAACAGACACCCACACCATAAACTAATTTTAAATACACAAATAGACTAATACCGGACAGCGCTACGCTAACAACACAGACGAAACTGCAAGAGGGGTTAGCTACGAAAAATTTTTATGAATTTTTTTTTAATTATAGCTAACTTTAAGAACTAAAGGTTTAAATCTCTCATAAATATGTACAATGAACAAAACAACGTTCTTCAAAAGAGAAAAGAAAGCCTTTTTTTCTTTCAAAATGTTGGTACCACATGTATTAAACAGATACATTGTTCCAACTGGCCATACCGTTTGCCAATTATCGGACTGACGTGACAACAACACCAGGTATTCACACACAATTCTTGGAGCTGTCCCATATCAGTAGACACAGGAAAAATTCGCGATTTCAATGACCTGTAGGATATACTCCATGATCCTCTATGCACGCGGGAAAATTACACCTGCTCATTGGCTTACCGACTCGTGACACCTGTTTAACTGGGATGCTCGTGGTTCGATACTTCTTTTGTTGAAGGTTTTTCACTGGCCGAGTGTCACTCAGATAAACTGTGGCCCGATCACTGATGCATAGAGACCCGGAAAATTCGCGGGTTCATTTCGTGTTATGCTAAAATTCTAATAATCATACCTTAGTGCTGCTTCTGTCATTGGTTCACTGTTAATTTGGAGGACTGAGGGCTTATTAGAGACCCTCACTCATAGAAGTGTCGAATCACAGGCCACCCAGTCGAGACGACTCACAAGTCAGCAGCCAATGAACAGGTGGAATTTGCCCGAGTGTCTAGAGGATATTGGAGTCCATCCTGGAGGTCATTGAACCAGCGAATTTTCCGGGTCTCTACTGATGCAGTAAAAAAGGCAAACGTTTTCGGATTCCAGCCCATCGCGAAATGAACCCGCGAATTTTTTTCAGGTCTCTACAGAACGGGTTGGCACCCCTGGCGACGCGCGCGCACTTACCGGAAGCTCGCAGCGAGCAGGCGGACGCGAGCGCCAGGAACACGAGCAGCCAGGTGCGCGATGCGCCCTCCATGACGGCAGGGGGGTGGGTAGGTCCAGGCAGACGCGCGAGGTGTGGGAGGAGTGTGTCTCTCTCCTAGCACCGCCGGCGGCGCGACATGGCAGCCAGCCGGTCCCGCTACGGTCGCGCCGACACGTAAACAACAACAACAACGACGACGACGACGACGCGGGACGCAAACACGCACGCACTCTACGGGAGGCGCACCTCGACTGAGCCGCGGCGCGGCGCGGCACCTCGCCTTTAAAACCACTGACGCGGCCGGTCGGCGCGAGGTTTGTGAGAGAGGAGGGGAGGGGAGGTCTGACTTGCCCGCCGAGAGAGCACGTGGTCGCGCCGAGCGCGCGACCCCGCGGCGGGCGGCGGAACTAGCGGCGGGCCGGCTCACCTGCGCCGCTCGAGCAGCCATTCACTCTGATCGGCTCCGCGGGGGAGAAACTCTAACTACCGAGACCGAGACCTAGTTTCTTGAAGTAGTTATGTGCCCGTCCGCTAGATAGTAGTTTTCATAATACATTGCTGACATAACTACATTAATTTATTAGGAGAAGTAATGTATAAGTAGAGACCTGCAAAATTCGCGTATACATTGACCTCTAGGATAGACTCCACAGTCCTTTAAATACTCGCGGATATGACACCTGTTCATTGGCTACTGACGCGTGAGACGTCTCAACTAGGCTGTCCGTAATTCGGCACTTTCTTGGTTTAGTGTTTCCCATTGGCTCACAGTTCCCCGGATAAAATGTGGGCCAATCGCAGAAGCGGTACGAAGGTATAGTTGTTTTGATGCTAGCCTATCGCGAAATGAATCCGCGAATTTTGAATGTCTCTATGTATAAGCTATTATCAGGCAAACAAACCAGTGAAAATTCACTCTGTTTAGGTAGCCACTAATTTTGTGGTGTGTAATACAATGAGTTTTTGCACCTCCTACTCCTTTATTTATTACATGATGGTTTATTGAAAAACAGCATTAAGTATTTTCGCATCGATTAAACTAGTTTAGCGCCGCATAGGAGATAACTTAATATAACAAAAAAAAACTGTGTATGAAAACCTCTATTCCGATTTTTTATTTGCTGGTAGTTATGGGCCCGCCCAACAGATAGCGACACATGTCGCGTGGAACATGGTTTCAGTTTCCACTGTAAGAGTCGCACTTCTTTATTTCCCTCCTTGTTCTGTGGTCGGCTCCGCGCGGTGATACGTCACACTGTCACGTCCCTGCTGCGTCCGCAGCGCACGGGGAAACGTGACGAATGGTGAACAATATTAGAGACCTGAAAATTTTGCGGATTCATTTCGTGATAGGCTAGAATAAAAAAAAACCTTTGCCTCTTTTTACTGCTTCAGTGATTGGGCCACAGTTTATCTGAATGACACTCGGCCAATGGAAAACTTTCATCAAAAGAAGTATCGAATCACGAGCGTCCCAGTTGACATGCGTCGCGAGTCAGTAGCCAATGAGCGGATGTAATTTTCCCGCGTGCATAGAAGATCATGGAGTCTACATTGAAATCGAGAATTTTTCCGGTCTCTAACAATGATATTTCTGCCCCGAGCTCACGAAATACTTATTTTAACTAAAGCAAAAATTTTACATTTATAAATAAAAAATTGAATGACAAAGTGATTTTTAGAACGTAAACAAACAAGTACTCGGTACGGAGCAACGTAAACGTTAAGTGCTCCGCCTACCCGGGCACGCACACGGTGTGCAGTGCTTCAGGAAAAAAAACAACGCGAATTTGAAAACTACTCGAGATATCCGAGTTGGGGCCTGCTTACGGAAAAGCATTCAAGAGTTCGCCAAGGGCCGAGAAGTACTTTTGTTTTCGGATTAAGTTTTTAAACTGTATTTTTAGAAGAGTTAAAATGGCTAAAAAGGCGTGTTTTCAGAGTAATTATTAGGTGTAAAAAACAGTACAGATTCTTGAAAGCACTTAAGGTACTTGCATGACACCTTTATCTTAATTTCTCCGCCATATAATGTTACGGTCACCGCTCAAATTTCACAGTTATCCTGTGACGACGATAAGACTGCGCGCCAGTTCAGAGCCTTGCGCTTAAAGACGACACTGCGCTAGAAATACAATCGAGCGTCGCGCTTATCGTCCCGCCTCACTAACACACATAGCTACACCCCTGACGAGGCGGGCCCGAGCTCATCATCGCCGAGCTAAACATGCCTGAACGTGCTGTTGTGTAAACTCCTTTCCGTGAGATCCGCCTACGTTTCCGCGTCCGTCGTTGCGGAAAGGGCCTCAAGTTCTGACCACCGACCACGGGATCGCGCGGCACTTCTCAAGTCGTCTCTCTTCCACCCGTTCAAGGATCCGTTACATCTAGTGCGGCTGGCCTTGTCGCCTAACTGGTTATAAATAATCTGGTCGGCTCGGATAGCTGAAAACTCCAGATGTATAGCTGCGTACAAAAAAAAAAGTTCGTGAACACTTATCAAAACTCTCGCCGATAAATTTAGTAAAAAAAATTGGTTGTCTGTAAAGTCGGTTTACGGACGATAGTTTAACGTGACGTCATAACAAAACATTAATGAAATGATTGCATACTTTTATGAATAAAATTGAATCATTTTTATTGAATTATCACTATTTTGTATGGATACAAAGAAGGAGTGAAATGAAATCTACAATTTCATTGATAAATTTACTTTTATTTGCACTCATTAATTCAAATATGTTTATTACTTTAACGAACAGATTATTTTAACTACAAATTTTATACATTTTTGCTATTTAACTTCATCCAATCTGTGTTATTCGGTTAAAGATAGGCCGATGATAGGAAAAGTAGGAAACGAATGGGAGTGTTTCAATTTTAATGTGCCTCGAAAAAGTCAAATCGTTCGTTGTTCAAATCGAGTGGAAGAGAGATAGATGGGGCGCAAGCGTACAATGAGCGTAACGGGACACATAGTAACGGGACAATGTGCGTAAAGGGACACTTTTTCGTGCGTGCAGCCGGCGTTCATCGATAAACCCAACTCCGACCCATTTTCAATGTCATTATTTTTTCTTTGATTTCTAATTACTGTGATTCCCGACGTCATGAGTCATTTCACGAAGGTTCACTTTCCTTCAAGATGGCAGCAGGGGTCAAGTTCACAATGACAACCGTCACGAAGAGTGGAACGTTCGTGAGTGCAGCACTCGATTCCAAGATGTCGGTCGTGACATTATAATTAAGAATATTACTTAACCCAAGATTGCGACAAGTTATAGAAAACATAATGGCGGACAGTTCTAGGAAACAAAATGGCGAACGTGATGTCATAACGCAAAATGGCGTAATTAAAGATGGTATCAGAGTCATCTAATATGGCCTCTGTGACGTCACAATCCAAGATGGCGGATCAGCTCCTTGGCTTCTTATCCAGAATCGAGGCGCGGGAGCCCCTTTTATATTCTACTGACAAACGTCATTGCTAGAGACCTGAAAAATTCGCGGATTCATTAGGTGATAGGCTAGAATCAAAATACGTTTCCTTTTTTACTGCATCAGTGATTGGGCCACAATTTATCTGAATGAAACAATGAAAAACTTTCAACAAAAGAAGTATCGAGTCACTAGCGTCCCAGTTAACAGAATATGTAACGAGTCAGTAGCAATGAGCAGATCTTCGGCTTACTATCAAAAGCTTACATTTTGATAGGGATAGTTTAAATATATATCATTTTCAATTTTGACATTTTATTAATTTTTCTAAGACTTTGACAGTATTATTACAGCCTGAAAGAAAAATAAATAAATTCTAAATCCCGATTATTATTTCACAAGAAATACTATTATAAGTAGTCGGTCACGATCAATAACAAGACATTCATTTGAAAATGTTGTATGGTAAAACAGACCCAGCACTTTTAATATTAAATGATATAAATAATATTTGATGGCAAAAATGGTCGTAACCAAGATGGCGTCTTTCAGTTATGTTTTCCAAAAGTAAGAATTGAATGTTATCAAATGATTATCTTGATAAAAGACAAAAAAAAAATAATTACAAATTATTATTCCAAATTTTTCCTTTGAATAATATTTTTTATTGTACATTATTAAAACTTATTTATTAAATTATAAATCTGAGTCTAAAATTTATGTGCTCTTTGGGTGTGTCAGGCAACATAGCACACAGAAACAGGGACAGAGCTAATCGCTATATGTAGAGACCTGCAAAATTCGCGTTTTCAATGGCCTTCAGGATAGACTGCACATAACCCTGTACACTCGGAAAAATAACGCAAGTTCATTGGTTGTTGACTTGTAAGTCGTCTCAGCTGGTTTGTCTGTGATTCGATCCTTCCTTGGTTGAGGGTTTATAATATTTGGTTGAGATTCGTCCAGATGAACAGTAAGCCAACAGCAAAATTATATAAGAGGTATATGTGCTTGAATTCTAGCCTATCACCGAATGAATCCTCGAATTTTGCAGGTCTCTAGCTAAATGTGCGTGGTCCATATCTCCCTCTTTGTTCTATGCTATGCACGCAGAATACTACACAGTTGTGACGCGTGAATTAAATTTAACAATGTGACCACCCAGCCTGTTCCGATTTTTAAGTACGGCTTTAAACTTGAAACAATCTACAATACTATTGAAGTTTTACGTACTTCTTTACGGGTGTTGAGGGTGTTATTCAGTATGGCGACGAAATTCGCTTGCACCATGCAACGGAAGTTCACTTTCGTCCAGCTGTGTTCCAAAGCAAGATCTGTATCGTAGTACGTGGTATAATTTGAAAATATTGAAAAATAGTTCATGTATAAAAAAATTGAAACAGATATGCTAATATATATTGTTAGTATGGAACTAATAGGTATTGAACTAGTAGATATATCCTACAGTTTAACGTGAACACAGTTCAGGCAGTTTGGTTTTCTCCATGTTTACTTACAGTTTATTAGGCGAGAAAATTGTGTTAGAATAATCATGAAGTCAATGATATTTACTACAGCGTTGGTTCTTTTTAATTATACAAACGAAACTTTATCTAATCTGTTTTTTTTAATTGAACTAAATGCTTTATTTAATCACGCTGGCTAGATATGGCGCGCACATTAGTACACACACACAGTTTTGCATCTTACTTTTCATTCAACAGCAGACGCAGGAAGTTTTTTTTTTAAAGCAACTGTGGAATGTTTTCGACGGCCACGCCTATACAGTAACGACCGCAGCGGGAAATACGACTCTTGACATTTTATTCACCTTTCATATATAAATATATATATATTTTTTTTGCCACGCAACAAGCGCGATCTCTTACTGGCTTGGCTGTGGCTGACGTCACGAGCAGGAGGCTCCACTGGTGACGTCATCGACAAAGAATCCACATTGCGATGTTTTAAGGCCCCCGCCCACCCGGGCACACACACGGTGCGCCAAGAGCTTCAGGAAAATCACGTGATTTGAAAACTGCTCAAGACATCAGAGTGAGATCTGATTCCGGAAAGCTTTTAAGAATATACAATGAGGGCGGAAGATTAGTTCTGAAGAGAGTTGAACATGGTTAAAACATGTGTCTTCAGGATAATTTTAAGGCATGAAACAACCCGGTGAAGATTATTGAAAGCTCTCAAAGAACTTGCATTAGAACTTTATCTTCATTCATCCGTAGGGGCATGCACATTTCGCGAACAGATATCGAGACTAGCTGAAAGTTAAAACACTGTAGCATCGTCAGTGTTTCGTGATTGGGTGAGTTTCTTTCAAGTACATGTACAGTGTTACAACACCAATCAAAGTAATTCAGTGCGGAAGCAAATGCGTGCTGAGTGGTTCTTTGAAATAAGCCAACGACTTTCCTCACATACGGCCGCCAATCACAAGGAAGAAACCGCTGCTGCGAGTATACCTTGTTGCAGTCTAATAGGAGTTCAGATTTATTCGCGAACAATGCCTGCCCCTATTCATCCGCCATTTACTTTTATGGTTACCGCTCACATATCATAGCTGTCCTGTGCACTGGGAGAAGACTGCGCGCCAGTCCAGAGGAGACACCGCGCTAGAAGCACCAGCGAGCGTCGCGCTTATCATCCCGCCTCGCCGACACACATACACACCCCTGACTAGGCGGGCCACTTAAAGATCTAAGTGCATGGACCATCGTAAAAAATCCGAGGCTGAGAAATGTTGTCCCCTTAACCCGCCTTACCTGCTAGGTGTTGGTTCGATCAAATGCAACAGCAGGAAATTGAAAACATATTTTGCGTATATTTATAACATTTTAAAGGTTTCTACGTGTCCAAGTTACATATTGCAAAGAAAATTTCGTATTAAAAAAGTTTTTTTTTTTTTTTTTGCAACGTGAGAACACACGTTACCTAGGTTACATTTTACAAATCACTGGCGAGTACTAAATCATTCGCTCACGTGTTTTTTTATATCCCTTATAGATACATGAATGCTTCTTACATCAACTGCCAGAAGTAAGCACAGGAAACTCGTGGGATAACATCGTGTCAGTGTTAAGAAGACTGCAGGTCGCCGCTCTACCTTCTGGCTCTGGGCTAGAGCGCCTGACTTGTGACTTGTAGGACCCGGGTTCGCGGCTCGGCTCCTCCAAGGCGGATTGTCTCAGGCAGACGGTGGCATTTGTCTGATAGGAACACAATCCCTCGCAACAAGTCAGTCCATCAAAGAGACGGTGGGTGGAAAAAAAAAGACCTTCTAGGGTGGCTTCCGAATGGGAAGCCCATTTCTTTACTAGGGCTCCCCGTGTGGAGTCTATCCTGGGGTTTCTTCGGGGTCGCGGAGTTTTTAAAATTTTTTGTTAGTAGTTTTCAGTCAGTCAGTCAGTCAGTTTTTAAAATTATGAGTTATACTTAGAGACCGGAAAAATTCGCGGATTCATTTCGTGACAGACTAGAATCCAAAAACGTTTTCCTCTTTACTGCATCAGTGATTGGGTCACAGTTTATCTGAATGATACTCGGCCAATAAAAAACCTTTAACAAAAGAAGTATCGAATCACTAGCGTCACAGTTAACAGGTGTCACGAGTCAGTAGCCAATGAGCAGATGTAATTTTCCCGCTTGCATATAGGATCATGGAGTCTATCCTACAGGTCAATGAAATCGCGAACTTTTCCGGTCTCTAGTTATACATACTTAATTAGGCACTTAGAGGGTGAAATTTTAATATACAACGGTCTGCGCAAGCACTATGCCTCGAAAGTGTAACAGGTTGAAAGTTTAACATGATTTACTTATAAGACGATCGATTGTCGCTTTCGTGAAAATACGTCCCAAGCGTATTGGAGACTCAAATAAATCCTTGTTGAAGCAAAACTATCCTGGATATTTTTAGTCACGAAATCCTGGGAATGCATTTCAACACCTTAATATCTTGTCAATGACTCATTGCGTGTGAGTTTTGTACAAGATTACTGGGTTCGATTTCCACAACCGGAACGCCAAATTTATGAAAACTATATAAGACGTAGCTCAGCACATTAATTTTTATTTTTTTTTACACAAGGTAAGTATATAAACTTTATTTTATTTAGTGTGAAATATATTCAACTTATTAAAAATACATCTTATGATCACAATCATTCAAAGTACCTAGTGTTTCTTTTTATTCCGAGCTTGATGAAATTTTTGCACACGTGAGGAATGTCACTGTCTACATTAATTTCCGAAAGGAAAAAAAAAAAAAACCTTTCCCACCCGTTAAAGCTGAATTATTGATGAAATTAAATGAAAAACTTGAATTTAAGAATTTATTCTCAGTAGGAACAGAATGTCCTCTCACCACAATTTTGAAGCAACAATTTGCAATACTCTAATTGCAAAAATTTGCATGTCTTGTTTTACATTTTAAATTCCCATTCACATTGAGGAGGACATTAATTTCAACATATTTCAAATTCTAACTTCAACACAACTCAAGCAAATAAAACAAAAATGTATTACTTCAAATATTCAAATGCATTGTTTCACATAAAATTAAATGCTATGGTATTTCCATTCAAGCCAGCCTTTTAATATATTTTCACCTACACTTATTCCTTATTGTTAATAATACTTCCATTTTATTTCTCCATATCTCGTTCGCAGCTTTCGCTTGTTTGTTTCAATCCCGTGGATGAGATGCCCGAAGTTTACCCGGTATTAGTTTGGCACTTAATTATTTAATATTCCCAAAAAATTAAATCTCAATGAGCAATCTTAGAAAATAGAAAAATAATTATTATTTTACTTCACTTCTTCCTACAGATGTCCTCTGTCTTCCTACAATTGTTTCCTTTGAGACAAACATAATTTTTTTCGCGACTAATCTTCAAGTTCGTACACCAGCCTTTTTGCCCGAGGGAGAAACAATTCCGCGCAGACTGGCGGTGCTTGAAACATAGGCTCAACTACTGTACAGTCCCAGAGGAGGGTGTTGTAAGAAAGTGAAATGTAACAAATCCAGTGTTACAAAACTGGATATATTTTGGGTGTCGCAAATAACTTAAACAATCAAAACATATTTATTGTACAGATTTAGTTTCAAACTATCAACTCACATTATCTGAAAATTATCCATCGAAAGATTAATTGTGGTTTTACCAAAATATTAATGCATAATTCAAGCAACACCCAGGACTAAAATACACATTCAGCAATTGATTTATTGCTGCCATAATAATTTATTTTGTTGAGCAGAAGATACAGTTCACATGAAATGCAAGTTATTAGAAAAATTTACAAGATAAATTAAAGAGATTTTGCTACACAAAAACCCGAAATTATCAAATTTCAAAGAGTAATATTTTGAAAACCATGCTTCTTTAATCACAAGCACAGTTTTAAATCATCCATGTACAACTCTTTAACACAGAATATTAAAATCAAATTCAGGCAACGGTTACCTATTGGAGGTACTAGGACAACACAAAACATAAATGCCCGGGTAAGAATCCAAAACCTGTATTAATGGGAATGCGCAGGCATGTATCTAAAACTGAATCTAAAAGAGTATGTTATATTCAACTAGAGGCGGATATAATTATCGATCAAAGTGTAGCTGTGGGTGACAGTGGCTCAACAAAGTAGCATTGAGCTAGGCCCTATTCGTATGTCATGTTGTCACTTTCACTTGCCAGACACCTACCTCAAACTACACACGTCTATTTGGACAATTATTTAAGCTGCATAAAATACATAATTAACGGCAAACTTAAAGTTTAAAAATTATTTAAAATCAAAGTTCGTTTTAAATTCACGAAAAAAAAAAGTATTATTTTTTAAGCAAAGAATCTACCATTTATTTATTCGTGTGGAAAAGAGTTATTTCATTTGAGAAAAAAACAGCGTCTTTACTGTTCTCATTTTTTATCTCAAGTTCTATTAATAGAGACCGGAAAAATTCGCGATTTCAATGACCTGTAGGATGGACTCCATGATCCTCTATGCACGCGAGAAAATTACATTTGCTCATTGGCTACTGACTTGTGACACCTGTTAACTGGGACGCTAGTGATTCGATACTTCTTTTGTTAAAGGTTTTTCATTGGCCGAGTTTAAACTGTGGCCCAATCACTGATGCAGTATAAAGGCAAAGGTTTTTGGATTATAGACTATCACGAAATGAATCCGCGAATTTTTCCGGTCTCTATCTATTAATAATATTGGTATTTATCTCTATCTATAACCAATAAGTAGGGGCATGCATATTTCGCGAAAAGATTCCGCGTCATGCCCTAGCACGCCTCTAAAGGAGTGAGCGAGCGCATGAACCAAGCCAGGCACACAACTATGAAATGTTACTGTCAATTCCGGCTAGTGAAATTTCGCGAATAATCCGTCATCTGTTGGTAGTGCTGGCAACAACTATGTTAACTACCGAATGATCATCCCACGACACCTGACCAGAAATTTGTGAATAAATTTATTTTTTCAAAAATAAATCAATAATTTTTATTTACATTAATTTCTATTGACTTTTATAAGCAGCAATACCAACATTTCATTTTAAAGACAGAAATTGCATGCACCTTAACATTGTAATATCTAGACAATTTCTCGCCATAATATTATTAATAATTTATAAACAGTTCCATATTTCCGCCAAAATGGGTTCCTACTCTACTTTCATTGGCTGCTGCGTCAAGCGTCCGTAACAGAAATAAAATATATTGAGTTCCCTCCTATGCACACGACCATCCTATCTGCTACTGTTAGAGACAGTAAAAATTCGCGATTTCAATGGCCTACAAGATAGACTCCTTGATCCTCTATGCACCAAGGGTTAATTACATTTGCTTATTGGCTACTGACTCGCGACACATGTTAAATGGGACGCTCGTGATTCGATACTTCTTTTGTTAAAGGTTTTTCATTGGCCGAGTATCATTCAGATAAACTGTGGCCCAATCACTGATGCAGAATAAAGGCAAAGGTTTTTGGATTCTAGCCTATCACGAAATGAATCCGCGAATTTTTCCGGTCTCTAGCTATTGTGAATCAGTAGGTTGGAATACACGGCGGTACTGTTACTGTGCACGGCATACTGTTACTGTTATTGTCATGGTTTTCAATAGTGCAACCAGCTGTTTAGCTGGCGCCTCAGACCATAGACTGGTGGTGGACACAGACTGATCGCGCATAGAGTCAATTCTGGCTCACGGTCTCCCAGACACTTCCGTGCAAAGTACCAAACACTTCCTGCATCGAGTTTGTCACTAGCGCAGCCGTGTTAGTTTGACAAATGGAATGTCTGTACATAGTTTAAATCAAACATGTATTTTTGACGTGACAACGTCTAATAAATCGATGAACGCCGGCTGCACGCACGAAAAAGATTCACGTTACGTACATTGTCCCGTTTCGCTGAGTCCTGTTACGCTCATTTTATATTGCTCTTTGCTAACCCGTTCCTCCTAGCATTGCTGCAGAGTCCGTGGCACAAATAGATTATTTTTGACTGCATCTTGGTGTTGGGTAAGCCATTTTCCTTCACATCATCCTTGAAACACTCCCATTCGTTTCCTACTTTTCCTATCATCGGCCTATCCTTTACAGAATAACACAGATTGGATGAAGTTAAATAGCAGAAATGTATGGGTCATTCTCCAAAAAGTGTGCAATTTCAGTCCCGGTCAGTTTCAGAGTAATATAATATATTTTTAATGCCTGAAATTGCAACATAAATTCAATGGAAACCAATAAAATTTTAAAAACCTGTAGAAAACCTAAATACAATATAATCTCATTTTTTATTTGTCACAAAGTGTGCAATATCTCACCTCCGTGGCTTGTCCCCGCCGACAACTAAGCACTTTTATCAGTTCACTATATTTGAATGGCACAATTTTTATCTGCTTTTATTTATTTGCCATAATGTATACCTGTAAACAAGTTTTTATTGATAAAATAAAGTGCATAATTTATTTATTTCATAATTATATTGGGTGTTTTATGTTTGTCCCTCACACAGGTTCTTACCTCCATCAGTAAGACTTGAAACTGTAATAATTTATTATGGAGTGCATTGCAAGGCAAAAATCTGTAGATAAAAGCAAGGCGTGATAGTCATTTTGTTTACTCTTAAAAATGCAGTTTAGTAAGTTGTTTCAAATGTGTATTTTCTGAAGTTTGTAGTATGAAATATGGATATTGTGTTTTGAAGTTATCACCTCCGTGATAATTATTTCAAGGTAAGAAACATTGTATTTAACGTTCATTCTATAGATAAATGTAATAATGTGGTGAATAAAAGTGAAATCAACAAACACAAATGTCCTAACCTCAAATATGCCATAATTATTTAACTTCAAATTTAAAATTCTCACCTCCGTTACCCTCACCTCCGTTACTTGCAATATTCACGGAGGTGAGAAGAAGTAACGGAGTAACATTTTTCAACATTTTAATTTTGTTATTTTTGTGAGTAAAACATTATGTACACATTATTACATCACATAAATAATTATCAAGCATTAAAGTATATTTCAGGCATAATATATTTATGTATTGGCCATTTTAACATGCTCTTAAAGATGCATTGCTATTAAATGGATGTTAAATTCTTCTTTGTGACCTACAATTAAGGTTATTATAGTAACAGACACTTCCATTGTTCAAAACTGTAGTATAAATAATCACTATTTTGTAAAATCTACAATGCAGTGTTTAAAAAAATAAAAAACATTGAACATGAAATGTCACAAGCTTCTTAAATGTACGTATTCATATGCAGAACAATTTTTCTGGAGTGATGCTTCAAGAAATGTATGCAAAGTTTACTTTCACTAATAATATTTAATTTGAATTTTTAATATTTGTTATTACTTTAACTGTACAGGCCTAATTGTAAATAGATTTTTAAAAAAAAATATAGTTTTTGTATTTGCGGGATCTAGTAAGCTAATTACAGTTTATTCTACATTTCAGAATGACTAAAAAGGACAACATCTAAGAAATTTATATTTCCTGAAGTTGAGGATACTTCTGTTGTTGCAAGAATAGATATAGTCCAAATTATTGAACAACCTTTGGTGAACAATCGTGGGCAGTATTTATTCAGCAATAATCTGGAAGGCGATGAAAATCTTTCATGAAACGTATTTAAAATACTTTTAATTTGTGAGACCAGTGTGTGTGTATTGCAATTTTTCAAATTATTACTATTAAGTTTTAATACTGAATAGAAACTTGATATCGGAGGCTGATTTAACAGTGCAAATTACTTGCTAACATCAAAATTAGAAATTTAAGTTTATGTAAATTAGCGAAATGTGTCTTAATATTATAGGTACATTTTCTGTCTGTCTGTGGTTATTTATTATACTGGCTTCTAGAGATTAACTCTACTCTATGAACTCTATTCTCACCTCCTTTACCATAATCTCACCTCCGTGAATGTGAACTTTTTAATATAATATATTTTTGAGGGACAATCACAACAGCAATAATGTGCATAATACTGTAGGTAACTCGTAAAAATAATAATGAAAAAATCATATTTTTAAGTTTTGAGATTTCAAAATCCAAATTGCACACTTCTTGGAGAATGACCCGTATAAAAGTTACAGTTAAAATAATCTGTTCGTTAAAGTAATAAACATATTTTAATTAATGAGTGAAAATAAAAGTAAATTTATCAATTACATTGTAGATTTCATTTCACTCCTTCTTTGTATCCATACAAAATAATGATAATTCAATAAATATTATTAAATTTTATTCATAAAAGTATGCAATTATTTCATCAATGTTTTGTTATGACGTCACGTTAAACTATCGTCCGTAAACCGACTTTACAGACAACCAATTTTTTTTGTGAAGATTGGTTTGAAAATATCTTGGATGTTGGAAGGAATCAGCCAATCAGAATCGCGCCTTGCAAAAAACGGAAACGTCGTCCGTTTTTGTCACAATGATTCTTTAAAATGGCGGAAATCACATACATGTGTACACGAATGCGATATGTAAAATAATTATAAACATATATACAAAAAAAACAAATGATGGAGGTATATACTGTTATCAAAAATCACATAGCATTTGCTTTATTATGTAATGAGTATTAACGTAATTGAAATTTACAGATGTTTAAAAAGTTAATAAATGCAAAAAAATCATAAGTTCAAATTTTCCACGCTTCAATGTGGTGAATTTTTTAATAAAAAACGATTCAAAGCGAAACTCTTGCGCTAGTTCAGTCCAATAATATACATCGATAGTGAGACAAATTTATAAAATGTCTGAAATCATCTCTCCAATTGATGGAGAAAATTGGAAGCGACATTAATTCCGACTTTTCCCTTCCATATCGATTGTCAAATATAATTGGAAACATTTTGATATTGTGACAGGGAAATTTACAATAATTCAGATTTATATTCTGTTCTCCAAACAAAACCTTTACTTACCAACATAAAACTGCGACATTTTCAACATAATACAAACGGCACAAATTGTAGGGCGTTATCCCAAGACATTCGGGCAAGGTAGCGAATAGGCCTGCCTTTCTGGGATACAGCCATATTCCAGAACGTATCCAAAACAGCTACCCCGTAAGGGAAATAAATCGCTAACCGTTTAAATAAACAGACTCTTGCGCGAGGCAATCATGTATACAATTGTTTCGGTAAAAAAAAAATGTTTGTCTGTAAAGTCGGTTTACGGACGATAATTTAACTTGACAACGTCATAACAAAACATTGATGAAATTATTGCATACTTTTATGAATAAAATTGATTAATTTTTATTGAATTATCACTATTTTTAATGGATACAAAGGAGTGAAATGAAATCTACATTGATATAATTGATAAATTTACTTTTATTTGCACTCATTAATTCAAATATGTTTATTACTTTAACGAAGAGATTATTTTAACTATAACTTTTATACATGTTTGCTAATTAACTTCTTCCAATCTGTGTTATCCTGTTAAGGATAGGACGATGATAGGAATAGTAGGAAACGAATGGGAGTGTTTCAAATTTAATGTGCCTCAAAAAAGTCAAATCGATGGTTGTTCCAATCGAGTGGGAGAGAGATAGATGCGGCGCAAGCGTACAATGAGCGTAACGGGACAATGTGCGTTACGGGACACTTTTTCGTGCGTGCAGCCGGCGTTCATCGATTTATTAGACGTTGTCACGTCAAAAATAGTAGTACTATCTTACAAAAACAAACCCGCCTTTCTAATTTTCTTTATTTATTTTCAGGCTGCGATTATTTCATGCAATGACCATTAAAGTGCACCAAATTTATTACAGGATAGATTCGCTATCATGAAGTTTCACTTGGCACACCAACACGCTTGGTGCGTCCCCCGATGATATCAGAAATGATTATACACGAGTTAATGGCGCCAGACGCGGGTTCTTCATCTGGACGAAATCAATGAAAAAGTGAGCTCTGCGAATGCGCGGACTTTGGGCAACAGATAGCTCACGTATAGGTAGAGACCGGAAAAATTCGCGGATTCTATCGTGATAGTCTAGAATCTAAAAACTTTTGCCTTTTAACCGCATCAGTGATTGGGCCACATTTTATCTGAATGATACTCGGCCAATTAAAAACCTTTAACAAAAGAAATATCGAATCACTAGCGTCCCAGTTAACAGGTGTCACGAGTCAGTAGCCAATGAGCAAATGTAATTTTTGCCGCGTGCGTAGAGGATCATGGAGTATATCCTACAGGTCATCGAAATCGCGAATTTTTCCGGTCTCTACTCTGGGCCAATGAGAAACACCCAACCAAAGGTTTATCGAATCACAGGCTGCTACGCTAGGACGTCTCACAAGACAGCAGCCAATGAGTGGGTGGCATTTGACCGAGTGTACGTAGAACTATGGAGATCATCCTACAGGTCTTTGAACCTGCGAATTTTTCCGGTCCCTACGTATAGAACACGAAAATCTATTCCCTGTAAATAAGGGACTGGCCGTATCCTGTCGTGCACTATAGGAATTTGGGCAACGGACAGGCCACACAAAAATCCTTTCCTTGAAAATATGAGACTGGCCGTGGAATGGACTAGGAGTACGGTTTAAAGTACAGGCACATTCTACACCTAAACCCTTATTATTATTTTTTTAGTGGCCTTGAATACCGGAATTAGCAACCGGCGGGGAAAAAAATGTATTATTTTTATTCTCGCGCAGTCGAGAAGAATTCAGCAGAGAATATGTATGCCTCGAGATGAATCGAGAAGCAAAGTGCGCAGTGTTTGAATGTTTGGACGGGTGACTCGTTAAGCCGTCTGTAAACATTAGGAATGGGTGACGTGGTGAATCACGAGGCCAGTGAGTCGTCGTGTTTGCCCCGGGGGGGACCCGGCGCGCGCCGTCCTTGGGCGATGTTTGCAGTGAGTCGTCGGCAGACACTTCACGCGTGACCTCGGCCGGCAGCGATTATACGGACTGAAGGGCGGGCGTCCATGTGTTCCACAGGGCATTCAGGGCCTTCAGGGCCTTCAGGCGGCGAGGATGTCTGCGGGGGCTTCATCGGGACACTTCGTCGTAGAGACCGGAAAAATTCGCGATTTCAATGACCTGTAGGCTAGACTCCATGATCCTCTATGCACTCGGGAAAATTACTTTCGCTCATTGGCTACTGACTCGTGACACCTGTTAACTGGGACGCTAGTGATTCGATACTTCTTATTTGTTAAAGGTTTTTCATTGGCCAAGTGTCGTTCAGATAAACTGTGGCCCAATCACTGATGCAGTAAAGAGACAAACGTTTTTTGGATTCTAGCCTATCACGAAATGAATCCGCGAATTTTTCGGTCTTTACTTCGTCGACATCCCCGAGAAGTGATAATGTTCGCAGGCTCTCCACGGCCATTGTTTGAAGTAGCTTGGCTTCTGGGTTGTAGACCGCGTCCTCGGCGAATAATTCACCGACGGTTTCGGGTCGACGTTGCAGTCGCCATCATCAGGGAGAAGTTACCTACTGAGGTTATTACAAGTTATCCTGCCTTTATATACCTACTCTCGCCTGAGGGGAAGGAGCTTCCTGATTGGCTAGTGCTGTGGGCCAGAGTCAATTAGATAGGTACCTATCTCGTTATTACGGACCTGTACGATTCGCGTTATTTACCGGTGCCAGGCTTTCTATGTTTTTTGGTAAAACCTATTTTTTTTAAAGATTTAAGGAATTATAAATTAAAATAGATGGTTTTTAAAACGAAGGGTAGATACAAACTGTTAATCCAAAACATTAACTCACATGATTACATGCTTCAGTGCATGCTAGGACTGACACAACAGTTTTACTCTAATTTAAGAAAATAAAATTGCATTAGGACTTTTTCAGTAGAAACACCTTTAATATAACTTTAAATACGGTTAAAGTATAAATTTATTTAAAATAATTTTCAAAAACACGAAATAAGAAAAGCTAAATAATTAAGAATGCCATCCCCTTAATAAAGGCTTCGTGTTTAAAAAGTAATATTCACTCCCAATCCCCCCCCTTCCCCTATAATTTCATTTTCTCCAGCGTAACTTACCCTCAGTGGGTAGGGCTTTTGGAACGCTCCTGTTATAAAAAAAAACATGGAGAATTCGTAGGGGCATGCATATTTCGCGAAAAGATTACGAGACTAACTGAAAGTTAGAACACCATAGCATCGTTTGTGTCTCGTGATTGGGTGAGTTTCTCCCAGGTACATGTCGATTGTTACAACACCAATCACAGCGAGTCAGCGCGGAAGCAAACACGTCCTGAGTGGCTCAGGTCAAACAAGGCAACGACTTCCTTCGCAGACGTCCGCCAATCACGAGGAAGAAACCGCTGGTGTGTGTATAACTTGTTGCAGTCTAATAGGCGTTCAGATTTATTCGCGAAAAATGCCTGCCCCTAAGAATTTGCAATTTTGTAATTTTGTATTTTATAATTTTCTAAGTTTCGTTTGACACGAAGTGCGAGCAAGCATATCTGACTATAAGTGTGATATTTGCAGGAGGGGTCCGGGGGTTGGGGAGGGACCCAGGTGCGCCTGTACGCCTGACGGTCGTGTCGGGGTCAGCCACGCACGGAGAGGGTAGCACGCACGGGCGTCTGGCGCCGTGACCCACTCCCCCCCCCCCCCCGTTCGCGGGCCCGTGGACACAGACGTGCCGGGACGCGAGAGGTGCGCGCATCAACTGCGCAGGAGAGGGTGCAATGATGCACGGGGACGGTCATCCGGACGAAGAGTTCGACAGAGAAGGAAAAAAAGGGTCTACACCGCGCGAGGAAGTGAGAACTGCCACGAAGATTAGGTTAGGTAAGGTTAGCACACAAATTCATTCACACGGAGAAAAAAGGTTGGTTTGAATCAAACAAATATTTGCTTATATATGGCGAAACAGATATTTATTTACTGTAACAAAATATTTTGTTGGCCAAACCAAATTTTGTGAGTAACATAATTGATTCATTACACCTAACAAAATATACAGTTAAACTGACCAAACCATTTTTCTTGATCAACAAAATCTTTCCAACAACAAAATATTTGTTTGAATCAACAAAATAAATGTATTTCCTCAAATATAAACAAATATTTTGCTTTGGCAAACAAACCTTTCTCTCGGTGCAGTTGTTTTTTCATTTTTATCCTGTGCCCCCCCCCCCCCCTCCTGCCAAGCAGCAACATTTTTTCGGCGTTACTGTTATTTCGGCGTTGCGGTACGCAGCAGTTTTCTAGCTGTCGGCGTTGCGGTCGATTTGGCATCCGGCGTTATGGTGTTCGGCGTTGTGGTATTTCGGCGTTGTGGTAACGACCCAACTTGGAACACCCAGCCCGCTTTCGTATGCTGCATCCGTGTTGCTTGCCGAGGTTTTTTTTTTTTGACCAGGGACGCTTGCGCCCCCTGGCGGTGAGTGGCCCAGATCAGTTGGTGATGCTGACAGCGCAGTCCACGACACCGCGTGTCGCCGCCTGGTACCTCGCCACACCCGGGGCTCACGAAGAGCCCCACGCCTCCAGTTGTCGTCCGGGTCAGAGGTTCAGGCGCTCCTCCCCTCTCTTCACCCGGAAACTTAAACTTACTTACATTCGTAATAAACAATTCAAATCGCGCG
The DNA here is from genome assembly GCF_032445375.1 of Bacillus rossius redtenbacheri. Taxonomy (NCBI): domain Eukaryota; kingdom Metazoa; phylum Arthropoda; class Insecta; order Phasmatodea; family Bacillidae; genus Bacillus; species Bacillus rossius. The sequence continues at coordinate 5,100,026 of NC_086341.1, read as the reverse complement.
CGCCGCATGCACCAATAGCCGCGCTCGCCGGGACCCACGCTCTGTCTTTGAAAGATTTGTGCGATGGGAGTGCATGACTTGATGTAAGCTTTTGGACATACGTCATTGCTAAGCACATGCATGTCTGTAGAAGAAAACTACAAAAAAAACCCCAAAAGACAAAAACACAAATTAAGCAAAAAATTGCTGTTGTCAACAGGATATAAACACCACAATATATTCCATAACACGAATATGGTAAAAAAAAAGACTAACAGAACGAAAAAAAAAACTCACACATGATGAGAGCACAAAAATATTGAACCCAAAAAAAAATTCAGAACAACAGTTGAAAATAGACAAAAACACGACAAAACGAAAAGACGAAACAAACACAATAGTTTTCCAAAACAGAGGAGAACGAAAAAAAAAAACCCCACAAATGATGACAGCACAAAAATATTGAACCCAAAAAAAATTCAGCACAACATTTGAAAAGAGACATAAACACGACAAAACGAAAAGACGAAATAAACACAATAGTTTTCCAATACAGAAACAAGCTTGATTTTTATGTTGTTGACCATATTCCTGTTATGGAATATTATGTGGTGTTTATATCCTGTTGACAACAGCAATTTTTTGCTTAATTTGTGTTTTTGTCTTTTGGGTTATTTTTGTAGTTTTCTTCTACAGACATACATGTGCTTAGCAATGGCGTGTGTCCAAAAGCTTGAATCAACTCACTCACGCTCTGAGATCACCAAGCTCACACGTCACATTGATTTACTTAACACTGCATTTTTTTAGTATTTTTCTGTAAGAATAATAATTTTTGTGTGTCAATTAAAATATATACATACCCACACAAAACACACACACATACACACACACCACAATCTGATGCTCATATAGGTGTATGTGAGCCTCAGATTGTATTTGTTTTCATTTCTGTGCCTAGAGTCATAAAAAAAATCTTTATTATTAATTTTCGTCATTGTACACATGTTCCGACTAGGCAGGACGCCGCGACAAAAATACTAAACTTGTAAGCGCGCCGCGAACAGAAGAAAATTTGGGAACTCCTGGATTCTAGGACTTTACGGTTCCGAGTGTGGTGGGGGAACATGACTGTTGGCTCGATTGAGGGTGTCGTAGTTACGTCCGTTGGGCATCTCTCAAGGTGTTATGGGTTGCCGAGCCTCTACGCCGACAGGGCATGAGGTGTAGAGGTTTTTCTGGAGGGGAAGGTGACTTTTGGGCCCGGGGGGGGGGGGGGGGGGGGGGGGGGCTGGCCTTTGGTGACGATGGGTTTTTTAATTTTTTTTTCTCTTCTTAACCTAACTAAAACTAAGTGTATACGGGAGGGGTCCGGGTTAGGGAGGGACCTAGGTGCGTCTCAGGCCGAAGCCTATACGCCTAGTCATGCTGGAATTAGCCATGCAGGGAGAGGGTCGCATGCATCATGTGCTAGGAGGGGATTGGCCAGCCATGGTAGCAATTGATGCCCTCACTCACAAATCTAGACTATAACTAGATATAGGTTGGGCCCAGGTAAAACCTGCATAGACACAGGGGAAAACCCTGGTGGGCGCATTCATGCGGGATGCAAATTGGCATGCATTACGTGTAGGAATTTACAGGAGACAGAGGATGGTCTGGATGAAGTGTTGGACAGAGTAGAAAAGAGTCTACCATGCGGGGGGTTGGGCACTTGGACTCGTGGTGACGATGGGTTATGTTGCGTATCCCCACCGAAGTCTGCCGACCCCGAAGGATGCGGGGCCGATCCTCCCCGGAGACACGCGAACTGCGGGGGGGGGGGGGGGGGGGCGACGCGCCCCGCTAAGTGCCCTGGAAACTGCCATGTCTTCCCCGGGAGCCGGGCCGGATGAATGTTTAACCAAGTCTTCCCGGCGAAGGAGATGGTGGGTAGGGGGAGGCGGGGAGCAACTGGAGTCTTCGGATGACGTACGACCCCCGGAGCCAGGTTTTTTTTTTTCTGTCGCATGTTTTGCCCGCATCAGGGGAGTTCGCACTCTCGCATCAACCAATCAGCCCCGCGGGTCTGCGAGAACCAAGCGACCCTCGCGCGCCCTATTGGCTGGACGAGTGGACGAATGTGATGAGGCCTTAAATCTAACCAAACTCACGAACGTGTGTCCCGTTCCATTTAATTATTTTAATTTTTAGGTTTAACACGGTTAAACTTGTAGACTTTTTCAGTGGCCGAACTTTAACAAATTATATATATATATATATATATATATATATATATATATATATATATATATATATATATATAGTGCATACGTTATGCATAATTATCTAGCAAAATTTAACTGTCAACATTTTTGTACAGTATGGATAATGAGAACCAAATTTTATAAACAAGATAAGATTTTTGGATTTAAATCTAATGCTGGTAATTACTGGGTGTTATGGTTTATAATAATTAAGAAGAAAAAAAGATTTTTTTTTAATTTTAAAAATCATAATAATTCTGATGATTTTTAATGGCCAGTTAAAATTAATTTTGTTTATTCTGAAAGAAATTCAAACTATGTCACATAGCAGCCAGTAAAATTGACTTTAAACCTACATAAAAGGTTCCAGTTATGTATTCCAATTTCATTCTCCTTATCCCTACTGCACAAAACCTCACAATTGCAAATTTTCTAGCTAATTATGCAAAAAAGGTATGCGAAAAGATTGTGAAAGTTCAGCCGTTAAAAATGTCGGCAATTGTCTCATTTGGACAGTCGCTTCTCTCTTATTTTGTCTGGCCGGGTGATCCGCCGTGTTCTGTAGCAGCATGCCACATTGTCTTGTCTCATGCGTCTGGTTCACGTGGTGTTATTGCTAGAGACCCGGAAAATTTGCGGGTTCATTTCGTGTTATGCTAAAATTAAAATAATTATACCTTAGTACTGCTTCTGTCATTGGTTCACTGTTAATCTGGAGGACTGAGGGCCAATTAGAGACCCTCACTCATAGAAGTGTCGAATCACAGGCCACCCAGTCGAGACGACTCACAAGTCAGCAGCCAATGATCAGGTGGCATTTGCCCGAGTGTCTAGAGGATATTGGAGTATATCCTGGAGGTCATTGAACCCGCGAATTTTCCGGGTCTCTAGTTATTGCTATAGATTTTTAACCGTTAGCTTTACACACGATATGCATTAATGTACCTGATTTTGATACTTTGATTTTTAAATTTAACGAAGAGCTTATTATTAATTCATATTGTGCCTGTTATTTCAATGCCTACACACACGTTTATCGTTTCATCAGAAATTTTGTGTACTTTGTTTTCCGTTCCAACGCAACTTAACTTAAAACAAATACAACAGAATGTACTCAACACGAAGAGATGAAAACCTACAAACAAAAACGTTTGTTCAGAAATAATTATTTTCACGGGATTTGACTTTTTTTTTAATCATCGGGTTCCTTACTGGCGAATATTGTTCCATGACGTCAGATGCAGATGGTACATTCCTAGAGTCCCGGAAATTTCGCGGATTCCTCTGGCCTAAGGATAGAATTCAAAGTTATAGGTATGCTCGACCCATGTTTACTTTCCCATTGGTTGATTGATTTCTTAGCAAGAACATTTTTATCCTTGTTATTTGGCACTACCTGATTCGCTTACTTCTCTCCTGGCTGGGCGCCGTTGACTCACGGTCGTAGAGGGGCGTGTCCAGATAACTGCGGGTCCAATCATGAGCACAGTGCGACAGTGTGGAGGTTAGCATTCTAGCTTGCGACTAAATGAATGTGCGACAATTTCGTGGCTCTATACATTCCGACTCGGGGAGTTGGGTGTTCGCCAGCTCCGCGGCGATTGCGCCATCCAGCACCTGACGTCACAGCTCACGTGGACCAATCAACTGTTGATATCCGCATCCGCGCCGTCGGCTCCGGCAGGCAGCTGGCTCAGGGGATGACTAAGACGGTCTCTGGGGGCTTTGCCGTCACTATCCCCGCTCGCGGTCTCTGTGGGAGTCCCACCCCTTGTCGCCTTGGGGGGGGGGGGGGGGGGGGGTGAACCATCCCCCACTACAGGGTTCTGCACTCACCACCAGCCCATCCGGGGAGCTCCATCCCTCTCTCTCTCCCATTCCTCCCTCTATCGCTCCACCCACTTATCTCTAGAGACCGGAAAAAAAATTCGCGATTTCAATGACCTGTAGGATGGACTCCATGATCCTCTATGCACGCGGGAAAATAACACCTGCTCATTGGCTTACTGACTCGTGACACCTGTTAGCTGGGATGCTCGTGGTTCGGGACTTATTTTGTTAAAGGTTTTTCATTGGCCGAGTGTCATTCAGATAAACTGTGGCCCAATCACCGATGCAGTAAAAAAGGCAAACGTTTTTGGGATTCCAGACTATCAAGAAATGAACCCGCGAATTTTTCCGGTCTCTACTTATCTCTCATTCTCCCTTCCTTTTCTCCCTTTCTCTCTCTCTCTATCCGTACATTTCTCTTACTCCTTTTCTCTACCACTTCTTCTTTCTATCTCTCCCTCTTCCTCCCTCTTATCGCTCTCTCCATTTTTATACCTATATTTCTTCCTCCTCTCTATCTCTCTCCGTCCTTCTCTTTCCCCATTCTCTCTTTATCCCTCTCTATCTTTTACCCTACCTCTCTCCCCATCACTCCCTCCATTTCTCTACCACTTCTTCTTAATAACTTTTCCTTTCTCTCCCCCTTCCTCCCTCTATCACTATCTCCCTTTCTCCATGTCTCTCTCTCTCTCTATATATATACATTTTTACCCTTCTTCTCTCCCCTATGAACCCCCGGCTCAAACCATCTCTTTCTAACCTCCTCCCTCCCTCTGCCCCCCTCTATCGGTCAGTGTTCGTGCCTGCTGCCAGGAAGGTCAATGGAACGCCTCGCAACTTGGTCCAGCGTTGCCATAACTATCGGCACATCAGTCGATCTAATGCACTTATGAGCTACTCAAGCATGCTAGAAACATACTGTAACTATTCTTGTCCTCTTGAGATTTACTTTTTAAAAAATATAGTTTTTTTATCTTCAACGTAGTAAATTGCTCTCGTAATTATTCGTACAAAACATATACTTTCTAGTTATAAGTGTTTTTTTTAAATTTATAGCTATAGCAGACTGGTAAAAAAAACACCAGGGAGTGATGTAAATAGAAACCAACATATAAGGATAAAATAAACTAAATTTCAAAACTAAAAATAAATGCCTAAGTAATTTAATGTAGATAATTTTAACTACGTAGTATAGTCACAAAGTAAGCTATTAATTAATTTATTTTACAATGTGCATTTAATTAAAATTAAGATGTTAGCAAACAGATATTTCTCTAAAACCAAATGGAAACTAGAACGTGACTAAACTAAACCAAACTAGAACTAGACTAAACCAAACTAGAATTAAATTTAAAAAAATTGTAGTGTTTATTTTAAATATAACTGGTTATTTAGAATATTATCATAACTTTTTTTAGTTCAATCCAATCGACTGCAAATCTCTACTGGCATTTCTCAAATCACCTAGCAATATTGATCTTAAGGTCACGTGTCAAGATGCGTATTGTGTGAGGATAAGTGCTATGACTGTTTTGTATCTTCATGTTTATTGGGTACTATTTACAAGCAACACAGTTTGGACTTTTATGCGTAGTAATGTTTATGCATTTTTATAAATTATCTTGAAATTTTTGCACGAAATATTTAGCTGACGAAGTTGCGTTTTTACCCTTTTTGGAGTCTTACTCAGCCCGAGACATATTTCTGAAACTCTTTCATGTTTTTTATACCACAAATGAAAGAAAAACGGAGAGCCATTAATGGTAGTTGAAGTATCCTCCCCCCCTCCCAAGTTTTTGAGGGAGTTAAATAATTATTCATCCACGCTCTCACGGGTCAAGTGCTGTAATTAGTCCAGAAATCTCCCTCCTTCTCCAGTGCCTGCTTGACAGTTTCTGTGTCGGCAACTTACATACTTCCAAGTCGTCCAAGAAACGGTGCACTTTTCAGTAGCTTTTAAACTTGGAATGCTAGCCCCTTCGAAGTGCGGCCGAGGCCTGTTCATGCATTCCTTAAATTAAAATTCATTAGCTTCGCGATCATTAAATAGTGTACACTTTTTTTACGTTAAAACATATCGCTCGAATTTGTTAATGGAAGGTCACCAAACGAAATGCGAAGCAAAAACTTTCGTTCGAAATAAAAAAGATGAAGATAATTTCGTTAAGTGGAAAATGTGGCGGATTTTGCAGTTTCGTTTCGACGGCCATTTCAAGTGCTTGAGAAGCCATCAATAACATATTGGTTTTTCTAAAAAAATTTTACTTGGCTATAGTATGGTTGGACATGAATCTTTTTGAACTTCAGAATTATTATTTTTTTTTGGCATTGTGCTGTGACTGGGACTCTTTGAAGTTTTGTAAGCTATAGCAGTCAATATATAGCTTGCCTTAAGGTAGCTAACTTCCTTTCTGACCTAATGAATTTGCGATAATTTCCTGATATTTCTTAACGGACAATAATATGAATGTATACATGAAGTAATTTTTGCAGCAACCTATCTCTTTTTAAGAGCACTTATTCAGTGGTTCGAAGTCCAAGTGTAAAACAATTTCTTCAAAACATATCCAAAATTCTTTTTGTTATATTTTTACAATACAACATTAAATTAAAACAACAAAGAAAGAAAATAATATGTTTATTGAAAATAATTTTTATCTTCATTTGATTAATTTTCACTAATATTTCTTTTAGTTTACAATAATTTCGCTTGTAACACAAACATTTTTTTTTAAGCACAGTAGCTGAAATGTTTTTTCCCCCGCATATATTAATGACAATGCTCGTTTTCCCTGTGAGTAAACACATCAAACAAAAATCTAGATTGCAGAAACGTAACCAAGCAGCGGTTCGTATTCAAACCAAAATTTATGACCATCGTGACGAATCACTAGAGACCGGAAAAATTCGCGATTTCATTGACCTATAGGATAGACTCCATGATCCTACGGAGAATCACATCTGCGCATTGGCTACTGACTCGTGACACCTGTTAACTGGGACGCTCGTGATTCGATACTTCTTTTGTTGAAAGTTTTTTCATTGGCCGAGTGTCATTCAGATAAACTGCGGCCCAATCACTGATGCAGTAAACATGCAAACGTTTTTTGGATTCTAGACTATCACGAAATGAATTCGCGAATTTTTCCGGTCCCTACGAATCACTTGTTGTGGCACAGAAAGCGGCTGTGAAATGTGTAGTAATATTAGGGATTACGTTACAAGGAAGCTTATTTTTTTTTGAGCGTATAACGCCCGCGGAACGTATAAACGCTAACTTATACTTAACTTTTAAATGACCCTTGGGTGTGCGGAGTCTATGGAAGTAAGATGGGGAGGGGGGTGAGGAGAAATGTTTAGCTCACCGCCACCCTGTAGCTGGCTTCTTTGCAGTTGGGGTTTAATATAGTTTAATGCGCTCCGCAAGGAACGTTTCGTTCCCGTCATGCCCCGGGAATGTCGGTTAAAGGGAGGGGGGGGGGGGTGTTGGGGTGGGGGGAGTGTGTTTAATGAACGACTACTGCTGCAGCGGGGCTTAATGAAACCTGCTGCGCCGCCGTGACTGAATCACGACCGAAACAACAGCCCCGCGAAGGCTGCGGGCGTGGAGTCATCTGTGCGCGCCGCAAGTCTCAGCTTTCGAAATGCAAAATTCGAAAGATAAAAATAAAAAACATAACCGTTTCTTTCCCCCCTTTAACCCTTCTCCACCATTATTCTTCCTTTTCTTTCCATCCTTCGAGCCTTCGCAAGAAGTGCACATAATTTGTTTTTTTTTTTTGCCGAGACAAACCGAACTCCTCACGAATTTTGTTTCGCTGTCGGATGGATTTCAATTTTTTTTGCCACAATTTTTTTTTTAAATTAACTCGCTATCTCGTAGGCCTATTCGTCTGTTCGGTACAAATTTTTTTGCATTCGATTTTGAACTAATTTCACGATGAGCTAGAGACTTGAAACTTTAAATATATGTAGCTCAGAACTATGGGTGACAGTGGAACATTAACTCTTTGCAAAATTTCACACACACACAAGACAAAAAAAAAGTATAAAATAATTATTGGAATGAAATTTAAAAAAAATTATACCATGTGTTTTAAAAAGGATTAAAAACTATTAAATAATTTATTTTACCACCATACAAATTCTTAACCCAATTCAGATTGTCCTGAAAATTTGTGATTGTGAATTTTTAATGCCTATGAAAATACTTGTAAGATTTAAAACAAAACAAAATAAGTGAATCGCAAACAAGAGATTGTAGTATGAAGTTTAGGGAGTAGCTGCTGTCGATAAAACTCGCACAACAGTTAATTTAATTTACAGTGCAATATAATTTTAGTGAATTTGGTTAACTATTCATGCATCAATTATCTTTTGCATGCGCCCCACGTTTTCGGTCGGAAATCTTACAAGTATTTTCATTGGTATTAAAAATTCACAACCACAACTTTTCAGTACAATCTGTATGGTGTTAGTAATCTGTATGAGGTGGGGACCAGAAAAATTCGCGGGTTCAATGACCTGCAGGATGAACTCCATAGTTCTACGTGCACTCGGTCAAATGCCACCCACTCATTGGCTGCTGTCTTGTGAGACGTCCCAACGTAGCAGCCTGTGATTCGATAAAGCTTTGATCGGGTGTTTCTCATTGGCCCAGCGTCATCTAGGTGAGTTGTGAGCCAAAAGCAGAGGCAGCACTGAGGTATAACTATTTGTATTTTAGCCTATCGCGAAATGAATTCGCGAATTTTTCCGGTCTCTAGTATGAGGTTATAAATCTGAAAGTGGCTAGGAAAAATTATTTTATACTTTTTAGTTCGTTTAAAAAAAAACGTGAAATATTATTATTATTTTTATTTTCATTGAGGATATTTTTTGGACAGAATTCGCTGCAGGAGCAGATACGTCAACTTTCGAAAGGTTAAACTATGTATTGAAACGGCTATGATAAAAATGAAAAAAGACTTGAAAAATATACTAAACTCCTGCTTTGCTTTTCCTGCATTTTCAACAAGAAATTTTATTAAAATACTGCCCATATTGTACAAATTCATTGAAAAGTATTTTCTATTACTTTTCCCATCGTCTATATGAACTTAAGTTTGAGCCATCCGCCACAGACTTCTGTCCCATTCACAAGATTACTTCTACCAAATGCCGTATACCAAGAGCTAAGATGTTTACACATTAAATAAAATCGAATACTTAAATTTACCGTACCAAAACTGTAAAGGTAGCAGATAACTTAGAAGGATTCCAATGGAAGTTTTTACCAACAGACTTGTATATTTTTTTTCAATTAGGGTAAACAAACGCATTAAAAATAATTATTTTGAATCTCAACCGAGCCCCCCCCCCCCTGGTTCCAGAGACGAACCAACCCCCTTCCCAGGCCAAAACCCCCGTAGAAAAAAAAAAGAACCATAGTGGCACTTGTTGACTCGACACGTTCAACTGGGCCTTCTAGCATGACGCCAAGTCTGCCAACTGCAACATCACAAAGCGCCCTGGGAGGACTCATATCCGGGTTAATTAGCCGCCTCCCTCTTGCTACCTGAGCCCTGATTGGCCGGCGCTCCCCGGGCCGAAGTGGCGCGACTACCCCCGGGGCAGCACTCCACGTTTTTAATTATCTTCGCCGGCAGTTACGCCCCTTGCCCCGGGTTAGTTAAGGAGTTACAAAGAATTCCGTTTAGTTAACGGGTAATCACGCCCGTAACTTCAACAGGGAGGTCCTTTTTTTTCTTCCCCTTTCGCATCACCTCTTTCAAGCGCAGGTGCTCAATATAAAATTTCATTAAATTAACTGCTCGTCAGTGGAGTTTTAAATAACATTTTGAAATATTTTCTTAAGTAACTTAACACTAATAAGTAGGGGCAGGTATTTTTCGCGAATAAATCTGAACGCCTGTTAGACTGCAACAAGGTATAACCACACAAGCGGTTTCTTCCTTGTGATTGGCGGACGTCTGCGAGGGAAGTCGTTTCCGTATTTTCGGACCTGAGCCACTCAGGACGTGTTTGACTCGCTGTGATTGGTGCTGTAACAATCGATATTGACCTGAAAATAAACTCGCCCAATCACGAGACACGGACGATGCCACAGTGTTTTAACTTTTAGCTAGCCTCGGAATCTTTTCGCGAAAAACGCATGCCTCTACTAATAAGCATCACAAGCTCCTAAATGATGCACTTAAACCCTTAATATTATATTTGTTTTATTTATTTATAATTGTAACTTGCCCACCAACAGTATCTAGACTTTTATGGTGGGCACGACACACACAGACAAATACAAGGTTGTCACTGCAAGTATATGGACTCCCAGCCCCGTCGGTACCATTATCAGGCAAAACATCAGCAAATGTCCAACAAACGAGGGCGAGAGTACCACATATTAGCAGTGACAACAACAAATACAACCAAACGCAGATAAAATGATTAAGGACAAACACAATTAAAAAAAACAATAAAAAGAAACCCAAAGCGAACAAAATTCAAAATAACACAAACAACGGTAAGCAAAACGAGAAACTAGCAATACAATAAAATAAATATGTATAATGTAGTATAATAGTAAACTACAACTAGTACAATAACAAAAATTATCTAAAAATAAAAATAATAATAATTTGTTTAAAATACAAAATGTTATCTAATTCATCAAATTTAGAAATCAGTATAAAATATAAAAACGATTGTCATAAAAAATTACACATTTGATATTGTTAGTTATGTATTTTAATTTATAGCTGAAAATTGGCGTTTTGTGTTAATATTCGATCAACGTGAAACAGTTTGATGTGCGGTGGATTCTGTTTCGAGTCCCTTTCAAGGCGAATGTCGAAATTTTCAGTTGGTCACAAGCTCACCGCACTCAGGGAACTTGACAGATAATTCGTCACATTAATCTGCACAGTCTTCAAAAAAGAGAAGAGGGTGGCAAAACTCCCGGCTGTGAGATCAAAGGCAAAGGGTTCAATTCACAGCTGAAACGGAGTATTATTATTATTATTGACTTGATGTAAGCTTTTAGACATACGCCATTGCTAAGCACATGTATGTCTGTAGAAGAAAACGACAAAAAAACCAAAAGTCAAACAAAAAAAAAATTAAGCAAAAAAATTGCTGTTGTCAAAACAGGATATAAACACCACATAATATTCCATGACAGTAATATGGTCAACAAACAAAGAAAAATGGACTAGGAGAACGAACCCCCCCCCCCCCCCCCCCCCCCCCCCCCCCCCCAGCCTCCACAAATGATGACAGCACAAAATATTGAACCTAAAAAAAACCAGAACAACAGTTGAAACGAGACATAAACTCGACAAAACGAAAAAGACGAAACAAACACAATAGTTTTCCAAAACATAAACAACCGACGTTTCGGGAACTGCTATCTGCTCCCGTCCTCAGGAAGAGACGCACATGGTACGAAAACACAGCTGCGACTCAATTTTTCGCTTAATTTGTGTTTTTGTCTTTTGGGTTTTTTGTAGTTTTCTTCTACAGACATACATGTGCTTAGCAATGGCGTATGTCCAAAAGCTTACATCAAGTCATGCACTCCCATTGCACAAATCTTTCAAAGATATTATTATTATTATTTAGGTGTAACATCTTAGTTCTCGGTATACGGAGTGATTGAAGTAATTTCGTGAATGTAACGTCTTTGCTAGGGATTGGAAAAAAAATTCGCACTTTCAATGACCTTCAGGATGGACTACACATTTCTCTGTAAGCTTGGGTAAATAGCGCGAGTTCATTGGCTGCTGACTTTTGAGTTGTCTCAACGGGCTTGCTTGTGATTCGATTTTGTATTTGGTTAAGGGTTTCTCATTGGTCCGAAGTCGTCCAGTTGAAAAGTGAACCGATAGCGAAAAGAAGCTTAAAGGTGGTACATGTATTTGAATTCTAGCCTATATGGCGAATTTTTCCTGTCTCAAATGATGACCGATGCAGAGCATGACAAAATCCCAGAAACCACGGCGATTATCGCAGGCCAAATATGGTACAAACATGACTCTACAAGAATATTTTAGGAAATGCACTCATATCATTGCACTTATATTAAAGAGAGATGACACAGACTTTAATCGATTCCTTGCGATATTCGGCAAAAATATTCTCAGTAACCTTGCGGTTATATCGTACGGCGCGGCGCCAAAATTTACGGCGAGTGCGCGATATGGAAGGACGGCCTCTCAAATAAAGATTTAGTGTAGGCGCGTTCAAACAGAAGCTGTAAAATTTATCGAACAATATTCGCGAAACATAAACGGCCGTTCGTATTTTTCGTCCGCCGCGGAGGTACGGAGAAATTGAAACGAGCGCGGAATTCCAATATTTCTACTGGGAGATGGGATGTGGAGAAGGGGGGGTAAGAGGAGAGGCATTCCGATAGCCGAATGAAAGGACGAGCAAAACAGCATGTTAGTTCCAGGTGCGCTCGGATGCAAGCGAACAATACCGCGTCCGTTACTTCCGGATTATTGGCAGCCAATCGAGGGCGAGACGGTAATTGGCCCCGCCGGCCAGGCCAATTAATTATCTCTCTCTCTCTCTTTGGACGCTTACATTCCTCTCTCGTCTTCTATTGTTGCTGCTCCTTCGCACACAGAGAAAGGGAGTTTTTTTTTTTAAATTGAAATCAGGATTTTTATTGAATTGGAATTTTTCCTGGACCTATAATCATGTATTTAATTTATTCTCAGCGCGCTGAAACACAATTATGAGATTTAAAAAATAATTCATTCGTTTTCAAAAGGCACCAAAGAAGTATGTAACATTTCGTTCAGCGGCTGGAGTCGCGTTGAGGTGCCTGGTACCAAGTTTCCGCCATATTGGATCCTGAAGTCGCTGCTGCGATATTGTATGACCTTACAACTGGCCTTTTTTTTTTTTTTTTTTAGAAATATTCCTTAAATAAAAGTGATGACGACAAAATGAAAAAAATAAAAATGCAATAGCGTTAGAGAGACCGACCTCCTACTTTAACAAGTTGTAGTCTGGAGTAGAGAAAAGTGCTGGCCAATCCACGAATAAGCACACAATGCATGCTGCCCTTCCTGCATGGTCGAAACCGCGCTTGATAAGGCGCACGGGCTTCGGCCTGAGACGCACATGGGGTCTTACCCAATCCAGACAGACCCCTTCCAAACAAATGCACATAGAATAGGTTATATTCAGAACTAAAAAAAATTGGTTGTAGGTAAAGTCGGTTTACGGACGATAGTTTAACGTGACAACGTCATAACAAAACATTGCATACTTTTATGAATAAAATTGAATCATTTTTATTGAATTATCACTATTTTGTATGGATACAAAGAAGGAGTGAAATGAAATATACAATTTAATTGATAAATTTACTCTTATTTGCACTCATTAATTCAAACATCTTTATTACTTTAACGAAGAGATTATTTTAACTATAACTTTTATACATGTTTGCTATTTAACTTCTTCCAATCTGTGTTATTCTGTTAAGGATAGCACGATGATAGGAAAAGTAGGAAACGAATGGGAGTTTTTCAAGTTTAATGTGCCTCGAAAAAGTCAAATCTATGGTTATTCCAATCGAGGGGAAGAGAGATAGATGCGGTGCAAGCGTACAATGAGCGTAACGGGACACAGCGTAACGGGACACTTTTAGTGCGTGCAGCCGGCGTTCATCGATTTATTAGACGTCACGTCAAAAAAAAAATGTTAGCGAGTCTTTCAGTTCACAGAAGATATTTGTAACGTATAACCTTGGTAACGAGCAAAGTCATGTGAACTCATGTTGCAAATACAGAGCATACTTATAACACAAAACTCAAGACACGAAATTTAACACAAGGAATTGTTAAAAAAATATGCCGAGCGTGATAAATATATAGGCAAATTGTGATTTAAACTACATATACATATGACGCGAATCACATGTAGTTACCGAACCTGCCACTAGAATTCGCTGTCGGACCATCTACGTCGACTATTGAATCATTTTATTAGCAGGCAGAAATTTCAAACCATACAATGAAACGAACCCGATAAAAAGTAAAAAAAAAAACTTAAAAAAAAAATACTGAATTCCAAATTTGGACCCGATATTCGACAGGAAATTTTTATTAAAATACTGTTGCCCATCCTGTTAAAATTCACTAAACGGTTAGTAACCAAAAATTTCCCTATGGCTTTGCGACCTTTAGTTCGGACCATCCACCGCGGAATGAAGCGCACGGTTTCACATTTTCGTTCTATGCGACTTCCGTTCCATTCATGAAATCACTCCGAACCAAAAGTCGTGCAACGAGAGCCAAGACAGTATTAGTCAAACGTGGACCGGGCCTAAGCTATGGGTGGAATGAGGCCCTTAGAAAGAGCGATGGGCGGAGTGAGTCCCTTAGAATGAGCGATGGGCGGTGTGAGTCCCTTAGAATGAGCGATGGGCGGAGTGAGGCACTTAGAATAAGCTATGGGCGGAGTGAGGCACTTAGAAAGAGCGATGGGCGGAGTGAAGCACTTAGAAAGAGCGATGGGCGGAGTGAAGCACTTAGAACGAGCGATGGGCGGAGTGAGGCACTTAGAAAGAGCGATGGGTGGAGTGAGGCACTTAGAAAGAGCGATGGGCGGAGTGAGGCACTTAGAAAGAGCGATGGGTGGAGTGAGGCACTTAGAAAGAGCGATGGGCGGAGTGAGGCACTTAGAAAGAGCGATGGGCGGAGTGAGGCACTTAGAAAGAGCGATGGGCGGAGTGAGGCGCTTAGAAAGAGCGATGGGCGGAGCGAGGCACTTAGAAAGAGCGATGTGCGGAGTGAGGCCCTTAGAATGAGCGATGGGCGGAGTGAGGCCCTTAGAATGAGCGATGGGCGGTGTGAGTCCCTTAGAATGAGCGATGGGCGGAGTGAGGCCCTTAGAATGAGCGATGGGCGGTGTGAGTCCCTTAGAATGAGCGATGGGCGGTGTGAGGCCCGAGACTGAGCGAGACTTGCGACTCGCGGAGGCCGAAACTAACCTTTAAACATTTTTTTGGTTGAGGGGGGGGGGATATAACAGCCTCCACGCGTGTCCACGCGCTGTCAATAAAACCCCGCAAAACAAATCATTCTACGGTAAACAAACTTTTTATTCGGCACAAAAAAAGTCCGTAATGGCAAATATATAATATTTTGAAAATGAACCCGCGCAAAGTTTTTTATTCAATCTTTTGTTGGTTGTAAAAATAAGCTTGAACAGTCATTAAAATAGTGTAATATTTTCCTTAAAGCCAAAATTATTTATACTGTGTTACATGCCGAGTTATTGTAACAAAAAGAAACATGATTCCAAACAAAAATGTATTTAGTAAGATAATTCCGAGAAATATTATCATAAAATACTTTATATACATATATACAAATATTATGTAGTGTATAAATATCATATGTTGTTTCCTCAATAGATAATACAATACAAGAAAATAAACTACAAACACTAAGTTCGTTATTATTTTCATTGAATGTAACTTTAAAATTTAAAGTGAATAAATTTTTATAGTCTGTGTGAATTTTAAACTGCGTTTAAAGACAGTATCTAAATCATTCGTTGTAAAATTTCTTAGTTTCTTAAATATTTAATTCAAGTTTAAATGGTATTTTTTTTTAGAGCTATACCCTTTTACGTATATAATTAGTGAATACACATAATTTTGTGAAAATGTTAAAACGAGATTATAATTTAGGTTCTGAGAGACTGACCTTGGTTTCGTACGTTACTAATATTTTACTACAACTGTACTGAGGCATTTTTTTTATTTGTTATGTAAATAAAATGTTTATACTTCTTTTTTTTTATTATTATCAAAATAAGAATTATTTTCTACTCACATAAGTTCGTCCAGGAATACGATCCTGAACGCTGGGTTTTACCCTACCGACTAAACGGCGCCTCAGTCTTGAGCGCATAGAGCTATCAGGTCCGGAATTACAGTCGAATAAACTCGTGAGATTTAAGGGTGCTTGCTCGTTACTCCACCCCCCCCCCCCCCCCGCCCGCTTCATCGACCAATAAACACCCGGATAACTATGCGAGGCTTCCCCGCCGCCACTCGCCAAGTGTTGTTGCGGGAGACCGGCAGCGGTGGAAGAGCGAGGGAGCGTGGGAGAAGGGAGGTATGGTCGCTGTTTATCTCCGAGCTCGCAACAGCAGCCGGCGGACATTGCGATCCGGGCGGCCCCCTCTCTCTCGGGAGAACACAGGCATTCCGCAACCCGCCTGCAAGACGATACTGCGTAGCTCCCCAGACGGCTCAGGCCTCGCTCCACTCCCGGGCATTCCACACTGTTCCCCCTTCCCCCAATCGTCCCTACACACTTCACTACCTCGAGCATCGCTGTTGTAACCCGGCCCGGCGCCTCGGTGTGAGGTTGCCCCCCTTGCCCTGCAGGCCAACCAACAATGCGTGCCCGCCCGGCGGGTTGCAGCCCCGTAGGCGCCAGCCGAGCTCCCAGGTGCCTCGCGACCCGCCAATTATATTGTTCACGCCAAATTGAAATTATTTCCTTTGTGCTTTGCCCGAAAAAATATTCTACTGCTTCTGCGGACCCAGCTATTCCATTCCTGGTTTGTGTGTGTGTGTGTGTGTGTGAGGGGGGGGGGGTAGGGGGGCGACACATGATCAAATGGTTTTGGCTGGAATTGATAATGTAGCCTAACTTCTAATTAAAAGGAATTCCAAAATATTTCAAAAAAAATATTAGGCCCTTAAATGTTTTCTTTAACGAACATCTGACATATAGAAAAAAATAATTATAAAAACTATGGGTTAATGTGGGTGGTAAGACTACTGAAGTACATAAAACATATATCACACCAATGATGTAAAATAATGCATTAAAAAATAGAGATGACTTACACATCCAGATTCGAAAAGGTACTAGGGAAATATTTGGGGGGAGGGGAGCATAATGATCACTATCACCAACCCTTCCAAAGAACCCCTATCGTGCAGAGAGGGTGTGATCAGCATGCCCACCAACGTTTGAAATGAGAATTTTGGAAATTCATTTTATGGTTGTATTTTATCGATAGAATCATCGTATAATATACAATTTTTATTTCAAAGAAGACGTAACTCAATTACGCTACCTTGGTTGCAAACTTTTTGAAGTAAAAATTCTTTGCTGATGGGGCAACAATTTTCGAGCGTTAAGAAAATTCCGATCGCACGAGGGGAATAGTTTCGTACTCCAACGCATGCAGGTCAAATGGGAAAGCGGTAAAAGGGCTGACCAAGGTTTGTTTTTAGTGTACATATTGAAAAAAAAGGGGTGCGTGTACTTATATACGCGCGTGAGAAGTTATACTTCTTTGGCATCATTCAAATTTTTTTAATTGCATGAAAATAATTAATTACAATAAAATAATGAAAGGGCTGGAAAAAGATAGTCAACACAGTCAATAAAGTTCAGTTTAAATTTGAAAAATTTAATAAATAAAATTTAGAGAACAATAAATATATATGACATAATTTGTACTAAAAATTAAAAGATTCTTAATTTTAAATATTTATTATTGATTATTTAATATTTAAAAAAAAATTAAATAAAATTAATAATAAATTAAAAAAATTAATTTAAGTTTATTCATTTTTTTAATATTTATATTTTCTTAATTTAATATTCACTTTTTATTTTTATCAAAAAAATTTCATAAAATTTGTGCATTAATTTTTATAAATATATATTATTTATTCAATTTAATAATAAATAATAAAAATTAATATTTTAATTTGATGTTCTATTTTAATTTTTATCAAAATATTTTTAGTTAAATGTTTTATTAAATTTATTTCTTTATTTTGTAAATATTAAATAACCATAATAAATATTTAACATTAATAATTTAATAATATTTAGTATTAATTATATTAAATAATAATATTTTAATTTATATCAATAAATAATAAATACAACATCAATTATATTGGAGCACTTGAAAAAGTATATAAGCACATTTTTTTAACTAATATTTACGAATAGTAAATAATATTATTTACAATATTCATTTTAAATCACTACTGAATATAATTTATTAGCACATATATAATTCACACTTGTATGAAACTAAAACACTTCTTGTGAATGTAGAAACTAGAAACATGTGGATAAATATTATAAATATGAAAACAGTGATCAGAGGCAACGAGCGTGCCAACATGTGCGACTAATAAAGGGTCTATTTCTATTTTGTTGGTAGATTTTTTCCGAGACTTAATGACGGTATAGCGGGCAGCTTCAACCTGTTAATTTTGTGTTACAGTGATGCGCGAACATCTTAAAATTTCACTCTCATCATTTTTTTATAACGCGCCTAAAGAAGTATAACTTCAAAAAAAGTAAAAAAAAAAAAAAATACCTACCGCCGAGTTTGAACCACGGACCTTCAGCATATTGACCGCGCAGTATAACCACTGCTCTGGCAGAATCTTACGAGTAAAGTGTGTATTATATTTGATGTAATAGCAAAATAATTTTTTTTTAGAACCTTGGAATTTACTCTTTACTATGACTATTTTAGTTTACCAAAATAAATTCCATGGTAATTTCACAATCATAAAGTTTCATTTGGCATACAAATACGTTTGGTATGTCCCCTAATGTGGGTTTATGTTCATACACGTGGGTCCGCCATCTTCCTGTGAAAATGTTGTCACATGGTGCGCGCGCAGCTTCAACCTGTTAATTTTGTGTTACAGTGATGCGCGCGCATCTTAAAATTTCACTCTCATCATTTTTTCATAACGCACCTAAAGAAGTACATATAACTTCGAAAATTAGCTGTCGGTTGAAAAAAAAACTTTTAGAGTTCATATTGTAATTTACCGAGTTTAAAGGTCTTCAACTTAAATCATGTTTCTGGGAAGGTTGGGAAATGGGAAATTGCTAATTATCTCCCAGAACTGTCTCTGGCAAATGCTTCTTGGAATTACATTGTATTTAATTAAACAGTGCGGTGCCGTTTTTTTTTCGAAGAAAAAGAAAGGACACGAATAAAAAAGAGCTACCGTGTGCTGTTTCTCTCTCTCGCCGGTCGCTGCTGTATCGGAGGATATTAATTACCGGCAGAGCCGGTGTAGGTTAGGGGGTGGGGGGTGGCAAAGGTGTAACAGGGGCGGTTATCGGCGGATGAAAGGAGTGCAGCAAAGCCAGGCGGGGTGCGTGGCAAAGGAACAAGCCACCCCCTACCCCTAACCATCCTTTTTAATGCAATAAACGGAGCTGCGCGCGACAGCCAATCGCGAGAAGCACACCTGATGCTACCCCTTTCCCCTCCCCCAAAACCGTACAAGAGGGTTCCGCGCGCCCCAGGCCACCTTGTTTTATCTCGCAAAAAAAAAACTTTCTCTTTCCGTTTGTTGCCGACTACCCTTTCCCCCCTCAAAACCCTCAGAGACGCGCACCCTCACCGAAAACCCCTCACCTCCTCCACAGACAGACACGTTTTGCTAAACACGAACGGAATGAAGATTAATTCCGCTTTAATTTGGCAGAAATTTCTGGCGGAGGAGGAGAAGCGCCCTATCACCCCCTCTTCCCCTGGCGCCGAGACCGCTTCCTAAAACGTGCTCGCCGCATCTGGCGGCGCTAACGCAGTTCCAAGGCCGTGCGCCGGGCGCGGATTGTAGGGGCCGCGCGCCCATCGGCGGCGGTCTGGCCTCTCTCTCTCCCCGCGGGGGGGGGGGGGGGGGGGGGCGCCGCGTGACGTCACGGGACCGACAGGTCCCCGCCAGGGTGTCCACAGTTAGTACTTTCCCACTAGATCTAGTACTTTTAGTGGTCTAGTACATTTACGCTCAGATCTAGTACTTTTTTTTCTTTAATATAATAATATTACAGTAACTCCAATATGTTTTATTATTGAGCTTGATTATTTTTAAAAAACTATGGAATGTATGTGTTTGTGGTGTGATATTAGGTTCGAGCATTGCAATGTCATAATAACTTCCTAAATTTTTAAACCATAAATTATAATTTAGTACTTTTTTTTTTTTCAAATTAGTACTTTTTTTCTCGCCTAAGTTGGTACGAAATATTTTTTCCCTTGTGGACACCCTGGTCTCCGGCCTTGTAGGTCTCTCAAGAGACAGCGGCGTCGGACCGCGAATCAAATCACAGCAGGGTGCGTTCACAAACCATTACACGCTTGGCACAACTGATTGGTGCGTTCTTCTCGGAAGTTCGCTTTGCTGGGCCATGCCATCCGGGTATGCACCGTGTTATTACCTACTTCGCTTCCCTAAATACATTGGCATGAAGAAAAAAAAAATTGGAAAAAAAAAATTGGTTGTCTGTAAAGTCGGTTTACGGACGATAGTTTAACGTGACAACGTCATAACAAAACATTGATGAAACGATTGCATACTTTTATGAATAAAATTGAATCATTTTTATTAAATTATCACTATTTTGTATAGATACAAAGAAGGAGAGAAATGAAATCTACAATTTAATTGATAAATTTACTTTTATTTGCACTCATTTATTCAAATATGTTTATTACTTTAACGAACAGATTATTTTAACTATAACTTTTATACGTGTTTGCTATTTAACTTCTTCCAATCTGTGTTATTCTGTTAAGGATAGGACGATGATAGGAAAAGTAGGAAACGAATGGGAGTGTTTCAATTTTAATGTGCCTCGAAAAAGTCAAATCGATGGTTGTTCCAATAGAGTGGATAGAGATAGATGTGGCGCAAGCGTAAAATGAGCGAAACGGGACACTTTTTCGTGCGTGCAGCCGACGTTCATCGAATTATTAGACGTTGTTACGTCAAAAAATGCGAGTGAGTGTCTCAGTTTTCGCCAGAGACGTGTTAACATCTAATCCTCGGTAAAGAGCAAATTCGTATGTTCTCATGTTGATAATACACTGATAATACAAAACTCGGACATAAAATTTAAATTTAATTTAAAATGATTCTGAGCATGATACATATTCGCAAATTGTGTTTTAAACTACATTTCTTGACACAAATCACACGTAGTTTCCGCACTGGCCGCTAGAATTCTCTGATGAAGCAGCTACGTCGGCTATATAATCTTTCGATTTGCAGAGAAAAAGGTTAAACTATATAATGGAATGTCTCCAATAAAAGCAGTGGAAAGAAAATACTAAACCCCGGATTTGGACCTGAATTTCGACAAGGTATTTTATTAAAATAATGCCTATCTTATTTAAATTTAGTAAACAATTAATACTATAAAGTTTCCCTTTGGCTTTGTGAACCTTGGTTTTCGCCATCCGCCACAGATGACAGCACCGTGGTTACACATTTCCGTTCCATGCGCCTTCCGTTCCATTAATTAAATTTTTCCTACCAGTTGCCTTATAACAAGAGTTAAATGTTACACATCAAAAAATCGTTAGTTTATTTAACTCTATTATATATTACTAGGAGATAGATAGTAAGGCGCTCAAGCTGTCCGTTGAAAAATGATGAATACAACATACACTTAAATTTAATATACACGAAATTTTTTGTCAAAAACTCAATTAATTTTAATATTGTGCAAATTAAAATTAGTTATTATATGTATTTATATGAAATTAATGATAAAAACATTTGTCATAAAGTATACTAATATATACATATATTTAAAGTGCTATTTAACGATAATTATAGCATCAAGAAATTAAGTGACCACAAAAGAAGAAAATTATATAAAAATTCAATATGGCGTAACTACAAAAAAATCTGCAAAAAAACTTTCGGGCAAAAAACACATATTATACATATATGATACAAAAAGTAAAATTTAAAATTTAAAATATGTAAGAATATTTAAGAAACAATAACTATGATTTTCGAAAGGGGCATAGGTTCACAATTAAAAATATCATCAAAAGATTCCCAGTGACGCAAAATTAGTTTAAAAATGAGGGAAAATTTTCACGTTTTTTTTTTTTCCTTTTAGAGCCCAAATTTATGATATACCTTGTGCTTCATGAAATGCTTGTCTCCAAGGTATACATATCTCTTTGAGCGTTACAGAGTCAGTGAGTCTGTGACGAGCGTAACTGTGTATATGATAGACTCCACAGTTAAGCTTGCTGCCAACTTAACGAGGTGTACATTTAGACACCGCGTTCATGCGTGTGCAACAATGCGAGGTGATGTCACAGAGAACGGTTAAGACAAACGTGAACGCATCCAGCTGTGAGCTTGTTTGAACCAGGTCAGGTTTGTGGGCGGGGTGGGGGGTTGTGGTGGTGGGGAGGGTGTGTGTGGGGCGGGGGGGGGGGGGGGGGGGGAGGGAACTGAAGTGAATGTGACCGGACGAAAAACCTCCCAAGTAAATGGGAGTCAGAAATTTGAAAAAAAAAAAAATAAAAAAATAAAAATAAAATAAAGCTCCTTTAAAAGACTGTTTAAACGAATTTCTGACGTCCTAAAAATGCCTTTTTCAAAACTTTGGTATTATCTGAGTTTTAAAGTATAAACAAAAAAAAAGTTACATTCAGGACAAGTTACTAAAATTGTTAAAATAATTTTTCACACACAGTAAAAGGAATAGGCTCCGAAGGTCGGTCGGGAGTAGTTTGTTATTCCCAAAAATATTATTTTTTTATATTTCTAGGGGTTGGTAAAGAAGGTAGAAAAAATAAGGGGTGGGGAGGTGATACCATACAGAACTTTTCTGCGCAGCCGGACAGCACCGCCAGTTGGTATTCCTGTTGGGTTGCGAGGTCAGGTGTGTAGTGCGGGCGGGAGTGTCAATATCTCTGCCACGACGTAATAATTTTATAATTTTAAAGTGAAAAAAATACAGCGATTGATTGCAATTGCGGATTTTAAAGTATGAACACTTACGATGGTTTCTATCAATATTTTTTTTCATTGCATACGTGAAAATAAATAAGACAATATAATATATTTCGAAAAAAAAAAAATTTAATGCCAGTATTAGCGAATTTAATACCTATTTTAAATGAAACTTTTTTTGTGATATTGATTTTTTTTTTTTTGAAAAAGCTGATACCGCGACTACAACCGATATTAGCCACATAATCTTCGTCAAAACGTCGACATATTTTAAGATAAATATCGCGACGTGGCTTCGACTTGCGCGCCGGACGAGAGACCGGACGGACTGCCGTTCAGCACACGGCCGGGGCGGGTCCGGGAGGAGGAGGGGGTGGGTACGCTTGTGAGTGCCCCCCCCCCCTCCTCATCGACGTATCATTTGCATTTCAGATGGGCAGCTCGCACCCCTCAGGAGGTGAGGCATGTCGACTGTTAGCCCCGCTACGTCCACTTCTGCGCCCCGTGGAATTGTGGGGGGGGGGGGGGGGGCAGAGAATACCTGGTACAAGCGGGGGAACTGACCGAAGAGAGAGAGAGAGAGAGAGAGAGCGGCGAGAACAGCGGGCGCGCATTTACAAACTATCCAGGGAGGGCCCGATAGTTAGGGACCGGAAAAATTTCGCGGGTTCATTGTACCTGTAGGATGAACTCCATAGTTATACGTACACTCGGTCAAATGTCACACCACCCACTCATTGGCTGCTGATGTATTGTGAGACGTCCCAACGTAGCAGCCTGTGATTCGATAAAGCTTTGGTTTGGTGTTTCTAATTGGCCCAGAATCATCCAGGTGAGTTGCGAGCCAATGGCAGAGGCAGCACTGAGGTATAACTATTTGTGTTTTAGCCTATCGCGAAATGAATTCGCGAATTTTTCCGGTCTCTATCGATAGTAGTAAGTGAGATTGATAAGGAGGGGGGGGGGGGGGGAAAGGAAGCACATGCCCATTGGTAGAGACCACAAAATTCGCGAATTCATTTCGCGATAGGCTAAAATACAAATCGTTATACCTACCTCAGTGCTGCCTCTGCTATTGGCTTCACAACTCACATCCTGGATGACCCTGGGCCAATGATAAACACCCGACCAAAGCTTTATCGAATCACAGGCTGCTACGCTGGAACTTCTCACAAGATAGCAGCCGATGAGTGGGTGGTGGCATTTGACCGAGTGTACGTAGAACTGTGGATTTCATCCTGCAGGTCACTGAACCCGCGAATTTTTTTCCGGTCCCTACCCATTGGATGTTGCATGCTCTGGTGGGCACGATTTTTTTTTTTTTTTAACTGGTGTAAACATCTCAGTGGCGCTGGCATACGGCGTTTTGGGCGGGAGTAATCTCGCGAACGGAACGCAAGTCGCACGGAACGGAAATGTGTAAATCACGGTGCTGCTGCTGCCCCCTTTTCCTGTGGCAGATGGCGCGGAACCTAAGTTCACAAAGCCAAAGGTAAACGTCTGTTTAGTATATTTTTTTCCCCATTTTTTTTTTTTTCGTTTTTATTGGAGCCTTTTGATTATATAGTTAAACGTTTCGCTCTGCATATGGAATGATTCGATAGTCGTCGTAGCTGCTCCGGCAGCGAATTCTGGCGGCGGGAGCGGAAACTACGAGTTAAGTCGCGTCCAGAAAACAAATGTAGTTGAAAACACGTTATGAAGACGGTGTACCCAGAATATTTTATGGTAACGAACCTTATTTTGTGTTATTTATATAATTTTGGTGTCTGTGTTTTTTATTGGCTGGTTAAAATTTTGATTCAGTGCCATGGATGAAGAAATTTTAATATGTTAGTGGAATGAGATTATTTGCATCTTTAGTCACCTGTATGTAGCGAGCGAATATTCCCACTTAGAGATGTTTCCTGTGATGCCTATTAAGAAATACCACAACTAATTTATATCACCTCAAAAACAATGAGTATTGATATATATATATTTTTAATGCATTTAAGGTTTGAATTTGGGGAATTTTGTTAGGAATTTTCATTTTTGCTTTCTCGCTCGGCGACTGAGGTCGGTGACGTCACAGACTTTTTAGGCAACGCTAACGCCTTAAAGAACTCTGGAGAAAACTAATGATATTAATCTTGTTAATTTTTGTGTCTACTCTTATAATTTGTTCCTAGTAATGTATTTTATTTCCCACTAAAATGACTTTATTCGCGACGGGGGTAATTAACACATCTGGTTGAAAGTTGAAACGCTAACGATATATTTTAGTAGGTATATTGCCATTCAAGTATCTGTTTGATGTGAAACAGAACATTAATATTTTTTAAAAAAAGTGATGCATTCTTGTTAAATTATACCCCATCAGTGCAGATATTGCCACTGATTAACATTTACATTTCTAGCATCTTGAATGCTTTAGCAAAGAAAAAAAACTAATGTGCAAGAATTTGCTAACACAAAAATAGTTCATTAGTATAGACCGGAAAAATTCGCGGATTCATTTCGTGATAGTCTAGAATCCAAAAAAGTTTGCCTTTTTACTGCATCATTGATTGTGCCACAGTTTATCTGAATGATACTCGGCCAATTAAAAAACTTTAACAAAAGAAGTATCGAATCACTAGCGTCCCAGTTAACAGGTAACACGAGTCAGTAGCCAATGAGCAGATGTAAATTTTCCCGCGTGCATAGAGGATAATGGAGTATATCCTACAGGTCATTGAAATTGCGAATTTTTCCTGTCTCTATTCATTAGAAATTCACCCTACCAACTTCTTGGGTCGACGGTAAAATGAATTTTAGTGACCCACATAACTGTTCTTCTACAATAAACAAATTGGTTTTGGTGTAAAACAATTTATATTTTTATGAGGCTTCCTTCGTTTTTACAATGTGGTAAAGTCTAATCATGCTTCCTCTTATGCATCTTGTTCATAAATGACGAAAATTTTCAAAGAGAGGTAATGAACCTTCAGCACACCGAAACGGAGCTGTGAGGCATAATAATTACGATTATAAATCCAATATTTTGCAAAAAAAAAAAAATTATTACTGTTCATAAATTCACATAAAAAGGATAAAGGATGGCAAACTTAACTTATCGTCGTTTAAAAAGGGCAATATAGAAAAAATAAAAAAAATAGTAAATGACATTATAGAGTTCATTCGAGAAAAAAATTTGATTATACCAGGCAATTCAGGCCTATACTGGTGAAGCAAAAATTTCACCATCAAAATAATTGTCTAAACGAAAATATAATCTAGACAAAAATAAACTGTATCCCAACTTCCACTTTTGACAGCGCTTACTTGTTGTTCTGATATATATATATATATATATATGATTGGCAAGTACTTAAATTATCTACTAAAAAAATAATTGTTTCAGTTTTAAGAAAAAAAAATTGGGGAATTCATACGATATACTTTCAAAAATTCTATGGTACTTCTCCGCCGCAAGTAAAAGCTGACAGTCGCGAGTATCTAAAGACTTGTGTTCATAATCTCTCTTATCACTAGAGCAACGAGAAGTCACGGGTTCAACACCTACCTACAGGCTGTACTTGATAGTGATGTTTTCTCTCTCTCTCTCTCATCTACAAACGTAAACGTATTTTCATTGGCTGCTGTTCGAGAGGAGATTTTATAGCTGGAGACCGAGAAAATTCGCGGATTCGTTTCGTGGTGTACTGAAATTCAAGTAATTATACTGTGGCCACTGCCCTTGATCTGGGTCAGAGATAACAACTCTCGCTCCCTGCAGTAAAACAAAAGCGGCGTACACACGAACAAAAATTTTAAGTGCCGCAGTTATCAAAGAACTAGCTGTCGCGACTTAAAGGGTGCCAGTAAAATAATACCAAACAGTAATGAAACTTGAAAAAAATCTAAGCAGAGAAATAGAGGAGTACGGATAGTCGTTAGCATAAAAAAATACAAATATATTATTGGACGATTTACTATAAAAATCATAGACTATTAAACATCGCTTACAAGGGAAAGTAAGCATGGCCTTGAGTTGTTTTATAAAATACACTATAACAGGGTTTAACCCGATAAAAATATTCAAAAATTAACATCACAAAATACCCTAAAATAAATTTAAAAAAAGGAAATAACAAATATACAGACCGCATAAAAAATTACGGCTACCTTTTGCAAACATTAAACATTAAACTCCGGGCTCAACCTTATTGTCTTATCACAGTCATATAAACTTTTTGCATTTACTTTTTTTTTTGCAGCAACTAAACATTATAATTAACGGTCTCGCGAATCCAAGACCAACTCCAGTGTTCTGCTCTCACTCGCTTACTGTCGTGGATCGGCGGTGACGCGGCCATGAAAAAGACCTTATTTTTTTCTTTTTTGAATATTTTGCCGTGAAAAACGGTGCAAAACTGCAATGGTCTTTGTCCAAAAAAAAATTATACTAATTCAAAATTCCCCCAGTACACGAATCATTTAAAGAACGAGGAAATATATGCAATAAATGTGAACATGCAATGCAAATGAAATAAATGTGAAAAGTTAGTTGAAAGCCTCGAGACAAGTAGAAATTTACGTGCGATAAATCAGTTTCCATATTTACATTGTTAAAAAAAATTCACCTTCAGTTTATGCAGAACACTGCTTACACATTTTCCAGGAATCTTCGTAAATTGACGGCTATCCTCGTAAAATTACGGACACTGATTTCACTCACTTTAGACATGAATACAAAATAATATTCTTAGTATATATATATATGCAAAAAATAAAAAAAAATGTATGAAGTTATCAGCAAGAACACGTCCACGTGTGTGTTTACCTTTGTTTAGAACGAAACACAAAACTCGGAAACTTTCTACGAAGATTCAGTTAATTGAAATTACGAAGTACTCTCATCATTTTGTTTAATATTTCGTTGATTAGTCCATGCATTCACTGTAATTTCTAACATTGTACATAGTTACGATTAAAGACAAAGCTGTTTCATAGGATTGGAGCTTATGTACCTACTATGAAAACAAAAATATTTGGTGAATGTTTCTAAACATGAAGTCTAAGTAATTACCGTATTCATTATTTGTAGATAGGCTACTTGCCACGAATTCATGGTAAATTTTCCAACCAAATTTATTGGTGACTTTAATTTCCTGTTTAGGAACATTACCGAAAGTATATTTTAAAGAGTACTTACAGGTAAACTGCCACTGCGGAGTGGAAGACTATCACCCCTCCGACAACTGGAGTGTGCATCTTTATTAGTGTTCGCTTCGCAAAGTTCATGACGAGACAACTTCCACTCCCCACCTGGGCCGGGTTCACATCGTTACGTTACACCCCGCGCCAGGAGAAAGAAAAGGAGGAAAAGGAGGAAAAGAGGTACGAAAATGGAAACAGCGTGTCGCACGACCCTCTCTGCACTTCCTCCTCTTCGTCGGCCAACTTCCTTGTTGGTTCCCTCCGCTGCTGCTCTTACCGTCCTTCGGCTGAATTTCTCCGGCTTTTCGTCGCAAAGTGCTTCCAAACACTTAATTAAATTTCCGGGGCATTTAAGACCCCGTCACCCGAAACAGTGCGTTGTCTCTCCAGGACATTACGAAAACCTTTTTTGCAAAACAATTTTTTTGCGTGTTTTATTTTTCTCTTGCTTCGAACAGACATATAACATTTAGAGACCGGAAAAATTCGCGTATTCATTTCGTGATAGTCTGGAATCCAAAAACGTTTGCCTTCATACTGCATCAGTGATTGGGCCACAGTTTATCTGAATGACACTCGGCCAATGAAAAACCTTCAACAAAATAAGTATCGAATCACTAGCGTCCCAGTTAACAGGTGTCACGAGTCAGTAGCCAATGAGCAAATGTAATTTTCCCGCGTGCATAGAGGATCATGGAGTCTATCCTACAGGTCATTGAAATCGCGAATTTTCCCGGTCTCTAATAATATTTTATTTTTTGTTTCTCACGTTACCGTAGGCTTCACACACAGAATATAAATTTTTTGTGCAGTGTCTGCAGTGAATTGTTTACAGTTTTTATTCCCGTGCGTCAAACTGCGTGTCTCGGTTTTCTCGTCAAAATAGCTCATTTATCGTTCTTGGGAACTGGTAGTAAAATAACGAATATTTTCACACAGCTTAGGGTAGTACATTTTTTTTCTCTCTCTTTCCAGCCTCCCCGCCCTTTTTATCTCTCAAGTACTCCAAAATCGCTCCAAAGTCTGTAATAATGTAAAACACGAAACCGCGGGTATGCATGTACACCGGGCATAAAAAAAACCCCTGGAACTAAGGAGGAGATATCGCGCAAAAAAAAAAATAGATGTTTATTTTCCTGCTATATTCCCCCCCCCCCTTTTTTTGTTGGATAATGACGTGTATTCTCAAAAGATGTTTATCGAGTCACGAGACATGTTTTCGCTACGACCGGCGCTTCATTGTAGCGCGAGCGCATATTTTAATGACAAAGGGGAAATAAATTGGAGTATGTTCCCCCTAGGCCGGATGCGTGTTTTTGAAAGGCCCTCTCTTCTCCCCTCCCAAAACATTATTTTTTTCCAGGGAACGAGCCATGTTACCTGACGTGGAGAAGGCTGCCTGCAAAGAACACACTATGTCATCGTCGCAACCGCTCCAACCGCAGCAAGAAACACCTGCGTGAATTACTGCAACTCGGGCTTCACAATATGTTAGGTCGGAATCTTACATTCTGATAGTTTAAGATCGTTAAGAATACCCTGTTTTAAAAAATTACAGCAAATTTACTGACTTTTCAAACGAAGTATTTGACTCGAATTAAACGAAGTGTTCTTCTTCCTTTATTTCAAATAACTGAATCTTCGAATGTACTTCGCCGTATTTCAACTTCCGAGGTGTATGTTTCGTTCTGAGAAAAGGTAAACCACACGAGTGGACGAAAGAAGAGTGTCCTGGCTTTAGACTTCCTCAGTTTTAGAATGACTTTTTTAATACTGTCGACAGAAGCGAAAACTTAACATTTTGTTTTTAAAATGTGTAATATGAAATCATTTCTACGTCAAATGTACGCAAGAAATTGATTTTGGTATTATATCACTAGCATGTCGGTGACGCGATCCCATAAGTTTTGCCCTTACCAATAATAACTTTAAAACTAGAAGAAATGAAGTTTTTTCATTGAAAGAGTAAGAAATTACTAACTTAGAAAACAAATAATCAACATTTTCTCTAGTTTAACAATCACCTGAAATTTGAAGAAATTCACATCGTAAATAAATATACAAAAGAAAAAAACATAACCTCAACTTAACTACCTACTAAAAAATTATCCAATACTCGCAAATATGTGCCACACAATAACGTTAAAATTTCCTAGAAAAATAAAGATAAAATTAAAAACTTGTATATTTAAAAATAGAATAAATTAGGTTTTATCCTTGAAATATAAAAAAAATTAACACTTCACGTGACCATGTCGATGACGACTTGCACGAATTTACTCCCTATCCAAACCTTCCTTCAGAAGTTTTCACTTCAAAAAAAATTGGTTGTCTGATGTAAAGTCGGTTTACGGACGATAGTTTAACTTGACAACGTCATAACAAAACATTGATGAAATGATTGCATACTTTTATGGATAAAATTGAATCTTTTTTATTCAATTATCACTATTTTGTATGGATACAAAGAAGTGAAATGAAATATACAATTTAATTGAGAAATTTACTTTTTTTTGCACTTATTAATTCAAATATGTATATTACTTTAACGAAGAGATTATTTTAACTATAACTTTTAATAAATGTTTGCTATTTAACTTATTTCAATCTGTGTTATTCTTTTAAGGATAGGACGATGATAGGAAAAGTAGGAAACGAATGGGAGTGTTTCAACTTTAATGTGCCTCGAAAAAGTCAAATCGATGGTTGTTCCAATCGAGTGGAAGAGAGATAGATGCGGCGCAAGCGTACAATGAGCGTAACGGGACACATCGTAACGGGACACTTTTTCGTGCGTGCAGCCGGCGTTCATCGATTTATTAGACGTTGTCACGCAAAAATATTGTTTAGGATTCATGTCCAAAAGTAAGTGAAATCGGTGTCCGTAAAGTTACGAAGATCCCTGGATAATATTGTAACCAGCGTCCTTCGGAAACTGAAGTTGGAATTTTTTAACAGAGTATGTATTTAAAAAAACTGGTGATTGTACAATAAGGATCACGCGGGCATTGTCCCAGGGTTGTTGACGGAAATTTACATGAGCAAATTATGTTCCTGAAATATATATGTATACATTCGCATTAAATCATATATAATCATATAATCTATATAAATAATTATAAAAAATATATAAAGGAACTATGCCCTTAAACCAAAATAAAAGAATTTAAAGAGAATGTAGTGGCTTACGATGTTATACAGAATCAAAATGTGTAAAAGAAAATTCCTTCTTGCATACTCCTCGGGGGTTATATCAAGAGGATAGAAGTTTAAATAAAAGCCTATTAAGAAAAAGGATGAGTGTCCCAGGGTTATTGGCTAGTGGGCTTCTGAAGAGCTGGCCATTTCTGTCCACACTGGAGCCGCCATTGTTGAAGTGAGTTTAAGACTGCTTGGACGTCTTTCAGCTGCAGCTTGGCAACTTGCAATACTTCCATACTTCCAACTTTCCGTACAAAGTGATTACCAAAGACATACGCATTGAAAATCGAATGTTTTTCGTAGAATCCATATTTTATTCAATATTGAAAAAATGCTGAAGTAGCTTGGCTTCTGGGTTGTAGAGAAGATGGCTACAAATTATGTGGAACCCACTCTTTAGGAATCCTCAAACAATAACTCCACATCCAACATCAGACAGCTCGCTCCTGATTGAAAAAAAAAAAAAAAAAAAAAAAAAAAACACCCCAGCCAACCAAAAGAAAGGAAGGCTCTGATTGGCCCACAGCTGCAGCCAATCAGGAAGCACCTTCCCCTCAGGCGAGAGTATATAAAGGCGGTATAACTTGTAACAACCTCATTAGGTAACTGATCCCTGATGATGGCGACTGCAATGTCGACCGAAACGTCGGTGAATTATTTCGCCAAGGACGCGGCTACAATCCAGAAGCCAAGCTACTGCAGACAATGGCCGCGAGAACCTGCGAACATTATTTGAAAAATACTGACAGTTAAGCAAAAAATCTGTTAATAATTGTTTTTGTAGCAGAGATATTACACATGGACTATTTTTTCTACCTTCATTAATATTATTCAAAGGGTGGCTTAGTGCCATAAAATTAAACGCGGAAAACGTGTTGACCACTCACGTCATGTTATTTTACAGGTAAAGATATCTATAGTAAGAAATGTTATACGGAGATTTGAAGCTTAGGCGCAAGTAGTATTTGTTATTTAAGAATCTATTTTTTTTTAAATTTGTCACATTATCTCTTGGGGGAAAATGTTGTATGTATTTACCTTGTTTGGACTTGTAAATATTGTGTGTAATTTAGTGTATAGTGTTTGAAACATTTGAATTTTGAACTTCCCGCGCTGCTTGCTAGCAGCACCGAGTTTTTCAAGTTGGCTGCCTGCCGAGCTGGGTAGCCCTGCAGCTTCCGGCAACGAAGCCATCATGGCGGTAAGTTGTGCTATCGGGCACGCTTGCTGCCAATCGAGTTGTTTTCGAGTGCATCATCATTAACTGCGTCGTTTTTATCTGGATTTTAAAGTATCGTACGTCTCTAGAAAAAAACATACCTCTCGTAAAGCATCTACTGTTGGGCGCTGGCAGTCACAACCGGCATGATAATCACGATAATGAAAACAAACCCATCAGAAGACCGCGGTACGTTAGCCTGCTTGTTTCTGTTTTAGAAAACTGTTGTGTTTGTTTCGTCTTTTCGTTTGGTCGTGTTTTTGTCTCGTTTTGACTGTTGTGCTGAATTTTTTGGGTTCAATATTTTTTTGTGCTGTCATTTGTGTTTTTTTTTTTTTTTTTTTTTTGGGAAAACTATTGTGTTTGTTTCGTCTTTACGTTTTGCTGTGTTTTTTGTCTCGTTTCAACTGTTGTGTTGAATTTTTTTGGGTTCAGAATTTTTGTGCTGTTATAATTTGTGGGGGTTTTTTCGTTCTGGTAGTCCATTTTTCTTTGTTTTTCCTTGTTTGTTGACCATTTTCCTGTTGTGGAATATTGTGTGGCGTTAAATCCTGACAACAGCAATTTTTGCTTAATTTGTGTCTTTTGTCATTTGTGTTTTTTTGTAGTTTTCTTCTGCAGACATACATGTGCTAAGCAATGGCGTATGTCCAAAAGCTTACATCAAGTTAGCCTCTTACTGTTGTTTTTTTTTGTCACACGAAAATTTTGAGCAGGAAATGATGCTGAGGGCACGCCAGCGCAAGTTGCGTCCGCAGCACACGGTAAAAAAAAAAAAAAAAAAAAAAAACGGTAGCTCGCAACGTGTGTTTTTGTTACGAGGTAAGCTAGCACTCGGGTAGTTTTCTCCTCGTGACCCCCCCCCCCCCCCCTGGCTCGAGAGGAGCTACCCACTTACCGGGTAAACCGCTATATTGAATAGTAATGACAGCCGCCGCTACCGGGAGGAGGCGGTTTTTTTTATCTTCTTCTCTTCGTCCCGTCCTCTCTCGCTCGTTTTCCATCGGCAGGCGCGGCACGTCCTGCTAATAGATTAAGGCCCGCGGTGGTTCGCCCGGGAGACCACAGAGCGCAGCACTGGCGGTTAGCAGCTCCCGTGGGAAGAATTTGTGTGTATGTGTGTGGGGGGGGGGGGGGGGAGAGAACCCAGGACACTCCTGAACTCCAGTATCGTGTTATTTTCGTTAATGTGAACATATTACACCATTAAAATTTTTTTGCTTTTTAGGAGTTTGAAAAAAAAGATCATATAGCACATATTAAATATATATCTATCTCATCATAACCGCGTGTTAGCGTTTTTAGCGGAATTATTTTTAACACCACCTTTATCTACATGATCACTAGCATCTGTAGGCCTAATTTTTTTTAGGTGAGATATTAAAATTATGAAACGTTAATTATGCTCAACCCGTGAAGTTTCCACGAAGAAGTTTTTTTTTGTGAATGCTTGTGGATTTAAACATTAAAAAAAAGTTTTAACTAATCGAAAGTTATAATGATGTTAACTTTAAATGCCCAGTGTGATACTTAATTATTTTGAAAAATAAATACGATATCAACTAGAAATAAATTATAAATATATTTTTTAATTTAGAAACTATAACTATACATAATATATTTTAACAGCTATTTCAAAAGCATTTAATTTGGATTGGATCGATCAATAAGGAAAAAGCCAAAACAAAATCAATGAGAAAACATAATGAAGGCCCTTTTATTCACTTATTTGGCATATCTGTATTAATTCAGCATTTTTATTGTAAGTGTGGATATCTTAAGAATGATTCAAAAGATAAAATGAATTAGCTGATTAGCCTGTGCTTCGCCATGGAGGAAGACTATAGAAAGACAAATCACGCACTGCTCATTATACTTAAAGTGCCCAAAATAACTTTTGTTAGTGTTGTTCTATGGCCTACGATGAACCCACGTAGCCATTTCAGATATTCAACTTTTTCGTATTTATACATATTTATGTAAATGAGTGCGTGGGTTTTGGATTTTTGGATTTCACGTTAAGTCTGTAGGTTGTCTAACTATATATAGGGCCTAGAATTCAATTTTAAATATTTCACTCTGCACGTACGTCGATAATAAAAGGTTTTGGAGCCAGCCCCTGCTAACCATCATCAGACGTGGTCAAATGCCAACTTTCGCAATGTTTCAGGAGTAACAATAACGGCAAATGGCGAGGCTAAAAAAGTTACCAAACCACGGTTCAGCATGCCGTCTCCTGACAGTTCCTGACTCCCGTGATTTCGTGTGCAGCAGTTGGCTAAGCTGCGTCCGGGTCTCTACCGAAGTCGTTTTTTTTTTCCTAACCTAAGTTAAAACTAAGTGTGTAAGGGAGGGGTCTAGGTAGGGAAGACTCTAAGTGCGTCTTAGGGCAAGCCCTATACGCTCTAAACATGCGGGTTTTTAACCATGCAGAAAAGGTCACGTGCATCATGTGCTAGGAGGGGATTGGCCAGCCATGGCAGACGTTTTCGCCATGACTAACTCCCCTCACTCTTAATTCTAGACTAAAACTAGATAAGTAGGGCCCAGGTAAAACCTCTATAGACAAAGGGAAAACCCTGGGCACATACATGCGGGATGCAAAGGTCATGCATTATTACAAGCAGGTGGATTACAGGAATAGAAGGATGGTCCTGGAAGAAGAGTGGGGCGTGGTAGAAGTTCTACTATGCAAGGGGTGGGGCACTTGGACTTTTAGTCCGCATTGGTTTGGTCAGGTCTGGTCTTTTGGGGGCGGCTTATGCCGTTTCCCGTCGTGCTGCCAGTTAGCACTCATTGTGGCTGTGTGATATGATCGTGTAAGTGGGCGGTTGCGAACTGTGGCGTCGGACTAGACTCCAGAGTGGTGCCGAGGTCACGGTCGCGAAAATATTCCTGGCGTGACGCGCGCGTCTCTGATTGGCTGAGCGCGCCTGGGTCCGCTATTTCCGCGTGGAAGGGCAAGGGAGGAAGAGAACGAATGATCGTGGAGGGGGAGAGAGAAACGGAAAGAGGAGGGAGGAGACAGCCACAGGTACGCGAACGGAAATGGGGAGGCGTGTCCGACATTAGTTCTCGCACGCGGAATGAATAATTACGATCCCAGACGGGCCTTTCTCCTGAGGGACCAGGGGGGAGGGGAGGAAGGGGGCCGAGCCTGTGGCTGAAAGACGGGGTAATTTATGTTCCCTTGGTCCCCACCCCCTCCACTAGCAGTCTTCACTTCACCCTGCAGGGTGATTTGTATTTATTAGCCAGACAATTGAACACAGCGCTACTTACGTGTTTTGTTCCGCGAGGCATTATGAGGCCGCTAACGGCGTGATGATGAATAGCGCATTAAGAGCTTCCCCGTAAGAACGAATACAGCTCAGAGATGAGAAAACAGGGCCGAGCGAAACATACATATCACACAAACTGCAAACAGGAATGTTCGTGCAAAATTACAGATACTCGCGAATTTGAAAAATTAAATGAAAACAACTGTAACACTGCAAAATATTGTTCGCAGTAATACTGGGAACGGATTCTTGCCCGGGAATGTACCTATGCTTTGTGTTTGTCTATGTACCTACAATAGTTAAAGTTATTTGTAAAAGGTTTCCTGAAAATTTTTCTAGTATTAACTATGCACATTAATAAGAATAATAAAACAAAAAAATCCAATTAGCCTATAGGATATTCAATTACCTTTTCCATGGTTTAAAAATAATATGCTTGAATGAAACATCATTAAGATATAAAATTATGTGGCTAGTTTTGTAAGAAATACTCAGTATTATGTCGAAAAATGTATTTCCTATATAAAAAAATAACCATAGTCAGGTGACGTACAAAGTTACAATATCTCTCTTGCAGTATTAAAAACTATTTCTTGACCATTCGTTTCCAAAGGAATCTTTTGTAAACGTACATATTTTTTTTGTAGCTCTACGATAGTATAACCTTCTCCGCTGAAGCTAGGTGTGGGTGAAGGAACGATACATAATAATATAAGCATTCTATGGTTCGGCACATTCTGTGGTCCGGCGCGAATCCAGGCGTTCGTGATCATATATTTTTTTCCCCCGGATTTATTCCAGCTGTGGAACAACGCTGCCATCAGCGTTGCTCAGTTCGCGCAGAGTTTATGGTTGCTGTCGGTTGTCCTTTCAGTTTGGTGTTTCATTTTTCCTACCAGGTCATTCATAACATTTCACATTTCACGGGTGCATTATCTTAATGATATTATGAAGAGGACCACCGCTGATTTGGATATTTTTTTATTTTTTTTTTCTACAACCAGCAGAACTCCGTCAGACGCTGTCCTGCCAGTGTTTATTTATTTATCTCCATATATATCTAAAATGGATTGTTTGTATGTAATCTAGAATCTATAAAGCGTTTGAAACGGTATTTCATTTGGAACTCGCTCACCAAATACTTATCACAATCGCAATCACAATTTGTTGTTGTTTTGAATTTTCGTACTAATGTATTACAATTCAAATAAGTATTTTGAAAAAAAAAATTATGGATAAACTATAGTGTGAAACGTTAAATAAGTTACTATATTGTAAATAGAGCGTTGGGTGCCGTTTCAAAATAAATGTGTAAATAATTTACAAGTTAACTTATTGAACTGAGCTGTATTTTCAATGGTAGTGTGTTTTGTGAACATCGTATAATACATCAAACTTATTTAACACTTTTAAAATATACCACGTGTATAATAATCTAGTAAAACACAAAATAAATTACACGATTAATGAATTTGATAGTCAAGGACAGTGACTCACAACAAGTACCAAACCAATATTTGTTCAAACCAAGAGTTAACCATTAATATTTCAAAAACTTATAATATTGAATGAACAGAATTATTAGTATTTATAAACAGTATTTTAAGGGCAATCAAAAAAACTAAAATCGCCAGAAATAGTTTCTCTGTGCAGCAGTAGCTAAAACCAATGGGTATAGTTACTTAAGTTGATTAAAGGGACAAAGTCAAAGTGAAATTATAATAACAATTAATCTTAATGACATATGAAATTGGCAACGGTCAAATCCATAGATATAATATTAAGTTTTGGACCGTCAGAGTAACGTATGTTAGAGATCCTATATCATTACATTGATGGTAATTTTGTAGTTCAGTTTTAAAAACGGAGTACGAACAATGTGACGGGAATTGAATTGAATGATATAAAAGCAATTAAAACGTCCGATAGTCTGATATATATCGGGAGGTTTTAAATTCACACGTACAAACCAAAACTTGATTTGACGCGTCGAAAAACAAATAATAATAAGTTTTGAGATTGGCGTCGTTCCATTTGTTTAACACGACTTTTGGACCAACTTCGAACGTAGCCTCAACAGCCATTCTTTCTTCAAACGTTTCTGTCCGGAAGCAGCTCAGTAATCTCGGCTGCAATTGACGGGACGTCCTTCCTTCATAATCGATTCAGGACTCGTTCAGGAATTATTTCAGTTTGGACTTTGATGAAACCTCGCAAACAGCAACACTGGACGTCCTTTCTTCAGAATTGATTCAGGACTCGTTCAGGAATTATTTCAGGCTGGACTTTGATGAAGCATCGAACACAGCAACACGGGACGTCCATCCTTCAGAATCGATTCAGGACTCGTTCAGGAATTATTTCAGGCTGGACTTTGATGAAACCTCGCAAACAGCAACACTAGACGTACTTTCTTCAGAATTGTTTCAGGACTCGTTCAGGAATTATTTCAGGCTGGACTTTGATGAAGCCTCGAACACAGCAACACGGGACGTACTTCCTTCAGAATTGATTCAGGACTCGTTCAGGAATTATTTCAGGCTGGACTTTGATGAAACCTCGCAAACAGCAACACTGGACGTCATTCCTTCAGAATTGTTTCAGGACTCGTTCAGGAATTATTTCAGGCTGGACTTTGATGAAACCTCGCAAACAGCAACACGGGACGTCCTTCCTTCAGAATTGTTTCAGGACTCGTTCAGGAATTATTTCAGACTGGACTTTGATGAAACCTCGCAAACAGCAACACTGGACGTCCTTCCTTCAGAATTGTTTCAGGACTCGTTCAGGAATTATTTCAGGCTGGACTTTGATGAAGCCTCGAACACAGCAACACGGGACGTTCTTCCTTCAGAATTGATTCAGGACTCGTTCAGGAATTATTTCAGGCTGGACTTTGATGAAGCCTCGAACACAGCAACACGGGACGTACTTCCTTCAGAATTGATTCAGGACTCGTTCAGGAATTATTTCAGGCTGGACTTTGATGAAACCTCGCAAACAGCAACACTGGACGTCATTCCTTCAGAATTGTTTCAGGACTCGTTCAGGAATTATTTCAGGCTGGACTTTGATGAAACCTCGCAAACAGCAACACGGGACGTCCTTCCTTCAGAATTGTTTCAGGACTCGTTCAGGAATTATTTCAGGCTGGACTTTGATGAAACCTCGCAAACAGCAACACTGGACGTCCTTCCTTCAGAATTGTTTCAGGACTCGTTCAGGTATTATTTCAGGCTGGACTTTGATGAAGCCTCGAACACAGCAACACGGGACGTTCTTCCTTCAGAATTGATTCAGGACTCGTTCAGGAATTATTTCAGGCTGGACTTTGATGAAACCTCGCAAACAGCAACACTGGACGTACTTTCTTCAGAATCGTTTCAGGACTCGTTCAGGAATTATTTCAGGCTGGACTTTGATGAAACCTCGCAAACAGCAACACTGGACGTACTTTCTTCAGAATTGTTTCAGGACTCGTTCAGGAATTATTTCAGGCTGGACTTTGATGAAACCTCGCAAACAGCAACACGGGACGTCCTTCCTTCAGAATTGTTTCAGGACTCGTTCAGGAATTATTTCAGGCTGGACTTTGATGAAACCTCGCAAACAGCAACACTGGACGTCCTTCCTTCAGAATTGTTTCAGGACTCGTTCAGGAATTATTTCAGGCTTGACTTTGATGAAACCTCGCAAACAGCAACACGGGACGTCCTTCCTTCAGAATTGATTCAGGAATCGTTTCAAAAATAGACATTCTTCTTGAATAATTTTAGAATCTTGTGGTCGAGTTGATATATACGTAAATAACTTATCTTAAAGTAATATATTTTCAAGCGTCGGGTTTAAATCACAAATTAATTGCAATATTTATCAGAGACTTCTGCTCTTCAGTTCGGATGGTTTCCAACTAGTTTTATAATTCTAATTTTTTGCTTTAGATTTAACTAATGATGGTTCTTTTGTCCTAATTAAAAAATAAGTGGATCTGTCTTTAAGTAAAAAATTAAAACAACCACTGGTGATGGACGTTACAAATTCGTACCCGCAAAATTATAACAAAATGAAATTTGGTACAAACTCTTTCATTGTTGGTCGAAACCTTTTTTCACGAAATCAATACCCAGAGATAAAAATATTGAAACATATATGTAAATAATTACAAAAACCAATAAATTCACAGAAAAAAATACTTAAACTTAAAGAAAATATTGACTTTAGACAATATTTTTTGCTATGATGGATTCTTTCATTTCTATTACAGAAAATTAAGGATACTAAAAAAAAAAAATATGTATGCCGATTTTCATGGCGATCAGTTGAATGGAATGGAAGTTGCTGCACTGCAGCGCGTTTTAGCGGCGAGTTATAGCAAAATGGATAACATAAAAACATTCTCCAAGAAAGAAAGATAAAAACAACTTCGACGTGCCAAATTTCACGGTGATCGATCACACGGTGTCGAAGTTTATCATCTTAATATATACCAACATTGTATATATACATATATATGTAACAATTGTAATGTACCTACATTAATTTATCTTTGGCATTACCTTTGAAGCTTTATCGACGGTCTATAATTCCGGCAGATTTGAAAATCTGATATGGTTTGCAGTTACGAACGCAATGAATTTAAGATTTTTCACTGTGAATGAAATGAGATTTCCGAAGGCCTACGCTTTTAGAAAGTGCTGTAAATTTACATATTTTTCAACGAAGAATTTACTTGAAATAAACGAGGTTCTCTTCGTAATCTAAGATAACGGGATCTTCGTAGAAGCTACGCCTGCTATTTGAGTGTTTCGCTGTAAACAGAGTAAAATGAAGCGTGTGAGGTAAAACTTAATTTTTTTTGCTGATTGTTCTACAATATTCTGAATATTTTGTTGTAATAAAATTACTATTTTTGAGTAACGTTGAAACTACGTACAACTAAGTACCGTAAATCGTCGAAGATAAACCGTGAATTTACTAAGATCCCTTTAATTCGTAACCAACTTCATCGTAAAGCTAAGGTGAAACTTTTAAACAGCGTGTTTCTTGACGATAACCGCGACAGCAGGTAGACTAATAAAGGGCTGGATTATAGAATGACGTTCAAGGAAGGGTCAGTTTAAATTTTCTAATACAAAATTTTTCGTACATTCAGAGTTGAAATGATTAGTACACATTATTTGTTGTTCAAATACGTCATATTAACTATAGCACTGCAGTAAAATAATACTTTAGTACGTTTGGTAAACTATGATAAGGACTTGATGTAAGCTTTTGGACATACGCCATTGCTAAGCACATGTATGTCATTAGAAGAAAACTACAAAAAACACAAAAGACAAAAACACAAATATTATGTGATGTTTATATCCTGTTGACAGCAATTTTTTGCTTAATTTGTTTTTTGTGTTTTGTGTTTTTTGTAGTTTTCTTCTACAGACATAGCCTACATGTGCTTAGCAATAGCGTATGTCCAAAAGCTTACATCAAGTCATGCACTCCCATTGCACAACTCTTTCAAAGATAATATGATAAGGAGTTAGTAGAAAATCTGAAAATCATTCAGTGTTCGTTGGTTTTGGAAAATGGGAGGGTTGGGAAGGGGGGGGCATGCCACTATAGCCATCTTTCCGGATCTGTCAGTGAGTCTAATTCAGGCGGAACTTCCATGGTTAATCACGTGAGTGCGAGCCCATGATGTTAGAGGAAGAAAAAGGAGAAGGGGGAGAAGAGAGGAGACCAGCTCAAAGAGAAGTTATCACCTCACAGACGTGCCCTTTTTTTTTTTATCTCACCCCTCTTTTTTCCCCCCCTTGCAGTTAAGTGGTAATTGATCCCATCGCTGGGGGATCGAAGCCAATCCGAACTCGCTAATGGGACCGGGAGCGCAAAGAAGATGTCGGAAGGGGGTGAGGGGGTTAGCGGTAGGTAGGGACTACTTCTCTTCTGCCAGCCTGGGCTTGTCTTTCTTGGCCTGATTCAGAGCCGTCCGCTTGGGAAGGGACGACTGGAAAGGACGGAATCCAAAAAAGTGTTGGATCTGGAAACTTCCGAACGCAAACCAGAAAGTGCATTGTGAAAATTGTCAAATCTGAAAACGGTTGAATAAAATGTAGGCTTGAAACAAAAAAAAACCTGAAAAGAAACGCTCTATTTTCGGCATCCTTAGTTTAACAAAAAAAAAAATATTTGGCTTTCATTACCCAAAGTGGACTTCCAAAATTTGTTGACGAGTAGGCCTACTTTAATAAAACAGACAAAAAAAAAAGAAAATCCATTTATAAACCAAATGATGATCATTAAAAACGGCAAAATTAATAACCTTACTAACAAACAAAGCTAAAACAAATAATAAATTAATTATAATATGAAATAATAAAAAAACAATTAATGTAACATAAGCTTGAGTTGTTGATTACTAATTAATCTATGAAAATATTATACCAAAAAAAGAGAGTGTGAGTTTTTTTGTAAAAAAGTTAACTTGAGAACTACTGGATCGATTAAAAGAATTATATAATTGTTACAGTCTTCAAATGATTCTTACAGTGACGAATATTGATTAAAACTAAATTCATGCACATACACCAATGCGTGTTTAAAATGGTTGTCATACAAATATCTCTATGCTGTCGTATTTGTATTCTCTAGATTATCTGTTCAGCTTCATCGCTGTGCTGTCTGTGGTTGTCGTTTTTCTGAACTAAGTGTTCTTGTATAGTTACTACGTTGTCGTTGTTAGCCCATTGTGTTGGTCTATGATGTGACATTGTTCTAGTTCCTTTCACGGAGTTCTTTTTCGTGTCTAGGCATGTAAATTTACCTGTTTTCAGTGTTTTTTGTATTCATGTTTGTTGTCCGGCGTAAACCAGCAATGTCGAAGAGAGAGTAAATGCCCATTAAAGGCACACTGCAAACTATAATGAGACACGCTATACACTGTTAAAAATTTTCACCTTTATTTTACTAAGAACACAGGTTACAAATTATCCACAGATCTTCTTAAATTTACGACTATCTTCGTAAAACTACGGACACTGAGATTTCTTTCTTTGAACATGAATCCAAAACGTTTATAAAACCCTGTTTTGAACACTTCTTTTGTCCACGTGTTAATTAATCTTCGTTTGGACAGAAAACATGCAACTCGAAC
Source organism: Bacillus rossius redtenbacheri (assembly GCF_032445375.1). Lineage (NCBI taxonomy): Eukaryota > Metazoa > Arthropoda > Insecta > Phasmatodea > Bacillidae > Bacillus > Bacillus rossius. The sequence continues at coordinate 5,057,140 of NC_086341.1, read as the reverse complement.
ATCAAAATACGGCGTGGTTTCAAGAAAGATTCAGTTTTTTATGAAATTACGAATAACTGTTCTTTCATTTGAGGTTAATTCTTCGTTTAAAAGTCCGTAAATTAACTGTAATTTCTGACAGTGTAGGAAATAGCATGGAGCAGCAAAACGAGACTGGAGCAGCAATCACCGTGCAAAGAGGTCACGTTACGATTACTGGAAACAGGGGGGGGGGGGGGGGGATGAAAAGAAATTCGAATATCAATACTGCCAGATGAGGACGAAGAGAAAATGATTATCATGACCTGATTTGATTTAACGCAAAAAGTTGTTGTTGCTGTGTAATTTAACTTTTTTTTTTGTTTTAATTCTATAACACATCAAATTTAAGTGCAAATGCGTAGTTATTAAATTCCTCTTCTCCGGCGAATAAGCTACACTTGCCTTGGCCGCACAAATGGCTATCATTCAGGATCGCAGCCTCCGAAGTAATTTGTATGCATAGAGTTTTTGGCGTCAACTCCCTCGGTTTTTATAATAATAATTATAATTTTTTTTTCGACTCGTGTTCATTGAAGCCCCCGGCTTGGTCCGCCGCACCTGCTAACGACTTGCAAACTAAATTAGCCTCCACTCTCAAGAGCCCTTCCCCCCCCCCCCCTTTTCAAAGAAACTTGCAGTAGCGTTCGTTTGTGGACCAGCAACACCAAAGGGTTAGCAATATTTGCTCTTCTTTCCGGAGGGGAGAGGGACGAGGTGTCTTTAAGTCGGCAGGCTAGTCATGAGTAGAGACCGGAAGAATTCGCGATTTCAATGACCTGTAGGATATACTCCATGATCCTCTATGCACGCGGGAAAATTACATCTGCTCATTGGCTACTGACTCGTGGTACCTGTTAACTGGATACGCTAGTGATTCGATACTTCTTTTGTTAAATTTTTTTTTCATTGGCCTAGTATCATTCAGATAAACTGTGGCCCAATCAATGATGCAGTAAAAAGGCAAATGTTTTTTGGATTCTAGCCTATCACGAAATGAATCCGCGAATTTTTCCGGTCTCTAGACATGAGTTTATTTGTGTTAGTGAGGAGGGTTGGTACGGGCGACGCTCGCAGGTATTTCTAGCGCGGTGTCGCCTCTAAGAGCAAGGATCTGAACTGGCGCGCAGTCTTCTCTCACGGGACAAATACGAAATTTGAGCGGCGACCGTAACATTGTATTGCGGAGAAAAAAAGATGCAATGCAAGTCCAATAAGTGCTTTCAAAGAATCTGTACCGGTTGTTTTATGCCTAAAAATTACTCTTGTGCAAATACGCCTTTTAGCAATTTTAACGCTCATAAAAATACAGTTCAAAAACTGTAGCAGCAAACCACGGTCTGATTACCATTTTTGTTTTGCTGGGTGGATCTTTAGGTTTCATAATGTTATTAGAAATGAACAGAAACAAGGTGTGATTCCGTCTGAAATATAATTACTTCATACTGAGTAAACTTTAAAGCAGATACAAGAGAATATTAACGTACAAGTTTAATTACATTCTTAAACAGCTCTCAGGTATATTCAGAAAGAAAGGAAAAAAATATGGGCCGGTCGTACATGAAATTATCAAAAGTTTCATTTACTAAAAATACATAAACCAATAAAAAATACAAATATATTTAAACTATCCCAGTTGAGGTATGTACTTAAAGTCCAGAAATTATGTTTGTATGATTAACTTTGTTTGACGGCGTAATTTAGGAAAGTTCAAAAAAAGTTTGAAAGGCACAGTAGCGCTGGAGGTCGGGGCTTCGTTTCCCGGAGATCACGCGGGAACATGATGCCAGGGCGCCTGTGTGCCGTTGAGGAAGGGAGATGAAAATGCCAATTCGGCGTCCGGCTCTCGGACCCTGTCTGGAAAAGTCCGAATCAAAACTGACCAGAACTTGTACACAGACAGTATACGGGGCAGAAAATGCCCACAAATGTTAAGGGGAGGTTGGGGAAAGTCGCGGATCGTCACTCACCAGACAGGGAAGTTAGCTTCTATTTGCCGATGCGTCGCCAGCCAGGAACTGGATCCCGCGAATACGCGGTTGGCGCGGTCGTTTCTACCATTTCAAAAGAAATAATTTAAAAGAAAACTAACTATCACACTTTGTACTATGCAGACGGACTAAACTACTTAAATAAGATTATAGGGATAGCATCCCTTATTTAAGCGACTACATAGTCGGTTGCGGCCGGATGGAAGTCTTGCAGTGTCTCGTTGACTCGCCGATAATCAAACGGTCCGTCTGCAGTCGCGACGCGAAGTGTCCCGCGAAGAACCGCGTCTCGTAATTAAAAGTAACTGTTCTATCAAAGGTGGAGGGGGGCTGGCGGGCTGGGAGTCCGGACCGAAAGGTTCCGAAGTTCCCCGAGTGGGCATCATAAAAAAACTCTGACTGATGTCTCGAAGTTGGTATCACTGGCCGACCTTAGAGCTACCTGTTGAGGGGTGTCTGAAATAAAAAAGAATCGACTCGCCCAAGGCGTCTGCTTAAACCAAAGTTTAAAGGGGCAGTCAGGTGCTACACTCTGGCGGCCAAGATAATAAGTTACTGTTTCTGCCGCGAGATGTCGTGGGGTGGTCCATCTTGGCACACACATTTTTTATGCGAGGCGTCCTTGGAGACGGTCGCTGTCTTCTGGGGTTTATGACCGGTCATTGGTCTTAGGCGAATTCTTAGAACCGAGAGGGAAGGGGGGTGGACAAAAAGCGCAACGACGCTGGGAACAAGCGTCCCTGACGTGACTCCATGGGGGTGAACCTAATACATATTCGTGACGGTAAAGGCTATGGTCAGCTCGCCTCTGAGAAATGGTAACAACTCGTCCAGAGCTGTTGTATGCAGTTTTATTCATGAAGTGAAGTAACGTCACAGGCCTGGGACGTGCCTGTAAGCGAGGGAAATTTCAAACTGGCAGCCAACAAAGTCTTAGATCTGCAAAAGATCCTATAGGTCTCTGGGAAAGGTGCTTCAGACTACTGGCACAAAGTTTAACTTAGGGGAGTACACCAGCCTAACAAAGAGTAAATCATCCTTTAGAAACCAAATTATATAGACAATAAAAATTTCCACAAATAATTTTAAATTATATAAAATTAGAAGAAAAAAAAACGTGTCGAAATACCAAATTTCCGGCACAAAACTTAATACGAAAACCAAATTTTTTTCCCGGTCCTCAGCGAATTCTTTAATGTTTTTCATAAGCAGACCCTACTCGGATATCTTGAGTAGTTTTGAAATCCCTGAAGCTCTGCGCGCCGCGTGTGTGTGCCCGGGTAGGCGGGGGCTTTAAATCTCCCCTCGAGAAACCCATGGCCAAAGTGTCACCGAAATCCTCGTAGTCGCGTTTAGACGTGGCTACATGAACTCGTTCCCCTTGGTAAAAAAAAAAAGGGCAAAATAAATAAAATAAATGAATGATCTGTGCATCTTTTGTACTGTTTTGTGCACCAAACATGTAATATTAACTTACACTTTTATTTCATTTTAGTGTAGGAAAACTAGTTAATACCTCCCCCCCCCCTTCACAAAAAAATCATCTTATTAGGTATATAATTTTGTCCTTGTTGGTACTCTTCAGTGCACAGGACGCCACGTTTTCTGCGTCTTTCAGCATCAAGTAGAGAATGTTACGAAAAGGTACAAAATTAGCAGTGTAGATAGCCCACAGATTCACTACCAATAAGAAGCAACCAGAAAAAAAATTCGTGGTTCCAATGATCTCTATAATAGACTCAACAGTTCGCATACTTGAGCGAATACGCCTGGTCATTGGCTGCTAATTAATGAGACGTCTGAACCAGGTTGTTTCGTGATTCGATACTTCTTTGACTAAGGGCCTCTCACTGGACCATGAGCCAATAGCACCAGCATTGCAAAGTTATGCTTATTTGAACTTTAGCCTACCGCTAAATGAATTCGCGAATTTTTCCGTTCCCTACCAGGAAGGGGTAGCTCAACACACATCAACTGAATATGCCTTAGATTAATATTAATTTTGTTTCAACGTGTGGATAATTAGTGTATCATCAGAGGCATTGATGTCATTGATAGGGGCATGCTTATTTCGCGAAAAAGATTCCGAAACTAGCTTAAAGTTAAAACACTGTAGCATCATCTATGTCTCGTGATTCGGTGAGTTTCTTTCAGGTTAGCATTGATTGTTACAACACCAATCACAGTGAGTCAGTGCGGAAGCAAACGCGTCCTGAGTGACTCAGGTCAAACAGGGCAACGACTTCCCTCGCAGACGTCCGCCAATCAGAAGGAAGAAACCGCTGGTGTGAGTGTAAATTGTTGCAATCTAATAGAGGTTCAGATTTATTCGCGAAAAATGCCTGCCCCTAGTCATAGGGCTTTGTCACTGTCAGTGATACCTGCAATAGTACTGCGCCACGGCTCAGCACGTTATTCATAAAACTAAAAAAAAAAAAAAAAAAAAAAAAAAACAGGTATTTTTCATTAAACGGATTTTAAATTACCATCGTCGGTTAAACAAGCAACGCGTATTCAAAATCCTGGGACCGGCTAAAAATTAAATATAAAATTAATTAAACGTGATCAGTATCGTTGGAGTCGACACGCCGACTGTAAACGCCCAAGCCAGGTATTCTTGCGGCGACGCACGTGACAAATGAAAACGCGCATCCCCGACTCTTCTCCTCAGAGCGAAGCTAGCACTGTAACCTGCCGCCATGCCGGGCTGACGGAATTGCATAATTTATGGCCGGAAGTGAACGCGAACACGGACCGCTGTTTTCAGGGAGGGGGAGCGGAAAAAAGGGGGGCGGGAAGGGGGAGGGGGAATTCCAGCCCCCTTCCTGTGACGCGCGCATTACAACTCCAACTCCTCCCCTCCTCCTCCCTCATTTCCTCTAAGCGCTCGTTCACCTGCCCTGAATAAAATATGTCGCCTGAACACTGGACTGGCGTCTGCCTTGTTTGGTTTTACGGCTGGACGCACACGTAAAATGTATCATCTCGAACGTGTGGGTTTGTTTTGGGAGGAGGGGAGGGAAGGGAGGTTGTGGTATGCGACCCCAGCATACAAATCGATCTGGACTCGACTCTACTTCGTGCGTCCATGCACGACCAGGATGAGACTGCGACGCAGCAGTTGCCTATCGACAAATTAGACTTCATCCTGATTACGTACACAGACAATTTTTTTTCTCGTGTACTTTTACAAAAGATTCCTATGGAAACCATTTGCCGAGAAATATATATATATATATATATATATTTTAATAATGCAAGAAAGATATTTCAACTTTGTACAGCACATGAAATACGTTTTTTCCCCGAGATAATATTGAGTATTTATTACGAAAATTGGCGCATAAATTTTATTATTTTATTTCATGTTTCATTCAAGCATATATATTTTTTTAACACGGAAAAATAACCGATTTTTTCAATAATAGTTATTTGTTTTATCATGCTTATTAATGTGTAGATAATAATGTAAAGCTATTCAGGCCTACAAGTTATTGTACCTATCTATTGGAGGTACTGGGACAACACAAATATAAATCATATTCCCTCATAAGAATCCGAAACCAGTATTACTGCGAACACTATTTTGTTGTGATGCAGTTGTTTTCATGTAAATTTACAAATTTACAAATATCTATAATTTCACATGAATTATCTGTTCCATTTACAAAAAAAAAAGTGTTAAAAATTATTGAGCCTACCCTAGCGTCACAACATTACCGCGAGTTTTTCAGTTTTATAGATACGCAAGAATATTCCGCGTACGATTGGGGCCTACAAGTGGTCTGAGCCCCACTCACTGCACAATCGCATGACGTAATACACCGCCAAAACCATAACCGTAACCATAACGAGGCCCAAACGTCACGTGTATGGCGGAAACCACAGCGGATGTTCAGAACTCATTCAAGGGAGGGGCCAGAAAAACTATAATTCAAATGTTAATTACGAAAACTCATTCCCACTTTTTTTTCCATTACTTAATTTCTTTTCTAATCTGAGTGACAAAACAATTATCTCTGTAAAGCTGCAATATAAAAAACAACAACATGAATTTGACGTCATAATAAGCGGCGCGTTATACCTATCTGTCGATTTTTCTAATTCAAGTACACAGCAAATTTGATTTTGTAAATGGAACAGAAATAATCATGAAAAAATTACTGATATTTTAAAATTTGTACACTTACATAGCAGTGAAATAGGTACATATTTAAACAAGCGGATCTAATGAAATATATAGGTACATAAAGGGCCGCAAATCTTTTTGGTTAGCAAGGGGTAGGCCCGCGGAAATTTTGAAAAAAAAAAGCGGGTGGGGGGGGGGGGGTGGGGCTGAGAGTTATTCGCGTGGGTTTTGACCAAACACGAGTCATCTCTGGACAGGATGCTTGTATGTTGTACACTGCCCATATTTTGGCCTACTATTTGCGTACAATAAGCAGACAAATTTAAAACATACAGAAAAAAATGTTCATAAAACGTAGTTTTGAAGTTTTAGTTTTACTAACCCCCGTTTCAGAATAGCGATATTTTGCAAGCCCAAGCGTCCCCCCTGCCCCCACAACGTATGGGACTTCTTAATTACATGACCTACCTGGGATCCACGGCCATGTGTATATATATGCAAATATATATATATATAAACTCTCGTTGGCCCAAACCGTCTGGAACTTTAAAATAAAGGTAAATAAGAATGCTAGCTAAGGCGGCCGCGTATGAACGTGCGGAGCTCCAGATGTTAAAGCGCCATTCGCCACTCACTCAATATTTTCTAAAGGAGATTGAATACGAAAAGCATTTAAGATCCAATGCACTTGTCTATACGAGTTTCGTTCCAGGTTTAGCATCTATAACAGCGTAATTTTTTTTAACTGTGAAAAAAAAAAATAAAGGCTAAACGGGTTGTTTTCACGGACGTTTCTAGGTATTGAAAAAATTCTACACACATAATTGCTGAAGGCATAGAAAAGTGCAGAGATATTTTATCTTTGAAGTAGCATGGCTTCTGGTGGGTTGTAGCCGTGTCCTCGGCAAATAATTCACCAACGTGAATATAATTATATACTGAGTATATATAAAGGCAGGACAACTGGTAAGAACCTCAGTAGGTAACTGCTCCCTGATGATGGCGATTGATGCAATGTCGACCCGAAACGTCGGTGAATTATTATTTTCCAAAGACACGGCTACAACCCAGAAGCCAAACCACTTTAGACATTGGCCGCGAAAAGCCTGCGAACATTATCTTTTATCTTTGATGTTCCAGCATTAAACGATAGGGCGACGGTTTGTCACAATTTATTTCAAAACAACTTTACCATCTAAAGTTCAAGCTCTTTACATATTTTTTTACTAGTATAGCCTATAGGTAGTTCTATATAATTATTGTACAGCGGGACTATAAGTTTGTTTGCAGAAAATCAACTAAAAAAAATGCCCTAAACAGAGGCGTGTTTCCGGACAATATTTCTGCACGCCAGTTCTGCGCCAAGGCGCCGTAGAGGCGTTGAGGCGAGGGATGCGCGGGCCGGGGTTGACCTTAGCGACACCGTGCTTAAGGGGGCTCAACTCCGCGGGTCGCAGCTGAGCCTGCGACCTAGGGCAGCCTTCCCCTCTTTCACCCCCACCCTCCTACGGTGTGAGTGTAGCTCTACACACGCCGGCCTGCTGTGGGCGGATCAATACGTGCGAGGGGGGGAGGGAGCGGGTAGCCATTGTTCCTGCGGGGAAGGGCTTAGCGCTCCGGCAGTTGCTGCGCCGTCACCGCGCAGTCCTTTAAAGCCCCCTCGTGCGCCGGGCCCTGCGTGTCCGGGCTTACAGGCCCCTTCGCGTGGAAGAAACATTTTCCTACGCTACCACGGAAAACCAGTCGCCCGAGAAATAGTTTAGTAATACACCAAGAAATATATATTGTAACATTATACAACCCATTGACTAAAGTTATTTCTGTAAATATGAAATACAGTGTTCCGTTACGCACATAGTTCCGTTACGCTGTGTCCCGTTACGCTCATTGTTCTGTTACGCTGTGTCCCGTTACGCTCATTGTTCTGTTACGCTGTGTCCCGTTACGCTGTGTTCCGTTACGCTGTCGGCGAGTGCAGTAATAATAGGTTATGTTACAATCGACTAAAAAAATTATGGTGATTCATATAATTGATGACAGATATTTGATTACAGTTTATTTATATGAAAACTTGTTCATAATTATATTTAAACTTTATAGCTAAACGCCAGTTTTTAAAATTAATTACAAGTCATCTACTCGTGAACTGTTTCGTCGACTGTTTATAAAGTGAAGTGAAAAGTTAATGTGGTTTTCATTGCTTATTACAACAACAATTTCGGCAATAAAGGTTAATTATTCTTGTATTTAAAAAATATGATTACTAGTATAATTTCAAGTATTTATTCTTTTATTATTAAAATAACAATGATTCAATTTGATTCATAAAAGTATGCAATTATTTCATCAATGTTTTGTTATGACGTCACGTTAAACTATCGTCCGTAAACCGACTTTACAGACAACCAATTTTTTTTAAGTGCCGGTGATCGGATATATTCAAGTGTAATCATTTATCAGTGAAGTAAATAAAAGTAATTGATAAAACCGTAATAAAACTTAATTGGGCTATCCATTACAAAACCCAGTTCTACCCACGTCGGTAGTAAAAATATATATTTATACTTTAAGGATAGGTATTTTTTTTATCTTTCTCTACATTTTATTAATGTCCGAACCGAATCCTAGTAAGGGATCCGATCGACAAACTGTTTTCAAAAAACTGTGCCCTGATGCGACGAGACTAGAAACTGATTTATAGGCATTCTGGCGGTCGTTTCAAAACCATCGATTCAATTGTTACGACAAAAAAAAATATTATTTATGTAGAGGTAGCAGCACCGTCGCACAGAAAATAGAACTGGCTTTATAATTTTCTCAAGTAGGTACTATGAGTGTAGTATTTGCTGCACGAGAACACGTGATGTTACACGACTCTGTTGCTAAAACGTTCTAGCGAAGTCTGTATGCGTTTGGTAACCCCACTGTCGACTTGGACGCTGGGGGGTGTATGTCGTGCTACAAGGGGCTAGTGCGACCCGGGATGGGGGGTTGTTGTGGAGGGGTGGTCGGAGGGGATGAAGAGGAGCCCGCCGCGGGACGTTAATGAGACATTCCTGCTTGTCCCTGCTGCTGTCCCGCGGGCAGACCAGGGCTTCATAGCGCAGGGTCTACGTCACCGTTCCCCTCCCCACCCCCCACCACGTGCAGTGTTGGTGGCTCGCAGGGTTCCCCCAACCCCCTCCACCCCACCAAACACGAGCCTTCAAGTAGTTGTGCGGGCGTCCGTAGCTTAGGGCGGCGCAGCGTTAACGCACTGTGCTGGTATACCCGAGCTCGAATAAAACTAGTTCAGTTGAAAATAGTGGTAAAATTGGCCACACGGAACGCACAAAACGTGTTTTTTTTTTCTTTCGCTTTCGAAAGCGGCATCGTGAAAGGTGGCTGATTCGCTCCTTAAAAGAGTATCACACTATATGTAGAACCCTCATTAGACGGGGTCGTTGAAACTTATGAGTACGTATAAAATGGCAAAATACACGGAACGCAAAATCACTTTGCAAGCGAATTTCCTGTCACGCTTCACTGTTTTTACTTTCTAACTTACCTTTCTCGAGACGTCACTTTGCCCAGTTGCCATTTTGAAATTTTATACTTACACAATCGCAATTTTTCTCTGAAGATATATTTAGATAAAAGGTACTATTAAAATAATTTTACATGCAATAAGCACTTGCAGAAACACAGAAGATGAAGTTATACCGACTAACAATGACGCAAATAGAAAAGTAAATGTGTGCGTCTTTCAGAATTCGCCAGTGATGTATAAAGTATAAACCTCTAACCTAGGTAATCAGTAAATTCACGTGTTTTTATGTTGGAAATAAAGCCATAATACGAAACTCTTACACCAAATTTGAAGTATAATTCTTAAAAATAATTCCGTACTTGATAAATATACAAAAAAAATTCATTTTAGGGAAAAGGTACAAATTTTACCCATTTTTAATCCTAGCTATAATAATTATGTTAAGCAATATGGTACTATTGATTTCTCAAGGCTAGCCGAACAACAAGAGTTGCGAAAGCGTCGCATTTAAATGCCTCAACTCTTTACATGTGGCATATTACCCCTAGACCGGAATTACCTTTGACAGCTTTTTTTGAAGTTATATTTCAAGATGGCGGACCTAAATGTGTCAACATGCCCCCGAGCATGTTTAGCGAACATCGGGAGATATAGAAAGCGTGTTGGTGTGCCAAAGAAAAATTTATGGTAGTGAAACTATCCTGAAATACATTTCATAAAATTCAATGGTCATAACAAAATATAATAGCAACTTAAAAAATACCTTTAATTTATTAGCCAGAAAAATTTTTGTTGGGACGAACAATGCCTCAAATATATTAAACATTTTGTTGGTACTCTAAAGCATTACGAACGTGGCACTATATTTCTGGTAGTATTTGTTAAACTAAAAATTGTAGTACAATAGATACATACATTAAAACAGAATTAATATGACACATTTTAAAAATCCATTCTATAGCACTAAGTATATGAATATCGGTTTTTGCTTAAACGACAGAAATCAGCCAGTAAATACTTCCTACAAACTAATCTTAACCTTATTGAGCTGATTCAACATTTATTATTTAACAAAATTTTTTTCTAAAGCCCAGAATTGACTTGATTTTCGACACTGAATTTTATTAAATACTGCCTATATGTTTAAAATTCACGAAACAGTTAATACTATAAAGTTTCCGCACATAATTCTGTGTATGGTACTACTAAAATTTCAACTTGAATCATTTTAAACCACACATTGTAACACTAAGAATACGTTTGTATAATTGTTTTTACTAAAACAACTGAAATCAGTCTATAAGATTTTCTTCGAACAAGCCTTAACCTTACTTAGTTGTTTAAAAATTATTATCATTTAATATTATTATATTTTAATGTTATTAGAAAAGTAAAAAAAATTCCATTCATGAGATTTGAATCATGTCCCTTAAGGTTAAAAGCGCGCTCTTACCCCCGTGCTATTAAGCCAATTGCAGAATTAGAAAGAGAATATGTATTATAAGCAATGTAGTGTCAGTTTTCTTAGGTATTTTAAAAATTGAGATTACTTTTTACTATGACTGTTTTAGTTTACCAAATATATTCCAGGTGGTTTCACTAACATGACGTTTCATTTGGCACACTAATACATTTGGTATGTACCCTAAAGTTTACGAAAGTGACTATATACGTGTTTATGTTGCTACACGCGTGTCCGCCACCTTTTTGTCACATTTCCGTCGATTAACTGTCGTTCCATTTTCATGAAATTACTCCTATAAAATGCCGAATACAAAGAGCTTAGATGTATATAACATCAAAATTTGTTAAGTGTACGTGCCTAAATGTTACAAACATACAAAATATAATTCACTTGAAATTAGAGAATTGAACATGTTAAGTTACAATTTTCCAGGTATGGAACCATTTATTTAGAATCAGTGTTCTTAAATTTTTTAAAATTTGATTTTTTTTCTATTTGTTTTAAGTCATTTGGAAGACTATTAGAAAGTTTAACTTAGCAGAATATACCCTTTCTCTGAAAGTATTTGTTTTGTGGTTTGCTCTGTTTTGGTAATTTTAGTAATAGGAATTTGAGGTAAATTTGGTGAGTTTTTTTTCTGATGCATAAGAAAGATCCAAAGATAAAATACAAGGAATATATCTTTAAATATTTAACAGTTCTCTACAGAGATACAGGTGTTAAAATTCTCACAGTGTAATTAAAATTTTGCTTGACTAATCGCACGTTTGCTCACACTAAAACTTATTTTCTGAATTTTCAAAAATGGGTAATACATACATATAAGTGGATTTATATGGATTTTTTTAAATAAATTATTTTTAAGGTAAGGTCTCACACGCTATGGTGATTTTTTTCATTTTCTCGTCACTATTATTTAAGGGATATTTATGTAAACTACACTATAGCTACTAACATTATACCTCTTTTGCATTTATAGTTTTGTCAGAAATATTTTCAAGAGATATTTACTAAGTGTCATATATATACATCGGCTATAAAGGGTGTAAAAAATCGTGCAAGTGGTTGTAATTTTTTTTAATTTGCGTAAATTTTTCCCAGCATACTATATCACAAATAGTATATACTTATTCGTTGAAATTTTTTTTGTGACAGAACGAAAGAGTGTCATAGTTTTAAATGTACAAAAATAGCCCTTGACAAATAGTAATGACAAGAAAAAAAAATATAACGTGAAATGTGGGACCCCGCCATAAAGTTCTAACAATAATAAAAAAAAAACATCGCAGTGGAAGAGCTCTACTTTAATAATATTCGTAATAAGATAAGGTAAAAAAAAAGGTCGGTTGGTTTTTTGAGTAAGGAATTGGTCACCGGAGGTGGGCTACATTAGCGAGAGGGGATGTTAGTGGGGTGGTTTGAGAGACCAGGACGTTTTTCCTGACTCAGCCCCTGTCGGGCGCGACAAATGGCCCCCCTGAGGGGCACGCAGTTCCTCTCACTATCGACCACCGGGGGCGCAGACACATAAATGCGGACCGTAAGGTCCAAGTTCCCGACCACCAGCATGGCTGAAAACTCTCCTGCTTCTTCCTTGAACCACCCTTCTTGTCCTGCACCGAACCTGCCTGCTTAATAAGCCTGTATGACTGAGCCCGTAGGGTTTTTCCCCCGTGTGTCTACGCAGGTTCAACCTTAACTAGTTACAGTCTAAGAGTTTTAAGATAAGGGGAGTTCGCTGTCTCGTGGCTGGCCAATCCCCGCACAAAGCACACGATGCATTCTGCCCCTCCTGCACGACTGAAACCCAGCGTGACTAGACGTATATAGGCACTGGCCTGAGACGCACTTACGAGTCACCTGAGAAGCATTCAGTCCTGTCCTAACCACCTATTTGCTGTTTCAACCCTGGATCTCTTACAGACCACCTTTTACTGGAGTACTATTTTCTCAACTCTAGTTCAATAATGGCTAGTAAATTGAGGATAGTTGAACACAACACTAGGCGATTTGAAAATGGACTAAATTACATGGGAGTAAAACTTTACAACCTAATATCACAGAAAATAACTAACATAAACGGTTTACCAGTATTAAAAAGAACAGTAAAACAAATACTTATAGAATATCCTACCTACTCTCTGAAGGAATTCTTTAATTTGAATGATAATAGAGAAATTGAACTGTTAATTTGTTGAAGGGACTTGTGATAACAGCTGCTTCATGTTTTGCATAAAGTATCGAGTATCACTTTACAGTTAAATTGTGTAACTTGCATCATATAAATATTAATGTCTGCACATACATATTTGTATGTAAAGGGAACTACATGTATAACGTGACATGTTCTATATCCCGGAGCCTTGGCTCCATGTGGGATCAACGGCACAAAAATACAAAATAAATAAATAAAATAAAATAAAACGATGGTCTAAATGAGGCCTACCGTGAGATACAGCGTGTGCCCATTGTGGATTGTCTGTGGAAAATATTTGGTTCATTCAAACCTGAGGTGTTAAATCATGGCTGGCCCAAGGGATAAGTAGGAATACGTGTTTGTATAAAGTATTTCCAATGTTACAAATTATATACTACTAAAAACAACTGTATTTGTTTTTCATGTCCTTACAATATCCATGCTTATAAGTAGAGGCAGGCATTTTTCGCGAAAAAAAATCTGAACGCCTGTTAAACTGCAACAAGGTTTACCCACGCCAGCGATTTCTTCCTTGAGATTGGCGGCCGTCTGCGAGAGAAGTCGTTGCCTTATTTGAACGAGCCACTCAGGACGCGTTTCCTTCCGCACTGATTTACTGTGATTGGTGTTGTAATAATCAACTTGTACCTGAATGAAACTCGCCCAATCACGAAACACAGACGATGCTACAGTGTTTTGTCTTTCAGCTGGTCTCGTAATCTTTTCGCGAAATTTGCATGGCCCTACTTATAAGTGATATTCAATAACTGTTAATAGATTAGAGGACATGTTCTTCTGATGTGTAAAATCAAATCTCTCGGTATACGGCAGTAGTTACGTGAATGCGACTGAAGTAGCATGGAAGGGAAACGTGTTAGTGCTGCCATCTGTGACGTATGGCGTGAACTAAAATTCACAAAGCCAAAAGGAAACTTTATACTATTAATTGTTTAATAACGAATTTTAACAAGATGGGCAGTATATACAAACACACACGTACCCAAAATTGCTTGTCGAAAATCAGATCCAAACCTGGGGGGTTCTCATTTTTTTCCCCAAGTCTTTTCGCTCTGATTGGAGCAGTTTTTCATAATATATTTTAAAATTTCGTTCTGCAAATCGAATGACTTAAATAGTCGACGTAGCTGCTCCGGTAACGAATTCTAGCGGTGGGTGTGGAAACTACGTGGGAAGTACAATTTGAGTGTAAAGTTATCACGCTCGGTAGTATTTAAATAATTAATTATACGATAAATTTCGTGTCGAACGTTTTGTATTATAAGTGTATTTGCAGCATAGGAATTTTGCTCGTTACCAACGGTAGATGTTACAATATCTCTGGCGAGTATAGTGAAATACTATTTTTAATAACAGCTTGTTTAATAAATTAAATACGATGACTCAGACGAAGTACGGATCTCGCTTCCAAAGGAACGTAGTTGGAGAGGAACGTCTTCACTGCTCGGCGGTCTGAGCGGTCTGAGCGTCTGAACGGTCTGAGCAGACACCAGCCCTAATGAAGGCAGCCAGGCTCGACAGCTGCGGTGCCCATTTCTTACCCGGCTCTTCAGCCCCGGGCGCTGGCAAGAAAAGAGGAGGGTGGGGGGGGGGGTTTGTCGTCTCACTTATCTTATCTGCGAGGAGGTACCGCTAAGTACCACCCCTCCCCCCTCTCCCATTGGGCGGGAGGCGGGGCCTGGAGGAGAATTTCGCCTCGGGCTGGATAGCGTAATTAATGTCTCCACCCCTCCCTTATTCCTTTCCCCCACCCCCACCACTTCTCTTTTGTGCCAGCCAACGATACGTCAGTACGCATACATACACCAGCTAGCCTGGATAACTTATTCCACCGTCGCTTTGGTTTTGGCTAAGTGACAATATTTAGATAAAAGTACATCTAGCTTAAACCTCATATTATTGTTATACATAAGTTACAACTTAACACAAATGTTTTAAAACTTAATCAAAATAAGAATATAATAAAACTAACTTATGTAATATAGTTTGTGATCTATAGTTTAACGTATCGAGTGTAAAATATTATTATTAAAATTTAACAAAAAATACGGAAAGTTATATGTAAAAATTTGTTATATAAAAATATGCTACGTAAAATTTTGTTATATATAAAACATCACGGTTACGCAGTACTTGGAGCGATTTCTGTAGTAGAAATAGTAGTCCCGGGATTCAAAATACAAGCGAGAACAAAAATGACTTGATGTAAGTTTTTGGACATACGCCATTGCTAAGAACTTTTTCTGTTGAATAAAAACTAAAAAAACAAAAATAAAGAAATAAATAAATAATAAAAAAAGACAAAAACCACAAAATTAAGCAAAAAATTGCTGTTGTCAACAAGGATATAAACACCACAAAATATTCCGTAACAGGAATATGGTCAACAAACAAAGAAAAACAAAGAAAAATGTACTAAGAGAACGAAAAAAAAAACCCAAAAATGATGACACAGAAATATTGAACCCAAAAAAATTCAGCACAATGGTTGAAACGAAACAAAAATACGACAAAACGAAAAGACGAAACAAACACAATAGTTTTCCAAAACAGAATAGAACAATAAAAAACCCCCACAAATGATGACAACACAAAAATATTGAATCCAAAATAATTCAGCACAACAGTTGAAACGAGACAAAAACACAACAAAAACGAAAAGACGAAACGAACACAATAGTTTTACCAAAACAGAAACAAGCGACGTTTCGGGAACTGCTATCTGCTCCCGTCCTCAGGCAGAGACACACATGGTCCGGAAACACAGGTGCGACTTAGCAATGGCGTATGTCCACAAACTTACATCCAGTCATGCACTCCCATTGCACAAATCTTTCAAAGATAACGAGAACAAAAATGTTTTAATAATTATATATATATTTTTTTAGATTTCCGTTTTGACGAGCATATTAATGGTCCTTTATACGAAAAAAAAAAAAACGACTAAATACAAGACAGCTGTTCGACTGAATAAACGTGTTACGCGATACCACTGTGCCTATCTAGAAGACACATTCGCTGCGCCTTATTACTAAAGCGTCAAAATAAGAGCATATAGCATGAGTGTCTCCGAACCACACACACATATGTATAATAGGATGAGTCATTTTACACATCAACGGATGTCGCGAGCAGAGCCAACGCAATGGCGATGCCAGCTGTGACGTTCCTAACGTTTGCAAAAAAGAAGGATGATCCTGCGATGGTCTAACATTGCCTTCCGCGGGATGAAGGTGAAAGGTACCTCGCCGACATCAAGTCATTCACGCAGGGAGAAGGTTTGAAAGGTTCCCTTACCGGTCGGGAAGCGAACCCGGGCCTCTGGGTCAGACCCCCCCCCCCACATCATTCGGTGGGCCCCGTTGCTAGAAGTCATGATGCCCCCCCCCCCTTTTTTTTCTAACAGAGATAAAAGGTGTTATTTTACTTTATGTATGTTGTTTCAGTTATATATTTTTTTAACCTTTTCACAATTATTTTTAAAACACATTAAAACTAGTTTTAAGTCAGTGTATCGATTGTCAACGTAAATTGATTTTGAATAATGGCAAATGAATGAGTGTAAGTGTTCTGCACTGTCAACATGGTGTCACGTCAATTGGTGGTGGTTTTGTGACTCACAGTTGTAGATTCAGACACGTTCTGTACGCACAGCATATTCCGATTAATATTACTCCGGTGTAATATTTCATCGGTAACTAAATTTAGGCCTTACTGTTTAATTGTTTACTATTATTTATTTTAAATTGTCTACTTTTTTGTTTTAAGCTTTTTTTTTCTTTCCTTCGCAGGCCCCCTAGACCCATGGGCCCCGTTGCCATAGCAACGGTAGCACCGGCCATGTGGGGGCCCTGCTCTGTGTACACCAGCCAGACACGCCAGCCACTGCACCGAGCGGGCGGACGAACACAATACAACATGTCCACAAGATAATGCCCCAGTTACAAATTTTAATAGCATCAAAAATTCAGGCGTTGTAGACCGTTAATTCAAGGTCACAAAAATTAAAAGAGTAACTCAAACAGTTTCGGATGAGTGATTTTCGCGAAGCACCGCTTTGTTGTTTTCTCTCGCATTGCAGCGCCACCTGCACGAAATGGCCGACTCCTGAGGGTGAAGCGTTCTTTGCGTTCTGCAATTTCCTGAGAGTGAATCTGTAATATTCCTTATTGGATTCTCCTTGTACGAGAGCAGTTCAACGTTCAAATGCTCGACCATGGATTTGCCGTAATGGTCGAGACGATAGAGCTGTTTTTCGCTGTCCTCCACGCTCACGTGGCATAACGCCATGCGATTTTTTTTTATCCTTTGGGGCTTTATAAAAGATCGTGTCTACATTGCGCCGCTACCTAATGATTAGAGACCGGAAAAATTCGCGGATTAATTTCGTGATAGGCTAGAATCCAAAAACGTTTGCCTTTTTACTGCATCATTGATTGGGCCACAGTTTATCTGAATGATACTCGGCCAATGAAAAAACCTTTAACAAAAGAAGTATCGAATCACTAACGTCCCAGTAAACAGGTGTCACAAGTCAGTAGCCAATGAGCAGATGTAGCCTATATTTCCCGCGTGCATAGAGGGTCATGAAGTATATAATATAGGTCATTAAAATCGCGAATTCTTCCGGTCTCTACTAATGATTTGCCAGAGTTGAGTCACGGAATTGAAGAGGCTGTTGCAGCGCTAACCCCGGGTCCCCTGGCATCGCCGCAAACCCGCCGGGCAGATCGCCTGCGCACCCCGCAACCCGGCGAGCGCGCTCGATTGTCGGGTTGCCTGCCCGCAGAGCTGGCAGATTTCTCCAATAAATAATAAAGGCATTATTTCTATTGCTTCATTCCTATATGTAATCCCTGTTAGGGTATAATAGGAGATTTATCAATCTAGTAATATTTTATCTTCAAATCATATAATCTTTATATTAACTTATTTTCAAAAGGTTTATCGGGGTTAGTGAGAGATTATATTGACTTGTCCCCATAGTTAATGTTATATGCATATTATATATCTTCATGTAAGATTAATTTCCTCTATCCAAATAAATGTTAAAGTAAACATAATAAATAATATTAAACAAAAATTTTCTTCTTTCTTCAGAATCTTCTGAATATATACCATCACCAAAAATTATAATAAATATTTTTTTCTTCACCGCAGAGCTGGCAGGCGCCATCGACACACCGAGCCTCGGGCCGGAGGCGATCTGGAGACGCTGGAGCGCTAGGGGCGACACTTACCGGCGCAATAGCCACTGCATCACCTCTAAGCGCGAGGCGGCTCGCCTCTGTGGGATTTTCATCAGTGACATTATCACGTCATGACGTATTAGTAGGTTCAAAACAAATGCGATACGTGAATATATGATCCTGTATTACAAAAATGATTCCCAACTTGTGTAACTAAAAGATTGATGTTTTACCCTTTTTTTTGACAATATATATTATACATCCATACTAATATTATAAATTTGAAAGTGTGTTTGTCTGTTTGTTCTTCTTTCTCGCATCTACGAAGTAACTCATCGACATTATTATTTTTTTGCATATACGTAGAGAGTTTATGGGCCGAAAAGTGACAGAGACTACATATAATTATGAAATTGAATCCCTAAAAGAGTGAATAATGGGTAAATCATAGGAGGTAGGTCACTGACACAAAATCAGCGAGTTGGCGTCATTTCTCTATGTCCGCGACACGGTCATTTAGTAAAGTTCATGCAACTTGCTTGACGAAAGACACCCGCTTAGTGAAGCTCACGGCTGCTAGTTTAATTAACGGAAAATAAATAGTGTGGTTAAAACCGCCTAATGCCTCCCGTGAATCTGTAATAAAGTGCACTGGTTCATGTGTCGTCTATAGCCACTCAACGAAATACGATCTGCTTATTATGAGAAAGGAACTTTTAACTGTCTGTTATCGTGTTGTCGGGACCAGCCTGCGTAGATCGGCGTAACTAGGACACTATTGTTCATGCATAAAAAATTATTCTGAAAACACACATCTTTGCCCATTTTTACTTTTAATAAAAAAAAGTTAAAAAACGAAACACGGAAACAGAACCATTCATCCGTCCTAAACGTAGTCTTATATTATTTTCGTAGGTTGACCCCACTGGGATATACTGAGAAATGTTCTAATCACATTTTGTTTTCATCTTATTAAGCTCTGCACAACACGTGTGTGCCCGGGTAGGCTGCGGTCATGAGCTCAAAAAAAAATTGACGGGGGATCCGTGGATGATAACGCGTGACGGATGTTCGTCATTTCGAACTCTCGAGAACATTTCAAGAAGTGTGGGTGCCCCCTTCCCCGGACCGCCTGCGCGAGCCGTTCCTGCTACCTGTTGGCAACACTGGTGTCCACGAGGCCGGCCCTAATGAAGGGCTGTGTGTTCTCCGCCGCTCCGGCGTGAGGGAGGGGGGGGGGGGGTCCATCGTCCCACCAGCCCCTCTCACCCCCCCCCCAGGTCCATGGACGCTCTCGTTAGCAGCGGCTCTTGCCGCGTGTAGCCGCCGGGAGTACCCCATTACCCCCCACCACCTCAATCCCCTGATCACCAAAATGGTGGCGCACGGACCCCCCGTCCCTCCCCGACGTGTCACAACTCTACTGATTTTTAAAAATTTTTTTTTGACGTGACAACGTCTAATAAATCGATGTACGCCGGCTGCACGCAAGAAAAAAGTGTCCCGTCGCGCACATTGTTTCCGTTACGCTGTGTCCCGTTACGCTCGTTGTACGCTTGCGCCGCATCTATCTCTCTCTCTCTTGCACTTGAACTGTTTACAAAGTGAAGTGAAAAGTTAATGTGTTTTTTCTTTGCTTATTACAACAACAATTTCGGCAATAAATGTTAATTATTCTTGCATTTTAAAAAATCTGATTACTAGTATAATTTCAAGTAATCATTCTTTTAGTATTAAAATAAAAATGATTCAATTTTATTCATAAAAGTATGCAATAATTTCATCAATGTTTTGTTATGACGTTGTCACGTTAAACTATCGTCCGTAGACCGACTTTACAGACAACCAATTTTTTTTCTACTTCTACGATTGAAGTACGTTGATTTTCTCGTGCTTCCGAAGTCTTTGGGCTCCATCGGACCCCTCAGGGGTGGAAGGGGGGTTAATTTTGTAATGACTCCATCCTAACGAATAGTCATTACATAGGGGCAGGCATTTTTCGCGAGTAAATCTGAACGTCTATTAGATTGAAACAAGTTATACCCACACCAGCGGTTTCTACTTTGTGATTGGCGGACGTCTGCGAGAGAAGTAGTTGCCTTATTTGACCTGAGCCACTCAGGACGTGTTTTCTTCCGCACTGAATCGCTGTGATTGGTGTTGTAACAATCGATATTGCCCTGAAAGAAGCTCACCCAATCACTAGACACAGATTATGTACAGTGTTTTAACTTTCAGCTATTCTCGGAATCTTTTCGCGAAATATGCATGCCCCTAGTCATTAGTAATGGAAATTTGAAGACAATTGGTATATCAAGCACCTTATTTTTCATTAAAATTAATTGTTTTCTTTACTACTTCTTTCTTATTTTAAGCTTAGTAAAAATAATTATTTCGCATTTTAACAAATTACTTAAATTTTAATAACAGAAGCGTGATTTTTCCGTGTCATTACTTTTATTTCACAGCTATTTCTTAAATTTTAGCTTGACAACTCCATTGCATTTTTTGTTATTCCACAAATATTTTTAATACTTTCACATGGTGTAAAAAACTCTCAAGACTTCGTGAGTGAATATATCTGTTGAAAAAAATTGTCGCAAGACAAAAAATGCAAGGGAGGTATCGAGTTAAAATTTTAGAATTAGTAATTAGACATCACATAGCGACTCCAATTTAGCCGGTAGAGATTCATCAGCTCCAGGGAACTTCAGAAAATAAGTATTTTAGCAAGCATCTTTCAAAACGGTACAGCGTGAACATTTTCAAGGTCGGCACATACGCCTCCCGACCAACCAAAATTATGCGGAAATGTTGGAGGTTGATCCGATAGCTACATGTTGAAGAGGGCAATCAATATTTACACGAGTTCAACACATAGCTCAGTGCGATTCACTCCACGTTGAGCATCGAGCACGTTGAGCATCGATCGAGATCCACTTGCTGTTGAATCTGACTTCCAAGCATTATACAGCATTGGAGCTGAATTTCCGTACTAACGCCAGACTCTCAAGCCTGGATGATTTCGTTACATACAACTGACACCCTTCACATAATCATATAATTTTTTTAACTAAACAATTCTTGCTTTCGAAATAATTTGGTTTTTCTTCAGTGGCCAAATTCCACTAATCCTTTAAAAAAAAAAAAAACAATTTTCACGAAAATTTGGAAAGACTTGCATGTATCTATAAATTAATGTAACACTACAATGTAATAAAAAAACTATTGGTTAAATTGGTGGATGAATCTTCGGGAAAAAAATTATACAGAGACAATTAGTAAAAATCCCTAATCTGATATTGATTTTCCTGACCATTTTGTTGAGATGGACTTCGGCCCTTTTTATTCCAACGTAAAGAAATATGAAGGTATAAATCTACCTCCGCCTGTAAGCTCTGCCGAAAGGGATTTCAATCCTTTTATCTCTCACATGAATTGACCGCTGTTAAAAATGGATTATATATGATGCGAGACTTGAATGCTTACACAATTATTAGAGACCGGAAAAACTCGTGATTTCAATTACCTATAGGATAGACTCCATGATCTTCTATGCACGCGAGAAAATTACACCTGCTCATTGGCTACTGACTCGTGACACCTGTTAACTGGGATGCTAGTGATTCGATACTTCTTTTGTTAAAGGTTTTTCATTGGCCGAGTATCGTTCAGATAAACTGTGGCCCAGTCACGGATGCAGTAAAAAGGCAAACGTTTTTGGATTCTAGACTATCACGAAATGAATCCGCGTATTTTTCCGGTCTCTGACAATTATCTGGCAACAGGCTTGCATTTACAATCATTTAACTGCTACTGGCTGTTGCGAAGTAAAAATATTTAAATTAACGTCATGACTCTAATGTAGACGCGCAATATTCAAACAGATCATAACGAAGAGTATTTTTTTTACAGTCCTGGTTGATGTTCGGTCAATAATTACTAACAGTGGCTTCCTTGTAAAATTTATCAGTGTCAGATTCAGGTTATGGTGGAAATATATGTAGTAAGTTGAAATGAAAAAAGTAAAAGATAGCTTACGACAAAAAAAGGCTGAATATAAAAAATTCGCTAGGGGCCTGACTGTTCAGACCTTGGTAAGATAACAATGCCACTCTACAATAACACACCTTCAATTATACGGTATTTACTTGGTGAACTATTTTAAGAGAAGAGTTCCTGACCAAACGTAATTGATAGGTTCTCGTTTCCACATAACGAAACGTATGCAAATCGACATAAATGATTGACTTCATAATTATCTCGTTTGGAGCTAGCTCCCACGCGAAATACACAACAGAGGAAATGAGAGGTAACTGAATGAGGACAATGTAGGTCACAGAAAACATCACGTCTACTCATAGATAATTGGAAGCTGAGCAATGATAATGGAATAAGAATTTTCTCTGTCTCTTTAAAAGTACAAAAAAGTAAAAAAAAAAGCAACTGAATACTCAATGAAGACTTCGACGAGGATACGAAAAAAACACCATTGGAAACCACAAAATTGATAACTAATATATGTAGTTAGTGAAGTAATATATTGTTTTTCTTATAAGTTTGAACACAACGTTAAGTAAGTTTATAAAAATAATGACGGTTAGGACCATGCATATTTGACGAAAAGATTCCGAGGCCAGCTGAAAGTTAAAAACACTGTAGCATCGTCTGTGTCACGTGATTGGGTGAGTTTCTTTCAGGTCAATATCGATTGTTACAACGCCAATCACAGCGAGTCTGTGCGGAAGCAAACACGTCCTGAGTTGCTCGGGTCAAACAAGGCAACGACTTCTCTCGCAGACGTCCGCCAATCACAAGGAAGAAACCGCTGGTGTGAGTATAACTTGTTGCAGTCTAATAGGCGTTCAGATATATTCGCGAAAAATGCCTGCCCCTAATGATGGTTTTTTTGTCAATTGTATATTTCATAACCAAAAACATTTTTTGTTTCTTAATTCTTATCTACAATCAGGCATAGGACTATTACACGTAAACCCTCAGAAATTGACTGAATACTCAAAATTTATAATTATACAAAATTTAAAAATACAAATATATGTATATATAGTTTTACTTGACTAAAACTAATATGGGATATGATATGACGTACAGCACAACTGAAATATTCGTGGCACAAGAAGCATTCGAGGGAATGGCGGAGTTAAGTATGAGTTGCACCCTTGCTGGAACTGCTTGGGCATTCATTCAGAGTACAGACATTCATAAGTAGAGACTGGAACAATTCGCGCTTTCGATGACCTCTAGGATAGACTCCACAACCCCCTACATACTCAGGCAAATGCCACCTGCTCATTGGCTATTAACTCGTTAGACCTGTCAACTGGGACGCTTGCGATTCGATACTCTTTTTGGTTGAAGTTTTTCCATTGGCTCAAAGTCCTCCAGATAAACTGTGAGCCAATCACAGAAGAAATATAAAGGTACAGTTGTTTTGAACTCTAACATATCGTGAAATCAATCAGTAAATTTTTTCCGGTCTCTATTCATAAGTACTCGAACCACAAACAAAAAAGTTTTAAATTTCTGAGTACATTAGATTTACGAGTATTGCCGAACAAATATTGACGTATGAATGATAGAATAATTCTCGCTTGATGCATTTAAAAAAGTAGTTTTTTTTATCGGATATTGATAATGTTTTAAACTATTTTTATATCTTAGTTAAATATGAAAATAACTGAAAAAATCAGTCTCACATTTGTATTAAGTAGGTCCCTTTTTGTGCTTAATTATAAAGGTAAATAAGTCCTGTAAATTATTATATGAAAAATGAAAATTAGAAACAGGCATTTCTTTATATAAAATTGAGGTTCGAAACACCGTTTTAAACAATTTGAAAATGAAAGTAATTGAACTGAGAGACAAAACGCGAGAAAGAGCATTATAATTGAGAAGTACCTATACCTTCCTTAACATATAATTACTTAAAATAATGCCGAGCTAGATAAATATACACTCAAATAGTTGTTTTCAACTACATTTCTGGACGCGAATTACAGGTATTTTTCGCACCTGATACTAGAATTCTTTTCCAGAGCAGCTAATAAATAATTTAATTACCAGACCGATGCAAGCCAGTATTACTTAATAAAACTACAAAAATCAAAGATTTGGACTTGATTTTCGACAATGATTTTTTTTAAATATTGCCCATTACGTTACAATGTATGAAACAGTTAATAACAATACGTTTCCTCTTGGCTTTGTGAACTTTAAGTTCGTGCCAACCACCTCAGATAGCGGCAGTGCGGTTTAACATATCCGTCACACGTGACTTCCGTTTCATTCACGAAATTACTCCTTTCAAATAGCGCATACCGAGAAATAAATTGTTACATTTTTTTATTATAATTATTTGAGTGCCTACCATCAGTCAGAGCCTTTAACAGGTGGACACTTAACAAATATTACAAAAAAAAAACATAACATACACAAAACACAATAATAACGCAACAATAAAATGGGAACACAAACATAAACAGATGACAAAAAAGACACTTAAAAAATATAGTAACTAAATTTGTCAATTTTAAATTAATTCATTATCAATGAAATAACAATAATACATTATTTACATCAGAAATTATCTTAACTGCAAGAAAATTAAGAATTCAAAATGTCTTTCATTGAGATTTTTGCCCTTATGAAAAGGTCTAAATCATTCAAAATATCATTACAATTATCAGTACACCGTTTTGATAGCTCATTTTTTATGTGATACGTATATATATAAATATTAAAAAATAAGAAACTTTCATAATTTTATACTTCCTGTAATGTCACGTAATATTCAGCCAGGGTACGAAAATAACATAAAAAAAAAACTCCGCAGAAACGAAGCATACAAGATGCTGTTTGTGTGTGTTAAGAGAAAAAAAACATACTGCAGACGAGTGCGTATCCTCGGCGGAGGAGCTCTGGGGAACAAAGTCATTATCGGAGGGGATAATGAAGGGCCTAGCCGAAGTCATTTCTGCGCAAGCTTGCGCAAGCGTGGTGCCTACCGCGTAAAAAAAAAACTTTTTTTTTTCACTAATGGACCCCCATCAGGAAGGGACCCGGATAAAACCCCTCCCTCCCCACCAAGCCAGAACACCAAAGTTCTGAGGGCTCGAGGCCTTTCATTACCGTCGGGGGGTTTATGACGTCATTTCGAGAGCATCGCTCGGCGCTAATACTTCACCTACTCCTAGGGTAGAAAAAAAATGGGGGGGGGGGGAGGAGATGAAAAAAAAATAACGTATAGTAGTAGGAACTCGGCTGAAGTTGTAAGGAAGTTGCGAGCCTCTCTGTTTCGCTCGCCAGGCTTCCATTTTTTTTACGATCGGTTCCAGAGAAGCACCGCTACTCCACGATATTACAACAACTTGGTTGAAGAATACTCCTCACTAACTGGGAAGTTTCTCTCGCCAAAATGCTTCAGATTGATTTACGCGCTTGGATGAACACTTCTCTTTCGGGGGGAGAAAAAATTTTCTTTTGAGTTGACGATGGGTTTTGGGGGTACTATGATCCATGAAACGGAAAAAAAAAAACTATGTTAACATTTTGCGGAAGTCGCACCATGGTAACGGCTACAATAGTTAGTCTTTCTTCGAAATAAATAAAAATAATAATAAATAAAGTGTATTGACAGTGCACAGAAATTGTATCGGCACATGCTAAAAGGGCCTCAGTCCAAGCAACCTAGTTATGAGAAAAACTAATAAATCTATCTCTAAGCAACTTTTTTTGCGTACGTTATGAATTTCCCTAGCTAATATTAGCTTAAACGCGCGTGTGACCCAATCCCTTTTAGCATAGATAGTTGAAGCTATCCTGTAACATGCGATTTTAATGTTTAACTCACTTTGCCATTTTTTTTTGTGACTGAGGCCCTTTTAGCATGAGCCGATTCAATTAAAAAAAAAGGTCTGAAAAGGGTAATAATCAAAAGAAATTGTTTCTGTTTGCCAATATTACAACTACCTTAAAAACTCAAAATTTAACCAACTTCGAAAGGTTATTTGCGGCATGGATAGGATGGTGTTTTTTATCTGTTCGGGTGTTTTTTTTATGATGTGAGAGGGTCGCGAGGAAAGAGAAGGATGCTTTCTTTATTTACACCTCGCGATAGTTTTACCATATGATATGTATTGCCAAGAAAAATATATTCCTGAGGGATCTTCATAGATTTGCGGTAAATTTGCGGGTTATTTTAGAAAATTTACGGCACCTAGTTAAAATATTTTGAACATGAATCAACAATAACAATATTATTATATTAACAAACCATTCATTTTTGACGTGACAACGTCTAATAAATCGATGAACGCCGGCTGCACGCACGAAAAAGTGTCCCGTTACGCACATTGTCCCGTTTCGCTGTGTCCCGTTACGCTAATTTTATATTGCTCTTTGCTAACCTGAACCTCCTAGCATTGCGACCTAGTTCGTGGCGTAATTCTGTTTTCTTGCATTTCAATGTAACATTTTCATTGCTCTTTGCTAACCCGTTCCTCCTAGCATTGCTGCAGAGTCCGTGGTGCAAATATATTATTTTTGACTGCATCTTGGTGTTGGGTAAGCCATTTTCCTTCACATTATCCTTGAAACACTCCCATTCGTTTCCTACTTTTCCTTTCATCGTCCTATCCTTAACAGAATAACATAGATTGGAAGAAGTTAAATAGCAAACATGCATAAAAGTTATAGGTAGTTAAAATAATCTTTTCGTTAAAGTAGTAAACATATTTGAACTAATGAGTGCAAATAAAAGTAAATTTATCAATTAAATTGTGGATTTCATTTCACTCCTTATTTGTATCCATACAAAATAGTGATAATTCAATAAAAATGATTAAATTTCATTCATAAATGTATGCAATCATTTCATCAATGTTTTTTTATGACGTTGTCAGGTTAAACTATCGTCCGTAAACCGACTTTACAGACAACCAATTTTTTTTTTTCAATTATAGAGCTAAAACCTTTTGTTTCCCTTCCACGCTTTATGTTTTACCCTGTTTGCAACAAAAAAATAAAATAAACTCGAAGGTTGGAATCAGGAGTAGTTTTCATACGAATATCCAGTTATCTGAGATTACGAAGAGAACACACTTCGTTTATTTCAGGTCAGTTCTTAGTTTGAAAACAAAAAAAAAAAATCCGTAATCCGCAATTGCCGGCAGTCTGCCGGAGCCGAGAAGGACGAGAAAGTCACGTTTGGTTCTCCAACGTCGGGAACAATCCAGGGAGATGTCACACGACGGCTGCAATCTCCCTCCTCCGTCCGAACCTTACCCCCACTCCTATCCCCCGCCCCCTTTTCACCCTTTCACGCTCCGGGAAAACTGATTTATTCATGAAATCCATAACTTTTCCCGGGGCTGTGTTTCAAATTACCATTTAGTCCGCAGCAGCAACAACAAGAGACACTCTGGCAGATACACTTCGCCCCCTTCGCAATCTCGCCGGGTGTCTTCTGGGATTGTCTCCGCCTCGTGGAGGGGTGACGGAGGGAGTGGAGGGGTGGGTGGATGGAGGGGGGGAGATGCAGAAAACAGTCTCCCCGCTCGTTCGTTAGTCGTCGGGACTCGACTCCCCCCCCCCCCCCCGGCGTGAGAGAGCAAGGGCGGTGTGCAAGTTCGCAATTGGTTTCCCAGTCGAGCCACCGGGAGCGCTAACGTCGTTAAAGAGTGCGCCCCCCCCCCCCAGCACCACGGGAAGTTTCGCGGGAAAGGGGGGTAAGATAGGGGGTGGGGATGAAGCAAACAAACACTCGCTTATCAATGCGAGCAGTCCGTATCCGAACACAGGCCTGACTGAAGTTTGTCTCCCCACCATCTCATCCACTCTCTCAGAGTTTTTAATTTTTTTTTTTTTTTTTCGCCGTCTGAAAATGTCGGCGTATGTTTTGAATATTGGTCAACTTGATTGAACGGCGCGAAGTGGCAGTACTTCTTATGTTTGGTGGATGTCGACATAGTGCATGCAACCCGTCTACTGAATTTAACCTCGTAGCACTCATGCGAAATGATAAAAAAAATTGATTGTCTGTAAAGTCGGTTTACGGGCGGCAGTTTAACGTGACAACGTCATAATAAAACATAGATGAAATGATTGCATACTTTTATGAATAAAATTTAATAATTTTTATTTTAATAATAAAATAATAAATTCTTGAAATTATACTAGTAATCAGATTTTTAAAATGCAAGAATAATTAACCTTTATTGCCGAAATTGTTGTTGTAATAAGCAATGAAAACTACATTAACTTTTAACTTCAATTTATAAACAGTCGACGAAACAGTTCACGTGTAGATGAATTGTAATTAATTTTAAAAACTGGTGTTTAGCTATAAAGTTTATATATAATTATGAAAAAGTTTTCATATAAATAAACTGTAATCAAATATCTATCATCAATTATATGAATCATCATAATTTTTTAGTCAATTGTAACATAACCTTTTATTACTGCCCTCGCCGACAGCGTAACGGAACACAGCGTAACGGAACAATGAGCGTAACGGGAAACAGTGTAACGGAAAAATGTGCGTAACGGGACACTTTTTCGTGCGTGCACAGGCGTTCATCGATGTATTAGACGTTGTCACGTCAAACATTTTTCTACGTTAATTAAATATACTTACTTAATTACTGATGTACACCCATCATAGTAAAACCTCAAGAATGCACAAAAAATATGAATACGTAAACACTCAGCGAAATAAAAGCTAAAATCAGCTGATGACAAATAACGTTAAATGCCTAGACAGCACAGGACATGAAGTCAGAAATTTAATCAGACAAAAATTACAACACAAACCAACACAATGGGCTGACAACCACGAGACCGTTGCAACACGAACAGTAAATAATAACAAACAACATTCTTGGACAACACAGCAACGGACAGACGAACCAACATCACTACTTAACGGATATTCCGAGCAAAACAATGACAACAGCACAGTAGGCTTTCTACGAAAAAAAAACCTTTGTTCTAACCACATATTGAGTATAACTAGTTCTTGATTCCGCATTTGTTATTGTCATAACACATTTAATTATTTACCTTAATTGTTAATTTGGGGGAATACAGTTTTTCTTCATGACCTTAGTGGAAGATGTACGGGTTTTATATTAAATGTTATCCTTTCGGTTATACAGCATATGTCGCAATTCGCGGCACACATTCTAACTACAGAAACTTCTGAACCCAATAAAGAAAAATATGTATTAGACTTGAGGACTCAAAGTTATTAATAATATATATAATATTATTATTTCAAAATACTTAAATACAAAAATTACCACGAACTAAATCAAAATAATAATAATAAAAATAATGATAAAATTAACAAAATCCAAACAGTGATTTATTGAACAGGACCGCAAATGTGTAAACGTAATTCGTTTTTGTAATAACATCGCATTTAAAAAGCGTATTAATTAAATTGGTTTTTCGGAAATTGCAGGGCAATAACGTTAACAATCTCTAATGTGGTGTAACGTAATTTTTTTTTTAAGGGGGGGGGGGTAAAGGGGGGTGGTTGTAGTAAACAAATCTCACTTTCAACGTAAGCCGGCGACCATATCCAATTTATTACCGCGGAAGGGTTGACATTACAATGACTGCGCATCAGCATTGCGAGGCGTTCGATTTGCGGTCAGCAAACCACCCTCCATAAAACACACACACACATTTTTTCTCCCTCTGCCCCCTTCACCCCCCCCCCCCTTCCCCCACAAGAGCCAGTTGCAAGAAGGCGAGGGTTTGGGTAGTCGGTCCAGGCTGATGCGTTCCCAATAACTGATCGCCGGGGATCGATTTCGGAATGTTTACTCCCCTACCGCCCCCCCTCCCCCTCCCCCCCCTGGGTTGCAGTCCCTGCGGTGCCAGCAGGGCCATCAGCCCCCATCTGCCCCCTCTACTAGACCCCCTTCCCCCCGCTGCTATCGTCGCCGGGAGAGAGAGGAATTGAATCTGCCGCAACACGAACGGGCTGCTTCACTGTCCGGTGCCAACTCTCCCCTCTCTCTTCCCCCACTCCACTCTTTCCCCTACCCCCCCCCCCACCCGTGGAACAACGAGAGGGCGCACGGACGGCAGTGCTTGCAGGGAAACACCGACGGGCGAAAAAGGCCTTTTAGCGAAATTACACTGTTAGAAATTTTTTTTTTCCCAGTCGATTCACGGGATTTTTTTTTTTTCAAGCGAAGAACTAACCTGAAATAAACTATCGTAATCTCAGATCTTCGTAGAGACTACTCCTGATTCCAACCTTCGAGTTATTTTTTTTTTTTTTTCCCCCGTTGTAAACAGAGTAAATCATAAAAAGGTGGAATGGAAACATAAGTTTTTTTTTACCGTGTATTAAAAAAAAATGTATAAATGATTTGTTAATATAAGATCGTTCGAAATTTTTTTAACTCAGTGCCGTAAATTTTCGAAGATAAACCGCCATCTTACAAAGATCCCTGAATAATTTGTAACAGGATCATCTTCGTAAATTTAAAGTGAAATTTTCTAACAGGGATATTTTTCTTGGCAATACAGATCATGTGGTACAACTGTAACGACGTGTAAATAAAGCTTTCAAATAGCAATAATCGTGTGCTAGTGGTTAAGGATCAGTCTTACATGCCATGTTGATTCCACCCCCCCCCCTCTTTTCCCATATTTTTCTTCATTACTATTATGTGAGGGCTATTTCTGTTCTGAAATTTCCACGTGATGCCTCTTTTGCATTTGCTGTTCTGCAACAAATATTTTCAACAAATATTTACAGTGGGTGTAAAAGGTCGCGAAAGTGATAATAATTTACGAATCATTCTGAGTTGGACACAACCGGCAGTAATTTTGGCGATCTTGACCACGGCCATAGTCAAATTGTGTAAACTCTGTGCCCTCCCGCTCAGAACACCCAGTTTTTTGTTTCTTGTCTTCTGATGTAGCAGGATCGTCGGATGCAAAAACTCTTCATTGATTCCATATGACATTTTCCTCGTTCCAAAAGTGGTCACACCGCGCTTCTGGTACGCATTGATGTATATTCAAAATTTGTTTTGGCTGATCCCTCTCAGGAAAGCCACAGAAACCACTACCACCATTTATACATTGCAAAACAATATTTTCAAGATTCCTGGTCCACCAGCTATGATCGTGTCTGATAATGGTACACAAATTTACATCTAAATCATTTAGAGGGACGTGTGTTTCTCTCATGGCATTCAGCACGTCGCTACGTCTCCCTATTATACACAGAGTCCTCGCCTCGCAGAGAATTTCAACATCCTGAGCCCATAGCGTAACATGTGCTGGCACAGGATACACGGGACAGCAATCTGGTGTGGTTACAGATGGCTAGGGACCGGAAAAATTCGCGGATTCAATGACCTCTACGATAGCCTCCAATATCCTCTGCACTTCTCAAGTAAACACGCGAGTTCACTGGTTACAAAATTGTGAGTCTTCTCCACTGGGTAGCTTGTGATTCGACGCTTCTTTGGTCGATAGTCTCTCATTGGCCCAGAGAGCTCCTGTTAAACCGCGATCCAATAGAAGAACCAGCAGAATTATACACATGTTTGAATTTCAGCCTATCACGAAATGAATCCGCAAATTTTTCCGGTCTCTACAGATGGCATTTAATTGTGCCCGCCACGAAGGAAACCAAAAAACAAAATGCATTTCAAATCATGTTCACTTATCAGCTGGACACCCCTCTTTCAAACGTTGTAAACTTTCTATTCTTCTCCTTGCCGTGACCAGTCCGCATATCGAAGCTTGTGGCGCCTTTGCGAACTAGCGGCGCTAGTGGTCGACACACCCTGGTTGGGAGTTTCGTAAATAATAGAATGCTATTCGTAATTCTGTCACATTTTTGAAACTTCGTCTACAGGTTATGATTTTACGTTTATTTAGGAGCGTCGTATGTGTTCAATGCGTAACAATTATTTGTAATTTTGCTGCATTTGCCAGTTAAAGCTGAAGTGGTGAGAATGCTGCCCAAACGAACACATTTATGGCAAATTGCATGCTTCTTGTCACACATTATCTGTCATACAAACTATCTAAATATTATTATTATGACATCTTGTCAGAACATTATTTTACTCGAGAAAATAACAAACACGTACAAAAAAACATTGTGCAGTACCTCAAACCGCAAATTAATATAGCCAAAACTTACTCAGTTTTAAGGAAGAAACATTGGGGGAAAAATAGTAGAAAAGCTATATTAAGGTTATATCTTTTTGAGACCGACGATATTACAGTAGTTCACGTTTAAGTTAAGCTGTACTTGTGTTAAATAGCTTAAAAGTATTAATGTTAAGTTCTATTGAATTTTGTAAGGGTTAGATAAAATTATTTTTAACGATATAAAATTTACCAATAGTTAGCATATCTCAGACACTGAATTAGAAAAAAAAATGAATGAGTGACTTATATATATATACGAGTTAAAGCATTTGAGTAAAAATAAAGGATAAAAAGTTATATTAGAAACACCCGAAGTATTAAGTATTCGAAAAAAAACCTCGAGGAAAAAGATTTTCGTTAGAGATACACTCGAAAATTTGCTTTGGGCTATCAAAAATGATCTTTATCAGCTTCAGTTAAATACAAAAAAAGTTTGCAATGTTTTACAACATGTAATGTACATATAATTAGTAATAGCAAGTTTTGTTGTAATAAATATTTTTATTGAAATAAAAATTTATTTGTTAATGTTTCGGAGGTTTGTGGGGGGGGGGGGGGAAGAGGTGGTTGAAAGAAAAAAAAATAAATAAATTTAACGTGGCGGCGGCAACAGAACTGTTTTCTCAGTGCAGGCCAGTACATCTGCAGCAACATCTGCAACGTCGCAGTAGACTTGTCGAGAACTGTACCGCGGGGAAGGACCTGGTGGGGAAGAGTGAAGGGAGAAGGCAATAGGAGGGGGAGAGTAAAATGGGGGGGGGGAGGGTTAGGAGTGGCAATCTATATTTTCATTAAAATTCGTTACGTGATTGCTTGTAACGCTGCCAGTGGATAAGAAAATTGCAGGCGATAATCGAGGCCGTCTGATACGAGAGTGTATAAGTCGCATGTAGGCGGGAGAAGAGGAAGATAGCTGGTTTGGGGGGTTGGAGGCGGAAATTGAGTTTCGCCAGCGGTGCTTCTATATGTGTATATATATATGTTATACATATATACGGAGACAGAGAGCGAGAGAGAGAGAGAGAGAGAGAGAGAGAGAGAGAGAGAGAGACATGACCATACGCGTGGAGTATCACTGGGTGTACGGAAATATTCCCAGCGTCTCTTCAACCGTATAGCTCTACACTACAACAAAAATTTCTAAATTTTGCAAAAAAAAAAAATAGTATTTTTAATACACAATCTCAGACGTTTTGACTTGACCATTCCAAATTTCTCGCCAACACTATCATAATTAAAGGCTTTCAATCTAAAGTTATAGCGATACTTCTTACATGTGTATGTTTCTTCTCAAATTTTCTCACTCAAGATTCCAATTATTGCCTAATAGTGGGAAAAAAGTCACGCAAGAGATTATAATCATTAATTACTCCCGTGATCTTTATCATATTGAAAATGTCACTCTGTAAGTATGACCCAATCACAGATGCAAGTGATCTATGGTCATAAATTAACGGGAAAATTCCATCAAATTATGGCCATAACATGAACATGAAATTTCCAACTCGACGCGAGAGACTGACACCTAAAAAATTTCTATAAAATATATTTTCTTGTGAATCTAGAAAGAAAAGTATCAGGTTTGCAATTCATTGCTATGGGGTGCGTAAAAAATAATGCTTTGCCAGAATAATTAAAGTTATGCCACAGTTTGTAAAACCACTGCAATAATTTAGAAAATGTGAAGTACTTAACTTTATTATTAAAATATTTTGTAAAAACACTTTAAAAAATTAACCCATTGAAAAGTTACTGCAGGAAATATGAGCATTACGATAAGCACCCACATACCGAGTGAAAATAAACTCCGTTATAATTTTTTACCTAAGCAAGACTTTAACTCGATGTTTAAATTAGATTCTTTTTTAGTCATCCTTTTAGACATAAACTATTTTTATAATGGGGCTTCGACTGATTATTATGCCAAATAGGGCAATGGAACCTTCTTTTTTTTTGTCTCATTAAAATTTCGTCACTTTGAAAAGGTCTTACAGTAGAGCAATATTTCACATTAGTATTACTTAATTAGTTTACAGGCTCGTAGCTACACTTAATTGTTGTATGACAACTGGGAAGTTTATTCAAGAGAAAATATTGGGTTGCATTAATATGCAAGATATGAAATTCTTCAACATTTCATGTCTATAAATATACAAATCGTAAAATACATTCTGTTTTATATTTTTTATTTACAGAAAATTGATTTCGTAGTGTCTACAACGTTGCTTTGTCTTTAATGAAGACAAAGCAAAGTGTGTGAGTGGAGTCCATGCAAGATAGAAGTGAAAATTCTTGCTTATTAGGTATGTATATACATATATAAATCAATAATTTACATTTTCAATCAAAATTCTCAAATAAAAATAAATGAGACTTATAAAGTTAATGGCATAAATCAATAACTAATTTTCACACGAATTTTAGATACTTTAAAGAAAATAATAAAAAAATATGATTGGCCGTTACGAAAACTGAGGCGTTAACAAAAAAAGCAGCGTCAATGCTGCGTCATTTTCACCTCTCTTCCCTGCCGTATGCTCTTCGTGCTGTTACATATAGCAAATAGCATGCTACGCTACGTACTTATCCCTTCCCCCTTGCCTTCTAACCCACTTGAATGAGCGCGTGCGTTGGAGTTGGCGTCGCCGCTGACGCCGGTTTCCCCCCCCCGGTACCTTACTGTTCCCCTCGTGCGATCGGAATTTTCGTTAACGCTCGGAAATATTGTGTAGTCGTCACTCAATATTTGAGAGGCTGTTCGGTGACGAAACATTTTAAAACTCAGTGGCGGCTACAGAACTTTATATATAAGGTATATAAGTATATATTTTTCCCCAGTGGTATTTTTTTTACAGGTGCTCCAAAACATAAAGATTTTTTTTTTTTTTTTTTTAAATAAAGCAAAAATCTAGCTCGTCACGGGCAGAATTCGAGAATGTTCTCCACTCCCTCTCCCTCTCTCTCACTCCTGAACCTTTTCCCGGCGAAATGTCGCATATTTCCGCGCCCGGACTGCACCTGAACTTGGCGAGCGTCCAGTTTTATAGCCCGCGCCGCGTGTAGTGTTACCAAATCTCTCTCGCTCTCTATTATATATATATTTTTTTTAATTTCCGCCGCGACGCGCGGTTCGCCGGCTGATAGGACTGGGCGAGGGGAGAAGGAGGGTGGTGGGAGACGTCAGCGGGTCGTCGGGGCAGCTACGTGTGTATCGACGGACAGGACAGCCAGCGACGAGACGACGACGACGACGGATGGCGCGTCACAAGTGAAACTTCACAGACAAGAAAAAAAATGGGAATTTTTTTTTGTTTTCCATGGTAGGTACTCTAATATTTGAAAAAAAAAACGCGTGATCGTGGGTTGAAAATAAGACTTCATTTTTTGACGTGACAACGTCTAATAAATCGATGAACGCCGGCTGCACGCACGAAAAAAGTGTCCCGTTACACACATTGTCCCGTTACGATGTGTCCCGTTACGCGGTGTCCTGTTACGCTCATTGTCCCGCGCTCATTGTACGCTTGCGCCGAATCTATCTCTCTTCCACTCGATTGGAGCAACCATCGATTTGACTTTTTCGAGGCACATTAAACTTGAAACACACCCAATCGTTTCCTACTTTTTCCTATCATCGTCCTATCCTTAACAGAATAACACACATTGGAAGAAGTTAAATAGCAAACATGTATAAAAGTTATAGTTAAAATAATCTCTTCTTTAAAGTAATAAACATATTTGAATTAATGAGTGCAAATAAAAGTAAATTTATCAATTAAATTGTAGATTTCATTTCACTCCATCTTTGTATCCATACAAAATAGTGATAATTCAATAAAAATGATTCAATTTTATTTATAAAAGTATGCAATAATTTCATCAATGTTTTGTTATGACGTTGTCACGTTAAACTATCGTCCGTAAACCGACTTTACAGACAACCAATTTTTTTTACTAGTGTCTGTCCATGTCTTCAATGCACAGAAGAACGAGTTAAAGGGTTTATGCTAGCTAAAATGCGATATTACTCTACTGGTCGTAAAAATTAGTTAGTTAAAAAAAAAAAACCAAAAAGGTCTCTCTCCTGCTTTCCGGAGACCTGTTAATTATGGCCAGACGACGGCAGAATTCGCGGCTTCATTCAACACTAGCGTGAGGCTTAAGCATTGCCAGCACATAATTTTTTTTTATACTTTTAAAAAAGATTCATTTGGAAATCATTTACTAAGAAATAGTTCGTAAAACCTCCAGAAATATATTGTAACTTTGTACAACGCATGGCTATGGTTATTTTTTGCATACATAAAATACGTTTGACGAGAAAATACTGATTATTTATTACCAAAATTTTCGAAATAATTTTTTTTATTTTAATGGAAATTTGACTCAGCATTATTTCTTAAACTATGAAAAAATTAATCAAATATTCAATTATTCGACTTTATTTTGTTTTATTATGCTTTTTTATAATGGAAAACTATTCAGGGAACAGTTTACAAATAACTTTAACTATTAAAGGTACTGGGACAACACAAAGCATAAATGCCCGGATAAGAATCTTTACCCAGCATTACTGCAACACTACTTTTTAGTGATACAGATATTTTTATATAAATGTAAAAATTTACATACTAATATGTAATTTTACATGTATATTTCTGTTTTCTTTACAAAAAATATTACAGTGCGTCAATTTTGGATCATTATTTTTATATTTGCTGGTTCCAGATCCTTGCGAACAGAGCCAGGCGGCGCAATCGTAAAAAAAAAAAAAACAGACTGAAATTCGGTGGAACACGGGTTCGAATCTCAGATAAGTGTTTCGACAGTTTCGACAAGAAACATCCAGGCTTCGACCGTCGAATACTTTCGTAAAATGAAGGGAAATTATTCTTGATACACGAACAGCTAGAATTGTTGCTGTTGATTTATATATTCCGTACGTCACGGAAATTAAGAGGCTTGCCTGTTCAGGTGTGTGTTTGAGTCGGCGAGGCGTGTTAATTGCGACGCGCGCTGGTCTGTGGCGGAGAGATGAAGATAAAGGCGTAGTGCAATCCACTCGAGTGCTTTCAGGAATCTCCACAGGATGTTTCATGCCTGAGCGGTCCTCTGTTAAACACGCGACATAACCCTTTTCACTGTTCAAAAAAAAAATTCACTAGCTGCAGTACCCGGCTTGCCCGCGGGTGATTTACAGTCCGCGAGTTAAAGCAAAAACATGGCATATGGCGGTGTGGTGGACATAGAGAAAACGACGCACAATGTCCAGTTTTTATGTCTGTGACCTCTATGGTTTTCCGTGCACCCATGGCAATCGGTTGAACGGTTTAGAAGTTGAATGCGCTGCAGCGCCATCTAGCAGCGAGTTACAAACATAACAAAAAAAAAAAATATGGAGAGCAAAAAACTATCTCCACGGAAAAAAAAAAACACACTTCGATGTTGCCAACTTTCATGGCGATCGGTCAATCGGTATCGGAGTTTATCAATCAACGTCATACATAAAAAATTGGTTGTCTGTAGAGTCGGTTTACGGACGATAGTTTAACGTGACAACGTCATAACAAAACATTGATGAAACGATTGCATACTTTTATGAATCAAATTGAATAATTTTTATTGAATTATTACTATTTTGTATGGATACAAAGGAGTGAAATGAAATCTACAGTTTAATTGATAAATTTACTTTTATTTGCACTCATTAATTCAAACATGTTTATTAATTTAACGAAGATATTATTTTAACTATAACTTTTATACACGTTTGCTATTTAACTTCTTACAATCTGTGTTATTCTGTTAAGGAAAGGACGATGATAGGAAAAGCAGGAAACGAATGGGAGTGTTTCAAGTTTAACGTGCCTCGTAAAAGGTCAAATCGATGGTTGTTCCAATCGAGTGGAAGAGAGATAGATGTGACGCAAGCGTACAATGAGCGTAAAGGGACACAGCGTAACGGGACACTTTTTTTCGTGCTTGCAGCCGAAGTTCGTCGATTTAATAGACGTTGTCACGTCAAAAACATTATATATATATATATATATAAATGAAATACGGCAACATGACTATTCATCCGGTCCCGTAAACAGACACAACTCTGGTATGTTGACTAGTTTTAGAGTAGCGTGTTTGTTCCCATGAAGCTCTGCGCAATATGAGCGTGTGTGTACGTGTGTGTGTGTGTCGGAAGGTAAACTGGGGGGGGGGGAGAGAGGGGACTCAATAGCTGAGCATCCAGGGGGCTTCACTCGCCGTCCTACTCGCCGGCGAGTGTAGAACAAGCAAGTGCCTCGTCTCCATCAGAGCGGGTCAGAGCCTGTCCGCTCGAGTGCTTGCGATGCCCCTCGTACCCCCCGGGCGGACTTTGCGCCCCTCTACAACACACCCCCCCCTCCAACCATCCTTGCCGGCCTTGTCGGAGAAGCCTAACATGACCATCAAGTTCTGTCCCTGCCCGAACACGCCCGAATATTCACCTTCGGCCAAACCTCGGGATCTGTTTTATTTTTGCGCAGGGAAAAAATGAATTCAAATATTAAAAGTTGTTCGGTTAGGTCAGCTACATTAAAAAAAAACACTTTAAAACACTATGGACGGTCAGTTAGGTTAGTAAAGCTACATTAAAATAAACAGATATATATATATAGATATATATATATATATATATATATATATAAAATTAACCCGAGGTTGGCCGAAGGTGAATATTCGGGCGTGTTCGGACAGGGACAGAGCTTGATGTACATCTTAGGCTTCCCGCCTTGTTGATCCGCAACTCCAGGGGGTCAACTCGCCCGTGTTCGACTCGCCCTGGTCCGCCCTCCCTGGGTCGCCCTGAACACACCAGGTGTGGCGGGCGCAGCCAGGCGTGCGAACCAATTCCCAAATAAATAGGAAACGAAGGCACGGAAGCACACGGTGTTAAAACACCGGTAAAAAAAAACACTCACTGCTCTTTCGCAGATATATATATTTTTCAATTATTGCTAATTCCAGCTAAGCCCACTCTCACCCACATATACATACACACCTATATAAATAGGTTTGCCCCCCTCTTTACCCGTAACGGCTGACATATTTTTAAAACCTCTCTCTCTTGTTTTTTTCCTATCTGTCCGGAAAAAAACGCTGGGGGTCGCGAGTTTTGAAATTGCTACAGGGACCCGGCTCTGGATGTACAGATGCATATATTCCATAATAATTAGTTTTCGCTCGCCTCTGAACTCTTGATCCGCAGATCAGTGCAGCTGATCATCGCTAGAGAGAGAGAGAGAGGGGAAATATCCGCGGGTTCCGTTTTCGCGATTGGATAAGATTCGCATCGCCATATAGGGAGCGTTCAAGTATTACGTAACACAATTTTTTGATATTTTTGACCACCCCTCCCCCCCATGTAACGTGCCGTAACGTTTTTCTGTACCCCCCTCCCCAAAAGTAAAAGTTACGTAACCCCAAGTGACCATTTTTACCTAAAAGTCACAATTATGTGGCGTAACGTACCGGAATAAGTCACTAAAATACCTTTGTTATTGTTTTAATCGCGTTAATGTTATTTATTAACATTTGAAATGTCTTGTTTTTAAAAGCAAGAGCTTTCTAATGTTTTTTTTGTCCTAATACATTTTTACTACTCAATCATACATTTAGCAATCATACATTTAATTACGTCGTTTTCCTGACTTGGCTCTGTCCTTACTCACTTTTTGCTTTATCCGCCATTGTTCTTCTCATTCATTCTCCTCTTTTAGCGTTTTACTAATAAAGCTATTAAAATCAAATAACAAATTTTATTTCTAATAATTATTTTTACCTTTGGCAATGCAATTACGAACATAAAACTAACTGAAATAAAATATATTTGTCAAAATATAATAGTATTTAAGAATACGATCGAACGAAAACGAAAAACATTTAAAATAAAATTAGCCATAATTAAAATAAGTAGATTGTCAAAAAAAAAACAATTAAATTGGAGTTTTACTGCTCCTCTATCCATGGGTTTGCCAGCCACTCAGATTCTTTCATTACTGGCATCCGGAGAGCAGACGAAGAGGGTTCCGGAATTGTTAACCCGCTTGCATCAACTTCGTCTTCGTCGAGCCAATCGGCATCCTCAGACGATGTTTCACAGCGACGCACAATGCAGAGAAGCTCATTTGCCCTTCTTGCAGAAAGTCGCTGTGGCCGTACTCGACTTTCACGAAGGTATTGGGCAGTCTTGCCATGCATGTAACGATTGTGCATTTGCACACTCTTGTGGGATGTAAAATAATTCCCACAGGTTGAACATACTCGGTTCTTTAGGTCGGATTGTACTGATGGGCAAAATAAATCGTAAGGCATCTGCTTAAACCCTTCTAGAGGAGGCGACAGATCAACAGACCACCTCACAAGAAGTGGCGAAAACTTGCATGATCATTTGTCTATCTGACTAGGTACCACGAGCTTGTTTGCGGTTTGAAGGATTGGGCAGGGTGGCGGCAGGAAAGTTTCTGGAAAGACAGATTTTAATGCACTCCTCAAGCGGGAACAGCAGGATTCATCCGCGCATTTAATGACTTGCAAGAAATATTGCGATTCACGGACGTGAGCGCTATACCACGCCATATTAGGTTCTGCTGGATCCTGCAAGCTATCTTCAGGGTTTCTATATTCCGCCGAAACATCGTAGTTGTCAATTTTCATACAGTCGGTCGAGTGCTTGGAGCACATAAACTAAAAGGGTTGCCATCTTGGGAGAACAAAATACGAACAATTCAATCGGGAATCCTCCGTAAAAAATAAACGAAAAGGGTTGCCAATTTGGGAGATTTTAATTCACTAGTTTTTTTATTAACCTTTCAGACCAATCGTCTTTCGTACCACAACATTACTGTTGTGATGAGAGAAAATGTCACACATAGAAAACAGTGTATTTTGAATATCAATACCTATATAATTTCTAATATGGCGATTGGAGTCTACGTTGACAACCGAAGTATAACGAAGCCATCCGAATAGCGGTATTTTTTGTTTTAACTACTTTACTGGAGTGACGAGAAAAACTATCACAGCTGTTGATAAATAAATAAATAAATAAATAAATAAATAAATATATATATAGGCTTTACGTGTGGAGTTAAAAAAACATTATTCACTAATCCTGTAAAGCAACAATCAGAAGCACTTTTGTGAAGGTAAAAAAAATTTAAGTTATCATTACATTTGAAATTTTGAGAAACTTTTTTTTTTAAAAAATGCGTGAAAGAATCTGTCTCTACGCAACCGTTCTGAAGGGTTAAAAAAAAACAAAAAAAACGTAACGCGTAGGTCAAACCCCCCTCCCTCCTCTGTAACACATCGTAACGTTTTACAAGACCCCCCTCCCCCCAAATTCGTTACGTAATACTTGGACGCTCCCCTACCGCTAAGCCACTTCCGCTGTTGCCAAATGGTTTATTGGGAATGCTCTTGCCCAATGAGAAAACCCCACAACTAAAGAAGTATCGAATCACAAGCATCCTAGTTAACAAGGTTTCGCGAGTCAATAGCCAATGAGTAGAGACCGGAAAAATTCGCGAATTCATTTCGCGA
This sequence comes from Bacillus rossius redtenbacheri, assembly GCF_032445375.1. Classification (NCBI taxonomy): domain Eukaryota; kingdom Metazoa; phylum Arthropoda; class Insecta; order Phasmatodea; family Bacillidae; genus Bacillus; species Bacillus rossius. The sequence continues at coordinate 5,014,811 of NC_086341.1, read as the reverse complement.
TATGCTAGAATGCAAATAATTGTATTTTTATGCAACTTCTGCCATTGGTTCGCTGTTATCCTGGAGGACTGTGGGCCAATTATAGACCCTCAGTCAAAGCAGTATCGAATCACGAGTCTCCAAATTGAGACGTCTCACAAGTCATCAGCCAATGAACAGGCGACGTTTGCCCGAGTTACACAGGATCGTGGAGTCTAGCCTGGAGGTCATTGAACCCGCGAATTTTTCCAGTCCCTACCAATGAGCAGATGTAATGTTCCCGAGTGTGTACATGATATTGGAGTCTATCCTATATGTCACTGAAATCGCGAAAGTTTCCGATCTCTATCTATTAGTTATGCCAGTGATCATGTAAGTAATCGGGCAGGCTGCTATAAACTAGTACGCTATCAAAACTTCACGAGGCTGATGTGTTAGGAATAAACGCCAGGGTAATATAGTCATGAATACATTTTCTGACTTTAATATTTTTTAGGTTTTTACGATTCCAGAACCTTTCAACATAAGTTTTTTAGTTACGAGCATCCCAGTTAACAGGTGTCACGAGTCAGTAGCCAATGAGCAGGTGTAATTTTCTCGTGTGCATAGAGGATCATGGAGTCTATCCTATAGGTCATTGAAATCGCGAATTTTTCCGGTCTCTATGAATCGATACTTCTTTGGTTGAAGGTTTTTCATTGGCCGAGTATAATTCAGATAAACTGTGGCCCAATCACTGATGTAGTAAAAAGGCTTTTTTTTTTTTGGATTCTAGACTATCACGAAATGAATCCGCGAATTTTTTCCTGTCTCTAGTGATAATCCAGTCGGTAGGCAAGCAAACATGGGAAGAAAACGCTGGTCTGTGAATTTTTTTCAGCTTGACGCCAAACGAATCCGGTGAAAAAATTTCCCGGTGTCTGTCCGCGAGGAACGCCGATCCTTCGCTTGGCTGAAGACGCGGGCGAGCGCTCCTAGCGGGCTACGTGCGCACCACTTCCTCCTACGTGTTCCTCTTCACCTCTCGTAACAACGCCTATCACTCTTATCTCCCGACCCACCGCCACCCACCCCTAAACACGAATCGTGCGTTATCCCACCCCTCCCCACCTCCACCACTCCCACAGAGTGAGAGAGAGGAGGGGAAAGCCAATGCTCGCACCGGTAATGAAGTGTCTGCAGTAAAATTGGGCAGACAAGGCACTTCGGTGCGAGCTGCCCCCCCCCCCCCCCAGCTATCTCACCACCTTCTGCACCAACACGGAAATAAAAACCACTGGCGCTCTGTTTTATACGCTCGCTGGGCATTCAGCCGGCACTGCCGCGCGGGTTTATGGCAGCGGAGCGCAGCAGAGCAGACCACGTGTCTGCCAGCCCCCGAGCAGTCCTCGGCGCCGACCAAGGGCGTATACTTAACCGAGTGTGATCAAGAAAAAAAGAGCTCATGTAACTTAGTACACGTGACAGACGAGAAACCTCTTTGGCAATACGATCTTCGATTTGTAAGTACGTACATCGTAAGGGGTAAAGCGGCAGAGAGAGAGAGAGAGAGAGAGAGAGAGAGAGAGAGAGAGAGAGAGAAAAAGAGAGAGTGAGAGAGAAAGAGAGAGAGTGAGAGAGATAGAAATAAGACAAATTCCCAAATAAACATGAATTAACAAAATTATGACTCACTTAAAATTAACTGCTCGGGATATCAAAAAAAAAAAAATTACCAGTTCGTTTATACATTCCAGAGCTATAAATGTGAACAGAACAGCTAGGGATTATTCCCTCTTTTTTGATCGGGAAGGTGTTAGAGCTTCGGTAATGACCAGCTTCTGGGGCCACCAACCCAGCATAGTCGCCGCCCCAGCGGGCTCCGAGAGCATAGAGGGATGACTACTAGGAAAGGTTTTTTTTTTAATGTCGACCTCCTGCATCTGAGTCCAGGAACGGCATGGATGTTCTCGGCTTCCCCGCCATACTTGCATTATTTCGCTAGTTCAAGATCTTATTTTTTTTTTTTTTAATATTTCACAACTGTTCATATAGAACTAAATATTTTATGCACTATACAAATGCGGAAATTAAGAAAACGATTTTAGGTGTATAGACTGCCCACGATGCTACAAGTCAGGGCAAAAAAGTTAAAAACTGAATATTTGCATGACTTTTCACACGATGCAGAAAAGGTTTGAATTCAACTGGCGCAAAAATTAGCAACAAAAATATTTTTCCAACACTTGTAAATAAACGTTATTATATATTGTAATGAAACAATAATAATGACGTGAGAATGCGATGTCTCAACTGGAGGGCGAAGCTTTAAATGTAAGATAAGACTTAGGTAAATTTGTAACTTAACTTACTTCCCTCCCACCGAGTATTGCAGGGCAAATAAAATGTGGGAATCTGCTTTTTGGTTTTTTGTACCAGTGATAAATTCTCAGTTTATTTTCACTTCTATTGGCTGTTAAAGGTGAATTGATTTCTTAACACACTATATTGGGTGATTGAGAAGGCAGCGGGTTAATTCAAAACTGAGAGTTTCCACCGCTAAATAAAACAAAAACATGCTTAAATACATAACTTATACACAATTTAACTTTTCTGTTAGGAGCGTGAAACAATGTACAAAAAACCTTTTTACCCCGCAGTCATGAATTCCAACATTATAAAGGCTTCAGTGTTACTAGGAAAAAACCCATCTAAAGTGTCAAATGCCATGTCTATTAAACTTTAAGGAAGTTCGAAGAAAGATGTAGACAAAAGACTGCATAATGGATGGGATCTTGAAAGGAACGCTTAAAGTTCGCGATTTTGAATGCGACCAGTTTAAAAGTAATTAGAAACTTACTCGCAAAGCAATTTTCAAAAACTTCATAACGTGCGGAGGAAAGAAACCTTTATTAACAAACGCAAGAAAAATTTGATGTTTTCGCGTGGAAGAAAAGATGTAAGAAACATTAGTATATTAAGGTAAACGGATGTAATAGGATTTTTTTTGTAGTCTTGATAACGGAATAGTTTTAATGTAAAAACTGCTTTATAAAAACATCAACTCTTAGCTTTTTGGTAAGAGTAGTTTCGTGAATGGAACGGAAGTTGCACGGAACGGAAGCGTGTGACCACGGTGCTGCCATATGTGGAGAATGGCGCGAACCAAAGTTCACAAAGCCAAAGGGAAATTTTATAGGAATAATGAATTTTAGAAAATTGGACAGTATTTGAATGAAATTCTTAATCGAAAATCAGGTCCAAAGCTGGGGTTTAGTATTTTCTCATTCGCTTTTAATAGGAGCCTTTTTCTATATACAGTTTGAAATTTCGGTCGTAGTCGACATAGCCGCTCCGGCAGCGAATTCTAGCGGCGGGCGCGGAAACTACGTGTGATTCGCATCCAGAAATGTAGTTGAAAGCACAATTTCCGTGAAGTTATCACTCTCGAAATTATTTAAAAAAATTGGTTGTCTGTAAAGTCGGTTTACGGACGATAGTTTAACGTGACAACGTCATAACAAAACATTGATGAAATGATTGATCCAGAAGAAAAGGAAATAACATATTCGGCCTGAGACTGAGCCGTAATAGGTTTTTGCAACCAAACCATTTAGGCATTAAAAATATTATATTCTTTGAGGAAGAATTTTTTTTTAATTTTTCAATATTTTGCATGATAAAATCTACCTCTGCATACTTTTATGAATAAAATTGAATCATTTTTATTGAATTATCACTATTTTGTATGGATACAAAGGAGTGAGATGAAATTTGCAATTTAATTAATAAATTTACTTTTATTTGCATTCATTAATTCAAATATATTTATTACTTCTGAAATGTTGCGTGCGCCATATTTATTTTTACAAGTACAAAAAAAATTTTACAGCTGCCGGGTTTCGAACCGACAACCTTTAGTAAAACATTTAGGTACGCTAACCACACGCCCACGAGGCCATGTTAAGGCAATGTAGTTTCAAATGTTATATATATATATATATATATATATATATATATATATATATATTAAACCTTTGTTCACGGTAGGGGTATAATATTAACACGATTTTATAACAAATACGCATCCCGAATACACCAAACTTATTTATAATGTGTTACAATATTTTTTAAAACATTGTGCAAAAGATCCCGGGTGTAATTTGAATTATTATGTGTAACTGTAAAACACCATTGTTGGTTCAAAACGTATTTGAATTTTCAAGATTACTTTTAAATAACCATACCGATTGTGCTGAAAATCGGTGGACGATCGTTAAATTACATAATATTAATAATTCAAACGACGGAAATATGATTGAAAAGTCAAATCGATGGTTGTTCCGATCGAGTGGAAGAGAGATGCCACGCATGCGTACAATGAGCATGAAGAGAGATGCCACGCATGCGTACAATGAGCAAACAGAACACATCCGTAATGGGACATCCGTAGTGGGACACTTTTTCGTGCGTGCAGCCGGCGTTCATCGATTTATTAGACGTTGTCACGTCAAAAAACTTTATACGCGAAATTTCGGGTCCGAGTTTCGTATTATAAGTGTATTTGCAAAAATTTGTACACATGAATTTGTGAATTTGTTCGTTAAGGAGGTTACATGTTACAAATATCTGGGGAGTGCTGAAAGACTCGCTAACATCTTTTTTTCCAGGTGTATTTAGGTTGTTGAACTGGCCATCAGCTTCTGGCGTCTCTAGTCCGCTCGAAGTTTTTCCTTTCATTTCAATGCCTAACTAAAAAAAATCAAATCTTCCAAAAACACTTTCGGGCATACAAACATATATATGTGTGTATATATATATATATGCATAGAAGATTAAAATACCAACGGTTATTTTAAAATTATAAAATTGAAAGATATAAGAATATTAAAACACTAGAAACAAAGATTTTCGAAAGGGCATAAAAAAAACTAAAAAAATTTTCATAAAAAGATTCCCAGTGACGCAAACTTCGATTTCCGAAATCGAGGAAAAAAAATTTTTTTTCACTGTTTTACGTTTAGAATTTTAGTAACTACATGCATATATATTCTTAAAGTCGCAAACTTAATTAACTAAATAAGGCGTGTTCCACTTAAAAATGTTACTCTATTGTTAAACTTCCGTTTTCTGTGATATATATTAGGCTTCTACTTGTGGTTCATGATAGCCTTTGTTTCCAAGGCGTGCACACGGTGACGTAGCAAAGGAGTGATAAAGGGAGTCGCGGAAGTAGCTATCTCTCGGTCGCGGAGGGCGGTCGGCGCGTGTGAAACGGGCTGTGAGGGTGAGTGCCAATGGTTGGAAAGGGGCGAGAAGGGAATAGGGGTATGGGGAGAGAACGTCTTGGACGTGTAATAAGGGTTGTTCCGGCGGCGCGGGACGAGGCGGTATATTACCTGCGAGTGCTCGCATGCGGCAAACAAAGGGGGCGTATTTCATAACAGCTCGTGTTGTGCACACCCTCCCCATTTCCACCCCCTCTACTACCCAGAGACAGCCGGCATGATGCAGGTCATGATGACGAGGTGTGCGCCAGTGGAAGGGAGGAGGGAGGAGGAAGAGTGAAGAAGAAGGGGAGGAACGGTGGGGGAGACGGGGGAGATTTATCTCCCTTTCTCCCCCCCCCCCCGACACTACTCACCCAGGAGATTAATAAAACACGCTTCTCTGAACTCGCGAGACGTAGACCCGGGGCCTGGGCGCTTTTCCGGGCGGGAAGACGTGGCGCCGGGGAAATGGCACACACACACACACACACACAAGGAAGAAAAAAAAATTGATGACGAACCAGAAAGAGAGAGAGAGAAAGAGAAAAAAATAAATAAAGAGGACTGTGTATCGCATTACCAACTCTTTTCCTTCGCGCATGCGCATGCCAGCTCATCTTGTCCCGCGGATTGAGAAATAAATAAAAAAACCACCCTATACCACGCGCGGGCCACGCGCGGCTCGTACGTATGTGTCCGATGCCTAATCTTCCCCTCTCTCTCTCTCACTCTCTCTCTCTCTCTCTCTCTCCGGAGAGTGGGTTATTTGGGTGATGGGGGGGGGGGGGCGAAGAGGAGAAAATTAATCGTGTCGCGCGGAACAAATTCCGGGTCGTCGCTCCGGACCGGAGTCTCCGGGCGAGAGGCGACGCGAAGGCGCGCTGACACGTGACAAATCGTCGCGGTATCGCAACCCGCATCTCCGTACACGGGGAAAAAAAATTATATATATATATATAAAAAAAAACAACCGTTGCTGTGGTACCGTGCCAGAAAAAAAAATAAGTTTTTTAATTACTACACAGTAAATTTTTTTTTGTCGTAAATGGAACTGAAATATCCATGTAAATTTACAGATTTTTTTTAATAATTGGTATATATTTACACGAAAAACTGTATCACAACAAAATTAGTTTTTTTTTGCAGTAATGCTGGGCATTTTATGCTTTGTGTTCTTACAGTACCTCCCTATAGTTGAAGTTGTTTATTTGTAAACTGTTCCCTGAATAGCTTTCCAGTATTAACTTCGTACATAAAAGGCGTTATAAAACAAAATAAATTCAAATTGTTGACTATTCAATCGTTTTTTTTCCATGGTTTAAAAAAAGTGTTTGAATGAAGCATCAATTAAAACATAAAAATTATGCGCCAAATTTCGTACGAAATGCTCAGTATTATCTCGGAAAACGTATTTCATGTAAGCTAAAATAACCAAAGCCATGTGTTGTGCAAAGTTACAATATCTCTATATAAGTATTACACACTATTTCTTGGCAACTGGTTTCCAAAGGAGCTTTTTTTGTAAAAGTAAAGACTTTTTTTTTCTGTGTAACGTTAATTATTTCACAAATAATTTGCACAAGAGAAAGATAATAGCGATATCGCTACAGGAATCTTCATACATGCATAGAAGAAAGCATTTGGTTTTACGACCAATTCTTTTGACTCAAGATTCAAAATACAAATATTCGTTATATTTATAAAAGTAAAGTTAGGCTTTGTTAAGCTTTTAAACTTTTAAGATATTCCAATAAAAACCAAACTGCTAGGTTACATAGCAAAACATACATTCACATTTAGAAATATGAGATTTGAGTGGGAACCATGACATTTCATGTAGTAAAATGTTGTTGCGATGAATCACCATCTTGCTTTTAACATGCATAACAGAAAAAAAGTGAAACATGTTAAAAAAGAACTATTTGCAATGGCGTATTCAGGGGATGGGGTTCTTCCTTTTGCTACATTTAAATATGGCTGAGAAGCACTATTGTTCCATATGGGTTAGCCATGGTGTTTACATGGGTTAGAAATGCTAAGTATTTACCGTCAGTTTTTTTTTTTTGCAAACAAAGAGCCTGAAGCTGAATATAGAAAATTGTTTACTCATCCTCACAGTGTTTTTTTTAAACAAATGATTTCCTTCTTTTGTTTATTTTTTTACACCCTTTATATTAGTTTCACCTGTACCTTTGGGTGCGATTTTGACCCACTTTAAACGGCAAGATTTCATTCAAACTTTGTATATTTATCGAGGACCGATGACAATAAACTAATTCAAATAATTAATTCACTAATTTGATAAGATTATTCCATTATTTATTGTATGATTTAAAACACCCTCCTACTTCAAAATAGATCGAATTCAGAAAAATCATCGCCTTCCGTATTCATCCGGGTACACCCTCGACTGTTTGTAAGATTAAGGTTCATTTATTTTTGCGGTGTAGTGTAAATGATGCGGAGGTCGTCTCTGTGATAAACGAGGGCGTCCAAAGTGACGCGGGTTGCAGATGAAAAAAAAAATTGAAACGAATGTAGGGCATATCTGTGACATGCGTGCAGCCATGCGACATTGAAGTGACAAGCTGGTGACGGAAGACAGATGACACCAGTTCGAGTCAAGTGGCCGCGACAATCATCATGTTTCCGAGATAATTTATTCCCGCGGATTTAAATACACCGAAGGAAAAAAAATACCTTTTTTTCTTGGCACTTTTACAAGGGAAATCCTTGGAAACTCAGTTGCCAACGATATCACTTGTAAAACTACAAGTCAGAGCTTTTGTTCCAGGTTACAAATGAAACTCTCGTATTTATGGTTGTAAGCGGCCATCTTGGATTTAGTTCGGATGCTGTCGGCCGTCATATTGTTTTAGTTGTATTTAATATTAACGTTTTAAAAAAAATCATAAAAATCATAATCGCAGTTTCGAAACCGCGTAAAGCTGTGTCAAATGTGAATGTTGAGAAGCGGATACCTTAGCCACTAGACTAAACGATCAGTCAAGAAGTCATGATGACAATAAGAAATATATGGTTTCAAAACGTTCTCTAATCTTCTGGAAAGCTATATTACTACTAGCTTCGTTTGAAAATCAGGGTTGTTACGTTTAAGCTCGAGAAAGCTACTGCTGAGACCTGTTACCGGCAAACACGCGTTCATGCAAGAGTTTATTTTGTGGCGTCTTGCACATGTTAGAACATATATCCCCAATACGTAGAGACCGGAAAAAATCGCGGGTTCAATGACCTTCAGGATAGACTCCAATATCCTCTACACACTCGGGCAAATGCCAACTGTTCATTGGCTGCTGACTTGTGAGTCGTCTCGACTGGGTGACTTGTGATTCGACGCTTCTATGAGTGATGGGTCTCTAATTGGCCCTCAGTCCTACAGATTAACAATAAACCAATGGCAGAAGCAGCACTAAGGTATAATTATTTGTGAGTTTTAGCACAACACGAAATGAATCCGCGAATTTTTCAGGTCTTTACCAATACGTCATTGATTGAAGTTTCGCTGCTAACGCACGTGGAACTGGACCTCTGGCGGGGTAGTAGGGGGGGGGGGGGGTTGCCGGAGATCAGCTGAGCTCCAGCGACTACTCCAGTGACTCCAGCGACTCCAGTGATTCCAGGACGTCCTCCAGACGTCCTGATGGGAAACGTGAGTCGCATGCGCAAGTCGTCCCTAGACCCTGCTCAATATTTCCTTCGCACGTGTGGTGTGTGTGTGTGTGCGGGCGTTGCCGTTTTCAGAGATGGGGAAAAAAAACGAGTGCAGGGGGAAGGGAAGGAAACCACCATCTTCTCCCCTGGTTGCTTTGAAGAGAAATATCACACCCCCTTCCCACCCTCCCCACCAACACACACGTCACACTTTCTTATTTTCCCTCAACCCCTACTGTTGCCCCCTCTACCCATCTCTCAATTCCCCAGAGGCGCCGACCGCCGGAATATCCCCGCGCGCTCAGACATCGTCTGAGAGAGACGTGTTCCAGGCCACGTCTTCAAATATTATATCATCTTCTCATACGGGAGAGAAATGTTTTTTTTTTTTGCCTTTTTTCACAGAAACAAAATTAATTTGCTCCACTTTCACGAAACATTCTTTAGGAAAACCAGCTGCCAAGAAATTGTCAGTAATAATACAAGAAACACTGCAACTTTGTACGACACATGTCTATGGTTATATTTGCATACATGAAATATGTTTTTTTTTACGAAAATTGATGCAAATTTTTTATTTTATTGACGTTTCATTCGAGCATAGATTTTTTTTTAACCATGGAAAGGATAGTCGAATATTCAAAAATTTGACTTATTTTGATGTATTAAAGTTGTTAAACTGTCGCAGATAATACTGGAAAGCTATTCAGGGAACTGTTTGCAGAGTAACTTGTTTATATTGGAGATATTGGGAACAACACAAAGCATAAATGCTGGACGTGAATCCGAACCCAGTACACCTGCGAACTCTATTTTGTAGTGATGCCGTTTTCATGTACAGTAAATGTACAAATTTAAAAATATCTGTAATTTTACCAGAAAATTTATGTTTCATTCACAAAATAAAATATTGCGTGTGACCACTACAAAATAATACATTTAGGCACTGCAATACATTTTGCCGAAATTTTAAACTTTTGGCAGATTGTATATTTAGAAAAATTTAATGTTTTTACAAAAAATATCACATTTTTTTATACAGTATAAAAGAGCTAGAGTGGTAATTATGTTTTGGAACCATCCGAACTGTGAGTCTGGAATGTATGTTAAAAATTCCGTAAATTTTAATTGATTTTATTAATATTGTGTGGGAATTTTACAACAAAACTGTAGGAATTAAACCATCCCTAATTTAATTTAGGAGAAATGCCGTGTATCCATGGGAATCAGCGATTCTCAATTACTTACTGCGCCCAAACCTTAGGAGGTACGTTTCCGAACCGTTGGTTACAAAACACACCACTACGAGTAGGGAAATTGTTTGAAAAATGCCTCACTGTGTAAGAAAGGCGAGGCAATACAAACCTATAACATTAATAATCAAAAATAACACAACCTCAACAACCAATAAACCAAATCCTAAATGTTTTATGAATTACATTAAAATATGTAGACCTTCTACAAAGAAATAAATATTTTCATTCAAAAATGTTTTAACACATTCCAGTTCTGATAGAAGTACGTCCTACACATGTAAGACTACGTTCTTAAACTTTTAATGAAAGTTATTATACTAAAAAAATTTGGTAAATAAATTTCTCTTGACTCCATTTGTTTAGGAAAAAAATTAAATGCTTAGGGAAAGATGCCTATCATATTTATAAAGAGGAATTTTACAAATGATGTATTAGTTAACCATTTACATTACATGTTTGAGAACGGTATACAATTTATTTTTCAGTGCACGTGTTATTGTGTACTGCAGCTCTATTGTCCAAGCGTCATAATAAGTTCGTCCCACGCACAAGTAAACAACCAGTCTACACACACACACACACACACACACACACACACACACACACACACACACACACACATATATATATATATATATATATATATATATATATATATATATATATATATATATATCCGTGGGAGGAGACGCCGAAACCAGTCGCAAATGTGTAAGGGACACAAGGCACACTTTTCAAACTGTGCGCATTTTTTGTTAGCAAAACAGAGTGGGATGCGTGCTACGCAGATTTCAGCAACGTGGCACGACTCAAATTTTTTGATCGAGTCAGTACCCAATTGGTTTGGTACTGTGACGTAGACATTATGTGGCTACTTATTTCAACGAGAAATTAATTGATTCAAATCGTGGCATTTTTAAATACTACTCTTAAATTAAAGCATTAATTTTAATATATGATTACATATGCTTCTATTTTCATGCAAAGCTACGCGAAGTTGGCAAGAACTACGGAACTCATGAATTTAAAGAACTTTACACAATACAGTAAGATCATTTTGATGATTAAATTTTAACATATTTTTTAAAAATATTTCTTGGTCTCTTTCTGTAAAGTTAAATTGTATCTAATGTAATGTGATGTTGGCTAAGCATGTTATCTATCGCAATCATGGTTGTTATTAGGTTTGTATGATAGTTGGTCTAATCAACATATCATAGCTGTAACATATATGTCTAAAATATCTGAGTTAAAATAATTTGTTTTTCTTGATGTTGCCCAATTAACTTTCCAGCATAATTTGCTAGAAATCATTACAAAAGTTACGGTTTTTCTCATTTCATGGAGATTTTTGACGCCAAAGGTAAAATTCAATAATTTAAAGAATTTGTTATTTTTATTTAACTTTAAGAAAATTCCAGGTGGGGATCAACTCTCGCTGCCTCTCTCTCAGTTTAAGAGGAGGGGGTAACACAGGCTTTGTGCATGAGAGTGCGAGTTAAAACTACATAGAGGAAACAAATCGGAAAAAAAAAAATAAAAAAAAATCACGCATTCGAAAACGGAACGATATTGGCAGGTAGGTATGCTCGTGCCTCGGTTGCGAGTAACGGAACGGATTTGACAGGTATGCATGCTCGTTCGTGCAGGTAACGGAACGCTGTCCCGAACAACCCCCGCGTGTTCGCGGATCAAAGGCCGTTGCTCGCTGGGAACTGCGTTCCTCCCGGTGCAGCCGGGAATAGTTGTACGTGTATTTTTTTTTTCATGTCGGGGTAGCGAAACACCCGTTGGGATCGACTGCCGTTAAAAAAAAAAAATTGGTTGTCTGTAATGTCGGTTTACGGACGATAGTTTAACGTGACAACGTCATAACATAAACATTGATGAAATGATTGCATACTTTTATGAATAAAATTGAATCATTTTTTAATAATAAAAGAATAAATACTTGAAATTATACTAGTAACCAGATTTTTAGAATGCAAGAATAATCAACCTTTTTTTGCCGAAATTGTTGTTGTAATAAGCAATGCAAATCACATTAACTTTTCACTTCACTTTATAAACAGTCGAGTGGAAGAGAGATAGATGCGGCGCAAGCGTACAATGTGTGTAACGGGACACAGCGTAACGGAGCAATGTGCGTAATGGGACACTTTTTCGTGCGTGCAGCCGGCGTTCATCGACTTATTAGACGTCACGTCAAAAAAAAAAAAAAAAAAGGGCGGGAGGTTTGAAGGCTGGGAGAAGTACACTCTTGTCCGCGAATTAAACACCCCAGCACGTCCGGGCACAGGATGAATAGACTCACGGGAGTGAAGCATCCGAGCCGGGGGTCCTTTTTGAAGTTTGGCTCACTCGGGCCGGAGATTCGCGGCCTCGGCGTTTCATTGGCCTCTCCGCCCTGCCGGAGAGCTCTCATTGGCCGGGAGCCGTCTTGCGGTTGGCTATACCTCGCTGTGCACGAGGCCATGTTCGTTGCTGTGACTGTACGTCTCGCGGCTTTGCGCAGAGAGCTGGAGGACCCCCCCCCCCCTCGCCAGTCTACCCGTGCCGTTTGATAACTGCTCAAGACATCAATTTGCGTATATGCATTACTCTCACCGTTATTTTAAAGAATTTTTACGTTAAATTTTGTGTCCGAGTTTCGTATTATAAGTAGAGACCGGAAAAAATTCGCGATTTCAATGACCTGTAGGATATATACTCCATGATCCTCTATGCACGCGGGAAAATTACATCTGCTCATTGGCTACTGACTCGCGACACCTGTTAACTGGGACGCCAGTGATTCTATTCATCTTTTGTTGGAGGTTTTTCATTGGTCGAGTAGCAATCTGATGAACTGTGGCCCAATCTCTGATGCGGTGAAAAGGCAAACGTTTTTGGATTCTAGCCTATCACGAAATGAATCCACGAATTTTTCCGGTCTCTATTTATAAGTGTGTTCGCAACATGAGAACACTCGAATTTTCTCGTTTCCGAATTTATATGTTACACATCACTGGTGAGACACTGACAGTCTCGCCCACGTTTGTTTTTGTTTTATCTGGAATCCACAGTTCCTACGTTCTATATTCTCCGATTTGCTAGTGAAGAGGATGGAGGTAGGCCTGAGCGTCTCGTCATTATTGGAGGGTGGACGAGTAGTTTTCTTTTAGGATTTAGTTTTCAAACTGTATTATTAGAAGTGAGAAATTGGGTGAAACACGTGTTTTCAGAATACAATTTTTAAGGAATGAAGTAAAACACGGTACAGCAATTCGGTACTCAAGAGACTTTGACCACACATTTACCTTCATCTCTGGGCCACATAATGTTACGGTCATCGCTCATATGCACTGGGAGAAGACTGCGCGCCAGTCCAGAGGAGACACCGCGCTAGAAGCACCAGCGAGCGTCGCGCTTATCATCCCGCCTCACTGACACACGTACACCCCTGACGAGGCGGGATCATTGCAGCGATCATACACCGCCATCTTCGATGCAACAGTTTTGCACTGTTATTCCCGTTAAACCTCTAATTAGAATGATGTTTTCTTATTACTGACACGCAAATGGATTAATATTAATATATATAAATCCAGTGTCCTGATGTTTGTTTCCAGTGAACTCTTCACCAAGTCAACCGATTTCGATGAAAATGGGCATTTATGTGTAATTACTTCCAACTTGAGAGATAGCATAGTTTTTATTTCGATAATGGTTTTAATAATTTATAGTTAATAATAAACTGATTATCAATGTTGATTGGTGTTTAAGCCCGGGAAGCAGTGGGCACTTCGTCTCCATGACAACGTTGCGTGCTCGAGAGTCGGGAAACCATCGCTGCTATTCGTTTTTTCTTCGGTACATTACAAAGCATTGTATTAAGTTTTTGTCAAAATTAATTAATTTTCATTTTATTTAATTTATTATAACTGTAAATAAGAGATTTGGTCTAATTTTTTCCCCCATTAATACAACCGTGCGAAGCCGGGTCGGGCAGCTAGTATCATAGATTTTTTCCAAGTTCTTTTTCTTCGTTGTCGTCTGGCACTTATAGCAAGCTTCAGCACGCATCCGAGCCACAGAGAGAAAAAAACACAAATTTTATTTTACGTTTCTTAAGCTAGGTTCTACGGTATGTGGAACCAAAAAAAAGATAATTTATACATTTCTAATACAATCTACGATAATCAGCGGGTGTTAAATATTTCTTCTTATGGACACGGTACTCCCTGGGTTAAGGCGGGCTCCCAAAATGCTAGGATGCTGAGTGTATGCTCATAAATATGAGGAACTGGCTGGTGCTCATGAGCGCGACGACTCTGTACACAAGGAAGTTTCGCTTCTGCAAGCTTGCGTGTTCTGTGCTCTCCGGGCGATGATGATTCCTGGGAGGAAGTGGTCGGGTCTAACCTCCGTGCCGTTTCCGCACGAAACAACTACCACGTCACATATTCCATGGAGGCTGATTCAAAGTGGTTCTAACCATGCAGGTACGACGTAAGAGAGTTGGCGTGTACTATCTTTCTCATGCCAGTACTTGAAGTGAAATTGAGAACGACACCCCACCCTCCTTTCCTATCTGCAAAGCAAAACCATTTTGACGTGACGTCTAATAAATCGATGAACGCCGGCTGCACGCACGAAAAAGTGTCCAGTTACGCACATTGTTCCTTTACGCTGTGTCCCGTTACGCACATTGTTCCGTTACGCTGTGTCCCGTTACGCTCATTGTACGCTTGCGCCGCATCTATCTCTCTTCCACTCGACTGTTTATAAAGTGAAGTGAACAGTTAATGAGGTTTTCATTGCTTATTACAAAAACAATTTCGGCAATAAAGGTTAATTACACTTGCATTTTAAAAAATCTGATTACTAGTATAACTTCAAGTATATATTATTTTATTATTAAAATAAAAATGATTCAATTTTATTCATAAAGTATGCAATCATTTCATCATTGTTTTGTTATGACGTCACGTTAAACTATCGTCCGTAAACCGACTTTACAGACAACCATTTTTTTTGTTATAATTAATTTTAGCGCTAATTTCTTGCAAATGTTGTGGTATTGTGTTTGTTTAGAATTTTTCACTAAATGATGGAATCTCTGTAATTCTGCCTAGTAAGTAATTTTTTAGCTTTTGAGCAAATATATGGCATATTATAACTTACACAGATATGTTTTGTTTTGATATCCAATTGTTAACCGGTTGACTTCAACTAAAGAACAGACCCTCACTCCATCGACTAGTGCCTCAATTGTTCTAACTAATTAATTATTCAGTAGAGTCACTCTCGCAGCGAAGATACTGACCCAAAGACGGAAAGTACAACATATGTAAATGTTAAATGTTAAGGAAATGCTGAGTTACACGAGTGATGCAGATTACAGGCTTTCCCGGTCAATGTCAGGTGAGCTACCTCTGTTTTGAAAGAGATTAAGTAACGTGTTTGAACCCTGAAGATGCCTGCGGAATTGCAGAGCGAAACGTTGGTACGTAAACACTACCAGTAGGACGCGTCGTAACAACTTCTAGAGCGAAGATAGCTTAAAAGAATAATACTGCTTACGTTAAACATTTGTCACAATACTAACAAACAGCCTTGGTCTAGTAAGATAACTTAATTTATAATCAGAAAAAAAGTATCCACGTTGTATTGTGGCTAGATATTAAAAATCATTCTCAAGATAATTAATTATTCACGCAGGTCCTGTTGTTCCCAGGAGGGTCTGCTACCCGAGCAAAACATGCGTGGAGTGGGTTGCCGTGCCGCAAATTGAAGGCGGAGAAAAAGCAATTGCATATCCCTGCTTAATGTTCAGTCAAAATAGCAACGGCCGTTAGGATCTATGGTTCCTCTCCTCACCCAAAATTTTGAAAAAAAAAAAAAAAATCCTTCAAGAAGTCGGTGTAGACGATGTGTAGGGGCATGCATATTTCGCGAAAAAATTCCGAGACTAGCTCAAAGTTAGAACACTGTAGCATCGTCTGTGTCTCGTGATTGGGTGAGTTTCTTTCAGGTCAATATCGATTGTTACAACACCAATCACAGTGAGTCTGTGCGGAAGCAAACACATCCTGAGTGGCTCAGGTCAAATAGGGCAACGACTTCCCTCGCAGAGTTCCGCCAATCGCAAGGAAGAAACCGCTGGTGTGTGTATAACGTGTTGCAGTCTAATAGGCATTCAGATTTATTCGCGAAAACTGTCTGCCCCTAGCGATGTGTTATTTTAGGGGGTTCATGGGAAGCTGTCACAGCACCTATAACTACGAAATTCACAGGTATTGGCGAAAATTGAAATTGATATTCAAACCTCTTATTTAGTGCGTTTTTTTTACATCTTCACATAAGAGAAAAAAAATTTTTTGAAGGAGAGAGTATTGCAGGTCGATGCTAGAGCAAGAAGCACAAAACTTACAAGACATGCGGCGAAGCTCGGTGTGCAGATGCGATCTCCTTGTTTGTAGAATTATTTTTTTATCCTAGAATCTTTGATTTTATTCCCCCGTCATCAGACACAGATTACAGCTGATTTTTGGCTTGTTTTCTGTGGGTTCGTGTTTTCATTTTTAATATTTTTTTTGCATTTTTTTCCCATGACAAACACTGCAAAACTGCAATGGCGTATTTATAAGAAATTGTATTGAATCGATGTTCCTCCATGGCATCATTCATTTAAAGAACGCGCGTGTGTGTGCGTTTGTCTGAAGCTCTGCACACTGTTTGTTGGAAGCATCTGTGCCGCAGTTATCCTGGATTATACTATTTGATCCCTCTGAATGGGCCCGCTTCGTTGCTGCAGTTGTTATTGTTGTTCGGGCAGATGGAAGCAAGCAGTGACGCAAGGCCTACGAGATATTATCGCAAGATGTTATTTTCGTTTCTCACTGTCCGTTTGGTCGCTTCTACAATGCACGGAAACTTAACAAAAAAAAAAAAAACAGTCAATGAGTTTGAACTCCACGGTTAAAGAAAATTGATAAGATTACATTTTTTTTTGTTTTGTTTTAAGATACGGGATGGATACACGGTCAGTAGTTTTATATTTTGTAAAAAAAAAAAGGGGATTGTCTGTAAAGTCTGTTTACGGACGATGATTTTACGTGATAACGTCATAAGAAAACATTGGTGAAAAATTGCATACTTTTTAATTTTCAAATATTATTTACAGTTTTTTGCAAATTTAATTTAAATAATTTGTTTAAATACAATCACAAACAATTCGTTATAGAAGATTTTCTCGCACGGTGGTTGGCCGGTTCTTGCACGCTCGGCTCAGACGGAACGTGATAATGAGTCACGCTTTTTCGTGTGTGCAGCCGGCGTTCATCGATTTATAAGACGTTATCACATCAATACAAAATCAAAATTATTAATGATGGAATACCACATATTCTTGTACTTCAACAACCTTTCGCGTCTTAACAATTTCAAACAAACATAGCTACCACCGCGGCCATATTCTCGGGCTTCTATCATTGCTAGAGACCGGAAAAATTCGCGGATTCATTTCGTAATAGACTAGAATCCAAAAACGTTTGCCTCTTTACTGCATCAGTGATTGGGCCACAGTTTATCTGAATGACACTCGGCCAATGATAAACCTTTAACAAAAGAAGTATCGAATCACTAGCGTCACAGTTAACAGGTTACACGAGTCAATAGCCATTGATCAGATGTTATTTTCCCACATGGAGTCTATCCTACAGGTCATTGAAATCGCGAATTTTTTCGGTCTCTAATCATTGCTACCTTCAATCAGGAGACTTCAAGCGGAGACTCAATTCATAGCGGGAACGTGTGCATGAAATGTTAAATCCCCACATCTTGGGTGGTTTCATTGATATTACTTCCATGGAATCATCTTTGCTGTCTAGATAAGTAACATTTGACATTAGAATATTATTGGCCTTGATATCATCGTATTTAAGTCTGTCTAAACCGCCATATCGATATTTTTCATCATTGCTTATTCTTAAAAATGCAATTTATAAAATTTGTACTCGATATCTCCCTTGCAGTTTTTTTTCCTGCCATACAACATTTGCTACAGATATTCACTTAAGTGTAATAACGTGGGTGCAAAAAAGGCACACAAGTCTTCTTAATTATCATTCTTTTCACGCCTTGTATTACACTCAGTGAATATTCGTTGGAAATATTTGTGGAAGAAAAACAAATGCAAGCAAAGTACGGAGTTAAAATTGTAAAAACAGCAGTCATAAAAAAATCACTCAAAAAACAACAAATAAATCAACATGTGTTATGAGACCGAGCTTTATGTATTCATCTTTGTTGTTCACTCTTGAGATTTTTCTAGGCCAGTCACTGTCAACCTGTAATAAGTAGAGACCGGAAAAATTCGCGAATTCATTTCGCGATAGGCTAAAATACAAATAGTTATACCTCAGTGCTGCCTCTGCTATTGGCTCGCAACTCACCTGGATGACTCTGGGCCAATTAGAAACACCAAACCGAAGCTTTATCGAATCACAGGCTGCTACGTTGGGACGTCTCACAAGACAGCAGCCAATGAGTTGGTGACATTTGACCGAGTGTACGTATAACTATGGAGTTCATCCTACAGGGCAATGAACCCGCGAATTTTTCCGGTCCCTAGTAATAAGGAATGTTCATGAAACTATTTTTATTAAAATATTTTAAAATGTACTTTGAATGATTCTTGCAATAGGGAACATTATTTTAAAACATTATTTTGGACACCCGCGATGGCAGGTTTACATTGAATGTCACAGAGAACACCGAAGAACGTACAATAAAATACGAATACAAAAACACACATAAAATAAGCCAAAATCATCAACATACGCCATCCCAGTGTTCGACTGTGCTATGATTCAATGTAATTTTTGACGTGACAACGTCTAATAAATCGATGAACACCGGCTGCACGTTCGAAAAAGTGTCCCGTAACGCACATTGTCCCACATCGGATGTGTCCTGTTATGCTCATTGTACGCAAGTGTGGCATCTCTCTTCCACTCGATTGGAACAACAATCGATTTGACTTTTCAATCATATTTTCGTCGTTTGAATTATTAATATTATGTAATTTAACGGTCCTCCACCGATTTTCAGCACAATCGGTACGGTTATTTAAAAGTAATCTTGAATATTAAAATACGTTTTTAACGAACAATGGTGTTTTACAGTTGCACATAATAATTCAAATTACACCCGGGATCTTTTGCATAATGTTTTAAAAAATATTGTAACACATTATAAATAAGTTTGGTGTATATTTGGGATGCGTATTTGTTATAAAATCGTGTTATAAAAACGGAAAGACTACATACGTTTTTAAAACTTCCACAACACAAAACAAAAATTTTGTAAATAAATATATGACATCTAAAACAAATGTTTCCAAAATGGCCTCGTGGCCGTATCGCAGACTACCAATCCCGGCCGATGCGATACATTTATTTTTGTACTTGTAAAAATAAATACTGCGCGCGCGACACTACAAAAGTAATAAATATATTTGAATTAATGAATGCAAATAAAAGTAAATTTATCAATTAAATTGTACATTTAATTTCACTCCTTTGTATCCATACAAAATAGTGATAATTCAATAAAAATGATTCAATTTTATTCATAAAAGTATGCAGAGGTATATTTTATTATAGGAAAGATAGAAAAATTAAAAAAAAATTCTTCCTCAAAGAATATAATATTTTAAATGCCTAAATGGTTTGGTTGCAAAAACCTATTACGGTCAGTCTCAGGCCCAATATGATATTTACTTTTCTTCTGGATCAATCATTTCATCAATGTTTTGTTATGACGATGTCACGTTAAACCATCGTCCGTAAACCGACTTTACAGACAACCAATTTTTAATTCTATATTTTTTTTACTAGTCTAAATTTCTATGTAAGTTTGTTTGCAGGAAAACAACTAAAAAATTGCCACACTAGTTATAAATTATATTTCACAGTTATGAAATTACATAATTCATGCTGAACGAATAACAAGGGAACACATAAATTTGTTCGTTACCGTGGTTAGATGTTACTGCACGTGTTAATGACACACGAAACTACAGTAAACTCGTGTGATAACATCATGTCAGTGTTAAGAAGACTGCAAGTATCCGCTCTACCACTCTGGTTCTGGGGTAGAGCGCCTGCCTTGTGACTTGTAGGACCCGGGTTCGCGCCCCGGCTCCTCCAAGGCGGATTGCCCAGACGAAATGGTGGCATTTTCTCTGGTACGAATACAATCCCTTGTAACAGGTCAGGCTACCAAAGAAACGGTGGGTGGAACAGAAAAAAACCTTCCAGGTGGCTTCCAAATGGGGAGCCCGTTTCTTTTCTTGGGCTCCCCATGCGGTGGCCATTCCGGGGGTTCCTCCGGGGGAACGGAGTTTTGCAAAAAAAGAATTTAGTTTTACACGTTTTAGTTTTTAGGAACTGTAGCATTATCATTCCAACATGTTATAAATAAAGCTCAAACCAACATATATTTTATTTTGCTTTTGTACATAAAATATTTGAATTGGTGTAAACCGATATTGTGTGCTCAACTATTTATCGGTATATATTTTCTTGAATTATTATTTACAGTTAAATTTTAATCACAAACTATTGACCTTTGTTATGTGATATTTTAGAAATTTTGACGAAAATATATTGATAGGAACATGAATTTTATTCCTAAAAATATTATTTCTCAAAAACCACATAGTTTTCAATCAGAAATATTGTCTTTAACACACACACACGTATATATATATATAATACGTAAATAATAAGTAGATATTCTATTTATTTCAACATGAGCAAAGCCTTTGATACTTTCCAACACAATCTTATGATTAAAAAATTATAAATGTTAGGCCTTGTCAAGCAATGTTTTAATTATCTTACAAACAGACGCTTTTCAGAGAAATTTTCTAATGCAATTTCATGGTATTAGATTTTCCGCAAAGTAGTAGTTTATCTCAACTACTCTTTAATATTTAATAAATTATATTCCAACTGTAATCATAAGTGATCAAGATAAGATGCTGATGAAAAATTATATAATTGGAAAATATATTTGTGAAACTATTCAGCAAGATATTTCAGCTGTCCGGATCTGATTTTCAAGTTAACAAAGACTCTGAATTACGATATCCCTTATTGTATAAACTTTAGTAAAAAAAAATAATTTAATTAATCAGAATTATCACATAGTAAGTAATTACATTAAAAGTTGGGTCCTCTTTTAAGACCTTCGAGTTATATTGGTTGCCAAGCTTTTTTTTTAAACTTTACAACATTACAAAATTACAACGCAGAGCATCGTACCATTGGAAATTTTACAAAGCTCTGCCTTTCAGTTTTACAAGTGATATAGTTGGCCACAGGGTTTCCAGGGATTTTCCTTTTATATTTACAAAATAATTTTACAGTTTATTGTTCCGACTAATTCCTTCCATTTGACATCGGTTGCTTTGGCTGGTTTTTTCTGTGTGTTTGTGTATGTGTTCATCTTTAGTTGTCCGTCATTCAGGTTTTCTCTATGTTATATAGTGTGAACAAACAATGGCTTATTTAAAAAAATAATGTTTTGAAGATTTTGGAGCATTCTGAAAATGAAATTTATGAATGTTTTAGAAACAGTGACGACCAACTTCATTCTTTTTTAGGACCTGTAACAAATCCGAGGGCCAGAAAATATGAATCAATGTGAAATTTCTAACAAAACAATGTTTAATGCCGCGTTATTTTTTACATACATTTTAGGCATGTTAGGATTAAACTAAAATAACAATATTCTTAATAATAGATTTTACAAAAAAATAAAATAAATCTTAGAATATAAGTGCCATGAAACCGCATATACATAACATAAAAAGTAATAACATTTTCCAATATTTCTGTGTGAATGTAATGCCTTATTAACAGTGTCTGCTAACAAATTATTCTACATTTGCAAACAAAGATGACTGATACATGTCAGTTTATCTGATTATATATATATATATATATATATATATATATATATATATATATAACGAGTAATGCTAGAAGAAGGCTAGGTTTACCCGGGATAACTTAGCATTATCCAAGTTTGTTTGATAAAGTTCGAATAGTAACTGAAATAGATATGAATTCGGTGTTTACCCGTGTACACCTAGGTCTACCCAACGCTGACCAAATCTTTGATGACTTTAGTTTCATTGATACCTTAAATTACTAACCTAACCTAAAGTACTTAAAAAAAATGATGCAACACCTAAAATTACCCAGGCAGCGTTGTTTAACCGCCAGATTCAAATTTCATTTTTTAGTGATTATTCGGACTCTACCCTAAAACCTTTGGATAACGCTAAGTTAACCCGGGTGAAACTAGGTTTACTTCTTCTTCCATCATCTTCCGTGACATATATACATACAGTAGGATTCTTTAAAGCGATGTCGTGGGCTGGATGCGGCCCTAACGACCACCAGTTGCCAATGATTGGCTGAGAACTATATGTATTGAAAGTACGCAAATCATGTGCTAGGAAGAATAATATTTTTTTTCTTCCCGTGTGAAAGAAATTTCCGTAAGTAGTCTCGTGCATAATGGGCGTAACTCCACACTCCTAGGCGAATATTATCCTTGGGTCATTGTTGCACGGGGTAGGACGACACACCCGGCGGATGTGCAAACGACTGAAGAGGATTTGTGAAGAGTGGTTGAGGGGAAGAGTGGGGGGAGGAGAGATACAGGACGCTGGGCCAATATTTGCGCGGCTCGTAGCATGCGGCAGAATCTCGCTCTCCGCGGGTAGCTGGGGAGGGGAGGGTGGGGGTGGGGGTTGTTTACAAGAGCGGCGGACACCTGCGGTCTGATAATGCGGCTTGGAGTACCTGCCGAACCCCGTCTTCCAACAGGGCGGCGAACAAGGTATCGCGGCGCCGGCTAGAGGAGGGATTGCGGAGAGAAGTGGAGGAGGAGGAGCAATCTGTCGCCGAACCGACCAGGTTTCTCTACTAGCGGTCCCCCGTATTTGCTCGCTCTCCTCCGCCCGACCGCAATCCCTACAGACCAGGGATCAACACCGCCTGCCACCCCTGCTATTTCAGACACGCAAACCTGGCGAGGCGGGTGAGTAATATTACTACACCGAGGCACACGCGCCATCGGTATTGACTGTGGCAGCGTTAATCAGTTAGCGACGAGGTGGCTGTTTGGATACTCAAGCTAATTCGAGGGTTCTTTTTTTTTTCACAAGCTAGACTCCAAAAACTCTGTACTCTTGCTTCGAGTTATTGATTGGTTCGTTCGCAGTTATTTTGGAATGCCTCCGTACTCAGATATCTACAGGTACCTACAAGTTTTATAAGATAAGCGATCGCAAATTGACACTGCAATTGTGTACTAGTCTCGCCATATTAAACACATAGTAACATCCCCCCCCCAAAAACCCGGGTAGAAAATGTCATTATTTTACAAAAAAAAATTCTTTGAAAAAAAAACCTGCGCAATATTTTTTTGTAAATAAACAAATATAGGTAACAGTATAAGTTGAATATTACATTCCAGTGCAATATATTAAACTAATTAATTGTTTCTTTGTACCGTCCGGATTGATATTTCAAGACTTTGTTGCGCGTGACTTGTAAATAAAATCTGTTTGTGTTGTTTCGTGAGAAAAAAAAACTGTCAACATGGCTAAGAAGAAATTCTTCAGGTACATTATGAGCATTATGTGTTAGTGTGTATACATAATTTTGAAAATACAGGAAACTTACGAGTACTTGATAGTCATAAGTACCTACTTATTAAATATAAATGTGGCCACGTTAGTACATCGCATCAGTGCGGAGCAGGGATGGGTCACTTGTAAGGATTATTTGCCTTACTTCTTTTTCAAACGTTAAAAATTTCTACTCCGAGACAATATTACATGTAGCACGCATTGGCAAGAAATTGGTTCCAAAACTCTGAGTGTAATTCTTCTACAAAGAAACACCCACATAATGATCAAACACCAAAAAAAAAAAAAAAAAAAAAAAAAAAAAAAAAAAAAAAAAAAAAAAACCCTAAGATTTATTTGGAAACCAGTTGCCCAAAAAAAAATGGAATTCGTGTAACGTAAGAACGTTTGTTTGAGATAACACTGAACAATTCTCATGAAAATTGCCGCACGCTTTTATATATTTAATTGATGTTTCACTCAAGAATTTAAAAAAAAAAAAAAAAACACCGAAAAAAAAGGCAATAGAATTTTCAATAACTTGACTTTTATTTTGCTGTTCCGTACTTGTTATTACGTGCGCAGTTACTACCGGAAAGCTACCCAGGGAACAGGTTCTACAAATAAAATCCAACCAGTGGAGGTAACTGGGAACAACACACAGAAAGCAGGAATGCCCGGGAAAGAATTCGAACACAGTATTGCCGCGAGCAAGTAAGTGATACTGATACAGTAGTTTTCCAGTAAATGTCCAGATTTACAAACGTCTTCAAGTTTACGTGAATATTTCTGTTCCAATTATGTATAATAATAATAATAATAATAATAACGGACTACAACGGACGAAACATGGTGGTTGAGACACAGCCCTCATCACTACAGACCGGAAAAATTCGCGATTTAAATGACCTGTAGGATAGACTCCATGGTCATCTATGCATCCGGGAAAATAACATCTGCTCATTGGCTTACTGACTCGTGACACCTGTTAACTGGGACGCTAGTGATTCGATGCTTCTTTTGTTAAAGGTTTATCATTGGCCGAGTGTCATTCAGATAAACTGTGGCCCTATCACTGAAGCGATTAAAAAGGCAAACTTTTTTTTTTGGATTCTATCCTATCTCGCGGAATGAATACGCGAAATTTTTCAGGTCTCTACTACGTCATCACTGGCGACACCTGAGCCTCCCTCGGGCAGCGTGGAACACTTGCTGAGAACCCCCCCCCCCCCCTCCAAGGCCGCGGGCGCTGGCGCTGGTGGCGAACCCCGGGCACGCGCGGGAGTTATCGCCGCTCAGGCGCGGGACACACTTCCGCCAGTTAGCAGTCGCGCTGCCGGCAAACCCCTCCTGCCCTTTTTTTTTTTTTCCACAGGCGGCACCACCTCCGGCGAGAGTAAACCCCCCCCCCAACCACCCCCCCTCAACCCACCACGCCGTTAGTTCCTCTGGCCCTGTCGCTACGAGGTCGAAGGTTTTCACCGACGACGACGTTTCGATCTATATTGCAGTCACCATCTTCAGGGTAGCTTCCTACTGAAGATCTTATCTTTTTTTTATATCCAGCCATCCCATCCACGCAGAAATCAGTCACACACACACACACGCACACATATACCCGAAATGGTTTCGAGCCCTGCTTCAAACGAGACAGCAAGATCTCGAATGCCAAGGTAATGTCCGCGTAACTCTAGCGAAGCAGTCATTATAATAATAAATTACGAGACATTAACTCATACTCTTCTAACGAGATTTTGATGACAGCTTCCCCCACAAAACATGTAAAAAAAAAAAACTAACTGTACCCACTTTTTTTTCTTCAGAAAAATTCAATAAAGCATTGTCCGTATTTGTGCACATCTTTGATCAGCCATACTGGAATTTAACTTTATAGGGGATACAAAGGAAATCTGTGTTAATTACAATAATTTCTTTCGGAAACGAAATAAAAACAAAATAGGAGATCTAAACTCTAGGAGATCATAGATTAAAGTGGAACATTTTAAACAGAGTTTTCCTTAAGCTCACTACTGTGAAGCAGTAAGTTTATACTTGTGACAACCACTGGATGTGAAGCGCAATATCTGTACTTCGGATTAATCATGGCTTTCGTTCATTGAGAAATGCAGCGATCTGGCTAATTTGGTCAAAAAAGCGAAAATGATGATATCAAATTGAATTTGTTAAAATTCATTACGGCATTGATCTGTTAACACGAAGTTGTAACGGGATACTTTATTTTACGCAAAATATTTTTTAGAGTTGGTGATGTAGCTAAAACCAAGTTTAAACAACTTGCGTCACAATTCATGTTCACTTCTTGAAATAGTTGTCAGTATAGTGTGATTAATCTGCGTTAATATATTTTTAAAAAATCAAAAGTTCATCAATTTTTTTTCTGCAACTTGATTTACAGGTAAATTAATTATTAATAATGTTCGCAGGCTTTCACGGCTATTGTCTGAAGTAGCTTGGATTCTGGGTTGTAGCCGCGTCCTTGGCGAATAATTCACCGACTTTTCTGTCGACATTGCAGTTGCCATCATCAGGGAGCAGTTATCTGCAGTAGGTAACTGCTCCCTGATGATGGCGACTGCAATGTCGACCGAAACGTCAGTGAATTATACGCCAAGGACACGGCTACAACCCAGAAGCCAAGCTACTTGAAATAAATTATTGATTTTAGCTATGGTCATTGACAAACAGAGGCACAAAGAATTTTCTTCAGTTAGCTTGTTTTTTTAAACTTATAATTTTATTAAAATGGAAATTTAGATCCACGAGAAATTGAGGAAGATGTTGCTTTTATAAATGCCAGAAGTAAAACTCCACCGACTGTATTACGTGCAGGTCGCAGTTAGAGATCAATTCGAAGAAAAGAAGGAGAAAAAAAAAGAAGAGGAAAAAAGAACAGGCAAGCTCACACTAGCAGCACAGGACCGCAAAAACCGTTCGAAAATATTATTTCCGCGGAGACCTCCAGGAAGATCCTGAATAGCTCCCGCATTAATATCGCCTGAATGATCGTCCTGCCGCATGGATCCCAGTCAGGCTACAGGAGCTACCCCCTGCACCCCCCCCCCCCTCCCCACACCCACGAGAACGGTCCAGGAGCTACCTCCAGCCTCCCCCCTCACAACGCACCGACGAGGACAAACGAGAAACATGGCCGTAGACCGGAGGCGGAATAAATCGATGATATATCGGACGTCGGAACTTCCCCCTTCCCTCCTTCACCCCCCTTCATTTTTTTTTTTCCAGTACGAGAGAGGAATACATGACAGGTCACAGGTCCTACATTCTTCATGTTCATACACGACTGTCCACCCCTTAATCTTCTACGCCGTAAAAATAATATGTACACGGCTAAGTTGTATATATATATATATATATATATATATATATATAATTGAAACTGCTGTCCTATTTTAGCGTTGGTTTTCTCTGGTGAGACACGGCATAGCTAAACCATTTTAAGTGGATATGTTTAGGTGGCCATCACTAAAAAAAACATCTACTTACTTGAGAAGAAGGTTCTTACTTTTCAGGTCATACGGGATCAAGTGTTTTACAGGTTATTTATTATGTTGAGTCTTTAATTTCGTACTTAAAAGTTATACCTACCACAAAATTATATTGTATTGTCATTCACTTACACCAAGCAAATCAGTTCTTGAATTTTATTTAAATGTTGATATTTCCATATTTTTAGCTTTGGTTTTTTGCCGTTTAACCCAGCCAATCACCAAGCAATCTCAGAAGTTGCATCGTTCTGAAGTACTTGCAAAACTCGTATAGTTTGCAATAGGAACAACCCCGATCGAAAACACTCGTTCGCAATTCACACAACCAGTTGCTGAGTTGAACATGTTGCAATGAAGTAGTTCGAATTGCCGCGTGGCAGTAACCGTTATTCAGGCGTGAATTTGAGGCCATGACTTATATATTTTTTTTTCACGATTTATTGAATCTATTTCTGATCCGCACGTCTGGGTTCGAATTGGAAACCATTTGATGAGGCAGTTGCAGACCGTGATTGGGGTGGTAACATTTTGGGGTAGGATAACTTTGGCAGGCAACGTCCAATGACGAGAGGAAATAATCTCGTGAGTGCATACCATTTTTTTAAAAAAAATACGATATAGACTCACAGATTTTAAAGAAGGTTCGGCTAAAACTAACTGACTTAAATTTTCTACAATTTTTGGATCGTCAAGTTTATTGTACATTTATAATATTTCCTTTCCTTGTGTACCTTTCAGCCAACGCAGCTTCACATGTTGTCATTCAGTAATTTATTTTTAAAAACGTCGCACGAAGGTAGGAACCAAAACAGTTTTTAGTCAACAACATTTTATTTAAAGTTAAGCTTCTTTAAAGGGGGAAAAAATGGAATGTCAGAAAATAATAGCGACTGGCTACTGCAAAGAGTTTATATTTTAGTATTAAAATAATTTTTTTTAAGTGATTGCAACTGTAATATTATTCAAATGTACACATGTCATATATTTGTGTAAATCTCTTGATGTGTGTTATCTGCCTTAATGAAAGCAAATTTTTTCAATGTCAAGTGATAACAAATGTTTATCATATACAAAATCTATTGAAACGTTTTTGGCTTCTTTTGGTTCATATTCCTCCCTCTTAATTTTGGTTATATTTCTTGAAGTTATACATCTTCATGCGCGTTATGAAAAAAATTACGAGAGTGGATTTTTACGGTGCGCGTCCACCATGCAACGAAATTTTCACAGTATAAAAAACTACTAGCAAAAAAAGGCTACATTCAATTTAAAAATTATATATGAGATTATAAATCTTATAATTTAGTGGGCCCTACTGTTCCGTATCATTTAAACATATATTTATTGTAAATGTTTGTGACATAAATAGTATTTATAAAATTTTCAAGGGTTTTCCCAAGTGTAGTTATATAAATGAGATTACCTATGTTCCAATAGTTTCATTCACTTTCATTATACATTTTGAATTATTACATTATATTTAATAAATAATAATTAAAATTATTCAATTATAATAATCATTCAGCGTATTATTTTAATTTTTATTAGTAATTAAAATTTATCTCGAGTATTTTGATAAATTAAATGCGTAATTTTATACTAGTTTTTAAATTAATGTTGAATCTAAGTATTTAATTAATTTTTTATTTGATCGATTTTAAACTTTACCAACCGTATTTATATCACTCAAGTCCTTTTAATATTTTGTTTCTATTAAATATTTTCATGCGAAATTAAATTTAGTTTTTTTATCGTGCCAAGTCTAACGCACTTACATATAAGTAGAGACCGGTTAAAATTCGCGGATTAATTTCGTGATAGTCTATAATCCAAAAACGTTTGCCTTTTAACCGCATCAGTGATTGGGTCACAGTTTATCTGAATCATACTCTGCCAATGAAAAACCTTCAACAAAAGAAGTATCGATTTACTAGCGTCCCAGTAAACAGGTGTCACGAGTCAGTAACCAATGCGCAGATGTAATTTTACCGCGTGCATAGAGGATCATGGAGTATATCCTACAGGTCATTGAAATCGCGAATTTTTCCGGTCTCTACATATAAGTACACGCACCAATTTTTTTTTTGTCTGCAGCGCTATCGAAATATTTTTTTCTTGGCAAATAGTTTCCAAAAACGTTATTATTTTATTTTGGTTAACTTTCACATTATTGGTTTGATTTCCATCCTGTGTTTCATCCCGCTTCTCCGCGCTGGACCTGGTATCAGTCGTACGGACGCCGCGCCTAGAGAAACAATTTCGCCGGGAGAACCCTCTCCGCCCCTCTCCCGCAAACGGCTCGCGATCCATAAACCAGCGCTACGTCCTCGGCACCGCCTCCTTCAGATAAGCCCCGTTCGGCCCAGCTGCCCTTCTTTCCACTCTCCTTCGAGCGACCGGGCAGTGCTGCCGACTGCGAAGCCAATGACGTGGAACAGAAATATTGATGCAACATTACTAGAGACCGGAAAAATGCGCGATTTCAATGACCTGTACGATAGACTCCATGATCCTCTATGCACGCGGGGAAATTACACCTGCTCATTGGCTACTGACTCGCGACACCTGTTAACTGGGACGCTCGTGATTCGATACTTCTTTTGTTGAAAGTTTTTCATTGGCCGAGTGTCATTCAGATAAACTGTGGCCCAATCACTGATGCACTAAAAAGGCAAACGTATTTTGATTCTAGCCTATCACGAAATGAATCCAAGAATTTTTCAGGTATCTAAACATTACAAATATTTAATAATGTTCGCAGGCTTTCACGGCCATTGTATGAAGTAGCTTGGCTTCCGGGTTGTAGCCGCGACCTTGGCGAATAATTCACCAACCCAGAATCCAAGCTACTTCATTACAGATTTTTGTAATATTTTTGAAATTTACATGAAAACAACTGTATTACTACAAAAATTGCGTTCCTCAGTAATCAAGGTTCGGATTATTACCCGTGCAATTATGCTTTGAGTTCTTCCCAGTGCCGCCAATAGTTAAAGTTATTTTTAAACCGTTTCCTGAATACTTTTCCAAGGTTTGATAAAATTATGCTCGAATGAAAAATAAGTTAAAATATAAAACTATGTACCTATTTTCGTAGAAACACTCAGTAGGTATTATCTTGAAATATAATCAAAGCAAAAATAACCATATCCATGTGTTGTACAAAGTTACAATATCTTTCTTGTAGTGCATATTACAAATTATTTATTGGCAACGGGTTTTCAAGGAATCTTTTGTAAAAGTTCATAATTTTTTTAAAGTAGAAAATAAAGCCTAAGCGCGGCAAACACGTAAACAACTTGTTATACAAGGACTGAAAGGGCTATATATGTATATTCCTTAGGAATTCAATTTTTGGATTTTTTTTGGGGGAAAATTTAATTAAAAATTTAAGCCTGTCATATTTAATTTCTCTGGGCTTTACTGAAGATTACACAGTTTGTTAAACAAGGCTTCAGGAGCATTCATTTAAGTATTGGTTCATTTAATTATTTATTTAACTGCCAATAACAACCATCGCAGACTGAAATTATCCTTTATATAGTGCCATGTATTTTTTTCGCGAATAAAGATTTTCATACCAGATGTGTGTTACAACTCTGTAGCTATGTCTGTGTTTCGTGGTTGGCTGGGTTTATTTCAGATATAAATGAATATTTGTCAGCATACCACTGCGGAAGCAAACGCGTCCTGAATGGTCCACCAAAATAGGACAATCGCTTCTCTTTCAAACGGACGTCAATAACAAAGGAACATTCGCTAGCGCGTAGTACAATGAGCGAGCGGATTTTTTTTTCCCCGCGTAAAATACATGCTCATGTTATAGTGAGATCACATCCGAGGGCTGCAATTTTGATACCGTGTGTATTTATTTTTTTTACTTTTGATTTATTTTGAAAACCTCAGCATTTCAATGTAATACGTGCCGCAAGTGTCGATAGGTAAGCCATATTGAAGCACGTAGTACCTAGTCACGTTGGAAATTGCACTGGAATTGAGACTTGCAATATTTTATTCACTTCCGGATGCAGCGAAGAGCATGGACGTGCAATCCCAGACATAGATCACCGGATCACACGTATCTGTAAAACTACAAAAAAACGGCGAATTGTTCCAAAGCGCCAGTGTAAACTGCAAACCGTATGGCATCTCGTTCACCAGTGCGGAGCTGCACGAATTCAGCGTCCCAGCACGGCGCGAGATTGATAGACGTGCCTTAAAAAATACCACGTGAGCCAGAGTTATGGAGCACGCGCTGATAAACGTATGAATTACGAAACGTCACGCGTCCGTGCTCGACAATGGTAAGCCTACGATTCACTCGACCTTCTGGACATACCCGAATACTCACGTTGGCAAGCCTTCTTTCAACAGACGAGAGAGCCAAACGCCCGATCGTGCATCTTTTTTTTTTTTTGTTCATTGTAAATAAACATACAACTCATGATAACTAATGGTCAATTAGGTTTGGTTAGCTACATTATAAATACTTTAAAACATTGTGGACGGTTGATTTGGTTAGGATAGCTACATTTAAGATGCTGTGAAATCATGTAAACGGTTTCCCCCCAAATAAATACACCTGTTGTTGGTACGAAAAAAAAAGCGAGCATGAACTTCGGGGATCTTCGGGTTTGGTTCTCTCGTCTGTGAAAAGAAGGCTTGCCAACGTAAGTATTCGGGTATGTCCAGAAGGACGAGTGAATCATAGGCTTCCCCTCGACAATACCGCGTGACTCACTGTCAGGAACGTGCGCGACTAGCACTGACTGCATGCAGCACACTTTCCGAGTTATTAACGATTCAGCAGACATCAAGCTATAATGCGCAAAAAAAAAAAAAAAAAAAAAATCTCAGCACCCTGCATCAATTAATGCAACCCCAGTCTTCGTATATGTAAAAATTATTCGTAGAGACCGGAAAAATTCGCGATTTCAATGACCTGTAGGATAGACTCTATGATGCTCTATGCACGCGGGAAAATTACATTTGCTCATTGGCTACTGACTCGTGACAGCTGTTATCTGGGATGCTCGTGATTCGATACTTCTTTTGTTAAAGGTTTTTCATTGGTCCAGAGTACTTCAGATAAACTGTAGCCCAATTACTGATGCGGTAAAAAGGCAAATGTTTTTGGATTCTAGACTATCACGAATTGAATCCGCGAATTTTTCCGGTCTCTAATTATTCGGATTACCTAAAATAACTTAAATGATACATGAGTAAACATTAATAACACGTACGTACTACCACATCATTTAACTGAAGTTGCCAGAACTTCACTGTTTAACTAATAAAGAATAAGATCATAACATATGAAAAATAGGGTTTCAACATAGGTACTACAAATTTTGTTACGCAACAAAAAATACTTTCATTCTAGTTGTGGGTTGGTAAAATGAATTACATTCAGTCTTATAGAACGATTTACCACATGACCGTGAACTGAGTGACTCATTCATCCAATAATTATATCATCACAAAAATTAGTTCTTTATTTACAATTAACGAAATTAAGATTTGATAAACGTTCCCACTGTAAGATCATTAAAATTGATCATTTAATAGTTAGTTGAAAAATTGCATTGTAAGGGACATTTACGCATATGTAAAGACATAATGGCGCTGTTTGATAATGGGGAAAATAATTTTTCCATTAACAAGTTTTAAGCTGTGAATTTAATTTGTTTCATGTCAGTGAGCAGGTACTTTTTATATACCTCTATTCACATCTTCAGCCTGTTAATTACCCCGAAATACCTTCGTTTAACGTTACTACTTACTATTCTCTTTCTGCTTCAAAGGTATGTTTTAATTTTAACAAGATGATGTATACTTATACTTTAAAATAAAAAGGTTTCAATTAATTTCATACGTTTCTCTTTTACAAATTGCAGAATAATCTACGAACTTAACATTATACAATTACACTGTTTAGTTACTCCACACGAGACATGCAGACCACGGGAATAAATATACCTGGAATTAAGGATTATCTTGGCTTATAGCGTGATTGTATAATCAAAACTGAAATTGTGCTGGAGTCGGTTTTTTATAAATATATGCTGTTGTTCATAATGAGCAGCACTATCACGGTTAACGAGTATTCGACTATATTTATTGACATAGTGGCGAAATTATTATACTGCTAACCTATTGACTTGAAATTAAAATCTCGAAATTAACTTGAAACCCTGTGGTATATGTCTGTTATGGCCAACTGCACTGTTTATGGGCCCATATTTCATTAATGAAACTAATCCGAGCGCCAGACGCACAAAAACTAATATTGCATTTTCACAAAATCGTTTTATTTCTTATGTTCTGTACAGTAAAATAAAACGATGTGTCATGCGATGAAGTGAGGAAGTATAAGTTTTTCACAACTAGTATTTACTAAATAAAAAAATATCAAAAGAAATATACTTAAACAATATATACGTAGATTGCATGAATATGATTGCCGAATTGTTTGGGTTCGGTATTGTTGTGCTGTCATCATTTGTGTTTTTTTTTTTTCGTTATGTTAGTCCATTTTTCTTAGTTTGTTGACCATATTCCTGTTGTGGAGTATTGTGTGGCGTTTATATCCTGATAACAGCCATTTTTTGCTTAATTTGTTTTTTTGTCACTTTTGGTTTTTTTGTAGTTTTCTTCTACAGAAATACATGTGCTTAGCAATGGCGTATGTCTAAAAACTTACATCAAGTCATGCACTCCCATTGCACAAATCTTTCAAAGATAATATAATTAATATTTTTGAGTATTTATGGGAGAATACTGCGGGTTCTAAACACCTTCAGCTGACAACTTTATTCTACGTGAATTCAACCAAAGATGGCTAAATCACCGACATGAAAATATTTTCGTGTTGACGAATTGTTGAGTCGGGCCGTGTGGAACGACGTCATGACCGCCAGCCGGCTATCAACGGTCTCCAATGCATGTGTTGTACGTGTTATTTTGTTTAGAATATTTAGTTTTATCTTCCATTAACTGTTTAAAATATTTCTCGGATTACTAAAAACGAGATACCTAAGATGTACATCAGGTACTGTCCCTGCCCGAACACGCCCGAATATTCACCTTCGGCCAACCTCGGGATTTGTTTTATTTTTGCGCAGGAAAAATGAATTCAAATAATAAAAGTGGTCGGTTAGGTTAGCTACATTAAAACACTTTAAAACACTATGGACGGCTAGTTAGGTTAGTATAGCTACATTAAAAAAAAACAGAGAAATATAAATTTATATAAAAATAAACCCCAGGTTGGCCGAAGGTGAATATTCGGGCGTGTTCGGGCAGGGACAGAACTTGATGTATATCTTAGGCTTCCCCAAATAGCATCGGATCAAAACAAAAGACGTTATAACGCAGTTGAACAACATGACAGACGAACGACTTTGAGTTTTTCCAGGTCAGTCAAAAAATTTGAAAGGTTAGGTGCGAACCTTCTGTTACATTTCCACCCTAGCCCCTAGACCACGGGCTGCTTCTTCGCAGTGGCGTGACTAGCCTCGAATCTTGGGAGGGGCGGGTGACCGGAAAATATTTGGGTGGTGTGGAATATTTCCCAGTTAAAAAAATAAGAAAAAATAAAAATCACATTCACATAAAAAGCCTATTTTAACGCATT
Source organism: Bacillus rossius redtenbacheri (assembly GCF_032445375.1). NCBI lineage: Eukaryota > Metazoa > Arthropoda > Insecta > Phasmatodea > Bacillidae > Bacillus > Bacillus rossius. Next base: position 4,979,799 of record NC_086341.1, on the reverse strand, counting down.
AAAAGTTTTTAAAATTTACTCATTACTAGAGACCGGAAAAATTCGCGATTTCAATGACCTGTAGGATAGACTCCATGATCCTCTATGCACGCGGGAAAATAACATCTGCTCATTGGCTACTGACTCGTGCAACCTGTTAACTGTGACGCTAGTGATTGGATACTTCTTTTGTTAAAGGTTTTTCATTGGCCAAGTGTCATTCAGATAAACTGATGCAGTAAAGAGGCAAACGTTTTTGGATTCTAGTCTATCACGAAATGAATCCGCGAATTTTTCCTGTCTCTACTCATTAAAGTAGCACTAAAAGAAATATAGAATTACATTTAAAAAAAATGGGTGCGTTTATTTATGTACGGGCGTTACACTTGGCGTAATTAAAAACTATCCTTAATTTATCATGCAAATAATGCATAGAAATAACACAATAAAACGAAAGGAGTGGTATTATAAATACGGTTGGTATAATATGAAATCAATAAAGTTAAAAAAAATCAATACTCAGTATACAATATTAATATAAACGCGCGAAAAAAATTAACCATTTAATTTAGTAAAATAATAGATACATTTTAATTAATTATAAAAATCAATAAATATTCTGAATGTTTATTCTAATTTATTAATGTTAATTATCTATTGAATAATAATGTAATAATGCAATTAAATTATACATACGGGAACATAACCTGACTAATTTTTAAATACATTCGAAAAAAATTGTTTATGACCACAATTTGTCAATAATATTCCCAATAAATAAATGTTTTTTTTTATTATATGGATCAGAATTCTATTTCAATCACTACATTGTATGAATTAAAAGTAAAATACATATATAGTTTATAATTTGTATGTAGCATTTATTTTTCCATCCTGTCAATTTTTTTTTTTGCATGGTGCGCGCGCATCTTGAAAATTCACTCTCATACACATTTTTTTCCCCATAACGCTGCCTGAAGAAGTATAGCGTCAAAAAATATAATTATTGATCTGGATTCAAAGAATAAAGTAGATGGTCTAAAGTAGATTATTTTTTTTGGTCCCCAGCGCCTCTTCCAACGGACCGTCGTTGCTTCTTCTTCGTCTCGTCTCCATCTGGCCGTTGTTTCTGAGCCCATTCCAACCCCCCTCCATTTCTTCTTCTTTACCCGGGGCCCTAGACCGGAGTGCGCGAAAGAAGGAATTCTTTTTTTTTTTTTTTTTCCTGTGGGATTGGACGGACACATTTGTCGAGTATGACGCCGCCAGCTCGCCCCTCCCCCCGCTCACCCGCACCAACCGACGCCTCTTCCAACTCGCCGAGAGAGGAGATATTCCCCCCTCAGCCGACATTTCTCTTGCAGACACATCGTCAGCGAGTTTTATGGTGGAGTTTCCCCCCCCCCCCCCCCCGGCTGCGGGAGACACCCAATCCATCCCCCCCGCTCCTCTTCCATCGTCCTGCAGCCCGTAGCCCACCGGAGCTCGCAGGCCTGCCAACAAGACCGGTGAAGGGGGATGGAGGCAGTGCTGCCAATTGACAGCAACGAGAAAAGTTTCTCGAGTTTACTCGCTCGCTGGCTCACTGTTCACGGGGAAACATAATTTTTTTATTTTATACACCACGAGTTGTTGCTGTCGCTCAGTCCGGTCAAATATGGAAAACGAAAGAAAAGAGAAAGCACACAATAATAATTTTTTTGTAATTTGTTTTTGAAGTACGTTATGAAAAGCATCTCTCGCTATCTCCCTACATATTATGTTCCTCTATAAATCTCACTATACTTTTCTCTATACTCGCATATCTCTCGCTATATATTATACATCTCTCCATATCACTCTATAAATCTCTATGTATCTTTCATTTTATATATATATATATACACACCTGAATTTATCTCCCTATCTATACATCTAGATCTCTCTCTATATATCTACGTGTATATCTTCCCATCTATATCTTTACAACCCATCTTTGCAAGAACAACAAGTTAATCGCATTGAAATTAGCCAGCGTACAAGAAGGGAATTTTAATTTTTTGCCTGACCCTCCCTGATCATTTCTGAATCAGCATTCCAGGTAGTCTGAGCACTTCAGAGTCCCTTTATTATTGTTTTCTTTCAGCCGATTAGCAGTTAAAATGTGAATCCATAATGACTGTTATGTTTTCAAATACAGTGGATGCATCTGAGGCAATATTAAAAAAAAAAGATTTTATTACCACAGTGTTTACGTGACTTTAATTTAATTTGAGAAATATGCAATGCTTTTTTTTTAAATTATAGCACTTAAAAAAGTAAAATTAATTTGTTTATGAATAACCATAACATCATAATGTAATAGCCAGTAAAACTGTTTCTTAACTTGAAAAGTTTCAGATACATTTAGGTAGTCTCCAATTGTGCATGTCATTCATACGTTGAAAATATTAATTTGCTAGCAGATTATGCGTGAGTATGAAGATTTATTATCGACTTCACAAAAATTACGTTACTCAAAACGTCTTTAAGTTGAACCACTCATCGCGTGAATGTTAAAGTTATGAGTTGGGCAGACAAAATAGGTTTAAGCGGTACCTGCTACCTGCCACTTTGGTTATACGAATACAATCAACCACTCACAGTGCAGCAATCGAATCCCAACCAATGTCCCTCCAAGGAACGGCAACTGTCTCCCGACACTTGGCAATGCCAGTGTTTGCGCACTAGTGAACTACCATGACAGTTGTAATCGTCCGTGTGAAATAATCATCTATTTCTAGATACTGGTGTATACAGACTGGTGCCTGTTCAAAACTACCAGAGTTTTACAAGGCATAATATCTTAGAAATGTATTATGTAGCCTACTCCCTATTATTAAAAAAATTGAATGAATAAATTAAAATTAAATTAAAATAAAAAATGCTGGTCACCGCAACTTATCTCTTTAAGCTAACCACGACCTGTAAAAACAATTGTAACTTGAGAAATAAATTCGTCAGAAATTAACTGCCAAATTATTGTCTTGTATATCTACAATTCTAACAGCGTACGTATAATTAGCTCTGAGTACATACAGAAAAGCAAAGGAAAAATCTTTATTTCCTGTAACGAAATATCTTTTTTGCACAAATGTAAAAACGAATATGCATTCATATATTAATTATGGGGGAAAAAACTCGTAGTACTATAGAACCCATATGCCCCCACCCCCCAGATATCGCCCGTTGAAACTTAAAAGCATTCGGCCATTCAAAAGAGAAAGTAAAATTCGGAGGGAATTTTTCGAATGAAGCGACGTATAGTTTGTGACATGGTCGATAGGCCAAGCTTTTACAATACTCTCTCTTTTATTAGTGTTATTTGAATGTCAATACGCAGTAATTCGAACTGCGTGTACGTCGGCATGTAGCGAAGTCGGGACGTCCGTGCGATAACTTTGTTTCCGCGCACTTCACCCGACAAAGAGTGACACAGAAAGTGACACAGACAAATGGAAATCTCGTTTTTGTTTCTGTACGGCCAAAATGAAGAACTACAGGCGCTACTACCGCCTCTCCGATGTGATGAAAACTGGACGCTTCGAATCAGACTCCATGTGATAAAAATGGGAAGACGTAACACAGATGGATTAAAAAAAAAAAAAAAAAAAAAAAAACACGCGTGTGTGTATGAAGTCTAGGAGCAAAAGAAGTGAAACTCCAAGCTTATTAGGTATGTATAGAGATAAAATTCTAATATTTTTTTAATAGAACAAGAGTTAATAACTGATGATGAAATAACTTTTTTCCACACAAATAAATAAATTGCAGATTCATTAAATAAAAAATTTACTAAATATTTTTCTCGTACATTTAAAACAAACTTTGATTTTATATTATTCTTAAACTTGAAGCTTGCATGTAATAAGGGTAGTTTATGCAGCTTAACTAATTGTCCAAATAGACGTGTGTAGTCTGAGGTAGGCGTCTGGCAAGTGAAAGTGACAACATGGCATACGGATAGGACCTAGCTCAATGCTACTTTGTTGAGCCACTGTCCCCCACAGCTACACGCCGATCGAGAAATATTCACGCCTCTAGTTGAATTTAACATATTTACAAACTCGCAACTATTGTACGGTGTGTGATTTAGTTAATCGAATGATAATTCGTGAAAAATAATTACCCATGTCAAACTAAAGCGTGAAAAGCATTATACCAGCATAAATATTTAGTAGCACAGCTATAGCGATACTCACATAACCCTGTTTAACAATAATGATTTGCACAAGTAATTAAATTAATAATATATACATGAAATAACATCATATTATTTAATTCAGGTAACTCAATGGATATTTGTCTTCCATGCAAACTGTAGACTAATATCGCGAGCAGCACAAAGAAAAAAAATAAAAGACTGAATTTTTCAACCTGTCCACACAGAAAAAAATATTGTTCTGTACTTTAAAAAAAATTAATTTCGAAACCAGTTGCCACTAAATAGTTTGTAATACTAAAAAAAGATATTTTAACTTTGCAAAACACATAGCTATGGTTATTTTTACATATATTGAATGCGTTTATCAATATAATACTGAAAATTGCTTACAAAATTGGGGTATGATTTTTATATTTTAATTGATCTTTCATATTATAATATTTTTTAAACATGAAAAACATATATTCGAGTATTGAATAATTGGACTTTAATTTGTTGTATCATGCTTACTATGCGCGCAGATAATGCTGGAAAGCGATTCAGGGAACGGTTTACAAATAACTTTAACTATTTGAGGTACTGACATCACACAAGGCATAAATTCCCGGGTAAGAATCCGATGCCAGTGTTACTACGAACTCAATTTGTAAGTTAATAATATCTGTAGTTTTACATGGATGTTTCTGTTCCAGCTACAAAAAAAATTAATAACTTAAACCTCCAAATAATCAACATTATTTCTAATAAATCAATAACCTGAATTTTGAAGAAATTCACATCGTATATAAATAAACAAAAGAAAAAACATAACCTCAACTTAACTACCCACTAAAAAATATCCAATACTCGCAATATGTACCATACAATAAAGTTAAAATTACCTTGGAAAATAAAGATAAAAAATTAAAAACTTGTATGTTTAAAAATAGAATAAATAAAGTTTTATCCTTGAAAAATATAAAAAAAATTAATACGTCACGTGACAATGTCGATGACGACTTACATGAATTTACTCCTTATCCAAACCTTCCTATATAAGTTTTCACTTTAAAAAAAATACATTGCATAATTGAACACGTTAATATTTCTAGTTTTTTTTCCTTCAAATGATTGTATTGAGTGCAGCTGGCTTGTGTAGTGGTCTTCACAACACACTCTCTCTGGGTCTCCCTGCGCTGATGAGTCCCTTTTTGTTGACCAGTGCAGGAAGCAGAGGAGGAGATGAAAGAGAGAGAAACTCCCACGCTGACGGTATATTATCCCCCCCCCCTTTTTCTCTTCTTTCCCAGTCGCCGGAAAACCACTACAGCTACAAAAAAAGCGGCAAAGATGCGGTCAGACAAAAACGAAGCGGCTCTAGCTCCCCCCCTTACAAAGTCACAAATTGAATATTGCTTTGGCATTCTCAGTAGCGAGAAAAAACTTGTCTAAGCACCATTCTGTTCAGGTTCTCATAATCCTCACAAACATTGTACGAACTTAGCAGATTATGAGTTCTATATCTCCGGGAGTTTAAAATGATTGTTAAAGTTTTTTAATATATAATTTTTAAGAATTGTACATTCGTTTAGAGCATATCCAACATTTTCAAAATAAAATACACACAGATCTTATTTAAAATTTTTTGTTACATTTAATTTATATTAATAAGCAGGTAGATAATTTTATTTTTGGTTTTATTGTCTTCTAGATTACGGGGTCGTTTAGACAGATATGTACAACACAAGCTACAATGTAATTTTTTTTGTAAATTTAGGTGAAATATTCATAAAAATTACATTTGTAAATTGTACATTTACAAGAAATCAACTATATCACTACAAGATAGTGTTCGCAGTAATACTGGGTTAGGATTATTACCTGGGCATTTAAACATTGGGCTGATCCAGTATCTGAAATATTTAAAGTTATTTGTAAATCGTTCACTTAAAAGTTTCCTACTATTAATTGCGCACATAACAATGACGATAAAACTTATTGTTGAAAATTTGATTAATTTTTCCATGCATTAAAATAATTATTCTTGAATGAAAAATCAATTCAAAAACACAGTTTTGCCCCCATTTTACGTAATAAATACTAGGTATTAACTCCAAAAACGTATTTCGTATATGCAAAAATAACTATAACCACGTGTTGTACAAATTTACAATGGATTTATTGTGGTATTATCAGTTATTTCTTGAAACATTGTTTCCAAAGGAATCTTTTGTAAAGGTACAGAGAATATTTTTTTTCTCTGCAAGGAAATATGGGACAGGAACCGGCCATAGAATGTAGAGAGGAACCGTCTCAGTAACTGCCTGGAAATATTTCAAGAAAACGACAAACTAAATCGGATTGACTGAAAGTGGGTCCTTCCGATTGCAAGTCCGCTGCTAAAAGCGAACCACGCTCGAAGAATGGTGGTTGGTTATGCTTGAGGTCAGTTTTGAACCAAATTCTGAGCCTTCAGGAATGAACCAGGACTTTTCGAAACTTAGAAACTTGTGGTGGCTGTGTCAATTGTCTACAAAGTTATTTTTGAAATTATAAATGTTGGCTTAAATGAATTAAAAATGTTTTTATAACGTATTGAAGAAAAATCACACAACCACTGCGTTGAAGGAAATATAAACGGGAAACACACGCAAATTTAAAGAAAGATATAAACTAAGTAACGGGGTTACTAAAGAAATAGAATGATTTAGGGGAATAGGTCTTAGCCGAGTCTGAAAATACCATTATTTAAGGCATTTCGCTGTAACGCTCTTACTTATCTAAAGCGACGCATTGAAATGTTTCCAACAGTACTTATTGCCAGCTCTTTGGAATACCAATTATCTTTGACTTACTTTCTCGAAGCAGTCGGAAGATGCTCTTGAAGTATGTTTGCAGTAGACAATTTAAACGATTTATGAGTAAAAATCCCCTAGGTCAATTTTGGCTCTTGGGTTTCTACTAGGGTTTAAGAGTTAAAGAGTACTTGCAGTATAATTTTGGCTGAATGCGCATAAAATGTAGACCCAATTAAAACGTCCTGAATGTTAGTCAATGAGGATTACGCTCTGCTCAAAGCGAACAGTACTGACACAAAAGCCAAATAACGGACGAATTTCGAATGAAATGCGGTGAAGAGTTTTTCCGCTGTGCCAGAGAATTTCTCATACTTAAGTTTGAAGTGTCGCTATTCAGCTGAGTTTCAGTGATGAAGAGAGCGTGTGTGATGTTTCAATTTTACAAGGAAAAAAAGAAGAAATCACACAGAAGAAAACATTTTCTGTACTCTAACAGAAGATATACATTTGGTAACCAGTTGCCAAATTATATTTACATTACTGCAAGAAAAATATTGTAATTTTGTTCATCACTTTGCTATGGTTATTTTTGGCATTTTTGCATATATGAAATACGTTTTTTTCGAAATAATAATGACTATTTCTTACGAATAATTGACGCATGAATTTATATTTTAATTGGTGTTTCATTCAATCATATTTTTTTAAACCACGATATAGATAATCGAAAATTTAATCATTGGACTTCATTATGATTTATTATTCTTATTAATATGCGTTTAATACTGAAAAGATATTCAGGGAACTTACAAATAAATTTAAGTATTGGAGGTACTGGGGCAACACAAAGTAGAAAACACGGGAAAGAATCCGAACCCAGTATTACCGCGAACATTATTTTGTTGTGGTGCAGTTGTTTTCTTGTAAATTTACAAATTTTCATTCATCTGTATTTTTTCATTAGCATTTCTGTTTTATTTACAAAATAATTTACGGTCCATTATTTTAGAGCCCGTAATCTTATTTAAATTAACAAATATAATTATTTAAACATCCAAACAAAAAATTTAAGTCATAATCATAATTATGAATCGAAACCAAATGTTGGGATTCACTTCTGGAAAAGTGAAGGTAACTAAAAACGGAATGTTTGGCCGGTCTACTCTCCTGTATACTGTACTGTATATGGATTGTATATGTACTGTATCTGTAATGTATCTGTACTGTATGTTAGTTTGGCACACCAAGTGACCTGAGCGTTGAAGCATTTTTTTAGTTGTTGTTTGAATTGCCGGTGCTACTGTTTCTACACAAAAACAATTTTTCCTCTCATCTGAATTGCATACGATATGGCTATTCCTTCGATGCAGGGAGACTACTAAGTCTTAGTCACAATGCCACGACGGACACGACACGCTCAGTAGCCAATGAAAGACAAGGTCACCGTGACGTCAACACGACGAAATACGCGCCCTGACGACCCACGAGGAATATATTCTCTTTATAATTTCGTCGTGTCGAGCCGCGCGACGGAAAGCAAAACGGAAACCTTACAGAAATAAACTTAAAAAAAGTTGTACCTACTTGGTAAATCTTTTTTATTGAAAAACTAATTTAATTTTATATCTGGGTAAGCGTTCACGTTTGCATTTTGACTGTGACTTACACTGTTTACTATTACATATATTTTTAGTTTTTAGCATAGCTAACTTCGGATTTTTTTCTGTCTCTTATCTACATATTTGTAGCTTGCTTCCCTGTATCTAAAATGAACTTAAAATCACTTTATGCAATAGAAGACTAAATAATATATTAATTTTTACTCCAGCTATCAACAGGAGATAAAAGATTCCTGTAGGTCTTGCACTGTTTTTGGCGCAATATATACCAACTCCATTATATTATGGACGCATTTGGCTTGGAATGATTAGCCGACAGCCATTTTAGAGTTCATCGTGGTAATTTTGTCGTGGTATTGTAACCCTACGCTATAAACTCTGTCGTGCCGAAACAATGCACGACGCCTAATCAGATTTTGTCGAGTCGTGTTGATCATCACATTATCACTCACTTTAAGTGTACGTCAGTGTGTGATACAACAGTTTATAATTGCACAATTAGCGTTTGCAAATACTTTCGGGGTCCCTTAACCTGGAGTTGGAGTGAGGATAGGGATTATTGACTGCCATATTGGATTTTTTTAATGTCAAGGTCACCATATTAGATGACTTGACCTCCAATGATCTTGTCTCTGACCCCAGACGTCATATTAGATTCTAGAAATTTCTGCTATTTTGGTCTCGAGAAAATACTATATATATATATATATATATATATATATATATATATATATCACCATCTTAGATGATGTCAGAGTCGTCATCTTGGATATCCTTGGAATTTGATATTGACCTTCAGTGACCTCGACATTTAATCCCGGCCGCCACATTTAAGGCCATCTTAGATCGTACAAAATTATTAGCGAAGTTACTTGGCACAAATTAAAAATTCATCGTTATAAAATAGTTTCTAGCTGTGTGTAAAAAGCGACCACTTTACAATTGAATTATTAATTTAAGTACAGTTAAGCAAAAACAAAAAATGACTATCCCTTTGGAAGATGTCAATGAATAGATATATATGCGCGGCCTTTATAGGACTATGTCAATAACTTTTTTTTTGCACAATTATCAGCAGAAAATTGCCTTGATTAAAAGCAAAAACTTTACAGGAACAATAAAATCACATGATTTACAGGAATAAACTTAATATGCGATCACATTATACGCACATAGTCTCTGTTATACCTAAATGTAAAAATTTTAGTGTTTCGTAAAAGTGGTACTACCGAAATTGTCTAGTAATAAGCAGGAAAATTTTCCTGTTTTGTAGGAAATTTTCCGAGTTATACTTTCAGAAAAACAAAAATATATTTTCTTAACGGTTTTATCCAAAAAGAACCAAATAAAAAAAAACATTGTCTTTCTTCGCCACCTAAGGCTCGCTTAAAATTTGAGAGAAGGGTAGTACACGTGTTACCCTGTACCAACTAATAGGAACAATTGAAAACTACAGAACCTACTAATTTGCAGAAAATAAATTAATGTTTTAACGTATATCTATCTATCTATCGTAATTATGATAATGATAAAAAATGGAAAAAAATTATTAGTAAAAATATGTGATGATATGCTCCCAGATAATTCTCCGAACGGAAAATTTTCCCACTCACATCTTTTATATGTTAGTGATAAATTTGCTAATCATATAAAAACAATTCAAATAGATATTTTTACAAATTTAACAATGATATGGATAAAACATAAATAAACAAATTTCCCCAATTGCTAAGGTTGAGAGGGCTCATTTGTCCTGCAAGCCCAGGTTATTTTTCCACCGACCAGACATCCTGCTCTGTTAGACCATACTGTTTCTTGCGAGCCCAGACTGTTGTTTTCCATGCCCAGCCAATTATTATTTTATGAGACCTTACAGTTGCGACACAATCTGAGACTTTTGTTTTCGAGCCAGGTTACATCTAAGAGTACAGACTGTTTCTTCACAGCCTATAGTCTTGTTGGGCAAGCCTAGTGTGTAGGTGTCAAAAAAATGTATTTCATTTTATTTTATTTTACATGCTTATGTGGAGAAATTAACTTAACCATATAAATGTTTACAAAGTGCATGTAAAGTGATACTAAAACCAAAATTATATGACTTAGTTACCCTAAATAAAAAGCAAATAACAAGGAAAAGTAAACAACTTGCAAATACAATACAGTAAAACTAAATAAATAAACGACTAGCAACTATAATAGTAAAAAATGAAATATAAAATTTGAAGCAAAATACATTAAGAAATGAAATTAAAAAAAAATACTGAAATTATTACCGATAAATTTAATTAATACCAACCAAATATAAATATCCTAATACTTTATTTGTATTTTTTTTGTGATGGCGAAGTATGATTTAAAATGTTTATTTTGGACATACGCCATTGCTATGCATTTACTAAAGCAATGGCGTATGTTCAAACAAATTTTTAATTATTCTTATATTTATATAACATTTTCTTATAGAAATTTACACGCATTCACGCAAATTAAAACCACAGGATCTAATATGAATGCTCTTAAAATCAAAAAATACCCTCTTAACTTCTCTTTATTCTTTTGTGTCTCGCTGTTGTGTTGTCGCATTGCTTGTACTGGCGCGATTGCAAGTAATGTTTTAGGTGAAAGGACCAAGTTAATTTCTTTGCTGTAGCTGATTATTTCACCCTCTCCGGCGTCGCGAGAAAATTAGTGAACGCAGTTTTGTCGGATAACAGCAACAAAGGGTGGGACAAAAACCTCTTTATCCGGTTTTCTCCAGCAGCGAATAAAAAAGTAAAAGTTGCCATAAAATACGTTTCATCATCTTGTTTCATCTCCCTTTATTTTCGACGTCGTCTTTCCGCCATCAAGGAGTCGGCTTACAGAGAGGAAGCGAACAGCTCTTTCTTTCCGTGCTGGCAAATTAAACCTAATAAATTTCGAGACACATAAAACCCAACTACATAAAACAAATAAAGAATGAATTCACTGAATAATATATGTTTGCAGAATTTGGTATATTATGAGCTGTGAATGTAGGTAGGCTACTTATTACGTTACTATAAACTTTATTATTAAAAAAAGTTAAATGACACTGAGAGACTTTACTAAAACGAAAGTGTTTAGTAAACTGATATCATAAGTACATGCCTAAGTAAATAGGATATTTCTGAAATATATTCTTTGCTCGGAATGCATAAAGCATGAAGCTGAGCGGTAATACATTACGGAACTCTCGATTTTAGTAACTACAAAATAATTGCATATATAAATTTCATATTTTAAACATTGTTTTGTAAAATTCATTAAAATCGTTGATGAATCTATAAAGTAACACGTGTCTCTGTTCGTCTGTGCTGTCGTCGTTGTGCTGTCCGCAACAGTTGTTTAGATTCATCTTCCGGTTCCTATCTGTTTGACATCAGCTGATTGAGAACCTTGTTTTTCCTGTGGGATGTGATCGTGTATGGTCACGAGACGTTAATTTAAGATTCTACACACAAACATTCAAGGACACGAAGAAGCCAGTGGCGTAGCCAGGATTTGTGTATGGGGGGGTGTTAAGAAGCATTTCCCCCTTCCCCCTCCCCCCGTATTAAAACCGCGGGTCCGGGGGTCCTCCCCCAGAAAAATTTAGATTTTAAGGTGTGAAATAGTGCTATTTTAGCAGTTTTCGGTACTTAAATTTAAATATTGTAATGGTAAAATTTTTATTAATTTTAATATGAAGTTTGTTTGAGTGATGAATAAGAAATTAATTAAAGATTTGGTGCTAAGGGGGGGGGGGGTTAAACCCCTAACCCCCCCCCCTGGCTTCGCCCTTGGAAGAAGCTTACCTTTCATGTTAGCGGGTAGGAATAAACTGACATCTTGTGACGTCACGACTCATAGATTAGGCTACGGCTGTGTGCGGCAAAGACAGTGCATGTTTTCATTTCTATTTTTGCATTTGTGAAATAGTATTTTTTTTCTCTCTCCAATGACAAAAGAAAATGCAAAACCGTGCAAAGGCGGTGTGTCCAAGAAATTGCGGTGCTGAACCAGACACACAACTGCTGTTGTGTGAGTGGATGTTCCAGGCGACCCGAGGCCTGCTTGCATGGTCGCCGCAGGGTCGGCGTATTCGCGGAACATAAGGGCGTCAGGCGACCCCCCCCCCCCCCCAAAACCCATCCTCCAGGGACAGCCACGCGAGTCCCGTCGGCCCGGCGTGAAGTGTGACTCCTTCCGTAACCCGCGCGCCTCGCCTCGCCTCGTTAACGGCGCAAGGATACACCGCTAGTGACGCTCCCTAGGGAGCTACAGCTGAGTTACGGCGGTCATCTGAGGTGGGGGAAGGGATAGTCGGCTTCCGCAGCAGTGGCGCCCCCGTGCTATCTTCAAACCAAACAACAGTAAAATAAAAAATATATATATATATTGAAGGGAAATAAATAAAAATCGTTTTTGGTTGAGAAAGTGCATCTCATGTAGATCCTCAGAACTTTGAAAATACAGTGGGCACTTTTTTTTTTTTTTAAAAAAAAAGGAAGCTTGCAGACGATGAAGAAGCTCCGAATTCAACGATTTCGAAATCTTAACAGTAATCCAGGTGAAGATGTTGGCCACTAAGATGATGGTGACAGTTGGTGACAAGACCGAAGGCTGTGATGAAGCAACTTAATATTTGGTGGCGTAAAAAAAACAAGACTTTGAGTGACTAGCAGAGTCTCCTTAGTGTAGTGAAGCAGACTTACGACGGTTATCAAACATATTGCAGGGTAGTTTCACTATCATATAGTTAACATTTGGTACACTAATACGTAGAGACCTGAAAAATTCGCGGATTCATTTCGCGATAGGCTAGAATCAAAATACGTTTGCCTTTTTACCGCATCAGTGATTGGCCCACAGTTTATCTGAATGACACTCGGCCAATGATAAACTTTCAACAAAAGAAGTATCGAATCACGAGCGTCCCAGTTAACATGTGTCACGAGTCAGTAGCCAATGAGCAGGTGTAATTTTCCCGCGTGCATAGAGAATCATGGAGTCTATCCTACAGGTCATTGAAATCGCGAATTTTTCCGGTCTCTACTAATACGTTCTTCTATGTCCCGTAAGTTTCACGGAAGCGTCTATATGTGGGTTTAATGTTGTTACACGTGGGTCCGCCATCTTGTTTACGCATTTCCGTTCATCGATGTACGTCCCGTTTTCATGAAAATACTCCTACTAAATGCCAGACACCGAGAGTTAAGTTGTTTTCACATCAAAAAATACTCGAAAAAATATTTACATTAATGGGAAAAAACAATGTCAGGGATATAAGGTATAAAAACATAATCAGAAAGTCAATACCCTACGTATTTCGCACCCCCTACCAATTTTCTTGCATAAACACGTATTTGAACTGATGATCAAACTTGTGATCTTGAGTTACACCAAGATGCATTTGCACCATCGATATGTTATGGCAATGCTAAGAGGGTGTTAAGTCACTTTTTTTTCCTTCAGATAATTATTGTGAGATATTGGTTAGACGACAAAATAAATGGCTGAAATGTAGCGTTTGCATTTTGTAAACAGTTTAAAATTATTATTGACGTGACATCGTCTAATAAATCGATGAACGCCGGCTGCACGCACGAAAAAAGTGTCCCGTTACGCACATTTTTCCGTTACGCTGTGTCCCGTTACGCACATTGTTCCGTTACGCTGTGTCCCGTTACGCTCATTGTACACTTGTGCCCATCTATCTCTTTTCCACTCGACTGTTTATAAAGTGAAGTGAAAAGTTAACGTGGTTTTCATTGCTTATTACGACAACAATTTCGGCAATTAAGTTAATTATTCTTGCATTTCAAAAATATCTAATTACTAGTATAATTTCAAGTATTCATTCATTTATTATTAAAATAAAAATTATTCAATTTTATTCATTTAAGTATGCAATCATTTCATCAATGTTTTGTTATGAAGGTTGTCACGTTAAACTATCGTCCGTAAACCGACTTTACAGACAACCAATTTTTTTTGTATGAAAGTGACTGTTTTAACGATGGAGATTCTAACTCATATTTATTAACCATCATCAGTAGAGACCTGAAAAATTCGCGGATTCATTTCGTGATAGGCTAGAATCAAAATACGTTTTTCTCTTTACTGCATCAGTGATTGGGCCGCAGTTTATCTGAATGACACTCGGCCAATGAAAAACTTTCAACAAAAGAAGTATCGAATCACGAGCGTCCCAGTTAACATGTTTCGCGAGTCAGTAGCCTGTGAGCAAAAGTAATTTTGTCGGGTGCATAGAGGATCATGGAGTATATCCTACAGGTCATTCATTGATTTCGCGAAATTTTCCGGTCTCTAATCATCAGACCTTATTAAGTGAAGGTTAAAAAAAGCGACTTTAACTACGTCCCAGTAGGCTACGCCGTCTCCCGGCAGCTCCTAACTCCGTGATGCTAAACGCAGAATGCGCTACCAGGCAAAGGTTACGCCCCATCCCCTGCTGGAGGGGGGTGCACCTCGTGTCTCCGGAGACGGCTCCAGAGAGGCTGGGGCTAAGGCGATTGGCAACCACCACCTGACGATCCCGCCTCCTCCTCTTAAAGCTGACAGGTGAGCGCATTCCCCTGACACTATCTCACGCTTAAAGGGGACACACCCCACAATCCCGGCTTAGGTACTTTTACTATCGGAGACCTGAAAAATTCGCGGGTTTTCGTTTCGTGTTTTTGCTAAAATTCAAATTACTATACCTTAGTGCTGCTTCTGCAATTGGTTTACTGTTAAATCTGGAGGACTGAGGGCCAATTAGAGATCCTCACTCATAGAAGTGTCGAAATCACGGACCACCCAGTCGAGACGTCTCACAGGTCAGCAGCCAATGAACAGTTTGCATTTGCCCGTGTGTCTAGAGGATATTGGAGTCTATCCTGAAGATCATTTAACCAGCGAATTTTTCCGGTCTCTATTTATTATTATAACAGATTTTTAGAAAAACCCATTCTCTTAATGTCACGATACATAAAATCCTTCATGGCGGTTTTTACACTGTTGTCAGCACCCTATTTAATGCAGTGAAATTGCCATAGACTTATCTTTTAAATGAAGTTGTAACTAATGATGCTACATTATTTTTTAAGGTCGTAGAAATTTTTACCCGAAAATAACCACACAACTACTTAATATCACACGAATAAAAAAAATAAATCTTGGTTCATGCAGCAACCCCTGTGCTTGCTTAATATACAATTTGGCATTTATTTTGTAGGTTTTTTTTTAACAAACAATGATCTGTTTCGACAGATGTATGTAATTTTCTAACAGCTTATAGTGAGACATGCCTAATATTTATGGCGGTGTCGTAGAAAAAAAATAGATGTTTAGTGTGTGCCGTATTTTATCCTTGTCGGCCCGTAAACGAGGGAATTTTGCATAATTTGTGATCGACACTCCACACAAGAATAATCGCATCCAAATACGGTAATTAATGCTATCACAGATTATCATAATATTTTCAGGCGTTAAATGAACCTTGTATCGAGTGAGGTGTCGCTGTGGATAACACCGGGCACCAAGCCAGCTGTTCGCCAGTATTAAGGTACAAGTACCCTACGGTTTTAAACATAATAACAGCACGAATCAAAACATTTAACATTTACAGAAACTGCTGTGTAAATTACGTAAAGGAACGGTTTTATTCGTGGCGCAGAATTAAATTTTCCTCATTGTGAACTCAGTGCACGTGGTGGGTTCTCAAGCGCACTGTGTTTTAATTATAATAAAAAAAGGAACATGTTTTAGTTCTGGTTAACGTGTTCTTGTACCAGTAGGGTTGGGCTAGGACAGGGGTTTGAAAACGGTAGCTCGCGAGCCACATGCGGCTCTGGTCACACTATGTCGCGGCTCTGGTCACAATATATCACGCCTCTGGTCACCGCATGTCACGGATATGGTCACAGGATGTCACGGCTATGGTCACGGTATGTCGCGGCTCTGGTCACAATATGTCGCGACTCTGGTCACCGCATGTCACGGATATGGTCACAGGATGTCACGGCTATGGTCACGGTATGTCGCGGCTCTGGTCACAAGATGTCGCGACTCTGGCCACAGTATGTCACGTCTCTCGTCACAGGATATCACGTCTCTGGTCACAGTATGTCGCGGATCTGGTCATAGTATGTCGCGGATCTGGTCACAGTATGTCGCGGATCTGGTCACATGATGTCGCGTATCTGGTCACAGGATGTCACTTCTCTGGTTATTGTATGTAAAGGCTCTGGTCACAGTATGTCACGGCACTGGTCATAATATGTCAGGCTCTGGTCAAAGTATGTCACGGCTCTGGTCACCGTATGTCACGTCTCTGGTCACAATATGTCAGGCTCTGGTCACATGATGTCGCGTATCTGGTCACAGGATGTCACTTCTCTGATCGTAGTATGTAACGGCTCTGGTCACAATATGTCAGGCTCTGGTCACAGTAGGTCGCGGATCTGGTTACACTATGACGCGTATCTGGTCACAGGATGTCACTTCTCTGGTTATAGTATGTAACGGCTCTGGTCACGGTATGTCAAGGCTATGGTCACAGGATGTCACGGCCCTGCAACTCACTGCGCTACCACAGCGCCGAACAAAACCAAGCGGCCAATCACAAGGCGTGTCCTGAACCTGCGCCTCGCACCAACCACCGCACCGCCCCGCTCCACCACACTCGCCCAGTGGCTTTTTTAAATTAAAAAAAATTAATTAAAATAATTTAGGTGTTCTTGTTTTATCAGTAGAGCTCTACTAATGACTAAATTGCACATGTTCCCCCCCCCCCTAAGAAGCATTCATTTTTTTAGACTTTATGTTGAATTTGTTAATAATTTTTTTTTTTCATTTTATCTCGTTTTTTTTTATCTTCCTAAAAATCCAATGAATACACAGAGAAAATACACATGCTGCTGCTCTCTAATATAAAAATAAATGGGGACTCTGTTTACTTAATACTCGGCTCATCTCACTGGGAAGTCTGCCGACCCCTGGGCCAGGATGTGGTGGTGTTAAGGAATGCAGGGGCGTTCCCGGCGATGTGGTAATGGTAAAAAGGAGGGGGGGGGTAGGGTGGGGGGTAGTTAATGCCCCATCACGAAGCCGTGGGGGGGGGGGGGCGACTTTATTAAGTTCCAGCGGAACTCTTTGTCCGTATGGTATGCTAGTTCCTTCCACACACCCCCTGCCACCCACGCTTCGCAATGCACTCTGGTGCTGAAGGAACACAAGGGTCGAGTTGACCAGCGGGGATAGTCGGTTTTTTTTTTTTTTTCGCGCACGCGCGCCTGGTGTCTGAGAGGAAGGGCTTCACACGCAGGCGAGGACACGCAAACCCCGAGCCTGCGGCAGCAGCACCCCCTCCCACCCCCCTGCCGAGGAAGCTTCCTGGTCCAGCGCGGCGCGAGGAAGAAGGCCTAATTGCATCACGCCTCGAGGGTGGATTCCTTTTGTGGATACCGCCGCGTCGTTTCGGAGCGCTTCCGTCCTTTGTCCATCAGCGTCGTTATCAGAGCCAGCCTCGTGTGCCTCTTTCGCCCCCCCTCCCCTTTTCAAGTACCACGCGTACTTTACGTATATTGTGTGCCTTTGTGTGCCCCCACTTGGATCTCGCTGCCTCCTGTACCCTCGATTGTCACGTGTACATTTTTAGTCCATTGGGTGTTGGTCTGGCGCCGTTAACTGGAATTTAGCGAATATCGGAGGGACGTAACAAACGTATTGGATTGCCAAATTAAACTTTGTAGCAGCGAAACTACTCTGAAAATGGTCATCGCAACTTAAAAATATTTCTTGAGAAAAAAAATGCAGGTGCTGCTATCTCTAGGGATTTTGCTGTAACAGTTGTATCGATGGATGCTAGAATGCAAACGTTAGAATGCGCTTGAACCAGTTTCTAGACTGTTTTTTTTTTAACGGTTCACGTTTTGTTCGCTTACGGAGAATCGGTTTGGACACGTTCTGGAATATGACCCGTGAGTTAGTTGTAAACCGTCACTATGTTTACAGTTTTTCTTTTTCTTTTTTTCATTTTTTTTATGAGATTATGAGTGCAAAATTGATGTAATTTATTTAAAATGTTTTATGTTAAAAAAAAGTAAGAGGAAGATGTGAATAGAGAGCCTCAAATCTAATTAATGATGCTATTGCAAAGCTATTTTATCTATGCATTTATAAAACCATTACTATATTTTAGCGCGGTTTAAATTCTCGTTATTCATACTTGCATAAGTCTGTGGATTTTCAATTCCAGCTTTGGTTAATTCATCTATGGTTGCTATAAACAGGTATTCGTTCGATAGTGGTTTTTCGAATATGGATGTGTAAAAAGCAAATAAAATAAGGAAAAAATTATCTGGAGAGGAAGATACGTACTGAGTGAGGGTCGTACTTCTTTCTACATTTCCGTTCAGCTCACAAGAAGAGACTACAGCGGAGTTCCGTTATTTTGGTAGACGTCAAGTTGGGTTCATGAAATTCTGCATTAATTTGACAGAATTATAGATTTTCCGAACTTCAAGAATGAACTTACTTTTCGGTCGATATCTACATTCATGACCATCCTGGGTTCGAATCTTCGTACTTTCCATCCCTGAAGGACGATGGTCGGTGCCGTCAGTCGCTGTCACAAGAGTTCTGAGACCTGAGTTCCCGACACAACCATGACGACCATACATCTACGATTCCATGTTGTCTACGTCGGTGAGATCGTTTCACATTAATTATGAAGACTTTTCAGGATCAGAGGAGGATGCTGGACTGCCGTCATCTAATTTTACAACTAGAACAGTAGTATTCGTAGTTTTCAGCTGGTCGAAAACGTCCTTGTCTCTGGTTACCGCTATCCAGATGTCCAGTGCTGCAGAGTTTGCAGTGTCTCCGAACAACTGAACTAGACTTAAGGTTACGTGAATCGAGACATTACTAGTATGAAATACCTTTACTTAGATTTTTGGCTCTCTAGGAATACTTATATGTCCGCATACAGATAACTATCACTGATATAGTATATATGTTATTGAGACTATTTGATCACCTAAATAGATGTCATTTATGTTTGCTTGTTCATTTAAGTCAAGATAATAAAAAAAACACTAATATTTTGGAAGGTATAACTAGTTACGTCAAATTCCTAACCTTTGGCATTACTTTTAAAATATACATTTTAAAAATTGAATTCATAAATGAATATTTAGTTTATGATTCACTCTACACTTCATTATTACACATTTTAGACACATGTCTTGTAAGCGGAAACAAATTAGCCAGGAACAAATGAGTGTAATAACTTGGATAAAACAATATTAATAAGAGGAATCATAATCAATTGTTTATTTCTGGAGAAACATATATATAAAATTAGGCGCCCAATTTCAATAAATAAATATACCACGTTCTACATAGGTTACGGTCGTATCCACCCACAAAGGCGGTGCTTATTCGCTATCTTACCCGGCAAGTCTTGGAATACCGCCCCTTAAAGGCTTGAAAAAGGGAGACATTGCGGCGAGGAAGTGTGACTTGATGTAAGCTTTTGTACATACGCCATTGCTAAGCACATGTATGTCTGTAGAAGAAAACTAAAAAAAAAAAAAAAACCCAAAAGACAAAATACACAAAATTATGCAAAAAAAATTGCTGTTGTCAACATGATATATAAACCACACAATATTCCATAACAGGAATATGGTCAACAAACAAAAAAAAAAAAAACAAAGAAAAATGGACTAAGAGAACGAAAAAAAAACACAACAAAAATCATGAATTGAACTTCCCCCCCCCCCCCCCCCATAATTCAACACAACAGTTAAAACGAGACAAAAAACACAACAAAACCAAAAGACGAAACAAACACAATAGTTTTTTTCAAAACAGAAACAAGCGAGGAAAGTGTCACCGTCGGAGAAACCATTTACCTCCCCCGTCAGCCCCCTCCCCCCACAAGGCCCTAGAAGCTCAGTTCGCCCCGAAGGGCCGACTGCTCGACGGGAGGGGCCCGACCTGGTGTCGACGCCCCATCACCCCCCTCCTTCCCCTTCACCTTCTGGCACCGCGCGAATTAGCGGGCCACGTGACCCCGGAGAAGACACGTGACCTGGGAGTGTGATGGGGCCCGAGCAGCTGCCAGCCGGTGCCCCAGTTCCCCGGTGGTGATCCGGGGGGGAGGGGGGGACAATAACCGGTTATGGTTGTCGCCAGCTGCCGGGCCGACACGACCCCATCGGCGCCCCCCCCCCCCCCTGCCGAGGCCTGGCCGGGAGACGAGGATCCTACCATAACTGTCCCGTCTTGCGCTCACCGGCGGCAGAAACATTACTAGAGACCCCGTGAAATTCGCGGGTTCAATGACCTCCAGGATAGACTCCAATATCCTCTACACACTCGGGCAAATGCCACACCTGTTCATTGGCTGCTGACTTGTGAGTCGTCTCGACTGGGTGGCCTGTGATTCGACACTTCTATGAGTGAGGGGTCTCTGATTGGCCCTCAGTCCTCCAGATTAACAGTGAACCAATGACAGAAGCAACACTAAGGTATAATTATTTGAATTTTAGCATAACACGAAATGAACCCGCGAATTTTAACGGGTCTCTGAACATTACTACAAACGTATCATGAATTACAGAATTAGAGACCGGAAAAATTCGCGGATTCATTTCGTGATAGTCTAGAATCCAAAATACGCTTGCCTTTGTACAGTATCAGTGACTGAGGGCCACAGTTTATATGAATGATACTCGGCCAATGAAAAAAAAAACCTTCAACAAAAGAAGTATCGAATCACTAGCGTCCGAGTTTACAGGTGTCACGAGTCAGTAGCCAATGAGCAAATGTAATTTTCCCGCGTGCATAGAGGATCATGGAACACATCCTACAGATCATTGAAATCGCGAATTTTTCCGGTCTCTAATCTTGATATGTGCCAACATTCTGATTCTGGGGAACTAGTGTTCTTGCGTGACAATTATGCGTCCATTTAAATGATTCGTGCAATGGTTGAATTTCGATTTAATTCAAATTTCCTTGGACATACGACATTGAAGTTTGTCACCGCGCTGGTCACGGGGAAAAATTTCATAAATGCTAAATAATAAATAAAAATAAAAACAAAAAAACTCACTGAAAATAATCCCTAATTCGGCTGATGTCAAACTCATAAACCCAACGGTGAACCAAAACCTAAACACGTATTATTTGACAACACGATGACGAGAGCACAGACGAACACCACTGTTGTGTTAACCGGCTCGATAACACAGCGGCACAGTGCTCGCTTGTTCATCTCAAGGTACGTGGTCCAAATCTTGTCACTGGATCATTTTACTTTTTAAAATTACATTATAATACAATAATATTATAACGATAATGTTTACCCAGCTCAATAACATTCAATTTTGTTTGTAGGAAGTATTTACAGACTGATTTCAGTCGTTTTAACAACAACAAATACACAAACGTTTACTTAGTGTTATAATATGTGTTTTAAAATGTTTCAATTAATATTTTGGTATTTGAAATAGAAGTATCAGTTTTAAAGTATAAGGCAAATTCATAGTATTAACGGCTTAAAGCATTTTTAATAATATATAAAATAAAATTAAAATTTTTAAATAAAATTCCTTTTCTAATATCAGGTAAAAAGCTTTCGCTTTCATCGGAGCTGTTTACTAATAGTTTAAAAGTTCCGTTTGTTTCGTGTTGCCATCCGCGGGGGAATGTGGCAAGCAAAGTTTACGATTTCAGGCAGCGAATTCTAGCGGCGGGCGCAGAAAGTAAGTGTGCGATTCGCGTCTAGAAATTTTTGGCGTGCACTTGAAAAAAGCGGATATTTTTATCGATCAGTAGTACATTTATAACTCTCGGCATTATATCAAAGAATTTTTTTACATTTAAAATTTCGTGTCAAAAGTTTCGTATAATAAGATTATATTTGACACGAGAACACATGAATTTGCTTGTTACCGAGGTTAGAGATGTTTCACACATTCACAGGCAGTTCTTTAAGCTCGTGCGTGAAAGAAGGAAGTGCGATTCATGGTGACCTTTGAACTTCGCGGTGAAGCAGTCATCACAGCATGCTCGGAGAGAACCCCCCCCCCCTTCCCACAACATCATCAAAAAAAGGGGGTGGTAAAAGGGATTAATTCACAACCCCCAACCCCCCCGTCAGCCACAAAGCTAAAAACACGGGAGAAAAATCTCAGTTACGTGTCGGATTGCCGTTGCGGGAATTTGACGGGGCGAATACTGACCCCCCCCCCCCTTCCCCTGCACCAACCAAACAAGTGCCTCGTAAAATATAATGCAGCGTTGCGGGGGCCGGAACAACTGTGTGGTCTGGCTCCATCCCCCCCAACCACCAACCCCTACTGGGGCGACGAACCGCACGCATTTGCGAGTGCGTGGGGTTTGTTGACCTTCCTTCCCAAATCCCCCCTCCCCAAACGGGGGGAACACACGCACATTTTTAATTTATCCTCCGCCTCGATCGGCGCGAGTGAATGATTCATACCCGGATTACACCGGACCCGGCGGGATTGCCCCCTCCCGTACTTCCACCGCCCCATAAACATGGAGATTTCTTTTTTATTACCATGGAAGAATTATTACGATGAAGGGGGGAGGGGGTAACGTTCACGCCCCGGCTTCATGAATCTACGCTCAAAGAAACAAAAAAAAAAACCCTCATGATTTTTTTTTTTTTTTACCTATTGACTGACACATCGGTAAACACGGCAGTAAATACGTTGCGAAGAGGGGGAGAGGGGAGGAACTGCGCTTGCGATTGGGTGACTGTGAAAAAAGGGTATTGATGTCCAAAAAAAAAAAAAAAATTATATCTCTTTGGAAAACTTTCTGTATGTACATCTAAAAAGTTAATCTGCTTATTGCATGCACGTAGGCAACAACAATTCGGGCAGTAGCCTACTTAATATACAAGTAGCTACCACATCCAGATAAGAAGACACGTGCGAAAAAAATATTTGTGTTTCCACAACCCCCAAACCCCTCTCCCCAACACCCCTTCAAAGTTAATTTCCGCGGGCTGATGTTGCGAGATCCTAACAGATTTTGCGTGCCCCCTGCCGGTAGACAACGACCCAAAGAGGGGGGGGGGGGGGGAGGTCAGCACGCAAACTCGACTCGTCAGAGGCGCGTCAAAGGCCTATCTCTGCCCCCTTGGGGTGCCGGCCGCCCTGCTCGGTCGTCGTCGCAAAGCGCGCGGGCGCGCCTGGAGGGTGGGGGGTTTGGAGGGGGGTTGTCCCCTTGCTCTGAGCTCGCCGAGAGCTCAAGTATTGGGGGTGCCCACCCCCGGGGGGGGGGGGCCGTCAGCAGCAGAAGCGCGGACCCCCACTCCAACCCTCCCCCCTCACAAAACCCCTTTCACCCCCTCCCCCTTTTCATTCCTTCTCAACCCCTCCCGACGTAGCGCGACTCCGGAAAAGAGAAAGATCCCCCCCTCCCCCTCCCACTCAGGCCTCTCCATTATTCACGTCCTCGCCGCCGTAGCGCTGAAGAATTGACGGGCGCGCGCGGCCCTGGATCTAGTTAATGCGGGAGTTAACGTGCCCGAGAGAGAGTGAGAGAGAGAAAGAGGTACGACAAGGAGGCTTGGGGTGGGGTAAGGGGCGTGGGAGATGCCTTGTAATGAAGTCCCCTCGTCGAAGCAATAAAGTCGTCGCGCAGCTCCCCAAGAGTTGATTAGAGTAAAGGTTGTTGACACGGGGGGGGGGGGGGGGTGGTAAAGACGTGTTCCGATGTCCCCCGAGCATCTTGCTGACGCACGAGGAAGACAAGGAGAGAGAACCAGACTCGCAATTATCTACTACACCCGTAAACAAAAATATATTCTGGTGACGGTCCCAAAAAAAAAAAAATAAAATTAGCAAATTTTATGCAGCTTACGCCAAAAAAAAATTTAAGACCGTTAGTAAAATTGTATAGTAATTATATATTAATGGTTCTAAAGTCCCGAGAGAAATTGATTCTTAACAGCAATACTTTTTTTTTAAAAAAAAACTTTTGATGCCTAACTAGAAAAATTTATAGGTATAAAAAAATTGTAGTTACTTTAAGTAACATTACACGATAACAAAGGTTTTTAAAACATGTCACCGTTTTCTTTCCGACTAGAAAAAAGTTTTATTTCAATATACACATATTTAAACAAATTTAATTATTTTAAATCTTAAACAAATTACTTGTACTGTACTGTACTGTACTGTTGTGTATAACTTTTACGACACCACGTTGTGGTAGCCACCTTCGTTCTGTGGGCTTACTTACTAGTGTCATGATGTTACTGGTGTGAAAAACTGGGGATAAATATATATATACTGAAGTAATAGTTTGGGAAACGGGACACAAAATAACTTTAATATACCTAAAATACTACATCTACACAAACATATACACTTACAATAACCTAAGACATAATACATACACAAGAACACTAAATGACAAATAGTATAGGCGTTTATGTAGGTTGGTTTAAATTTACGAAATAAAAATGAAAAAAATATGATTATTGTTTATTATTATTAAGGCAGACCTGGTGATGTGTAACTGGATAGAATTAACAGGATGTACGGTGAGATAGATTATTTCAAAAGTTCTTTAAACTCGTTCAAAAATTAAAATAAATCCATAAAAATGTTAACTCAGTTTTAAAATACTTCCGAATTTAACTTTATGTAGTTGTATCACAATTAATTGTTCAAATTTATCTCGGCTAGATTGTTCAGGGTTCACGATGATTAATTGAAAATCATTTAATTATTTTCGAAAATGGACACCACTCTGATATCTCCAGCCCTTTATAAAACGCGCGGTTTTTTTTCCCCTTTTTCTCAAGCTCTGCAGACCTTATGGGTAGAGACCGGAAATATTCGCGATTTCAGTGACGTATAGGATACGCACTTGGGAAAAATTACATCTGCTCATTGGCTACTTACTAGTGACACCTTGTTAACTGGGGTGCTTGTGATTCGGTACATTTTTTATTTTAAGGTTTTTTTTTTCATTGGACCAGAGTCTTCTACTTAAATTGTGGACCAATCATTAAAGCAGCGAAAAGCCTACCGTGAAATTAATCCGCGAATTTTTCGGGTCTTTAATTATGTGTGTCCGGGTGGACAGGGGCCTTATGGAACAACGCTCTTTTACGTCGTTTCCCGCGAGCAACGAAAGGAAAGAAAAAAAAAATATATAATCCCGAATGTTCTTCCATCGGCGTACAGTCTCTTCCGCGGGGCGAGTTAATAAATCATGCCGACAGGGACTTCCCCCTTTCCCCCCACCCAAACAACAGCCAGCCGCACCGCGCGATGCGACCGTCGCGAAAATTTTCAGGTCCGTTGGTTCGCGAGTTTTCGCCCTCCCGCGTCCGCTTGAAATCCGCGGAAAGATGGCGCGAGGATCGTTTAGCGGGACTCCAGGCTCCAGGAGGAGACGCACTGCGCTCCCCCGGAATTGACTTCCCGGAACAAACGAGACAGTCTCCAGGTGACTAAAACCTGGCGCACGTTGTCTCTTGTCTCCACGCGACACTCCAGTGGATGTGAACTTGTTGACGTGATTGAAGCAGTTAACCGAAACATGCCAGCTGAGAACACCGCGAGTATTTCAATTTAGATTTTTAATATATTTAAAATATACAATATTTACCTTATTAAAATAAAAAAAACAAGGATTTATTTAAAAAAAATTAGTTGTCTGTAAAGTCAGTTTACGGACGATAGTTTAACGTGACAACGTCATAACAAAACATTTATAAAATGATTGCATACTTTTATGAATAAAATTGAATCATTTTTATTGAATTATCACTATTTTGTATGGATACAAAGAAGGAGTGAAATGAAATCTAAAATTTAATTGATAAATTTACTTTTATTTACACTGATTAATTCAAATATGTTTATTACTTTAACGAAGAGATTATTTTAACTATAACTTTTATACATGTTTTTTATTTACCTTCTTCCAATCTGTGTTATTCTGTTAAGGATAGGACGATGATAGGAAAAGTAGGAAACGAATGGGAGTGTTTCAGATTTAATGTGCCTCGAAAAAGTCAAATCGATGGTTGTTCCAATCGAGTGGAAGAGAGATAGATGCGGTGCAAGCGTACAATGAGCGTAACGGGACACTTTTTCGTGAGTGCAGCCGGCGTTCATCGATTTATTAGACGTTGTCACGTAAAAAGAAAGTGTTACTTTTGACACCTAATCCTAGCTTTGCTCATTACTCCACTGTCACGCCCCGAACACACACACACATACACACACATATATATATGTGTATATATATATATATATATATATATATATATATATATATATATATATATATATGATTGAGTGTACTTACCCACGCGCGTTAGAAGTCACACTTACTTGACGTGAGATTAAACTAACTTTAATATTGAATGCAAATAATTAATAGAAATAAAGTAATAAAAGGACTGGAGTGATGCAATAAATACGGTTGGCAAAGTGTAAACTCAATAAAATTATTATTTTTAGAAATTACTCTGTATTAAATTTTAATATAAACACGCGTATAAAAATTAATTATTTATTTCAGTAAAATAATCGAGATGAATTTTTATTTAATAATGAAAATCAAATAAATATGCTGAATCCTTATCTTATTTTATTAATTATAAATATTTATCAAATGACAATGTAATAGTTTATAACTCAAATAAATTATAGATAACGGAACATTACCTCACAAACACTCCCATGAAAATGGCAATGGAAACTTGCAAGCAATCTGACATCGTTATTCATGGTGATTATGTAGACAAGTAAGTAAAAACTCTGCTGTAATTTTGGTGATAAAATTACTACGTAATGTAAATTTGTATTTTTTAAAGTACATCGGAGGTTGAAAAAAAACAGCCCACGTATTTATATATTTTTATTTCTCATTCATTAATTAAGGTCTATTTCTGAAATTTTCCTTCATAACCTCACTTGGCATTGTTGTTCTGCTACAAAAAAGCATATAAACATATATTCACTTAGTGCAATATTATTGATGTAAAAAAGATGCGCAGGTATTACGCCCATGAAATCACACGAAGTGGATAGGTATATATGTTGAACATATTTGTGGCAGAGCAATTACTGCAAGTAGAGACCGGAAAAATTCGCGGATTCCTTTCGAGACAGGCTGGAATCCAAACTCGTTTAGCTTAATGCTGCGTCAGTGATAGGACCGCAATTTACCTGAAGGACTCTCAGCCAATGGCAAACACTCAACAAAAGAAGTATCGAATCATAAGAATCGCAGTAAACAGGTGTCCCGAGTCGGTAGCCAATGACCAGGTGATAGTTGCCCGAGTGCATAGAGAATCGTGGAGTCTATCCTAGTGGTCATTGAAACCGCGAATTTTTCCAGTCCCTAACTGCAAGGCAGGTATCGTTCGAATAAAATTAATTACAAAAAAAAATCAACATGGTATTGTTACCGAGTTTTAATGAGTGAAAGTGTGCCGCTGGATGGAACGGATAAGGAAACATTATTTTCAAGCGATTATCAAGGCAGTAATATTTAGAGACCGGAAAAATTAGCGATTTCAATGACCTGTAGGATAGACTCCATGATCCTCTAACGCTAGTGATTCGATACTTCTTTTGTTAAAGGTTTTTCATTGGCCGAGTGTCATTCAGATAAACTGTGGCCCAATCACTGATGCAGTATAAAGGCAAACGTTTTTTTTTGGATTCTAGACTATCACGAAATGAATCCGCGAATTTTTCCGGTCTCTAGGCCAATACAACACAAGGGCGGCGTGGCAGACGCAACTCAGCGGAGAAGCGGCCTCCGTCTACAAAACCGCGCGGGAGTTACTGAGGGAGACTCGCCCGTGTAGTGGCGGCAGGTGGCGGTGTTCTGTCCCCGCTGATCCCGTGTTACACGCCTCGCCCCCCTTTTGTTTATCTTCTGCCCTCCGGTCCCGCCCAGGACCGTGTAATCCGGGCGGGGTAGCCCGAGGTAAGCTCGCTGCCTGCTCGTGATGGACCGCCGGGAGGGGGTGATGGGGGGACAGGAGAGCCCTGCCGGACTGTCGCGCCGGGAGAGGTCATGGGTTCACGCCCCAAACACGCTCGAATAATTACCGCGTCACCGCGCACCTGGTTTACCCCCCCCCCACCCCCCACCGCCCCATAAACCAACCAAAATCGCGTGGCCGTTCGGGTTGCAGCATTTTTCCCAAACCGTCATTTGTTTTTTTTTCTCTTTTGTTTGTTCCGTTGCAACTCTTCCACACTCACGTTTCGCTGTGTTGCAAGCACTGAAGAATTACTAGGGCCACCCGCAATTATTTTTTTTTTCTCGCGAAAAAAAAAAAATTTCCAAACAGGAAATGTGCGCTAAAAATTTTTTTTTTTTTGAAGCGTTTCACGTTTGTTTCGTGTGTGTGTTCGGGTTGGTCTACCGTCAGCACGACAGTCACAGACGTCCGAGTGCGGAAGTAAAACGAGCCCCTGATTGATTGACGTGGCTTGTCTTGCAGACGCCAGTCAATTACAGGGAAACATTCGCTGGCGCGCGCGCAAACCTTATTGCAGTCCATTGAAAGATCATACAATTTATTTTGACGTGACAACGTCTAATAAATCGATGAACGCCGGCTGCACGCACGAAACAGCATCACGTTACGCACATTGTCCCGTTACGCTGTGTCCCGTTACGCTCATTGTACGCTTGCGCCGCATCTATCTCTCTTCCACTCGATTGGAACAACCATCGATTTGACTTTTTCGAGGCACATTAAACTTGAAACACTCCCACTTGTTTCCCTTCTTTTCCTATCATCGTCCTATCCTTAACAGCATAACACAGATTGGAACAAGTTAAATAGCGAACATGTATAAAAGTTATGGTTAAAATAATCTCTTCGTTATAGTAATAAAAATATTTGTATTAATAAGTGCAAATAAAAGTAAATTTATCAATTAAATCGTAGATTTCATTTCACTCCTTCTTTGTATCCATACAAAATCGTGATAATACAATAAAAATGATTCAATTTTATTCATAAAAGTATGCAATCATTTCATCAATGTTTTTTTATGACGTTGTCACGTTAAACTATCGTCCGTAAACCGAATTTACAGACAACCAATTTTTTTTTTCTCAAAGAATACACGCCCCTAAAAATCACTACGGACACAGAAATGTTGACAATTTGGCTTGCGTCAGGTTAAAATTCAAAGCATTATGTTTGCTTTGTTAACATTAGCTTTTATTCAAGCTGATATACGTGCAAGAATGTTTTTGTTCTTGTTAGTTGACACTACCTGATTCGATTTTTTTCCCTCTCTTACACTCTAACAGTTAACTTAGCGGATTTTTCAACGAAGATTAAACGTGAAATAAACGAAGTGTTTTTCGTAATTTCAGATAACTGGATCCTCGTTGTGATGATACAGAAAATAATTAATTTCTTTGCTAAGGCTCCACTTGGGAAACAAAATTTCTCTGTGAGACTAGAAAATTTAGTTCTTTTTGCTACACACACGATGCAAAGAAAATACATTTAAATATAAAATGTGAAGTAAGTAAAGATAAACTCACTGTTTGATGCGACGGTGTAGGGATAGAGCTAAACAAACATATCGAATTTTGAAAATGAACGTGTGAAGCAAAAATCGTTAGAACTAATATAACCAGAAGGAAATACAAAATCGAAGAAGCTATCTTCGAATTAAAAGTTTTTAAGGCCCTTCAAGTTCACATTTTTTTAAACAACTAGATGACCCGGCAGACTTCATACTGCCTAATTAAATTGCAATAAAGTCCTGTCAAAATGATTTGTAATGTGACATTTTTTTGTTCCTACATATTTTATAGTCGGGGCAAAAAATTCTCCTGAACAGAACCGTCACCCTGGTGATCGGGTGTTGTGAATAAGAAATATAATTAAATAAAACATATAAATAAAAAGTTAAATAAAAACAAAATAAGTAATCTCTTTATTGTTAATCATGTGAAACATAATAATTTTTATTTTCATTGTAGTGCATGATTAGATCGGTAATTAGCTTGGTTTGTAGCATTTCGGGTTCTTCTACCTAAATTGATTCGTCTAATAGGAGGCATAACTATATTATAGATTATTTTGTCACATGCAATAATTAGCGATCATAGGTAAATAAACACTGCACAAAACACTATATAGGTAAGAATTTGTTTCGTGTATAAGTTGACAAAAGCAAACTCATTAGGGTAGGTAACCTAAAATCCAAGAAGAAGAAAACACACACATTGACAGTTTTTTTTAATTTGATATGAATTGGAGTCAAATACTTCAAGCCGTATTTAAAATAGGGAAATGAAATAATAAAAACTTAAACTTATGAAATACTTTTGGTAACGCTGGTTTTGTTGGACTGATGTAATGACTTGAAAACTGATGCATTTTAAAGTAAAACAAATGAAATAATATCGCGAAGCCGACCAAATTGAACTATTCGATTTCGGTTTATTTTTTTATTTATCTGTGCTCCAACGCACACTGTTTTGATAGATATGATTGAACTTTGTACAGAGGTAATAAAGTGCAAATTGACTCTTTGACGTTAGGAACATACCTACATTGTTTAAACAACAATGAGTGCTCGTTTTATTTAGAAAACGTTTGTATGGGAAAAAGAAAAGGGTTGGTTTTAGGGTTTTTCCGGCAATTATTCGAATTTTTCTCGCCGTAAAAACCATCTTTGAACTTCAACGAACATTAAAAAAAAATTGGCCAAATTGGTCCAGGCGTTGTTGAGTTATACGCTTACCAACACATTTTGCGATTCATTTTTATATTATACTTATACACGAAACAAATTCTTACCTATAAAGTGTTTTGTGCAGTGTTTATTTACCTATGATCGCTAATTATTGCATGTGACAAAATAATCTATAATATAGATATGCCTCCTATTAGACGAATCAATTTAGGTAGAAGAACCCGAAATGCTACAAACCAAGCTAATTACCGATCTAATCATGCACTACAATGAAAATAAAAATTATTATGTTTCACATGATTAACAATAAAGAGATTACTTATTTTGGTTTTATTTATCTTTTTATTTATATGTTTTATTTAATTATATTTCTTATTCACAACACCCGATCACCAGGGTGACGGTTCTGTTCAGGAGAATTTTTTGCCCCGGCTATAAAATATGTAGGAACAAAAAAATGTCACATTACAAATCATTTTGACAGGACTTTATTGCAATTTAATTAGGCAGTACGAAGTCTGCTGGGTCAGCTAGTTAATATATACAATAGAATAGATATACAACAACTGAATGATAGTATATTTCTGACCCAGTCTGACTACTTCGCACAAATGACAGGATCTGTGAGTAGCCAACCCACTAGAATATAAACACACATTATTGTAGCACAAATATTTTAGTTCTAAACATAACTAGATAAAAAATATGAGACACTTTAACAAAAATTTTACGGGAAATTTAATTTACTTTCCTTTACAAAAAAAGGATATATAAGTTATTAAGGCATGCATTTAAAAAAAAAAAAAAAACAATTTCGAGAGCCAAGTTAAAACGATTAAGGATGTACGGGAACAAGGCAATTTGGGAACACGCCTGTTGATAACCGGCGCCCGTAACTCATCGAGGGTCCAGCAATAGCGCAGGATCGCGCAGGATCGCGAGGGATCAAGCGCGCGTGCACACACAGGATCGCGGGACCCCCAACAGCCGCGCCCGAACAATGTGTTCCCGGGAGCTAATCCTGCATCCGGCCCCCACTGATGTCGATACGGCAATCGTTTATCGGATAAGCGCTTCTTTGTGCCGTAAAGTGGGAATCAATTATAGACGGGCTCAGGTTGGGAGGTTGGAGTTGGGGAAGGGGGGAGGAAATAGGGACGAAATCCAATCAGCAAAAACCACCGATAATAAAAAAGGTACGCTGCTTTAAACGCAAACAACATCTGTCAGCGACTGCTTGCCATGTTTGGTAGTTGTTGGGGTGGGGGGGATGGATATTGGGCAAGCTCCCAGCGGCCGGAAAATGACGTCGGACGGCCCGCAACAGGAAGAGAGAGAGAGAGAGAGAGAGAGAGAGAGAGAGAGAGAGAGAGAGTGTGTGTGTGTGTGTGTGGGTAATGAGCGACATGTCTGGGATCACGTAACTTTGGTACCAGAGGACTTGATGTTGACAGGTGGTCGCAAAGGAAGGGAGAGGGAGAAGGGGGAAAAAAATTTTGAATATCCCAAACAGTTCAACGTTTCACGGTATATTTATTGTAGGATGACTTTTAAGCCAATCTTCAGATCGATGTTTTAATTTTTTTTATTTGATTGTCTTGTATAAAAAAAAAACAAATGGTTCATTTTAGGTACGAATACTTGTGGATTATGCTTTCTGTAGTTAAATGCACTTTACACAACTCCTAACACGAGTAAAAAAAAAAACTGTATATGGAAGTAATTGTAGGCTCAACTTCTATCCCGAATATTTATTATTTTTTTAAGTTATTGAGGAAATAATGTTAAAATACGTATTTAAAACGTTTTTCGAATCATTCTTGCAACAGGGAAGATTGATACATGCTTGCTGGATTACACGGCACGCCATAGAGAAAACTTCAAGAACAGACAAAATTACGAATGCACAAACACAGAGAAATCATTCCAATATCAGCCGATTTCAATGTTTCAATGTTACAAGCAGCACAGAGGATTCCGCGGAAGGAAAATGACTAGAGACATGCAAAATTCGCGGTTTCGATGGCCTTCAGGATAGACTGCACATACCCCTGTACACTAGGGAAAATAATGCAAGTTCATTGGCTGCCGACTTGTAAGTCGTCTCAGCTGGTTTGTCTGTGATGCGATACTTCTTTCGTCGAGGGTTTATAACTGGTTGAGATTCGTCCAGATGAACAGTAAGCCAATAGCAAAATTATCTAAGAGGTACATGTGTTTGAATTCTAGCCTATCACCGAATGAATCCGCGAATTTCGCAGGTCTCTAAAAATTACTAAACAGTTGCAACAAGAACAAGTATGTGAATGCAGACGGAAACGACCTTGAACATCACAGCTACGGATAAGACGAATCCAACGACGGTGCTGAACAAACAGATAATCTCGATAACACGACGACAACACTGCTACGCAACAGGTGAACCCAGCGATGAGACTAAACAGACAACACAACGACCACAGTATAGACTAAAACAGTAGGCTTCGTAGCAAAAAACACGATTTACAATGCTTTTCTAGTGGAGTAATTGTAGTATTCGTCCTTTAACGTAACTAGTGACGTAAAATTGCAATCACACCATTTTTTTTTGGGAGGAGCCATCAATTGCCATGATCTTGGCTCAAGGTGGTATTTCCAATATTATTCAGAATATAACTATATCTCATCATTTGCAAAATGTTTTTTATCCCCCTAAAATACAAGTCCTTATTAAAATGTTTTTTTTTTTTTTTTTTTTAATGAGCTGACTGGGCAAATTTTTATGTCAGTCTGTCACGTGATCACGTGGATTGACCGTTCGTATGTTTCCTTCGGAATGAAACTATTTTCAAGATATATCATTCATCAAAACAATAAAAATTAGGTTTTTCCCAAAGCCATAGAAACAAGTTCTCCCATGCTTTTTTTTTTTGAGAGGAGGGAGGGAATGGGGGATCTCATGACTTGATGTAAGTTTTTGAACATACGTCATTGCTAAGAACTTTTTCTGTTGAAGAAAACTAAAAACTTAAATAAAAATACCCAAAAGACAAAAAACACAAATTAAGCGAAAAATTGCTGTTGTCAACAGGATATAAACACCACAAAATATTCCGTAACAGCAACATGGTCAACAAACGAAGAAAAACAAAGGAAAATGTACTAAGAGAACGAAAAAAAAAACTCATCTCATCTCATCGTATTCGAAAAGTTTTAAATAATTATATAGGCCTATATATTTTTTTAGTTCTAAATTTTCGCCTGACAGCTTGACGGTGGTGGTTCACATTGTTGTGTTCACACACACACACACACACACACACGAGGCTGAGTCATTGTTCAGGAATGTCTCTCCGGAGTGAACTGGAACGAAGAAGTACAGCCGCCGACTCATCATATCGCCATCCGGGGGGCAGTAAGCGTGGGCGAGGCCAGAAACCTGGAGTTTCCGCAACTCGCCGAGTGCATAGTAATTCAGGTGCACCCCCCACACTGGTAGAATAATCACTTGAATCGACGGACGGGGTTTGCGTGTCTTGTTGGGATGGGTCTGGCACACGGGCCTGCGTGTGTGCGCGCGCTGGGTAGGTCGTGTAATGCTATGATGAAAGTTACGTGTACCTAATTCTGCGGAGGGGAGGGAGGGGTTTGAAGCTCCCCCACCAGTCAGATCGGCCAACTGGCGTGATGTATGTAGTGTCGTGTTGGTGTGCATCAGAGGCTTGTCGGTGGAGGAAGAAATAGGTACAGCGAGTGTCGGGCGAAGCGAGGTACCGTCGCAGGCTGGCACTGGGCATCGACCGCCCTGGCTTCTCACCCCCCCTCCGCCAACTAGAGGGGGGGGGGCCCTTGTCAACGAGGAACCCGCCAGTGCCCGAGGGACCTCCGTCGGCGTCTGAGGCCGTCAGCGGCGCCACGACGAGCTCCCGGGGGTAATTGCAGACACGCAGACAAGGTTAACAACCTCGTGAGTTCGTTGCTTCTCTGTGTTTCCACACCTGTCCGAACTCCTTTAAATAAAAATATTTAAAAAAAAAATTTGGTTTTCTGTAAAGTCGGTTTACGGACGATAGTTCAACGTGACGACGTCATAACAAAAACATTGATGAGATGATTGCATACTTTTATGAATAAAATTGAATCATTTTTAATTGAATTATCACTATTTTGCATCGATACAAAGTAGGAGTGAAATGAAATCTACAATTTAATTTGATAAGTTTACTTTTATTTGCACTCATTAATTCAAATATGTTCATTACTTTAACGAAGAGATTATTTTAACTATAACTTTTATACACGTTTGCAATTTAACTTCTTCCAATCTGTGTTATTCTGTTAAGGATAGGACGATGATAGGAAAAGTAGGAAACGAATGGGAGTGTTTCAGGTTTAATGTGCCCCGAAAAATTCAAATCGATGGTTGTTCCAATCGAGTGGAAGAGAGATAGATTCGGCGCATGCGTACAATGAGCGTAACGGGACACAAAGTAACGGGAAAATGTGCGAAACGGGTCACGTTTTAGTGCGTGCAGCCGGAGTTCATCGATTTATTAGACGTCACGTCAAAAAAAAATAGCCAGTCGTGAGGACTGTAAACAGAAGTGAAAACTTAAAACTTTGTTTTTAAATGTGTAATATGACATCATTTCTACGTCAAATGTACGTAAGAAAAAATGATTTTGGTATTATATAAGTACAATGTCAGCATGATATCATTTATCCTTACATCATTTTTTAGTCACAACAGATGTCAGTGGTATGTAAAAATTACGTAAAAATTCATTACCTAGCTATGACTTTCCAGTGATGTCAGACCTAGGTAATGTATTCACGTGGTCAAATTAACTTCACTTACTGCTACTACAGCATGTCGGTGATGCGAACTCACAAGATTTTACCCATCCAAAAAAAGAGTCCAACACGCACATGATACAGTCGAGTATATACAAATTACTAGTGTATATAAGCGTAAGAATGTACACAGGTCGCTGCGATTCGCCAGTCTGGCGCTACACGTCACTAGCATGTCGGTGACGCGAACCCATGAGGTTTGTCCCTACCAAAAATCGCTCAACGCGGCTAAAGAATTTTTCACTTCAAAATTTACGAATTAACTATTTTTTGCTTTGCTCAACTATTTTTTTACTAACAGAATATTTTAAATTTAGCCTGTTTTAGTCTTGTGAAAAGTACCTTGTTGCATACACAGAAAAAAAATCCTGTTAAGTTAACAATAGATTCCTTTTGAAACAATTTGTAAAGGAAGTCGCTAGTAACACTACCAGAAAGATATTGTAACTTTGTACAATACTAGCTGTGGTTATTTTTTGAATGTGTGAAACACGTTTTTCGGGATAATACTAAATATTGCTTACAAAAATTTGCGCATAAATTTATATTTTAATTGATTATTCATTAAAGAAAAATGTATTTCAAGCCATGAAAAATAAATTAATATTTAATAAATTTGACTTTATTTTGTTGTTATTATGGTGATTAATGTGAGCAATTAATATCAGAAAGCTATCCAGGAAACGGTTTACAAATAACTTTAACTATTGGAGGTACTGGGACAACACAAAGCAAAAATTCCCGGATAAAAATCCGAAACTAGTATAACTGCGAACTACTATTTTGTAGTGATGCAGTTGTTTTGATGTATCTGTAATTTTACACGAATACTTCTGTTCTTTTACAAAAAACATTACAGTGTGCTGAATACATGTTTACGATTAAAATTAACTCTTCATAGTTGTGTGTCTATAGTTTATAAGCTCGCAACCTCGCGTTGGAGATTGAGGCTTGGAGACACGCGTAAGTAGCTCCCCATGTCGGCGGTGCATACCGGCACACGTGCCCCCGAGTCTCGCTGCGTAGGCAATTCCGCAACACAGGACTGCACGGCGCGTTGCGTGAACCGCAGGCGTTGCCATGTGAAGTGATATCCCTCCTGGCAATACTTTTGTGGTTGGAAGAAGATTCCGACGAACCTCATTAGTTGCTAAAACGATGAACCACACTAACGACTTAAAGCAAAAGTGTTCAAGGCCTAATAAAAATTATCTTGCATCATGCGTCTTGGCCATTTTCGCTCTTCTAAAAATACAGCTAAATACGGAAACATAAATACTTATACGCCATCAGCGAATTATTTTAAGATATTCATATACAGACCCCACTCGGACATTTGTAGGAGTTTTCAATTTTCGCAGTTTCCTCTGAAGCTCCGCGCACAGTATGTGTGTCGGGGTAGACGGGGGCCTTAAGTGGTTCCGGCTACAGCTCAGGTAAAAATACTTGTTCGTCGCAGGAGCGGACTTCACATTGGAACGCGCATTCGGGAGGGATTGGATCCAGCATCGCACTAGAAATGCAACACTTACCGCTGAGAGGACTTATTTTTTTCAATTTTAAAACAGCATTTGCCACTTTTTCACCGCCGCACAGACAGAATTCCGTAATTATATACAGCATAGTTTTGTTAAGCTAGACAAATAAATTACTACTAAATGTGGTTTCATCAAAATCCGTCCAGTAGTTCTCGATTGGTGCCAGAACAAATAGACAAACAAACAAAAATTAAAAAAATAACTATTATTTTGAGTTCTAAGTAATGTAAATAGGTAGGATATAAAATATATTTTTTATTCTTTCATAATTCCATCCAATGTAAAACTTTTACTGTCTAGAACATTTTTATTATAAGTAGTATAAATTATTGCTCATTGCAGGAACTAGTGTGTGTAAAAAAAAAGGTCAATTTGTTTGGCTGGAAACGGCAGGATGTTGCGTAACAGACGGATGAACGTATGGAGATGAGCTCATTACGAAGATACATTAGTTGTCACGTTGGGATGAAGTCCACACACTGACAGGGCTGATACATAAGTTATATTTCAAATCTCTACGTGGACGGATCATTATAAATCATTCGTGTTGTCGCGCACTGCCAGTCCCAGAGGAGCAGCCTACTCCGAGGACAGGAGACGTAACTACTGGTGGTTGAGGAACTCCGTGGAAGAAGGGGAAGGTTTCAGCGGTTCGTGAGGATTTGGAGTTGGAAAGAGGGGGGAAGGGGGTGGTGGTAGATGTTGTCTGTCAGTTGCAGTGGCGGCACTCCAAGGCTGATCAATCTGGCCGACACCTGCTGCCGAAGACGGAAGCTCAATTAAAACTCCGTTCCGGAGAAGGCGGAAGGGATAATGGATGCGATCCCGTCAGTCTGTGCGTGATGGATTCACGGTGCCTTCTGGATCCAATCCCCTCCCCCCCTCCCCAACCTTGGCGTCCTATTCTCCGTTCCCTAACCTGCATCTTGTTGAACTATTATTACCTTTTCAACCATCGTCTGGGAAACTACAAATAGTACACACGCAAAAATAAACTACACACACAGAATTTTTTTTTGTAAATGATACAGAAATATTTTTTTTGATTTATTTATTAAATTAGTGGCTTTCCCACCAACAGTTTTGCAACTTTTGAGGTGGGCACAAACATACACAAACACAAATACACAAAAGAAAGCAGTCCTTGCACGTGTCAAGGCACCGTAAGCATGTCTGCACTACGCAAGGAGAACAATCGCAAGTAGATGCGACATAACCCGCCAGCACCGCACACATGAAGGCGCCACAACACAACGAAATACAGAATAATACAAACACACAAACAAGGATGTACAATTACAAATATTTGTATATCTGAAAATTTACGTGTAAACATCTTCATATCGCTGTAAAATAGTTTTTCGCAGTGAGTACTGAGTTCAGATTCTAAACCCGAACATTTTCGCTTTGTGTTGTCCCGGTACCTCCAATAGTTATTTGTAAAGAGTTCCCTGAACAGCTTTCCGACATTAACTACCCACATAATAAGCATGTATCAACATAATAAAGTCAAATTGTTGGATATTAGATTATCTTTTCCATGATTGAAAAAGAAATAATGATTGAATGTAACATCAATTAAATTATAAAATTATGCGGCAATTTTCGTAAGAAACATTTCGTATTATCTCCGAAAGCGTATTTCATATATGAAAAAAATGAGGCATAGCCATGTATCGTACAAAGTTACAATATCTTTCTTGTAGTATCACATACTGTTTCTTGGCAAAATTGTTCCCAAAGGAATCTTTTGTAAAAGTACATAACATCTTTTTTTTTCTGTGCAACGTGCGCTGTGAAATCCAGTCTTAAAATAAGTTGAAAAGTTAGGGACAGGGACGTACGGAAAAAAAGGAGGGGGGATGTATATCAAGCATTCCTACGAACAATTGGAAATAATTTGGAAGCAAAGAATGGGAAAAGTAGTTCCATCACCCTCCTTTCCCTTTCGAAAGGAAATTCTGCGTACGCTCATGAACAGGGGTGCCCAAAAAAAAAACCACTGGAAAACCTAGCGGGCAAATCTCTAACCTGCCTAGTCTTCGCCATCGAGATTTTATAATATTATATGCAAATGAAGATACCAGCTGTCAGAAAATCAACTAATAAGTGAGTTTACAAACTGAAATAATGTTTTATCTAGTTTTATATCATTAAACCCGGCGTTTCCTGGGTTTAGTAGAAGGGCTTCTTTTAGTAGGATGGGGAAAAGTATATATATTTAAAAATCACGTAGGCCGTAGATATTATATAGATAGAAAACCAACAACAATTTTTTTTAAATATTTTACACAAAATGTTTTTCATTTCTTCATCGGGAATGTAAACATGCTACCCGGCGTGCCTACTCTTGAGCAAGCCACGTGTAGCTGACCCGTGTGGAAAAAAACACGTCGCTTCCAAGTTGACACCTGCCACTCTTTGAATGCCCCTGTGCCTTGTTGACACTCACAGCGAATGCAAGCTGGATGGGAAACTGTACACGCTTGAAATCGAAGGGCGTATTTGAATTACGAAGTATCAAACGAAATGAGATCATTAAAAAATGTGGTAGTCGTTACGAGGGAGATGAATAAAGCATCAACAACGTAAAAGCGAAATTTCATCATCAAGATGTACCGAAATTATCAAGCGTAGGGGGTGGTTATCAGAAATCTTATTTTAGAAAGTGACCTTCCTTTTGTTTATAAAGGTCGTTTGCAAAATTTCATCGATATCGGAGTAAAACTGTAGATTTGTATTAGAAATAAATAAAAAACCGGAAACTTTTATGTAACATACATAGCTTTAGTTGTTTGCAGTGATTACGTTTGGGCGTGGCGCGATTTTGTTTGTCGCAGTTCACCCAGATTATCCCAGAGAAATGCTGGAATATTCCTGCCCCAACTACCTTCAAACAGAGTTACGACGTGTCTGTGTCTGTTACGACGGCACCAACAGACGTAGAACCAGAACAATTCTCATCTTTGCGCTTTCTTTGTAAAAGCTTTCGTCTACGCGATGAAAAAAACAAACTAAATAAAGCAATGGGTACTAAACACTTGACGACAATCAGGCAAATAAAAAAAAAAAACTTTAATTTCTTTTAAATTGAATTCCAGTATTAAAAAAAAATAACCTGCAATCGAAAAATGTATAGTGGAAAAAAATTTGCGTTAGTGTCGAATGAAAGAGTGAAAAAGGTTTTTTTTTTTTTTTTTTTTTTAATGTTTGATGGGATTTAATTTCAATCGGTGTTTCGCGATTTAATCAGAGCGAAGAAAACAAGGTCGACCTCTAATGAATAAACAATAAACATTAAACAACAACGCGTGCCGTCCGATGATTTGATTTGCTCAACCTCCCTCCCCCCCACCTCCTCATCCACCAAGTCCTCCCACTCTACACACCCCCACCCAATCACAGGGCGCCTCTCATATTACCGGCCAACTCGGCTGACCGCAGTGGCCATAACCACCCCCCCCCCCCCCTCAAACTTCCTCCCGGACTCATCCAAACCACGTGACCGCACGCACAGCCATTTGCTGATGGTTTCCATTCTGCAACGTTCGCTCCCTCGCGCGCGCGTTGTAACGGCCCGATTGTGTTCTATTGGCGGCGGGTGTTTGTCGGCCTAACAGTCGAGCATCGTGCCGACAGACGGAAAACACTGGCTGTTTCCATGCGGCGACAAGGATCATCACACCGCGCGCCAGCCCGCCCTGATTGGTAGCGGAATCAACGGCTGGACGCCATTTTGGATTTCCGTGAACTTGGAGGCCATCTTGGCTAACCTTTACACGGCATTCACCTTCAACTAGAATACGATACCACCAGAGAGCTTTGAGACCTCGATTTAAAAAATATATAAAAAATAAAATAAAATAAAACATTCAAAATACGATATGAAACCTTAAAAATGTTTTACATAAAGACTTCTATAATATAACCGAGTCTTTAAAAAAAATTAAGTTGTTGTATGTTCTTCTGAAGTCAGCTGGTTAACAATTGCATATTAAAACCAATTGTAGCTGTATGAAAGCTAATATGCTATCAGTTCAACAGTTTGAAAGGAACTCGCTAGGATAAATCGTAACAAAATGCAATCACGCAGTGAGTACCTACTGCTTAAAAAAAAAAAAAAAAAAAGTTAACAACACATTTTCAAGGATTCCTAGTTAAACTTCATTACAACCACACAACATTTAACGTATAAAAAATTGTATTTTGTAAAGGAAAATTTGGATTGAGAATTTTGTAAATACATTTTTTAACACACTTTTATTAGCTTCATACGTATGTATGCTAGTATTTAACGGAAATTTTGAACATGATTTTGACCCCCTTAAAAACGTCGGATTAACTCTAAATTTGGCATACTTATCAAGGACCGATGGCAATGCAATATTTTAAACAGATAGACCCGTTATCCT
This sequence comes from Bacillus rossius redtenbacheri, assembly GCF_032445375.1. NCBI lineage: Eukaryota > Metazoa > Arthropoda > Insecta > Phasmatodea > Bacillidae > Bacillus > Bacillus rossius. The sequence continues at coordinate 4,937,689 of NC_086341.1, read as the reverse complement.
TACTAAGATATTCAGGATTAGCGATTTTTTGTTTTCCTGAAACTGGTACCTAGTGTCTTTGCGCCAAGACCAAGAAGGGAAACTACCAGGTGTGCCGATCACCTATTTCTCGGATAAGTTACTGACTTAGAATAAACATAAATGACTTCCCAATTTTTTTGAAAATCATTGTTTTTCATAGTATGATATTGAAAATATTGTGTACCTACTATAGTTCTTCAACACGCTATATCGAATATATATTTTAAAAGCAGCATATATCTACTCAAACTCACTTTAATAGAAAATTGATGTAATAAAGAAAACCCTACTAAAAAATAAAAAATAAATAATAGTTTAAAATCTTAAAAAACATGCTTTTATAGAAAATCCGACTAAAAAATTAAAAATAAATAAAAGTTTGAAAAACTAAAAACACGCTTTTATAGAAAATCCAAATAGAAAATAAATTTTCATAAATTTGAATTAAGAATAGTGTAAATAAGAAAAAAAATCTATATTGTTGTAAAAACGCGTGGGGTGCATGGTGTCAATAGTTATAAATATTTTAATGACAGATATGAGTAGAAGGATCCTTTTGATAATATCTTAAAAAGTACCCATGCTTTTTTTTTTACAATAAAATACATTTTTTCTTATTCACACTATTCTTAATTCAAATTTATTAAAATTTATTTTCTATTTTTAGTTAGATTTTCTATAAAAGCGTGTTTTTTTTAGAGTTTTTAAACTATTATTTATTTTTTATTTCATCGAGAGCATCATATTATTATATTAAACTTTTACTTCTAAGGAGACGTAAAATAATGGTGCTATCTTGGTTCCAACAACTTTTGTCAACAATTATTTTTATATCATTTTATATAAAAAAAATTGGCTCTGTAGGAGCTTAGCACATGTTTCATTGTTATAAATGGTGTTATTAAAAGTGTCCCGACTGCTACAAAATGGTGATTAGCATTGAATTTTTTTCCCTTTCAAAATGACCACTTTAGTAATACTGTCAATATAAACTATTTTCTGGGATTATAAAAATCTACCAACCGTATTAAAATATATATATAAATTATAACTAAAGATGTCATACCAAATATGTAGTGACCGGAAAAATTCGCGATTTCAATGACCTGTAGGATAGACTCCATGATCCTCTATGCACGCGGGAAAATAACATCTGCTCATTGGCTACTGACTCGTGACATCTGTTAACTGGGACGCTAGTGATTCGATTCTTCTTTTGTTAAAGGTTTTTCATTGGCCAAGTGTCATTCAGATAAACTGTGGCCCGATCGCCGATGCAGTAAAGAGGCAAACGTTTTTTTTTTTTGGATTCTAGTCTACCACGAAATGAATCCGCGAATTTTTCCGGTCTCTACAAATATAACTTTTAATGTTGTTAAGTCGGGTAGTATTTTAATGCGGCAACAGAGGGCGCCATGGACTCTGTGCTGCCAATCAAGAGTGAGACACGCTATACGGCTATACGGTGCTGTGTGTGTGCCGCAGAGCGCGCCATGCCGCAGCTCAACAACTCGAAGACGCTGTACGCGCTCTGCGTGGACCGAGTGACGTCAGCGCTGGAGAAGGCCTCGCTGGACTGGGAGGACGAGCAGTTCCGAAACCCGCTCGACGTCCTAGGCGAGTGCCAGAGTGTCCGTGAGTCCGTGTGTCCAAGTGTCCGTGTGTCCGTGTGTCCGAGGGTTCTAGTGCCAGAATATCCTAGTGTCCGAGTGTTCGAGTGTCCGTGTCTGAGTGTCCGAGTGTCTGTGTGTCTGAATGCTAAAGTCCAGTGTGTTCGAGTGTCCGAATGTCCAAGTGTCCGTGTGTCCGAATGTCCGAGAGTCCGAGTGTTCGAGTGTCCGTGAGTCTGAGTGCTAAAGTCCAGAGTGCCGAATGTCCGAATGTCCAAGTGTACGTGTGTCCGAGTGTCCGTGTGTCCGAGTGTTCGAGTGTCAGTGTCTAGTGTCCGAGTGTCTGTGTGTCTGAGTGCTAAAGTCCAGAGTGCAGAGTGTCCGAATGTCCAAGTGTTCGTGTGTCCGAGTGTCCGTGTTTCAGAGTGTCCGAGTGTCCGATTTATACCTAGACAGGAATTATCATCGCCAGCGATTTTTAAGGTTATACCTCTTTAAGCGCGTTGAGGGTCTATTTTAGTAGACCATGCACCAGAAATTCAATGAAAGAAGCGCGCATTGCACAACGGAAATCTATCACGCTGAATGTCTAATGCGCATGAATACAGAAACTGCTATAGTCAAGAGCCGAAACCGACAAAATGGCGGACCCACGTGTGGCAACACGCACCCGTGCATGTTTCGCTAACATCGGGGGATATGGTCAGCGTATTGATGAGCCAAAGTAAATGTTATGGTGGTGAAACAATCTTGTAATACATTTTGTAAATTTGAAAAGCCATTATAAGATATAATTAAAAAAAAATTTCTTTGATTTAATACCCAGGAAAATTGTGTAAGAACGAACATGGCGTCAAATACCTATTAAGTATTGTTCAAAATAAAATTTGCAGTCGAAATAGATACATTAAAACCAAATAAACGTGGATCATTTTAAAACACATATTATTCAGTACATATTCGTTTTTGCATAAACGAAAGAAATCAGTCTGTAAATACTGCCTGAAAATAAACTTTAACCTTATTGAGCTGATTCAACTTATAAGATTTAACAGCAAAAATTTCAACACGAATTTTTTTTATTCAACTTGGCGTCTGATATATATATAGGCTTACAATTTTTTGTGTCTCTACAGAATGACAAAAGCTCTGCTAACTCTACATTTAAATTTCAACTAGGATTGTCAAAATTGTAATGTGTATTTTTTATGTTGTCATTATTTATTTTAATTGCTATAAATTATAACATAAAGTATTAAAGGATAGTAATACTATTATAAAGTTTAGTTTAGCATAACAATACGTTTTGTACAACCCCAGATTTTTGATAATATTAATGTATACGAATGAATAATGAGGGTCCGCTATCTTTTCGAAATTTCTGAAATTTTCACAGACGACAGCACCGTATTTACGCATTTCCGTTCCAACTGACTTCAGTTAAATTCGCAAAATAACTCCTCCTAAATGTCGTACACCGAGAACTAAGATGTTTACACATTATTATTACGTATCTCTACTCAATATATTAATATTATAAATGCGAAAGCGTTTTTGTCAATTTTTCATTCCTTCACGCAGCAACGGCCCACAGATCAACATTATTTTTTGCATATAACATAGGTAGTATATGATTCGAAAAGTGACATAGACAACATATATTAATGAAATTTCATCCCTAATGGAGTGATAATTTGGTAAATTCAGTTTTATAATATAACATCACTGGAGGCAGGTGATAATAGGACACACAAACAGTGAATTTGTGTCATTTCTCTATGTCCGCCACACGGTCATATAGTAAGGTCTGGCAACGTTCTATCCTTCTCCTTGGACTAAACCCATCCCCTTAGTTTAGTTCGCTGCTACTAGCGAACTAAATGCGCTCATAAAAGTTTTTAGTTTAGAACTTCGTCAATATATGGCGTTGCCTTGAAATTTGTAACGAATCTATCGTTTGGTGCGTCCGTCCCGTCTTATCTTGGTCTTGCCTGCCTTCCCACGAAATGATGCTGAAGATTTTGGCGTCCCAGTTTTTGCTGATGTGTAGCCTTGATGCACCGAGATACTACAATCGATGGGAATTTAAACATCAACATTTTCCAGTTTTTAATCAAGTGCACGTATCTGTTGGAGTAACAGGCGATTTGCCTAAAGGCGGTTTGCCTAAACATGAATTCGTTAAGGCAATTTAACCTAAAGTCATTTCGCCTAAAAGAGTTTTGCCTAACGTCGAATTGCCTAACGGCTATTTGCCTAAAGGCGATTTTCCTAACAGCGATTTGCCTAACGGCGTTTTTCCTAACGGAGTTCTGCCTGACGGCGATTTTCCTAACGGCGTTTTGCCTAAAATTAGGCAAAGCGCCTTTGGGCAAAACTACACATGTCCATCTGTTCACTTGAAGATAGGTAGCGATGTTCCTTACACTGTGATGTTTTTAATCCGGGATACGCCGGATACTTCAGCCAGTTTGATTGAATACGAAACTCCCACCGAGTACAATGCCACTGGCGCCGTTAGATCGTAAGCCGCCGCGAGCTTCAGTACGCGTACTTGTCATCACGGGGAAGGGACTAAAGGAGCCCCCGGGGTCTCACTACGTGACTGCGGTAAGGCCCTACGGGAGACTCCACGGGGCCAGGTTGGCTCGGACAAACACCGCCCGTCCGCCTAATTAACATTCACGCATTTCGGAGCGCTCACGTAGTAGCCACACGCTTCGTCGTAAACAACTTCCGCGACCTTCAGTACGCGCGGTTGGTGAAGGGGGGGAAGGGGGTAGTAAATGATAGCGGCAGTATTTTTTTTTTTGCCGCCAGGGGAACTTTTTATGGCACAGAAAACATTAAATATAACACTTGGCTGCAGACTCCTCTCCACCTCCCCGCCGCCAACCCCCCCCCCTTTTTTTTTTAACATTTTCACACCCCCCTTCGCAAAACAAACGCGCCGCTGCCCAAACTGGAATGCAAACATTAGCGCGCAGAGCAAACAAAGAAGCACGGATATTAATTACCGTGACGTGACGCGGACACGACGACAGAGAAGGAATAAAAAAAAGGTTTAAATAAAATAACATTTAAATAACGAGCATCAGCACCACCGCGCCCGGACAGATATATTGATGCGTGAAACGGCGCGTGACTGGTGGGGGGAAAAAAAAATACGTCGTGCGAGTACTTTTATACACGCGTTGGAATTTATATATTAATCTTTTTAATGTATATTTTTTGACTGCAACATTTAGTTAGAAAACTACATTAAAGAGACCACGCCACATTTGTAATGTTATAGAGAAACAAAAAAAAAATAAAAAAAATTGGTCGTCTGTAAAGTCGGTTTACGGACGATAGTTTAACGTGACAACGTCATAACAAAACATTGATTAAATGATTTCATACTTTTATGAATAAAATGGAATCATTTTTTTTAATAATAAAAGAATAAATACTTGTAATTATACTAGTAATCAGATTTTTAAAATGCAAGAATTATTTATCTTTATTGCAGAAATTGTTGTAGTAATAAGCAATGAAAACCACATTAACTTATCACTTCACTTTATAACCAGTCGACGAAACAGTTCACGTTTAGATGTAAGTTGTGTGCTGCCGCTGTCTTTCTTCTCCTCGGACGCATAGGTCAATCGAGTGGAAGAGAGATAGATGCGGCGCAAGCGTACAATGAGCGTAACGGGACACAGCGAAACGGGACAATGTGCGATACGGGACACTTTTTCGTGCATGCAGCCGGCGTTCATCGATTTATTAGACGTTGTCACGTCAAAAAAAAGTGTCTTCCAGAATAGATTCACTACTACTCGTATTAAAACTTTCATTCGACACACCAACAAGCCCAGTTTACGAAAGTGAATAAGTACGGGTGCATGTTGCCACGCGCGGGTCCGCCACATTGAAGACTTCGGGTCGTGGCTACAGCAGTTACGCGCATGCGCGCTGGAACTTTCAACGTGTTAAATATTTCACTTGTGTGATGCAAGCGCTTTCTGTTGCATTTACGTTTGCGTACCAGAACTTCACCCTCAACGCACCTGAAGGTGTAATAAGCTAGAGACCGGAAAAATTCGCGGGTTCAATGACCTTCAGGATAGACTCCAATATCCTCTAGACACTCGGGCAAATGCCAACTGTTAATTGGCTGCTGACCTGTTAGACGTCTCGACTGGGTGGTCTGTGATTCGACACTTCTATGAGTGAGGGTCTCTAATTGGCCCTCAGTCCTCCAGATTAACAGTAAACCAATTGCAGAAGCAGCACTGAGGGTATAATTATTTGAATTTTTAGCCAAAACACTGAAATGAACCCAAGATTTTTTCAGGTCTCTGGTGATAACTTAAAAAAATAAAAAAGAGGGGGAGAAGGGGTGGGTTGAAACTAGGGAAGGGAGTTTTAAAACGCTTTTGCGCGCCGGGAAGTCTCTTGAAAACGGGTTGTTCTCTGTTCTCGCCGTTCGGGCTCTCTCTCTCTCTCTCTCTCTCTCTGTCTCTCACTTCTTCCTTCTCTTCCTTTCCGTTGCGCCGAGCGGCAGAAGCAGCTGACCGCTCCGGCGAGCATCTTTTTTCATTTTTTTTTCTCCTCCTCCCACCTCCCCCCCTCAAAACTTTTCCGAATTAAGTGGTTTTTCCCCCCGGCGCTTCCACGGAACAGTTAGTTCCTCGGAAAATTAGCCGGCACGAGCTGGCGAAATCAACAGGAGTTCACGATGTCAGAGCTCGGTGCACGTTACAACGCTAATTAACGTCAGCTTTATTCATTAGGTGAATTAAAAAATTTCTCCGCTGATGTTACTTTTTTTTTATATCCCAGAAATATCACACACACCCTTAAACATTAAACGTCCATTGCTTGACATAGCGCTATGAAAACTTCACTCAAAGACGTAGATATTGGTGGGATAGGACAGAAAGCCGTGGGTATGACGAGTGCGTCAGAAAACCAGAGCTCACTCAGGTAGAATGAGCCACACTCAGGCAGACAGACATTCTTCCTAACAGAATGGGAGATTCCGTCAAAGCGATTACTTAAATTTAACGCCAGGCAAAAGACATACATACAGTCCAACCTGAGGTAAAATTTAACTAAAACTGGGAAGATGTATTTTTTTTATCGCAACATTCAACTTTTTTCCCTTACACTGCAATCTTGGTTTGAAATACAGTGCACTTGTGTCGTTATTATTACAACCTAACTTCAGGAAATAAAAACTTCCAATAATATTTAAAAAACATAATGCTTGAGAAGACCACTGACCTGATTAAAAAAAACAACATATATATTTTTTGTGAACAAAATTTCAATAGGGTAACCTTAATTTCTTCATTACGCATTGTGATTGCTTGAAAAACTTGTTTGTGTACTATCCTTTCAGTGCTGTTTGATACGCAAGGCAATATTTATTATTATTTTTTTAAGTGCAAGCATCTTAACTCTCGGTATACGGCATTTCGTAGGAGTCATATCGTTAAAATGGAACCAAAGTCGATGAAACGGAAATGTAAGTCAAAGAAGCCGGACTCAAGTATATAGTCAATTTCGTTAAAATAAGGGTTCATACCAAACGTATTGGTGTGCTAAATAAAACTTGATGATAGTGAAAACTATCTTGGAATATATTTGGTAAAGTAAAATAGTCATAGTAAAAAGTAATCCCATGTTTTAAAATATGTCAGAAAAATGGCACTATAATGTTAATAAGACATTGTTTTCTCCGTAAAGTCAAATTGTCCCGACAGCTTAGTGGTAGCACGCACCCTTGTTACCCTGAAGGGAAAGGGCTCTATACTCACATTTGGTTTTTATACTTTTTTATAACATTATAAAATATGATATAATAATAATATTTAATCAACTTAATAAGGTTAAGGTTTTTTTTAGAAAGTGTTTACAGACTGATTTCTGTTTTTTAAGCCAAAACAAATTTGTAAAATATACTTACATTAGTTTTATAATATGTGTTTTAAAATGTTTCAGGTTAATATCATAGTAAAATTACATAGAAGTATAATTTATTACATGAGCTGAAACTTTAAAGTATTGACATTTTAATGAATTGTAAGAAGATGGGAAATATTTTATTAAAATTCCGTGTCGAAATTCAAGCCAAAATCCGGGATCCATGGGCCTGCAACTTTATATTTTGAAAAATACCTGAAAGATAGTGCAACGTCCGTAATGCTTTAGAGAACCAACAGAAATATAAAATATCTTTGAGGCCAATTCGTTCCAACACAATTTTCCTGGCAAATATATTGTAGGTATTTTTCAATATGCTGTTATTAGGGGCATGCTCTTTTCACGAAAAGATTCCGAGACTAGCTGAAAGAAGAAAACACTGTAGCATTGTATGTGTTTCGTGATTGGGCGAGTTTCTTTCAGGTACATGTCTAATGTCAGTGCAACCAATCACAGTAATTCAATACGGGAGAAAACGCGTCATGAGTGGCTCGGTCAAATAAGGCAACGACTTCTCCCGCAGACGGCCGCCAAACACAAGGAGGAAACAGCTGGTGTGGGTATACCTTGTTGCAGTCTAATAGGCGTTCAGATTTATTCGCGAAAAATGCCTGCCCCTAGCTATTATATTAAAAATAAAACATTAAGGTTTACACAATGTATTCCACGATAGTTTAAATTCCTCAACCTTTACTTTGGCACACCAACACGCTTAGTACATCCCACGATACTCCAAAACATGCTCGGGTGCATGTTGCCCCATTTTGGTCCGCCATCTTGAAGACTTCAGCTCGTGGCTATAGCAGTTTCTGCACGCAAGCGCATTGGACTTTCAACCCGTCGAATTTCTGTTGTGTGATGCGCGCTTATTTTATTTCATTTCTGGCGCATACTAAAATTTCGCCCTCAAAAGAGCCTAAATAATTATAACCTCAAAAACGCAGGCAATGATAATACCGATCTAGGGGGGGGGGATGTCACAAATTCAGCGTTGAGGCATTTATAGAGACCGGACAAATTCGCGGATTCATTTCGCGATAGTCTAGAATCCAAAAACGTTTTACCTCTTTACTGCATCAGTGATTGGGCCACAGTTTATCTGAATGACACTCGGCCAGTGAAAAACTTTCAACAAAAGAAGTATCGAATCACGAGCGGTCCAGTTACCATGTGTCGCGAGTCAGTAGCCAATGAGCAAAAGTAATTTTCCCGCGTTTATAGAGGATCATGGAGTCTATCCTACAGGTCATTGAAATCGCGAATTTTTCCAGTCTCTAGGCATTTACATGCGACTTTTTCGGTTCTCCTCTTGTTTGGCTTGCTCACAGAAAACAGTAGAACCATCTTAAATAAACAGTTTTATAGATATGATTAAAAAGAGTTTGAAAACATTAACCTTATTTACTAAAATGTAGTCTTTTGGCGTTATTTTCAAGAATTCTACGTTAAATTTGGTGATTGAGTATCATACTATAATTTAATTTGAAACATGAGTGCACATAAATTTTCTCGTTACCGAAGTTAGATATTTACACATCAATGGCGAGTATTGAAAGACTCTCTCAGATTTTTTAAAATTTTGTTTACCTAATTCATTTTCATTTCGTTGTTAACGAACACAGTTTTTTTAAAATTAATATAAAAAATTTCCAGCATGAATATGCCATTAAAAGCTCTTTAATTCTGATTTAGTATTACTGTGTTCCACCTATAAAATAACCAAAGGGCTCCATAAATTATAATGACCGTGTAATGATTAAAAACCGGAAAAATCTACAGTATGCAACACATCTCAGCGCAACTTATTTACTTTAAGTTTTGCTTTGGGTACACAAATAATCCAAACAGCTTCCAGTTGGATTTTAGATTATTTTACCATCTACATCTGATTGCGAAAGCAGTATAAACATACAATACTTGGATCAAATTTTTTTATTACTGCAATAGCCAGACAAACAAATAACTTCGAGTTAACTATTTTTGTACAAAAAATGTCCACGATTGATAGGAGCCTGAAATATTCGCGCTTTTCTTTGATTAAAATTTAGAATGCATAAACCTACACATTTGAATGACCTTTATAACTAAAGACTTGTCAGTCATATCGCGATAGGCTAGAATCCTAATATGTTTGACTTTTTGCTCCTTCAGTGATTTGGTCCGAGATTATCTGAAAGTTTCTGGGTCAGTGAAAAAAAATATGCAACAAAAAAAGTATCAAACCACGAGTCATAGCCAATGAGCAGACGTAATTTTTCCGAGTGCATATAGGATCATGTAGTTTAATTAAGGTTAGTTGAAATTGCGAATCTATTTATAATTTAATCACGAGTAATTTGACACGTTCTAAAGTACTTTAAGCCAAGCACAAACTCACGAAAATAACAATATTTTATTCCATGAAACCCTGACTGTAGGTAAAATGTGAAAGTAGCCAATATACCTATAACTTTCTCTGACTAGAATTTTAATGTCTACCATGGTGCAGAAAATAACGTGTATATCGCAGATCTGTAGGAATGGATAATAATAATTTATATTAACTTAACACATTGGATATGAGATTTATCGCACGCCTAACACAATCCTGCCATACTTAGAAAAATCTTTTTTTTAATATAATGATTTATGGAAATTTGAATTTGCAGTTGTAAGTACATTTTTTAATTTAAAAAAAAATCAGCGAATCATTCAGTATTCGCCAGAGATGTGTAACACATAACCTCGGTAACAAGTGAATTCATGTGTTGTCATGTTGCTAATCTATACTAATATTATAAAGCTTAAGAGTTTGTTTGTTTGTTTGTTTAAACGCGCTAATCTCAGGAACCACTGGTCCGATTTGAAAAATTCTTTCAGTGTTGGATAGTACATTTATCGAGGAAGGCTAAAGGCTATATTATATTATCAATAACATTAGGGATCCTTACTAAAAGTCCAATTTAGAATCAAATGCGTTGGAGGGGGTTAGATACAATATGCGGTACACGTACGAAGTGTGTGTTGACAATGCCGCAGGCGCTAGAAGATTATTTCCTATTGCCTATTAACATTGTTGCTACGAACTAGATGCCTTATCATTCTTAATTTTCCCATACAAGTAAAAAAAAAACCTGTGTGATATTAACAACGAAGCAATCAGTACCCTCATAAGAGTTCAATTAGTATTTAAATACTTTTTATCACTTTAAATCGCAAACCTAAACTATTGTTTTTTTTCCTCTCTCTGTGTTTAATTTGTTTTTTTCTTTTACTAGAATTATTGTTATTATTTTTAATTAATTTTCATTTTTTGGACTATCATTAATTTCCCTCTCCCTTTACAATTCTGACAAGGACTTGTACAATTATAAAATGACACATAGACACGAAATTTAACGTATATTTATTTAAAATAATGTCAAGCGTAATATATATATACACGCGTACGCGATAAATAAATAAATATACAAACAAATAAATAAATAAATAAATAAATATATATATACATACATACACATACACACACACACACGCGCGCGCACGCGAAATTGGGTTTTCAACTACGTTTTTAGACGCGAATCACACGTAGTTCCGGTACCTGCCGCTAGAATGCGTTGCCGGAGCAGCTACGTCAACTATCGAATCATTCGATTTGTAGAGCGAAGTTATAAACTTCATAATTTTAAATTATATAATGAAATGGCTCCGAGAAAGGCTAAATAAACTTGAAAAAAAATACTAAACTCCAGCTTCGGACCTGATTTTTGACAAGGAATTTTAAATAAAATATTGCCCATCTGGTTAAGATTTATCAAACAGTTACTACTTTAAATATTTCATTTCGCTTTATGAATTTTGGTTTGCACCATCCACCGCTGTTAGAAGCACCGAGGTTACACTTTTTCGTTATTTGACTTCACCGCATTCATTAAGTTAATTACTCCCACCAAATGCCGTAGAAAAAAACATTTTTTGTGGAAGCGTGTATTATTGTGTAAAGTACAAATAAAAACAATACTATTTATTGCGAGCAACACGGCCATAATGCAAAATGAAAATGTAGCACATAATTCAGCAAAACACACATTGCAAAAGGGCTACATTTTATGTGCATGTTATTAAATGTTTTCAGCCACGTAACACTGGCAGTATACATATCCCCCAAAAAGTTTAAGATAATTAGAATATTTTATATAATAATGTATGGTTTTAAAGTTATGATATAATTTGCATCGTAACACCAATATATTTTAAAAAACTTGTATTTAATTATATTTTATTTTAAAGCCTGGTTATCAAATTTTACTAAAAAAATATATAAATATAATTTTATTATTTCTTTCAACTACTATGAGATTAAGAAAATTTCTTTAATATTTAAGATATTTGAAACATCACGGTAATCTAGCGAGAATTATTTTTATACTAAATAAAAGTTAGTCGAAATATAAATTAACTTTTTTGAAAGTGTTCTTTTAAAAAAATTTGAATATATTACATATACCATAACAAAGTTTTCTACAAATATAAAATTAACTTTGTTTAAAAAATAATTATTACAACAAGGAATAATACATTTTTATTAAAGAAGGTGTTAATTGACAATTTTAAGAGTTATTAAAATTAATTTATAATTTATACTAGAACATAATAACCAAAACCTCTTAAATATACAGAAGGTCTTAAACTTAAGGTTTAATATGTATACGGCAGTCTTGGATTAATCGGAAACCTTAATATTGTCAACAGACTGTGTACAATAGAACCGTAAAAAGAGACCCGGAAATTTTGCAGATACATTTGGTGTCAGGATAGAATTCACAGTCGTATGTATACTCCACCCACATATGATTTCTTCTTATTAGAGACCGGAACAATTCGAGATTTCAATGACCTGTAGGATATACTCCCTGATCCTCTACGCACGCGGAAAAAATTACATTTGCTCATTGGCTACTGACTCATGACACCTGTTAACTGGGCCGCTAGTGATTCGATACTTATTTTGTTAAATGTTTTTCATTGGCCAAGTGTCATTCAGATAAACTGTGTCCCAATCACTGATGGGGTAAAGAGGCAAACGTTTTTGGATTCTAGTCTATCACGAAATGAATCCGCGAATTTTTCCGGTCACTAGAAATGACGAAATTGGACAAATAAATAAATTTATTTTTTAAATTTGCTTCTTTTAAAAAAGGCCCGCCTTAACCTGTTTTGATATTATTATAGAAGAAATTTTCTCGCACGGTGGTTGGCCGGTTCTTGCGCACGCTCGGCTCGGGTGGAACGTGAGGATGAGTCATACTTTTTTTCGTGCGTGCAGCCGGCGTTCAATGATTTATGAATAGGGGCAGGCATTTTTCGCGAATAAATCTGAACGCCCATTAGACTGCAACAAGTTGTACTCACACCAGCGGTTTCTTCCTTGTGATTGGCGGACGTCTGCGAGAGAAGTCGTTGCCTTGTTTGACCTGAGCCACTCAGGACGCGTTTGCTTCCGCACTGACTCACTGTGATTGGTGTTGTAACAATCGATATTGAACTGAAATGAAACTCGCCCAATCACGAGACACAGACGATGCTACAGTGTTCTAACTTTCAGCTAGTCTCGGAATCTTTTCGCGAAATATGCATGCCCCTATTTACAAGACGTTATCACGTCGAAAATATTTAAACGTTACACAGACGGACGGCGGGAATGTGTTCGGCGCCGGGTGGGTGAGCGCAAGCGAGAGAGAGAGGGAGGGAGAGTGTTGTTCCGTCCCCTGCGCAGACCCGGCGGCGGCGGGAGACGTGATGCTGGCGGCGCTCGCTCGGGCGGCGGCGGCCGGGGGCGGCTGCTGGAGGCTCCAGTGCGGCCTGTACCTCGCCTCCCGGCTGGAGGCGGCGGTGCTGCCCTGGGACCGGCGCCTGCTGGAGCTGGCGGCGGCCAGGTGCCCGGTGAGTGTCTCTCTCTCTCTCTCTCTCTCTCTCTCTCTCCGCGGAGACCCGGCTCAACCAGTCACGTCCACTTTCCCCTTTCCCCGTGCAATCAGCGCGGTCGAGCCTGCACACACTGCACCTACAGTCTCAGGAACGTAACAAATAGGTAGGGGCATGCACATTTCGCGGAAAAGATTACGAGGCTAACTGAAAGTTAGAACACTGTAGCATCGTCTGCGTCTCGTGATTGGGCGTGTTTATTTTCAGGTCAATATCGATTGTTACGACACCAATTCACAGCGAGTCAGTGCGGAAGCAAACACGTCCTGAGTGGCTCAGGTCAAACAAGGCAACGACTTCTCTCGCAGAGTTCCGCCAATCACAAGGAAGAAACCGCTGGTGCGGGTATATCTTGTTGCAGTCTAATAAGTAGAGACCGGAAAAAAATAGCAATTTCAATGACCTATAGGATAGACTTCATGATCCTCTATGCACGCGGGAAAATTACACCTGCTCATTGGCTACTGACCCGTGTCACCTGTTAACTGGGACGCTAGTGATTCGATACTTCTTATTTCTTGAAGGTTTTTTCATTGGCCCAGTATCGTGAGGCGTTTGCCACGCCTCCATTAACTTTACTTTTATTATTTGTTTGTTTTAACGTCCTTTTAATTTGGTAATTAATTATATAATATGTTATGATAGATTGTTTGGCACTTGGTTCATTTTCGTCTGGAAGATCGATTAAAACAAAAGCATTACGGACATTCGCGGCGCTGCGCTTGTGTGTGTTTCCGCGAGCCAACACCGCGCGGCGCGCTGAGCCTTATGACGTCATGGTGACGCGTTAACCTGCGACGGTCTGCGGCTGGCGAGCTGGGAGACGGTGCTGGCGGCTGGTGGAGTCGACTTCGGCTCGTCGGGTGCAGGCGTGTTGCGCCGCTGCTAAAATGGAAAGGCTGTTCCATTCACCTACGCATCGACCAGTGCCCAGCCCCGGTTATCGTCCACCATGCTGCGCAACTACAAGTAAGCCTCGACGCAACCGCTATTAACAACCGGGCACCGGGTTGGTTTTTTAAGGAAAAGCTATGAGCAGAGAGACTTGACTGATCATAAACTCAAATTCATTATCTTGCTAGTTTCTTGAATCGTAATGTGGCGAAATAAACTCTACTTCTCCTTTTTACGCTACGTGAGAATTTACGTAAACTGCAAGCCAGACTTATCACGTTGCTGTGGTGCGGGATGTGAGACTCGCATAATTACGTCGAAACGAGAGTCCGGTTAGACCAGAATATTCGGAATTGTGCCTAAACAACCTTTATAGACAATTACGTCATCCAGGAGTGTAATCAACGGACCTGTTAGGGAAAAACTTAACCTTTCTAAATGTTTGTAAAATTACCCGTAATATAGTGTTTATAATATGTGATTACATTAGATGTCCTTTCCTTTAATGTGAGATCTAGATCTTCTGCAGATTTGTGTAAATGGTTCTGTATTTTAATGTACCAAGCCGATGCCAAGCAGGAATATTAAATAGTAAACAGGCAGTGATGTTTTCAATTATTATCCAGGTCATTCTTTTTTGCCTAGGGACCGTACTTCTCACTGCATTTACTTGGTACACCCTTCTGCGGCTCCCGACTTTGAACTCGAGCGCCTTAAGTAAGGCCTCAAAACTGCGCCACTCTGCTAGTCAGAGTCGCAGACGCGGTAGTTTTCGGTGTTTAAGATACTTATTGATTTTTTATATCACCGGTATGGCATTGGCTTGGATATATAAATTGCATAAAGAGGAGATAATGACTAATTTAAAAGCTGCGTCAGTCGAGCACAGTGCGGACGAAAGCATAGATGTTTTAAGACAAAAGTTTGTGGCGCATTTGAAAGGAGAAAGAGTTTCGTGGCAAACGGAACAGGCAGAAGCGAGGGGGTCTGGCTCGCTTAGTACAAATTTTCTAAAAAATAAGTTTGCTTTGCGATCACTAGAAAACGTTCCGAAACTGCAGTCAGCAAATGTAGAGGATATATTAGAGTTTTGCATGGCCGTGGACAAGCTAGCTAACGCAAATTATTTTTCCAATGAGAGCGATTTAATTTTAGCTGTTGCTTCGCGTTGCACAGGCTTAGCTTACGATATACTCATTGCGCGTTATAAGAGTCATATGTCCTGGGTTGATTGCAAGGAGGCGTTATGGGAAAATTTATGTCCTTGTAGAGTTAGAGAGGAACTTATAATAGAGAAAACCCGTCGTTTTCAAAGAAAAGGGGAAAAAACTTTGAGTTATGTACATGACATTTTGGACCATGGTTCGGCCCTTAATGTCCAAATGAGGGAAATGGAGTGGATACGGTTAGTCTTAGAAAACTTGCATCCCCACATTAGGAGGGAGTGTAGCTTTGTGGAGAGGCCCACCAACTTGTTCGATATTAGTAATTGGGCGGTGGAGGTGGATAATGTGTGTTGGGTTTCCGATTTATGCGAAGAGGAGGAAAAATCAAACATTTTAAAAGAGGGTGAAAGTAGCGTGGGGATAAATGGGGAAGCGGACTTGAATGTCACGAGAGTGGATAGGTGCAGTGAAGTTGATAAGGTGGGTGTAAAGTCCGAAATTTCAGCATATGATCAAAGTAATAAATATAAAATTAGAAAGAAGTGCTATGCATGTGGCAGTGAGAGCCATCTCATCGCTAAATGCGCAGAGAAGAAGCAGAGTAAAGGTCAGGGGAAAAACGTTAGACGAGTGTGTGGGTTTTGTGGCAAGTGGGGGCATTTGTCTCGCAATTGTTTACAAAAAAAAAGGGTTAGCTGGTTTCGTTTTGAAAATAAGCATCGTCTGGCGGTATTGAAAGCTAGAAGTAATGTGTGTGTCAGGGTAAGTTTTTATGAGGAGATAGTCTCGGGTTTAATTGATACCGGGGCTAGCAATTCATTTGTACAGCAGGCGTTTTTGAGTAGGTTAATAACGAGACATCCCGAACTAAAAAAAAATTTAAAAACGGAGCCAGGGTTTGAGGTACATTTGGCTGACGGGAAAAGCCGGAAAATCTCCTTGAAAGTACGTTTGCACTTTAAAATAGGAAATTTTGCCTGGACACGTGATTTTTGGGTAATGCCTGGACTACTCGAAGAATTGATTTTAGGATGGGATTTCTTAAAGGGCACGGGAGCTATAGTGGATTGTAAGAATAGGAGGTTATGCTTCGCGTTTGATAAAAAAGTCAAAATTAGTCTTGAGGCACCCAAGAATAAATTTGAAGTTTGTTGCGGAGGTTTAAAGGGGGTGGAGGAACACTTAACAGAAAAACAGAAGGACGAAATCAGGGATATTTGTTTTCGTTATCCCGATGTAATTACGGAAAAGGTGGGAAAATGTGAATTGATGCCGTACCGGATTGAATTAATTGATCAACGTCCGGTGAGGTGTGTGCCCTATCAATGTGCTCCTCCCAAAATGCTAGTTTTTCGGGAAATCATAGATGATTTACTTAAGCAAAATGTTATAGAAGAAGCGAGTTCAGAGTACGCTTCACCCGCCTTTTTAGTAAAAAAAAAAACACCGGGGAAGTATCGCTTAGTCTTGGACTACCGAATCTTGAATGATCGCATAAAACTAGATGGTTTCCCGCTGCCCAAGGTGGAAACTGTGCTGCAATATTTGGGGCAAGCGAAATATTTTACAGTGTTAGACCTTAATGCTGCTTTTCACCAATGCATGTTGGAGGAGAGTAGCAAGAAGTTCACGGCTTTTGTTACCCCGTGGGGACAGTACCAATGGAAAAGAGTGCCTTTCGGGGTAAATTTTGGCTCACAATGCTTATCGCGTATCTTATCTTACATTCTGAAAGAATATCAATTTAAAAATGTCATTAGTTTTCTGGATGACATTTGTATATTTTCTAATTCTTTCGAGGAACACTTGGAACATGTGGAAGGGGTTTTGCAAAAATTACGAGGTGCAGGGTTAACAGTCAATCCTGAAAAAGTTTGTTGGGCCAGAAAGAAAATTCG
The DNA here is from genome assembly GCF_032445375.1 of Bacillus rossius redtenbacheri. NCBI lineage: Eukaryota > Metazoa > Arthropoda > Insecta > Phasmatodea > Bacillidae > Bacillus > Bacillus rossius. The sequence continues at coordinate 4,920,163 of NC_086341.1, read as the reverse complement.
GTTCCTGGGTTTCATTGTTGGGGAAGGAAAAATTGTAATGGACCCTGACAAAATTGAGGCCATTGTAAATTTCGCGAGACCTCGTAATGTAAAAGGCATCATGAGATTTTTGGGCATGATGGGCTATTTTAGCCGCTTTATTGAGAACTATGCGGATTTGTGCTACCCTTTAAATAATTTAAGAAAAAAAGGGGTTATTTTTAATTGGGGTGAGGTAGAGGAGGCCGCTTTTCTCGGTTTGAAAAAAGCCATTTCCCACCCACCGGTGTTAGCGTTACCAGATTTCCAGAGGCGATTTGTAGTGCAGGTTGACGCTTCGAGTGTCGCGTTAGGCGCGGTTCTCTTGCAAGATTTTGGCAAGGGTCTACAACCCATTATGTTTGCTGGAAGAACACTTAATAGACATGAAAAAGGTTATAGCACATATGAAAAGGAAGCCCTTGCTTGCGTGTATGCTTTGGAACGTTTTGACACTTATCTAGAGCATGACGAATTTGACCTTTACACGGATAATCAGGCTTTGACCTGGTTGTTTTCGCATCCGAGACAACTAGGGAAAATAGGGCGGTGGGTAATGAGGCTCACTAGGTTTAGGTTCAAAATAATTCATGTAAAGGGAAAGGACAATGTGGTCGCGGATGCCCTTTCGCGGATGTTTGAGGAGGAAGGCGGTGAACAGGATTTGGAAGACGAGAGTGAAGTAATCAGGTGTGGGCGTTTTACTGTGGAGCCAGAACTATTCAACAAAGTAGAGGAGGTGTTAGAACAAGATTTGGAAGGGCAAAATATAATGCGGGATTTACTGCAGGGCAAAAATAAGAATTTCGTGTTAGTGAAGCATAGATTATATTATCAACAAAGTGGGAAAGAGAAAAGACTTTATATTCCTAAGCTCTTACGGCCTATGGTGCTAAAATATTATCACGATAGTGCGTTTGGGGGTCATGGAGGAGTGGACAAGACATATCATAAATTGAGAGATGAAGTCTATTGGGCGGATATGAAAAGAGATGTGCAAAATCATGTTAACACGTGTGAAAGTTGCCTGCTAAGTAAACAAACCGTAAATTCGAAATTGGGTAAATACTCCGTTTCTCTGCCCACGCGTCCCTGGGAGAAGGTTTTCATAGATATTTTTGGTCCTTTGCCTCGATCTCGAGAGGGAAATAATTGTCTTTTGATTATTGTGGATGGTTTCACTAAATTTAATTTTTTTTTACCTTTATCTGACATGAAAGCGGCGAGAATTGTCAAGGCTCTTACGCAAAGAATATGGCAAATTTTTGGAGCACCTGAGAATGTGGTTTCTGACAATGCGGCCTATTTCAATAGTCAAATATTTGGGAACATGTGTTTTCGTTGGGGAATTTGCCACATTAACACCAGCCCGCATTACCCTTGCCCAAACCTGGTAGAAAGAGTGAATAAAAATATCAAGATTGCTCTTACTATTTATCATCATCAAGACCATCGCCAGTGGGATGAAAATTTGGATATGCTGAGTTTAGGATTTAACATGGCTAAACATGACGCCACTCATTTCACTCCCGCCGAATTATTTCTGGGGCGGAAAATACCACACCCTCTTTTAAATGTTTGGGGTATAGGAGAGGAATTATGGGCGATCAGTAGTCCACGTTTATTAGAAGGTAAATGGGTAGAAGCTATAAAAAATCTCCAGAACGCTCAGAATAAGGTTGCGAAACAATATAATAAGGGGCGCTTGGAAAATCCTTTTAAGGTGGGAGACTGGGTGCTCTGCAAAAGTTTTCCCATCAGTAACAAAGCTCTGCACAAAACCGCTAAATTAGAGTTTTCTTACCAGGGGCCTTACAAGGTGATTAGGCATTTAGGGGGAGTAACCGTTCTTTTGCAGCGTGTGGACAAAAGTTTTGAGACACGTAAGGCGCATATTAGTCATCTTAAGAGGTTCACACCCGATCAAAGTAAATGATTGTTTTTGCCCTTTTTAGTCATGTGAATAGAGATTTTGTTTTGAAGTATGTTGTTGTATGTTAACGAGTAAACGGGAAAGTGGCACAAAGCATTGTTTGGTCTTAATCATTGTTTTTTTTTCTCTCTCTCATGTGTTTTGCTTCGCGTGTTTTTTCTCACTGTGTGCTTTTTTCTTCCTGCTTTTCTTTGAGGTCTGTTGCTTGAATGGCGTGTTTTGAGTGCTTCCCCGTTTTCTCGCCTTATAGTGGCTCGTAGCTACCTAAATTTTTTTTGTTTTTGGTGTTAAATTAGTTTTTTTTAAGGGGGGGATATTGAGGCGTTTGCCACGCCTCCATTAACTTTACTTTTATTATTTGTTTGTTTTAACGTCCTTTTAATTTGGTAATTAATTATATAATATGTTATGATAGATTGTTTGGCACTTGGTTCATTTTCGTCTGGAAGATCGATTAAAACAAAAGCATTACGGACATTCGCGGCGCTGCGCTCGTGTGTGTTTCCGCGAGCCAACACCGCGCGGCGCGCTGAGCCTTATGACGTCATGGTGACGCGTTAACCTGCGACGGTCTGCGGCTGGCGAGCTGGGAGACGGTGCTGGCGGCTGGTGGAGTCGACTTCGGCTCGTCGGGTGCAGGCGTGTTGCGCCGCTGCTAAAATGGAAAGGCTGTTCCATTCACCTACGCATCGACCAGTGCCCAGCCCGGGTTATCGTCCACCATGCTGCGCAACTACAAGTAAGCCTCGACGCAACCGCTATTAACAACCGGGCACCGGGTTGGTTTTTTAAGGAAAAGCTATGAGCAGAGAGACTTGACTGATCATAAACTCAAATTCATTATCTTGCTAGTTTCTTGAATCGTAATGTGGCGAAATAAACTCTACTTCTCCTTTTTACGCTACGTGAGAATTTACGTAAACTGCAAGCCAGACTTATCACGTTGCTGTGGTGCGGGATGTGAGACTCGCATAATTACGTCGAAACGAGAGTCCGGTTAGACCAGAATATTCGGAATTGTGCCTAAACAACCTTTATAGACAATTACGTCATCCAGGAGTGTAATCAACGGACCTGTTAGGGAAAAACTTAACCTTTCTAAATGTTTGTAAAATTACCCGTAATATAGTGTTTATAATATGTGATTACATTAGATGTCCTTTCCTTTAATGTGAGATCTAGATCTTCTGCAGATTTGTGTAAATGGTTCTGTATTTTAATGTACCAAGCCGATGCCAAGCAGGAATATTAAATAGTAAACAGGCAGTGATGTTTTCAATTATTATCCAGGTCATTCTTTTTTGCCTAGGGACCGTACTTCTCACTGCATTTACTTGGTACACCCTTCTGCGGCTCCCGACTTTGAACTCGAGCGCCTTAAGTAAGGCCTCAATCGTTCAGATAAATTTGTGGCCCAATCAATGATGCAGTAAAAAAGGTAAACGTTTCTCGATTCTAGCCTATCACGAAATGAATACGGGAATTTTTCCGGTCTCTACAAATAGGCTAGAGACCGGAAAAAATTCGCGGATTCACTTCACGACTGCCTGAAATTTAAGTACCTCAGTGCTACCTCTGCTGTTGGCTCACAACTCACCTGGATATCTCTGGGCCAGTGAGAAACACTCAAACCGAAGCTGTACTCGAATCACATGCCGCTACGTTGGGACACCTTACACAAGACGGCAGCCAATGAGAGGGTGACATTTGACCGAGTGTACGTAGAACTATAAAGTTCATCCTAGAGGTCATTAAACCCGCGAATTCTTCCGGTCCCTACAAATAGCCAAGAACTCATCTCTACAAGGATTCCTGTAGAGTTATGAGGTCAATTATTATAAAATGCATTACATGTTTCTGGTCATAACCATACCATAAACTGCAAGACATTTTTTTAAATTCAAACACAAAAATATTTTATTCGACTTACAAAGACATGCCTTCAATAATTTTTGCACTAGCATTGATAAACAAAAAACCTGAAAAATAAAACCCAACATTGTTCATGATTGAAACTGAGTTTAAAACCAATAAAATTGACCTTAAACACAATATTTAACAAACATTAAACATTCCTGTTTTTCTAGAAAAAAAAAATAATTTTTCAAAATTTTATATGTGTAATGTTTAAGAATCGTTCAAGTTGTAGCCGGATATCTTCCTCCGAGGACGTTCTATTTGATTTACGCTAGCTTTCGTGCCACTCGACCGAGCAATGCATTTCGGTGCTCTCCTTTGATGGCATTCGTACTTGAAGATAAACTTAGAGCTAAGGAAGAAAAAAAAATGCCGTGTAATGGAGAAGCGTAGTTGGTTAACGTCAAACAAAGTTTTGGATGAAATGCTCGTTCAACTAAACTCGTAAATGTCGCCTTACACTCCGTGGTTCCTCTTCGGGCGCCAGACGGCAGTAAAATTCTTAGGTGTATTTGTGTCGGTGAGGCGACGGACGCTCTGAACTCACGCGCAGTCTTCTCTTGTCGTGCATTTGAAAGGTTACCATAACATCGTAACGGCGGAAAAATTAAAATAAAGGTTTTAACTGAGTTGGAGAAACGTTACCGGTTGTTTAATAAATGAAAATACTGTTTAAAAACGCAATACGGAAACATAATAACTAATAAGTCCACTGAAGCTCCGCACACCACGCGTGTGTGTGGCCAGGAAGGCGCGCTGGTGTAACCACGGTGACGTCATGCGCAGAGGAGGCTGCTTTGACGCGCTGTTTACAGTCTTTGTCGTGATAATAATTGACCTCAAAACGAGAAAGATCACTAACGCCTTCACCATCTGGCAAAACATCAGCGTTTAAATTTTGAGTTTTAAGCAGACTCCTGGTTGGACTGTCGTTATCGTGTTTGTTATAACAAACTCACACGCGAGGATGTCATTTTTACGACTATTCCCAGCGAGTTCCTTAAGAGTTATTGAATAAATTTACATCGTTATGTCTTTATACAACTAAGGTTTTTTTTTTTTTTTTCAAAATAATTGAGAACCAGAATCCTTTCACCATTGGTATCTTACGCGGTGCAACCACGGTGACGTCATGCGCAGAGCAGGACGAGTCAGGCTTGCAGGACGGTCCCACCACGCGTCGCGGTGACGTCATGCGCAGCAGGAGGACGAGTCAGGCTTGCAGGACGGTCCCACCACGCGTCGCGATGACGTCATGCGCAGCAGGAGGACGAGTCAGACTCGCAGGACGGTCCCACCACGCGTCGCGGTGACGTCATGCGCAGCAGGAGGACGAGTCAGGCTTGCAGGACGGTCCCACCACGCGTCACGGTGACGTCATGCGCAGCAGGAGGACGAGTCAGGCTTGCAGGACGGTCCCACCACGCGTCACGGTGACGTCATGCGCAGCAGGAGGACGAGTCAGGCTTGCAGGACGGTCCCACCACGCGTCACGGTGACGTCATGCGCAGCAGGAGGACGAGTCAGGCTTGCAGGACGGTCCCACCACGCGTCACGGTGACGTCATGCGCAGCAGGAGGACGAGTCAGGCTTGCAGGACGGTCCCACCACGCGTCACGGTGACGTCATGCGCAGCAGGAGGACGAGTCAGGCTTGCAGGACGGTCCCACCACGCGTCGCGGTGACGTCATGCGCAGCAGGAGGACGAGTCAGGCTTGCAGGACGGTCCCACCACACGTAACGGTGACGTCATGCGCGGCAGGAGGACGAGTTAGGCTTGCAGGACGGTCCCACCACGCGTCACGGTGACGTCATGCGCGGCAGGAGGACGAGTCAGGCTCGCAGGACGGTCCCACCACGCGTCACGGTGACGTCATGCGCGGCAGGAGGACGAGTTAGGCTTGCAGGACGGTCCCACCACGTGTCACGGTGACGTCATGCGCGGCAGGAGGACGAGTTAGGCTTGCAGGACGGTCCCACCACACGTAACGGTGACGTCATGCGCAGCAGGAGAGCGAGTCAGGCTTGCAGGACGGTCCCACCACGCGTCACGGTGACGTCATGCGCGGCAGGAGGACGAGTCAGGCTTGCAGAACGGTCCCACCACGCGTCACGGTGACGTCATGCGCAGCAGGAGAGCGAGCCAGGCTTGCAGGACGGTCCCACCACACGTAACGGTGACGTCATGCGCGGCAGGAGGACGAGCCAGGCTCGCAGGACGGTCCCACCACGCGTAACGGTGACGTCATGCGCGGCAGGACGAGCGAGTCAGGCCTGCAGGACGGTCCCACCACGCGTCACGGTGACGTCATGCGCAGCCGGAGAGCGAGTCAGGGTTGCAGGACGGGCCCACCACGCGGTCAGTGCCGCAGCGAGGGTATGTATGTTCTCGTGTGCCGGGGCAGCGCCTGACGGCCGTGCTGGTGAGCAGCTGGAGGCAGTTTTCGCCGCCTGACCTGCGCTGGCTGCCGCCGTCCGTGGCCTGCCTGGACTTCGACGGCGAGCTGTTCTTCCGGGGGTCACGCGGGCTGTCTCTCCGCCGCGGCGGGTCCGGGGCGCAGGCCTGGCTCCCGGAGGCTGAGCAAGCCCTTAGGCGAGTGCACCCTCAGCGACCCTCCCCCGTCCCGCCGTAAACCCCCTGTTTGTAGAGACCGGAAAAATTCGCGTATTCATTTCGTGATAGTCCAGAATCCAAAAAAGTTTGCCTTTTTACTGCATCAGTGGAGACCTGCAAAATTCGCGGATTCATTTCGTGATATACTACAATTCAAATAATTATACCTTAGCGCTGCTTCTGCAATTGGTTCACTAATAATCTGTAGTAACGAGGGCCAATTAGAGACCCTCGCTCAAAGAAGTGTCGAATCACAGACACTCGGTCGAGACGACTCACAAGTTAGCAGCCAATGAACAGGTGGCATTTGCCCGAGTGTGTAGAGTGTAGTAGAGTCTATCCTGGAGGTCACTGAATCCACGAATTCTGCAGGTCTCTATGCATCAGTGATTGGGCCACTGTTTATCCGAATGACACTCGGCCAATGGAAAACCTTTAACAAAAGAAGTATCGAACCACGAGCATCCCAGTTAACAGGTGTCACGAGTCAGTAGCCAATGAGCAGGTGTAATTTTCCCGCGTGCATAGAGGATCATGGAGTCTATCCTATAGGTAATAGAAATCGCGAATTTTTCCGGTCTCTACCAGTAGCGGATCCAGAGGGGGGGCTAAGGGGCTCAAGCCCCCTCCAAAAGCATCTGGGTCCACTATTGTTTTAGTGTTTGCCTTGATAAAGCCTAGCCTCAGCTGGGTCAAGCCCCTCCCAAACCAAAATCCTGGATCCGTCACTGGTCTCTACCTATTTGGCTTTTTGACGCGCGAACTTCTCAGCTCTCGGCACACGGCGCTTGGCAGGAGTGACCTCGTGCGTGGAACGGAAATGCGTAACCACGTCGGGGCCATCTTTAGCGTATGGTGTGCACGCAAGTTCAAACAGACAAAGCGAAACGTTAAAGTATTAACTGTTTAACGCATTTATTAAAATTCCTAGTTGAATATTACGTCCAAAGCCAGGAGTTTACAAATTTATTTCTTTCAAAAAATTTTTTCGCTTTTATCGTGAGCCGTTTCATTATATTTTTTTTAACCTTTTGCACGGCAAATCTAGTGATTCGATAGTCAACCTGCCAGCTCCGGCAGCGAATTCTAGCGGCGGGTGCGGAAAACTACGTGGGATTACGCGACGAGAAATGTAGTTGATAAAAACAATTTTCGTATATTTTTTAACACTTTCGGCATTATTTTGAAGAATTCTACACTTAAAATTTCGCGTCCGGGTTTCGTATTATAAATTTATTTACAACATGGAAACACAACAATTTACTTGTTACTGAATTTAGTTGTTTAGACATCGTTTGCGGGTACATATTTTTTTTTTAACTTGCATTCACAGCGATATAATTTGTCTTTAAGAATGTGTACAAATTGTGTACCATTACGATGCACCTTTCTCAAAAACAGCACGCATTTGAGCATTATAAAGTGTCCCTTTCTCTCCTATAGTTTTTACAACTTTCTTGTTGCACTTTAATACCTATTGCACCTGATTTATAAACTATTTGCATGCTGAATTTTTCTCTTAACTTAGGTTTATGTAACATTACAAAGTATTATTATATTTTAAATTATATCTTAAGCTGTTAAACCGTTCCTATTGCGTTCACAGAGTCGCTCGTGCAATAAAAGAGTTACTACTCTTGCATTGAGAGATTCTCTACTGCATTTAGAGAGACGATCTTGCATTCAGAGTGCTTCTATTTCCCTCAAAGATTCAATTTTGCATTCAGAGGCTCACTCTTGAATTCAGAGGGGTCGCTATATTGATTCAGAGAGACTCGATTGTAATCAGAGAGTCACCTCTGCATTCAAAAAGTCACTCTCGTTTTTAAGAGAACTGAAATTGCGTTTACATAGTCGTTCTTGCATTCAGAAAGTCGGTCTTGCATTCAGAGAGGCGCTCTTTCATTGGAAGTTCTCACGGCACCACGCTTACATGAGTATGAATGACCCTTCTGCAATGGCGTGTATGTGGCCGTTACATAACCCTTCAGGGTTTAGTGCCGTGTTGTGGGGTTCCTCGGTAACTATGATAGCAGAGGCGTCCTACGAAATTGGTGAGGGTCGTTTGTCGTGCTAACATCCCCGTGGCACGGTTTATTCGTGTTCGGATACCACTCTGTATACTTTGTTAGCACCTTTAACAAAAAAGGGTCCCTCGCAGTGTTGATATGCATAAAACTATTTTAAACACAATGAAAAAGGTTTGGTTTGATTTTAAAAAAAATCTGTTTGTGTACGGCGAAACAAAAAATTTACTCACCGTAACAAGATATTTTGCTGGCCAAACCAAATTTAGTGTCTAACAAAATTGATTTTTTTTTGCACCTCACAAAATATACCGCTGAGTTGACAAAAATTATTTTTTTTTTGTTAGGCCAATAAAACTTTTCCCCGGTACAAAATATTTGTTTTAAACAACTAAATATTTGGCCGTGTAAAAAAAAACATGTTGTTGAGACAAGATTACCAGTCTCTCAGTGTAGGAAAAAAGCACGACTATCAGATGACTAGGATAGAATCAAACGAATCTTCTGTAAGCACTTGGACATAGCTCGTGGACTATAATCAAATCGACATTGACTATTTAGTGACTAAAGGAAAACAATCAAGGATGCATATCTTTGTGATTACAAAGGGTCTAGTCAACTTTCGTGTTGTTTGATTGCAGTTCTTGTTGACTTCCACAGATATTCTGTTTTTAACGACTCTTGAATAGCGCGCCATTAGGGGTGCGCGACTAGGGGGGGGGGGGGTGGGTTTATGGGGGAGGGGGGGGGGGTCGCTCGTCCTGGGGAGTATTTCGAGCACGCCCCGGCCAACATGGTGCAAAATAAAAAAAAAAGAGGGATACGGGAATCCGAAAAGGAAACTCCCCTCATGCATCTCGTTTATGGATCTGACGAAGTTTTCGGAGGATTCGAAGGAGTTTCTGCCCAGAGTTTTGGTTTAATTACCCAAGTTCTTAATTAAACCGAAGCCCCTGCACAAGTTGCGTCTCCGCCAAAGAACAAAACCAACTGCGGAATCAGGCAAACACCCCGCTCCCGCCTGCAAGCTGCCAAAGATTTAGGGAAGGGGAAGGGTAGAGGTACAACTTCCTGTAACACGTTTTACCATTCGTTTCCTGATTTTTTTTTGTAATCTTTATTTAGCCACCTCAGATTTTAATCGTAATGTTTTTTTTTGCTTTCTTAAATTTCCAGAAATATTTTTCTTTAAGTATATGGACAATCATACATGAAAAATAACACCAATGTTTTTTTTTTGCACTAGCTTTAGATTATTCTTTGGTTATGTGTTGACGAAAGCCTCTGCCCTTAGGTTAGCCTTTGTCACAGCACTGCAAAATTATTCTTGGTTGACAAACCTTAAAATGTTTTCCTAACGCAGGTATTTTGAACTTATTATATGATTTTTTTTTGTTTTAATTTTGTGCGTAAGAAGAAACTCTCCTTTTTTTTCTTCATAGCCTTAAACAAATTTCTTTCTTTGTAGCCTATATGCGGATGAAAGACTCCTTCCTACAAGTCTACGTGTTGAGGTAACATTAAATTTGCACGGTATAATAATTATGTTCAGTGAGATGTGGAAAAAAAAAACATGAATTATATGGTCACGGGCGAAAACCCAGCGAACCCGCTTTACGTCGGATGAAGGGGTGATGACTAAATGTTCGTCAGGGCCTTGCGCTCCGACTCCGGGCTAGCACCACCAAAAGGTTTGTACCCCCCCCCCCTCCTTTCCGGCCCAACCACCCACCTTCCATCGCTTATCTCGACTGAAGGGGTTGAAGAGTCCGCATTGTAATGCCGCGCGACCCTCTTCTTCGCCCGACCCCCCACCCCACCCCCCTTCATCCCTTGACAAAACTTGCGAGCCCTCGAGCCATTTGGCAAATGGCGGGCGCCAATTTCGCTAAACCCATTCCACTCGGGAAATTGTTTATTGATCCTCACACAACCCCCTAACCACCAACCCCCAAAGCCACCGCCATCCTGACATCCCCACCGCTGAGGGTGGCGTTGTTTCCTATGCAATCTCACCCTCCTTTCCCCCTTCCCCCCTCCCACTCTCCTTTAACGCAAAAGGGGATGGCCTCACAATCCGCCATACCCCCTGAAACTCTTGGGGTGGTTTTTGAAGAGAAGGGGGTGGAGTTCGGGACCGGCGAAAACTTTTCAGCCGTAGATTGCTCGGCTTGGCAGATAAGGACCTGGATCGCAGGCATTGTGCGCGAAATATCACGACGCGTCTTCTCCCCCTCCCCCTCTACTCTTACATCCTCCACCAAAGCCCCCTTCCTCGCTCGCAACCCTTAGCCGGCGCACAAGACGATCCCCCCGCGAACAGAACTGCTCACCCCCCCCCCAAGACCGCCGTTCCAACCCCCTTCCTCTGGGGCACGGTGGGTGCCTCTCACCACTCTCGTCCGCCGCGCACACAACACCCGGATGGGGACGCACCACCACGCCGAAATGCCAAATTGACCACACAACGCCGACAGCTATAAAACTGCTGTGTACCACAATGCCGAATTACCACGACGCCGAAATACACTAACACCGAAAAATGTCATTGCAGGACTGCCACAAAGGTTATGTTAGGTTAGACTAGGTTAGGTTAGGCTAGGCTAGGTTAGGTTAGGTTAGGCTAGACTAGGATAGGCTAGGTTAAGTTAGGTTAGGTTAGGTTAGGTTTGATTGTGGTATTTCGGCGTTAAGGTACATTTAAGAAACACACACGCAAATTCTTTCAGTTGCTATTTCGGCGTTGTGGTACAGAGAAGTTTTCTAGCTGTCGGCGTTGTGGTCAATTTTGACATTCGGCGTTATGATATTTCGGTGTTGTGGTAACGACCCGTCCGGGAGCATTGCCCTCAGCCTCGGACCACACTCAGGGCTCCGAGCGGGCGATAAGGGCGACACCAGCCTCGCGCGTCACGCGCCCCTTCGCCCCTACGCGCCAGGCAACGAACCGTCGCGCAGTCTTCGCATCGACAACGGCGTCTCTGTGGTACTTTAAACGGCGACTATTTTCATTTTACACTGGAATGTTAACGATCACGGCTCCCTGAGCGTTCCTGTACCGTTTGTGCGAGTGGTGGAATTTTTCCATGCCTAAAAAAGGTCCCTGAAAACACCCATTCACCGTCAAAAAAAGCACAAGTTATAGAAGAATCCACGGAACGAAACTTGTATTATTTTCCCAAGCCTATCTTAAACTATCTGTATTAGTTTGGAAGGGTTCTGGGTTAGGGAATACTCAAAGTGCGATGCCTTTACGCCTAAACATGGTGTATTCATCACAAAACGGTTACTGCATGCCGTGTTCAGAAAATTCCAACAAATATATATTTTTATTATTTATTTCCAAATGATGAATAATTGTACTTCGAAATAGATATGATTTGGCACACATAATCATTTATATTGTTTATACGCCCAATGAAGTGTTCAATTATCTTTTATAAAGAGTATTTTGAACCGGACGGGTTCAAAATACTTACGGACCTGAAAATCAATTACATTTTAATATTACATATTTTAAGTACTAAAAAAAAGTTTAGTTTAAATTGCTTTTGTAATTTCATTTTAATCTTGAAATTTAGTCGGTACTGTCTTTTTTAACGTTTACTTAAAAAGAGCACCAAAAAAATGTTCTTTCAACTTGCTTCTTTCGTAAAAACTCGTGTGAAAAATTAAGTCATTCCGTTTCATCAGATTCTGTTTGGTCCCCCGCTGAGTCAAGTCTGTGCCGCCTCAGAATCACCCGGCACATTTTTTACGTCAACGAGATGTTTCACCGAGCATCCCGGGAATAAGCATCACGGGCTCATCGCAAACGCGAGCAGGAGGAGCGCATGAACAAGAGGAGAGAGAAGCAGGTCTGAAATTTCCAGCGGACTTTGCCCGCAGTTGCGAACTCGTTTGCGGATGCAGGGGGGGGGGGGTGGCGGAAGAACCTTCCCCCCCCCCTCCACACCGCACCTACCCACTTCCTGAAGAAGATGGCGGGGCTGCGCGGTGAGCTGTGAAACACGCAGTTTGCGCGCAACTCGCCCTCGGGGCTTCTAAAACATCCGGTGGGTTGGCCGACGGAGGAAGGGGGTGGTTGGTGGGAGGAGGTTGTCGCATCCATTTCAGCCAAACAAGTTTCAGCTCTCTCACAAAAGACGTTCCCCCTTTCCCCCTCGACGACGGCCCCCACGACCAACTCGTCTTCTTGGGTTCTCCCGCGACTATCTGCAGTCCCTCTCATTAGAACTCCCGTCCGGGAGTGCTTTTTGCCGCGTCGGCGGCGGCAGCGCGGTGTGGCGGCGAGTTCCGGAACCAACAACGGCGCCGCTGGAGACGTCTGCCTTATTCCGGTGCCGCCGAGCGAGTTTCCCTTGGTGCGTAAGACGTCGATGAACCCCGACACCGTTTGACCGATTGCCATGAAAGTTGGCACATCGAAGTGTTTTTTTTTTCTCCCCCATGAAGAAGGTTTTTTTTTAATGCTATCCATTTGTTTTGTAACCGGTTACTAGATAGCGCTGCAGCGCATCGACTTCTGAACCGTTCGACCTATCGAACATGAACTAAAAATTCATGCATTGTAACGAAATAAACGTTAACTGTGAAAAAAAAAAATGTAGTGTCATAGAAAGAGTACAGGATATAAAATACTTAGGTATAGTGCGTCGCGGTCAAAAAAAAAAAAACCGGCTGCCGACTAGGGTGACGTCAGACCCGGGGTGGAATGCCAGATAGGGGGTGTGAGAGGTAGTGTCGTGTGTGCCTCACGCAGGGCCCTTCACGCGTGGCGGCAGAAGCCCCCTCGCCTGGAGCCGGGCCGCCTGACGGAGCTGCACCTGGGGGACGTGGCTCTGACGGCGCACCAGCTCGGCGAGGTGCTGCTCATGGCCCCCGGGCTCCGCCTGCTCAGGCACTACCGCCTGGTCGAGGCCTTGCACCTGCTACACGCCGCGCAGTGGCGCAACGGCGAGGGGGTGCCCGTCTACCGCCTGCGCAACCTGGATGCCGACTTCTCCCACGTGGCGAGTACCACAGCCCCTTCCGCTCCGCCTCAACCACGACCCAACAGCGCACGTGTAGAGACCTTCAGGATGGACTCCAATATCCTCTACACACTCGGGCAAATGCCCAACTGTTCCATCGGCTGCTGACTTGTGAGTCGTCTCGACCGGGTTGCCTCTGTGATTCGACACTTCTACGAGTGAGGGTCTCTAAGATTAACAGTGAACCAATGACAGAAGCAGCACTAAGGTATAATCATTTGAATGTTAGCATAACACGAAACGAATCCGCGAATTTTTCAGGTCTCTAGGCATGTGTCGTCTTTGCCTAAAGGCGTTTGGCCTAATTTTTAGGCGAAACGCCGTTTAGCAAAACGCCGTTAGGCAAAACGCCGTTAGGCAAATCGCCGTCAGGCAGACCTCCTTTAGGGAAAACGCCGTTGGGCAAATCGCCTTTAGGCAAATAGCCGTTAGGCAATTCGACGTTAGGTGAAACGCCTTTAGGCGAAATGTCTTTAGGCAAATCGCCATAACGAATCCATGTTTAGGCAAACCGCCTTTAGGCAAATCGCATTATACTCACCAACAGACTGACTTATTTTTTGCATTTTCTTGGCTTCTGGGTGTGGGCCGTGCGACGTTTACGGCAGTCATTGCAGCTGCCATCGTCAGGTTAGACTAAAGTAACCGTGTCAGGTTATTGTCTTACGACGTTTCGGCAGTCATTTTGCAACGTTTCGGCAGTCATTGCAGCTGCCATCATTAGGCAGACTAAGTCACCGTGTCAGGTTATTGTCTTGCGACGTTTCGGCAGTCATTTTGCGATGTTTCGGCAGTCATTGCAGCTGCCTTCATCGGGTAGACTAAGTCACCGGGTCAGGTAATTGTCTTGCGACGTTTCGGCAGTCATTTTTCGACGTTTCGGCAGTCATTGCAGCTGCCATCATCAGGTATACTAAAGTCACCGTGTCAGGTAATTGTCTTGCGACATTTCGGCAGTCATTTTGCGACATTTCGGCAGTCATTTTGCGACATTTCGGCAGTCATTTTGCGACGTTTTCGGCAGTCATTGCAGATGCCATCATCAGGTAGACTTAAGCCTGACTTAGTCTACCCAATGACGGCAGCTGCAATGACTGCTTAAACGTCGCAACACCCAGAAGCCAAGAAATTGCAGACAGTGGCCGTGAAAGCCTGCGATCTTTATGAACTGATTTCTTTGACGTGAATATGTCTTAAAAATTGCTTCCACAGCGGGAGTTAATTAAAAAAAACGAATAATAACAAAATCTGGGTGATACAGTTTGTTGATGTCCTTGTACGTTGTATAGAGCCCACATTTTGGGCTTTACGCACGCAATTAACCTGAAAGATTTAAAAATATACAGAGTGTTTTACATCAAACATAGTTCTGGTGTTTACATCCGTCACCCTCGTTTCACAGTTCACGATTTTGCAAGCGCAAGCGGCAGCAACAAGGGGGGGGGGGGGGTTGGGGTGGGGGGATTTGTTCTTAATTCAACGGGGGCCACGCGCCTAGGTTTTAACCGACAGAAGTCTTCTCTGTAATGAGGTGCTTGCACGTCGTATAATGCCTTCACGCACGCAATAACCTGAAAGCTTAAAAAAATATGCAGACAGTTTTTTGCAATGAAACATAGCCTATGACGCTTATAATTGTCAGCCACGTTTCAAAGTCGCGATCTTGCAAGCGCAAGAGGGTTTCACCTCGGTGAAGTGCTTCTGAGTTCTATGGGTAAGGGGAAGATGTCATATGCCCATGAGTAGAGACAGGAAAAATTCTCGGATTCATTTCGCGATAGTCTAGAATCCAAAAAAAAAAACGTTTGCCTCTTTACTGCATCAGAGATTGGACCACAGTTTATCTGAATGACACTCGGCCAGTGAAAACCCTTTAACAAAAGAAGTTTCGAATCACTAGCGTCACAGTTAAACAGGTGTCACGAGTCACTAGCCAACGAGCAAGTGTTATTTTCCCGCGTGCATAGAGGATCATGGAGTCTATCCTACAGGTAATTGAAATCGAGAATTCATCCGGGCTCTACCCATGAGCCTTCAGACGATCTCCTGCGGGATCGGAAGCGCACAAGAGGGTCCACTGGGTGAGGGGGGTCATGTCGCTGCCCATGAGCCAGAAGCTCCAGACGAGGTCTGTCTATTCATCTTTACTCCTCCATTTTTGTGGTTTCTCCATGACATACAGGGAAAAGAAAATAATTAATTTTCTATGTTCATAATAATGTTATAAAGCAATCTTTCTCATTGCAAGAATCATTCCAAGAATGTAGAAATTGATTGAAATGCAATAAACGAAAGTGTAGAAAAGGCTTATAAAAGTATTTTTTTTTGTAAAATTCTCTATTTAACGGTTCAATTTCGGGATTTTTTTTCGAACACTTTTATTTTGATGGCTGTCAGCACCTTTCCAATTTTTTTATCTTCACATCTTTAGAGCCATTGAAAAAAAAGGTGATCCTCGTGTCCCTCTTCATTCGTGGACAATCCGTCTATTTAGCTATCCATCTGTTTTGCTCCGGAGGAGTTGTAAACATAAGAAGCAAATGGGGACGCACGACGACACCGAAATACCACAACACCGAAATACACTAACGCCGAAAAATGTCATTGCAGGACTGCCGCAAAGGTTAGGTTAGGTTAGACTAGGTTAGGTTAGACTATGTTAGGTTAGACCAGGTTAGGTTAGGTTATATTACGCTAGGTTAGGTTAGGTTAGGTAAGGTTAGGTTAGATCGTGGTATTTCGGCGTTAAGGTACATTTAAGAAACACACACAAATTCATTCAGTTGTTATTTCGGCGTTGTGGTACACAGCCGTTTTCTAGCTGTCGGCGTTGTGTGGTCAATTTTGACATTCGGCGTTATGGTATTTCTGCGTTGTGGTAACGACCCGGAGAAAATGACCGTAGGTCTGAAAGAGATGGTGAAGCGACACGTCCTGGCTCAGGGCAGGAGCTCCTCCTCGCCTACGGCGGTGCTACCACCAGACGCCCTGCGCCTGGCCGCGCGGCTGTGTCCCGACGCCTGCCTCGCGCGGGTGCGCTTCGACCCGCTGACCCCGCACGACGTGATGGCGCCCCTGTGCGCGCTGCGGCGCCTGCGCGAGCTGAGCGCCGTCTGCGTCACCAGCGGCGAGCGCAGCCTGCTGGACTTCGGCGACGTGGCCGAGGTGCTGGCGGCGCACGGCAGACACCACCTCGTCTCGCTCGAGCTCAAGGTGAGGGTGGCATGGAGCCAGCAGTTACCCCAGTTCCAGTGAGTGAATGCACTGTAATGGACTTAGCAGGTGATTGAGGAAGAGGTGTATGTCCATGTCTTCCTGGAGCATTGACCCCAGTTCCAGTGAGTGAATGCACTGTATATGGCATTCAGCGGGAGTCAGAGAAGGTGGATGTCCGTGTCTTCCTGGAGCATTGACCCCAGTTACAGTGAGTGATGCACTGTGATGGACTCAGCAGGTGATTGAGAAGGAGGTGGATGTCCATGTCTTCCTGGAGCACTGACCCCAGTTCCAGTGAGTGATGCACTGTGATGGACTCAGCAGGTGATTGAGGAGGAGGTGGATGTCCGTGTCTTCCTGGAGCACTGCCCCCAGTTCCAGTGAGTGAATGCACTGTGATGGACTCAGCAGGTGATTGAGGAGGAGGTGGATGTCCGTGTCTTCCTGGAGCACTGCCCCCAGTTCCAGTGAGTGATGCACTGTGATGGACTCAGCAGGTGATTGAGGAGGAGGTGGATGTCCATGTCTTCCTGGAGCACTGACCCCAGTTCCAGTGAGTGATGCACTGTGATGGACTCAGCAGGTGATTGAGGAGGAGGTGGATGTCCATGTCTTCCTGGAGCACTGACCCCAGTTCCAGTGAGTGATGCACTGTGATGGACTCAGCAGGTGATTGAGGAGGAGGTGGATGTCCGTGTCTTCCTGGAGCACTGCCCCCAGTTCCAGTGAGTGAATGCACTGTGATGGACTCAGCAGGTGATTGAGGAGGAGGTGGATGTCCGTGTCTTCCTGGAGCACTGCCCCCAGTTCCAGTGAGTGATGCACTGCAAAGGAATCAGCAGGAGATAGAGAAGGTGGATATCCGTGTATTTATGGAGCACTGCCCCCAGTTACAGTGAGTGAATGCATTGTGATGGACTCAGCAGGTGATTGAGGAGGAGGTGGATGTCCATGTCTTCCTGGAGCACTGACCCCAGTTCCAGTGAGTGATGCACTGTGATGGACTCAGCAGGTGATTGAGGAGGAGGTGGATGTCCGTGTCATCCTGGAGCACTGCCCCCAGTTCCAGTGAGTGAATGCACTGTCATGGACTCAGCAGGTGATTGAGGAGGAGGTGGATGTCCGTGTCTTCCTGGAGCACTGCCCCCAGTTCCAGTGAGTGAATGCACTGTGATGGACTCAGCAGGTGATTGAGGAGGAGGTGGATGTCCATGTCTTCCTGGAGCACTGACCCCAGTTCCAGTGAGTGATGCACTGTGATGGACTCAGCAGGTGATTGAGGTGGAGGTGGATGTCCGTGTCTTCCTGGAGCACTGCCCCCAGTTCCAGTGAGTGAATGCACTGTGATGGACTCAGCAGGTGATTGAGGAGGAGGTGGATGTCCATGTCTTCCTGGAGCACTGACCCCAGTTCCAGTGAGTGATGCACTGTGATGGACTCAGCAGGTGATTGAGGAGGAGGTGGATGTCCGTGTCTTCCTGGAGCACTGCCCCCAGTTCCAGTGAGTGAATGCATTGTGATGGACTCAGCAGGTGATTGAGGAGGAGGTGGATGTCCGTGTCTTCCTGGAGCACTGCCCCCAGTTCCAGTGAGTGAATGCACTGTGATGGACTCAGCAGGTGATTGAGGAGGAGGTGGATGTCCATGTCTTCCTGGAGCACTGACCCCAGTTCCAGTGAGTGATGCACTGTGATGGACTCAGCAGGTGATTGAGGAGGAGGTGGATGTCCATGTCTTCCTGGAGCACTGCCCCCAGTTCCAGTGAGTGATGCACTGTGATGGACTCAGCAGGTGATTGAGGAGGAGGTGGATGTCCATGTCTTCCTGGAGCACGGCCCCCAGTTCCAGTGAGTGATGCACTGTGGTGGACTCAGCAGGTGATTGAGGAGGAGGTGGATGTCCGTGTCTTCCCGGAGCACTGACCCCAGTTCCAGTGAGTGAATGCACTGTGATGGACTCAGCAGGTGATTGAGGAGGAGGTGGATGTCCATGTCTTCCTGGAGCACTGCCCCCAGTTCCAGTGAGTGATGCACTGTGGTGGACTCAGCAGGTGATTGAGGAGGAGGTGGATGTCCATGTCTTCCTGGAGCACTGCCCCCAGTTCCAGTGAGTGATGCACTGTGGTGGACTCAGCAGGTGATTGAGGAGGAGGTGGATGTCCATGTCTTCCTGGAGCACTGCCCCCAGTTCCAGTGAGTGATGCACTGTGGTGGACTCAGCAGGTGATTGAGGAGGTGGATGTCCATGTCTTCCTGGAGCACTGCCCCCAGTTCCAGTGAGTGAATGCACTGTGATGGACTCAGCAGGTGATTGAGGAAGAGGTGTATGTCCATGTCTTCCTGGAACATTGACCCCAGTTCCAGTGAGTGAATGCACTGTATATGGCATTCAGCGGGAGTCAGAGAAGGTGGATGTCAGTGTCTTCCTGGAGCATTGACCCCAGTTCCAGTGAGTGATGCACTGTAATGGACTCAGCAGGTGATTGAGGATGAGGTGGATGTCCATGTCTTCCCGGAGCACTGTCCCCAGTTCCAGTGAGTGATGCACTGTGATGGACTCAGCAGGTGATCGAGGAGGTGGACGTGCACGTGATCCTGAAGGAGTGTCCGCGGCTGGAGCGGCTGGTGCTGAGCGGCTGCGGGAACGTGTATCCCGAGACGTGCGCCGGCCACGGCTGCACCAAGCCGTCGGTGAGGCGCGGGCCGCTCCTCCCTCGCTTGAGGCTGCTCTTCTTCGCCGACGGCGACGACTTCAGCTGGGACCACGCCGTGCCCCAGTGCTTCTGGTTCGCCGTGCTCGCCCCGGGTATGCCCCGACACTGGTCGTTACCACAAAGCCGAAATACCACAAACCCGAACGTACAATAACGCCGAATACCATAACACCGAATGCCAAATTGAACTTAACGCCGACAGCCAGAAAACTGCTGTGTACCACAACGCCGAAATACAGTAATGCCGAAAAATGTTTTTGCGGGGTGGACGGGGGGGGGGGGGGGGGGGGGCACAGGAGCAAAATGAAAAACAACCGAATGAATTTGTGTGCTAACCTTACCTAACCTAACCTTTGTGGCAGTCCTGCAATTATATTTTTCGGCGTTAATGTATTTCGGCGTTGTGATAATTCGGCGTTGTGGTACACAGCAGTTTTCTAGCTGTCGGCGTTGTAGTCAATTTGGCAAACGGCGTTATGGTTTTCGGCGTAGTGGTGCGTCCCCCCCCCCCCCCCCCCCGGACACTCTTCCCGAAGAAAGTCACTACGTGGTTAACTTGGTTCAGTAGTTTTGCGCTAGTTTCTGTCTAGAAGGAGATAATATCTATTTGATTCTACAGAAAAAAACTCTTTTTTTGGGTTTTTGGGCAAGGGACCACTGTTATGAGAAACCTCACCATTTGCCTGAAATTAATTTAGAGAAGCCTTAGAGAAAACAGTTACAAGTACATAACAATTTTTCAAAGCACGAAAAATTAATAATGCTGACATGAATAGTGACTTGCTTATTAGCGATTGCGATGTTGGCAATACTACCGATACATTCAGTCGTTAACACCTGATGGACACGGTTAGTGACATCTGCCACGAATGTTATAACTACGATTTTGAAGTTCAGTAGTTGTTGTCGATACTTTTAAAGTTATAGTTAACAAATGATGATACTTAGTAATATCAAGTAAAATGTTATTAAGTAGTCTTTGTTTGTAATTTTGGTGGCGTGTAGTTTTCATTTATGGAGGAGCATTACAATAAT
Source organism: Bacillus rossius redtenbacheri (assembly GCF_032445375.1). Taxonomy (NCBI): domain Eukaryota; kingdom Metazoa; phylum Arthropoda; class Insecta; order Phasmatodea; family Bacillidae; genus Bacillus; species Bacillus rossius. Next base: position 4,899,657 of record NC_086341.1, on the reverse strand, counting down.
GCTAAAAAAAAATTATTAAAAATTATTTGTTTAAACCACAAGTCTACTAGTTGAAATAAAGGCAAGCGAACCTTAGAATTTTTATGGTTAATTCGCCAACTGTTGTGAGATTACATCACTGAAAAGTTAGTTAATAAAAGCGGTTAATATACATAAATCAAATTAATTATAAGCAATTGATTAGTAAAAACATTTATACCTGTCTTCTTTGCATCAAGATCAGATCAATTTAATGCAGTTTACATAGTAAAATCTGTTGCTTTTTGATTCAATTTAAGAAAATTAAAGAATAAGGTTGGCTAAGAAAATGAAGTGCAAACTATGTATAGTATGAGTGTAGATGGTAAAGAGCAACAGTTTATATAAAGCAATTTTAAGTATGCTGGTTGTAACAACCCTCCCCCCCCCCCCTCAAAAAATACATTTGGGAAATGAAATACAAAAATTGAATATATATTTATAAACAGACAATTAATATTTTTAGTTTGAATACATTTAAATTACAGTGCTTTAACGTAGATTTAATTTAAAATGCAATTTTGGAACAATACTCTCAACTGAAGTTTTGTTTGGACTCAATTTTTGGTGAGCCCTTCCACAGTTTGTTGGATGTGTGTATTAAGGTTTTTTTTTGTAAACTGCACTTCTATGTGCTGGAACGCTTAAGTTATTTTTGTGCCTGTTGAGATGACTGCAGTAAGATTTCAGTTGCAATAGCTTATTGAATACATATTAAGCTGCTTATGAATTTTAATTTATTTACTTTCATGTATGGAGTTGCCTGGCTTCTCGGATGCAATCGCGTCAAAGCAGAAGATTTCACTGACGTTTCGATCGACCTTGTTATCTGCCATCATTAGGGTAGCAGTTATCCAGTGAGGTTATTGGAAATTATCCTGAATTTAAATATTCTCTTCTGAGAGGGGAGTGTTTCCTGATTGGCTACAGCTGTGGACCAATTAGAGCATTCCTTTCATTTGGTTGGCTGGTTGGTTTGACCAATAGGAACTGGGTTTAAGTGATTGGCTGGGGCTGATGGCCAATAAGTGGCCTCTTCTCTTCCAGTCGGCTGTGTTGTCTGGCCAATCAGAGGCTATCAGTCTTTTGTTGGGTGCAGAGCTGGGTTTTGAGGATTTCTGAAGACTGGTTCTTATATTCTGATTAATTTGTATCATTTATCTTCAGAAATCCTCAAAACCTAGCTATGCATCCAACAAAAGAGTGATCGCCTCTGAAGTCACAACAGAAGAAGAAAAGGCCACTGATTAGCCAGTAGTCCCAGCCAGTCACAGGAACCCAGCTCCGATTGGTTAAAAAAACCAGCCTTCCCAGAAGAAGAAAGAAAGGCTCTAATTGATCTACAGCTTCAACAATCAGGCAACACTCCTTTTTAAGTCGCTAATATTAAAGGCAGGATAATTTTATGGGCTAAACACCCATGCATGTTTCTGGAGGGTCTCGTTAGAGCAGCTCACAATACTTTACACTACACGCCTCACCCAAGATCAATTAAGACACTTAAAATGTCAGAACACTTACAAGCATTTAATTCTCACCAATATGACACTACATCACGCCAGTTGGACGATCTGACTGGTGGGCAGCAGTGGTGGATCCAGGATTTTGGTTTGGGAGGGGCTGAACCCAGCTGAGGCTAGGCTTTATCAAGGCAAACACTAAAACAATAGTGGACCCAGATGCTTGTTTTGGGGGGGGGCGACCTTGAGCCCCTTAGCCCCCCCCCCCCCTCTGGATCCGCTACTGGTGGGGAGCTCCCCTCCTACGCCGTCGACATGAAAACGTAACTTCATTCTAACAAAACACTACATCTCATGGCACACACAGGCCCGTGTGCCGGACTTATCCAACAGGACACGCACCCCGACCGTTGATCCAAACGATTTGAAACAAATGTGTGTGGGTTGCAGCTGAAATAAAATGCACATTGCTGAGTTACAAAGACTTCGGGTTCTGTTCTCGCTCGCACTAAATGTCCAGGATGGCAATATTATGGATCGATGACAAGTTATTCCGGGCAAAGCCCGGCCTAGGTATGAACCCGTTAGGGTATACTAGGAGCACAACTTTGATGTTCTATCTAACCATGCATACCCTAGCATGGCATGTGCTCTGAGTAGAAAATTAAGGCTTAGATGGTTCCAATCTGCCTTGTGAATGGTGTAACATACCATTCCACGGGGCTTTAAGCCAAGAATAACTTATCCATTCCGATGGATCGGCGAAAGTAAAGTAAAAGTGAAACTGAATAAGGGATTGCTACCCCTTTTGGTTTTGTTTAACCCAGCCCTCTTAGCATCAGCCCTACCGGCCTGGGAATACGCGGTATACGCGAAACAGGAGAGGTGTTAGAGATCCAGCTGTGTCCAGAGGTTGAGGCTACCCATCTCAGAATAGACATCGCCTTCACCCCCCTGCCTCACGCAGCTGACCAGACAATTGTCTGTGTCCTAAGCTCCTAGATGTTATCGGCGTTGCTGGCGCCTACCCAGTTCTATCCACATCGCATTGTGGACCCCTCAATGACCCGGTAGGTAGGGACCGGAGAAATTCGCGGGTTCAATGACCTCTAGGATTAACCTTTATAGATTCTACGTACACTCGGTCAAATGTCACCCTCTCATTGGTTGCCGTCTTTGTGGAGGTGTCCCAACGTAGCGGCCTGTGATACGATACAGCTTCGGTTTAAGTTTTCTCACTGGCCCAGAGTCGTCCAGGTGATGAGTTGTGAGCCAATAGCAGAAGCAGCACCGAGGTGTAACTATTTGAATTTCAAGGCTGTCATGAAATGAATCCGCGAATTTTTTCCGGTCTCTACCGGTAGGTAACTGCCACCCTGGTGATGACAGTTTCTAAGGTCGACACCAGGACGTAGGTCGACGTGGCCTGCTGTTAAGCGTGTGTGTGTGGGGCTGATCCGCAGGCAAGCCAGGCCGGCCGAGCCGCCTGGAGGGACTGTTCCTGGAGTCCCCGCGCGTTGCGGCCTCCACCGCCGACAAGCTGTTCCTCCGAGGCCACAGGGAGGCGGCGGTGTACCCGGAGCTGCAGGTGCTGAGCCTCTGCAGGTTCCCCGAGCTGGGCTACCGCCACCTGTTGGCCATGACGGCGGGCGCCGCGGCGCTGCGCCACGTCAGGCTGAGCGACTGCGAGCAGGTGGGCCGGCGCCAGGAGAGGCCGCTCAGGAACACGCTGCGGCAGGCGCGGCCGACCAGTGAGGTGCTGCTCGTCGTGGACTAGCGAGGCGAGGGCAGAACCAGGACAAGGGTGGACAAGAGCAGACCGGGTGGGGCGATAGAAGACCTAGTGGACAAGAGCAGACCGAGTGGGGCGAGAGTAGACCAAGTGGACAAGAGCAGACAAGAGTGAACAAGAGCAGACCTAGTGGACAAGAGCGGACCTAGTGGACAAGAGTGGACTGCGTGGACAAGAGTGGACTGCGTGGACAAGAGCAGACCGAGTGGGGCGAGAGTAGACCAAGTGGACAAGAGCAGACCGAGTGGGGCGAGAGTAGACCAAGTGGACAAGAGCAGACAAGAGTGAACAAGAGCAGACCTAGTGGACAAGAGCGGACCTAGTGGACAAGAGTGGACTGCGTGGACAAGAGTGGACTGCGTGGACAAGAGCAGACCGAGTGGGGCGAGAGCAGTCCGAGTGGACAAGAGTGTACCTAGTGGACAAGAGTGGACTGCGTGGACAAGAGCAGACCGAGTGGGGCGAGAGCAGTCCGAGTGGACAAGAGTGGGAAAATAGCAAACAGCGTGGGCAAGAGTGGAATAAGAGAAGATTGTGCTTACAATAGTGAGGTAAGATCAGACTGTGTATTAGAGTGAGACAAGGGCAGACCATGTTAATGAGAGTGAGGTACAAGCAGTCCGTGTGGACAATAGAAGATCGTGTGGACAAGAGCGGACCGTGTGGACAAGAGTGGGCTAAGAGAAGACTGTGTCCACAATAGTGAGGTAAGAGCAGGCTGTGGATTAGTGTGAGACAAAGGCAGACCATGTTAATAAGAGTGAGTCCAGAGCAGACCGTGTGTTCAAGAGAAAACCGGGTGGACAAGAGTGGAACAAGAGCAACCTGTGTGGACAAGTGTGAGACAAGAGCAGAATGTGTGGACAAGAGTAGGATACGAGCAGACTGTAAGGGCAAGAGTAAGTTGTGCAGACTATGGTAACCATGAGGGAAGAGATAGTTGCAGCAACCAAATACACGTGTTACATGTTCGAGATAAAAGTGGACAAATTACTACTCTGGTCACAAAAAACGTATAAGTCTGCTGGTGCCTATCATTTGATGTAATGAAATCATCCGAAAGTTTCTGTCATAAACTCAGAATCCGAAATAACTAAGTGTTGCAAGAAAATATAAATACTTAAGTGTTTAAGTTTGAGTCTACCTTGGAAATAAGTTTTATTAGGTAGAGATATTGCAAAATAGTCACCTTCTATTAAATATTTATTTTATAATAAATAAATGTATGTGACTAAAAAACTTTAATCTGAAATATCTTACAATATTGTTAAAATTTATTTAAAAAAATTTTAATGCAGTATATCATATTAACTATCTGTCTTAAACGATACCCCACCTGTAAATGAAAAAAAAAATCTCTTTTTCAATTGCATGGAGTATGGAAAATAAAATTCTACACAATATTTTATCTGATTTTCAGTACTGACCCAATGCAGTTCTTTTCCCGTATAAATTCAAATATTTTGCCCAATTTTTATTGAGCCTAAGACCTGTGGGTTTATGTTTTTCATTTTCTGTTTTGCGTTTATGAATTTATTTCCCCACGACTGACAGAGCAAAACTGCAATTAGCGAATGCCTAAGAATTATTATTATTTTTTTTTAAATTCAGACCTGATCTCGAGTCATAAGCTGGTCTGACCATAGTTTTGATCACATCTTCTGTTGGACCATTGTTCCCTGAGCGCAGTAGCGCAGATCATTGCGGAGTTCGGACGACTAACGACAACGATCTCGATCTGACACAGCGTGACTACACGTGATCGGCATTTTCACTGACTTTAAACAAGTTGATTTAATCAGAAGTAAATATCAGAGTATTATTTACAAAAAGTTCAGATCACATATAAAATTTGCACAATTTTTTTTAAATTATCCTAGTGTTAAAAAATTATTTTTACGCTAAAAATACCCATATTTTAAATCTTCGAAATGATTGTTATGTTATTTTAACGTTTTAATGTTTTATTTCGTCATGATTACTTCCCATAATAAATAGTAGGGTTTTTAAGTGAAAACATTTTTTTAATATTCCAACTTCTTCGTTTTGTGTTAATTTTCAACTACCAGTACGTGTTTTCAGTCGTTGGGACAGCGACAACATAGTGCTGCTATCTTGTCGAAATCGCAACAACCTTGCCTTGTCACAATCGATTGTAGCGACTAATAATCGTTCCAGCACGCCGACAGTAATTCAACCTAACGTTTCTTCGACTGCTGCTGTTTCTGCCTGGTTGTTTGCAGATTGGAAATGTATGGACTTTTTTTTTTCACGCGATAGAAGTTTGTGTAGTCCCAGTATGTAATGGCGCAACGTTCAAGTGGGGGGGAATGATCCTGAGATCATTGGATCGGAGATCGAAGAGCAGAATGGTGGAACTGGCCATAAAGGGTGACAGGGCCGCAGTCCAACTACTGGCCATGTCTGGCAGGGCGCTGATGGTGTTGGCAGTGTCACGTGATACCGGTCGTAAACACAAGCCGGGGGAAGGCGCCATTAGAATAATTGACGATCGAATGGGCGTATTTTTTAACACAGCCACTGGAAGCTCATTATTCAAGCCCACAGCGTCACGGCAGGGGGTGGGAGGGGAAGAGGTACTGCGAGGGAAAAAAAGCTATAACTGCCGGGGTGAAAAGAAGGGGCAAAAAAAAAAACCCCTCCATGAAGTGTGCCAACCTGACAAATTACTAAACCTTGAGGCCCCCCGTGCGAGCCGTACGAAGAAAATAAAAATTTAACATCGAAATAAATAAATATGTATATATATTTGTGACGCAAACAAATTTTCAATTATTTTATTTCTCAGACGAAACTGCTTTACAGTAATTTGATACCAACACAACTTTTCTGTTCCGAAACCACCGAGTCAGATGGCGTGATGGGTTACGTCCATCTATATTTGTTTATATTTACTTTTTTCTTCTTCTAAATCTATATAGGAAAATGTTTGTGTGGTTATTTGCGATAGGTCATGATCTATTCGTTTCCCAATATGTAATTATGTAATATCGTCAGTAATAGTTTCTAAGTGTGGGTCTAAACTTACCCCGTGCGGGGGCGAACAGCCCACGTCCATCTCTACCAGCACCGCCAGTTACAATCATTGTTTTTGAACCCAGCTAACCTTGACTTCGCCAAGGCTAGTTGCGTAGACACGGTAGAGACGCAAAACTAAATTAAAAGCTTGATTATGTATTCAGTACGTTATTGTAGCGTTCATACCAATTACTTTATAAGCAAACATTTAAATTTATTCCGGATAAATTATAACACATGAACTACAGATAAGTGGAATAAAATACATAAAAACGACATAAAATTTACTAATCCTATACGTGACGCCCGGCCCTAGCGATCACGTTACCTGCGGCACAAAAGCCTTGCCTTCTCATAAGTCTAAGTCCGTACTTCAAAGACGCGCGAGGAGGGGGGGGGGGGGGGGGGAGTCCACACCAAATCTTGGCTACCGTCCCAAAACAACTTCTTCTTCCACCAATAATAAATTAAAGTTTTACTTACAGTAATTCTCGCCGTGCAGTAGAAATTTACCAAAACTGTAGCGCCTCCGGGTACCCGGGCTGTATACTCGGCGTATGTGACACATGTAGCACAGTCAAATGGCCACGGTCGACGCACTTCGGGGCGTGGTGCATTAACACTCGCGACTCGCGAAAAGTTTAAAATCGTTGATGCTAAATATGTTGCCGTTCATTCCAAATTATAAAATATATAAAATAGCTGATGCGGGCCGCGGCAACGATAGCTCCGCGTAGCAGTCTCCAGGGTTAACAGTTCATAACGAGGTGTGGGTCGTGTCCCAACTCCCGTGCACGGAGTTACCCTGGGAACCCATATTCACAACTGTTCCGCCGTCGGTCAACGCCCGCAAGCCTCTCTCTGCCTAGCGTCCAAAACGTCCGCTCCCCGCATATGTCACACTCCCGTGACGTCATCCACCTCCCTCCGCTAATTCCCCCTCTTTCATACGTGGACAAGTCTATTCAGCAGAGGTAAATGGCCGCACGTAAAACCACAGTCTTTGATTAATTTTAACTGAAACTACTGAAGACCTATATAAAAATAAATATGAAAACATTACCTAAAAAAAATTACGTTAACATTAAAATTAATCATAATTAAACATTAAACATAATAACATGAGACACCTAAAGTGTCTCATAAGTACCTAGCTAAGTAATCTTTAATAGCCTCTAAGCACTTACGTCGTCTGTAGTAGCCTCTAAGTAGCCTCTAAGTACCTGGTTAAGTTATCTGTAATAGCCTCTAACTACCTAGTTAAGGCATCTGTAATAGCCTCTAAGTCCCTAGCTAAGTCGTCTGTAATATCCTCTATAAGTATCTAGCTAAGTCGTCAGTAATATTCTCTAAGCTTCTAGTTAAGTACAGCCAGGGCCATCAGTTATATTATTTTTTTTAAAAAGAGGGGTGGGGAACAAAGCCTGGGAACCAAGAGAGGCCCTTTTGAGTTTCTATATTTTTTTAATGGATTTTTTTACCCTGAGAATAGGAAAAAATAACAAGTCAATAATTAACAGAAGTCATTAGAAATTTTATAAGTTATGAAAGTTCGCGCAGGTTACATTTACAGTTATGACCACAGTCTTCAATTTTATTTTTTTCAAACTGTGGAGTTTGAAAAAAATTATACGTTGAGAAATGGTGGAGGGGGGTGGGTCTTGGTTTATCTCGCCTATCACCTTATGTTCCGCTCCAAGAAAGAAAAAAAATTCCCATTATTGACACTGTTACCAGAGTAATCGTCGCCTTGAAATGCCTCAGGCCACCCCCCCCCCCCCCCCCAAAAAAAAAGATGGTACACTGAAGTAGTTTGGCTTCAGGGTTGTAGCCGCGTCCTCGGCTAATAATTAACCGACGTTTCGGGTCGACATTGCAGTCGCTATCATCAGGGATCAGTAACCGCTCTTTGATGATGGCGACTGCAGTATCGACCGAAACGTCGGGCGTATTATTTTTGCCGATGACGCGGCTACAACCCGGAAGCCAAGCTACTAGAAAACGCAAGAAAGTAAATCGATCCCATGGCTGGAGCCAAACAAAATAATTTATCTTCCTCCGACGCAGGAAATGACGGACGGCATTCGAGGCTACATCAAAGGAAGTGAAATATAAAAAAAAATTGGTTGTCTGTAAAGTCGGTTTATGGACAATAGTTTAACGTGACAACGTCATAATAAAACATTGATTAAATGATTGCATACTTTTATGAATAAAATTGAATAATTTTTATTGAATTATCACTATTTTGTATGGATACAAAGAAGGAGTGAAATGAAATCTACAATTTAATTGATAAATTTACTTTTATTTGCACTCATTAATTCAAATATGTTTATTACTTTAACGAAAAGATTATTTTAACTATAAATTTTGTACATGTTTGCTATTTAACTTCTTCCAATCTGTGTTATTCTGTTAAGGATAGGACAATGATAGGAAAAGTAGGAAACGAATGGGAGTGTCTCAAGTTTAATGTGCCTCGAAAAAGTCAAATCGATGGTTGTTCCAATCGAGTGGAAGAGAGATAGATGCGGCGCAAGCGTACAATGAGCGTAACGGGACACAGCGTAACGGGACAATGTACGTTACGGTACATTTTTTTAGTGCGTGCAGCCAGCGTTCATCGATTTATTAGACGTCACGTCAAAAAAAAAAAAAATAAAGCGGGGCCGCGAGCCGCGATGACGTCGCGGTCTCGCGAAAGCGCGGGAATCGATCTGCCAGATCCGTGACGTCACGAGGCCGGGGTCGAGCCCAGCGCTGCGGCTGTGCGGCGGCCGAACAGGGCACTACAGAGAGCCCGTCCGAGATTCAAGACCGTTACGAGAACCTTACCAATCTCCCCTGCACTGGAAAAAAAAACACCTTGGAGCTATCTGTTGTAATGAAATTTCTTTTTATATCATCTTTGCCACATAAATTATGTATATTTTTATAAATTTCAATTTTTGAATGCCGGTTTAATAGTTTCGAGCTATGAAATTTTACAGGTTATAGTTTTTTTTTAATTTGAAAATTTAATTTGTGGAAAAAAATATGCAGACACAATGAAATTTATAGTACCGTGTTGGAAACGTATTTTAAATAAAAAAATTGGAAAAAAAACTAACAAATACTTATAAAAAAAACTGGCTTGGTTTGATTTTAAAATATTTGGTTTTTACTTTTGTTATATTTAAGGGAAAATTTTCCTTAAATCTTTGATTTCGAAATCATTAAAATTTACTTTCAGAATATTTTCCCCCCTTATTTGACTTAATTTATCTTTAAAAAGTACTTCTCAATAGGTTATTAAAATAAATAAAGCCCCAAGATACCGGGAAATGTGTTGTGTACTACCATCCCATCAATTGATGTGCTTGCAAATACCCCAACCAACAGCGCCTCTTTCTGTGTTGCACAATTTCATATGTTGTTTTACTTACTCGGCATATATAAAAATATTGAAATAGGCACAATATGGGAAACTGGTCAGAAACCCGCGAGACAAGTGATTCCAGCGAACCTGGCGGTGTGCAGTGCATTTACACTTTATTAAAGTGCGTGAAACTAGTTTACTCCAGTGGCATCTGGCGGCGCGGAGTGTGAAATAGCTTGAAGGCATTGCAGTAAATTCTCCCGTGCTTCGCCATTGCTAATTGGCCAGAGTTCCACATATCGTCCTATTACGGTATTATATATATATACAACACTTTACGAGTGTGTACACCATGTGTGTCCAGTTTATACCTCCGTGCACCGAGTGCTTGTTACTTAATCCAAAACAGGAAACTTTCAGGGTACACTAATATTTTTGAACGAGTGTTACATTTACAAAAATGTACTAGCGTACAGACGAGTGTATAATAATATGAGCAAGTTTCCGAGTGCATAAGTTTGCGAGTGCGGAAGTATGCGAGATAGCAAGTGTTCTAGTGTGATACCGTGCGCTTATGCTGCCACCTGTGTTTTCGACAAGTAATTTGATGGCCACAATATTATGCATAAATTCGCCTTGCATAAATTACAAAGTGAAGGTACGCAAATGGAACCAACTTGGCGACGGAAAAAAAAAGTACAATGCGTCCATCTACTCCATTCGTTTATTTCTCCTCCAAATTCTCACCCCATCGAACTCCCCACTCCTGCGCGTTGCACCTTTCGTTACGATCTGATGAGTCATCGCTTCGACTTACGCTAATGTCTGTAAGGAAGCTTCACGTGCCAGAGTCACAAAAGTGGCCGCCATTGCTATATACAGAGTGATCGGTAGGTCGAGTACATAAGTAGTGAAGGGTGTAATATGTGGTAACTTTAGCCCACCAATCACCTACAAGCTTCGGGAAGTACCTTAAACCCCAATTCATTTTCCACATTGGGAGAGCACTTTTAACCTCATGTCATATTATCGACCTTGAGAATCACCAACGCCCACAATTTATATACCATCTTTGGGAAGCATTTAGACCACAAGTCATGCACCAGCCTTTGGATGTACTGGGAAAACCCGAAGAATTAATACTGGAAAAACACAAAGCATGATTTCCCCGGGTTAACAATCTGAACACACTTTTACTGCGAACACTATTTTGTAGTGATACAGTTGTTTTTATGTAAGCGTACACCTTTACAAATATCTGCAATTTAAAAAAAAAATATGTTATGTGTCATTTACAAAAAAAAAGTTAACATTGTAATAACGTCTTTTAGAAGACGCGTTGTTGAAGCATTGCTAAATTTCGCGATCTACTTTGGATCTCTGTTTGTCGTCACCTCTGCTTGAAATAAACATCACCACAGAGCGAGGTGGTGAAGTGACGCAACAGTGATTAGTTGTAGAGTCCACCGCTACATTGTAAACATTTTTTTTTTTGTAAATGGGACAGACGTATTCATGTACAACTAGTACCATTAGAAAAACGTGTTCGCAGTAATGCTGGGTACGGGTGTTTACCAGGGCATTTACGCTTTGTGTTGACTCCTGTACCTCCGTTATTTGAAGCTATTTGCTTTCCAGTATTAACTACGCTCGCAATAAGCATAATTTAAACAAAAAAAAAAAAGCCAAATCGTTGATTATTCGTTTAGCTTTTCCATGATTTAAAAAAAATGATTAAATTAAAAAATTAGAATATGAAATTATGCGCCGATTATCGTAAGAAATACTCAGTATTATCACGGAAAACGTATTTCATACATGCAAAAATAAACATAGCCAAAGAACAGAAAAGTATTTTCTTGCGTATGTAATAAAAGGCGCGTATACTCCCCGTGTTTACATTGTTTAAATTTTTTTTTGACGTGACAACGTCTAATAAATCGATGAACATCGGCTGCACGCACGAAAAAGTGTCCCGTTACGCTGTGTCCCATTACGCTCATTGTACGCATGCGCCGCATCTATCTCTCTTCCATTCGATTGGAACAACCATCGATTTGACTTTTTCGAAGCACATTAAACTTGAAATACTCCCATTCGTTTCCTACTTTTTCTATCATCGTCCTATCCTTAACAGAATAACTCAGATTGGAAGAAGTTTAATAGCAAACATGTATACAAGTTATAGTTAAAATAATCTGTTCGTTAAAGTAATAAACATATTTGAATTAATGAGTGCAAATAAAAGTAAATTTATCAATTAAATTGTAGATTTCATTTCACTCCTACTTTGTATCCATACAAAATAGTGATACTTCAATAAAAATGATTCAATTTTATTCATAAAAGTTTGCAATTATTTCATCAATGTTTTGTTATGATTTTGTCACGTTAAAACTATCGTCCGTAAACCGACTTTACAGACAACCAATTTTTTTTTATCAATGCATTGGTCCTGCACGTATCTGGGGTCTTGTCCAAGCTTCATTGAACACGTAGTTTTTTTTTTTTGTTTTTTTTTGGAATTTGTGAACGTGCGCGACTCTTCATCTCCCCCCCCAACCATCGATCTGTCCGCGCTGTGGGACCACGACGAACCGAGTTCCGGCCGCATCCTGTGTGGACTGGAAGCCTCCGCCGCCCTTCGATAGAGGGTCGAGCGGCAATCCCGCTGATGGCCGCGCGCTCAGTTACGCCCTCCACTTTATGCCGTCGGGGCGAGGACGAGGGGATGCTTAGCGCGCTGCCGAGAGGGGATGACCTCTTGATGGTGGATGCTGGGGGGAAGGGGGGGGGGTTGGTGTGGAAGGCCAAGAGCGACCGAGTCGACGAAAGCAAAAGCATTTCCCATCTCTCCGCGCGCGCACACACACACACACACACACCACACCGTGTGAGCGAGCGTGTGTGTGTGTGTGTACGTGCGTTGGTGTGAAAGGCGTCTTCGCAGAGTCCGGCTCCCTTCACTTCCCCTGACGCACTCGGCTCTCTGTGCCGCACCTCCGAGCGACAAGGGCGCAAGTCGCCCGCCCGTCTGGGAACCTCCAACTCACTAGAGAGCTGGATTGCGAACTGCCAAGCTTGCACCCTACATCAAATCCTCCATCCCCCCCCCCACCAACCCTTTTCCAAAATATACTTCCATTAAGCGCGTTATGAAAAAAAAAAAAAAAAAGGAGAGCAGAATGTATTTTGACGTGACAACGTCTAATAAATCGTTGACCACCGGCTGCACGCACGAAAAAGTGTCCCGTTGCGCACATTGTTCCGTTACGCTGTGTCCCGTTACGCTCATTCTACGCTTGCGCCGCATCTATCTCTCTTCCACTCGACTGTTTATAAAGTGAAGTGAAAAGTTAATGTGGTTTCCATTGCTTATTACAACAACAATTTAGGCAATAAAGGTTAATTAAATTATTCTTGCATTTTAAAAAACTGATTACAAGTATAAAATCAAGTATTTATTATTTTATTATTAAAATAAAAATGATTCAATTTTATTCATGAAGTATTCAATCATTTCATCGATGTTTTGTTATGACGTTGTCACGTTAAACTATCGTCCGTAAACCGACTTTACAGACAATAAATTTTTTTTACGATGCGCGCGCAGCAAGCTACATAAACTATATATAAATAAAAATTATGTTTGTGCTTCTAAAAATAATACTTATATATTTCAGTGACTGAAATTGAATACTGGTATAAATAATTAAACATGTTTATTTATTGTGAATATTAGTGGTACAAATTGTGTTTATGAGCATTTAAAGTTTACTTGTTTTGCATCATTAATCGTTCCAGTATTTTTTTTGCGCGATAATCGAACAAACAAAGACACAAACAGACAAATATTCAATAATAACCGAGGAACTCAATAAGTAAAATATTTTAATTCTAACTATTTTTAACTCAATTAAAAAAAATGTCTATTTAATAATGCCAACTTTATATGGACTAACTGCGTGGTTTTTTTTCTTTTAAAAAAAGGATAAATACATTTGAGTTCTTATTGTGTTAATTCATATGATGATACATGTTAAAACTATTCAAAATGACAACCCATTTAGTAAGGTACTTTAATATTTAAACTTCTCCACTGAGCAAAACCTTTAATGTGTTCACGGACCAGCCGAAGCTAGCTGCTAATCACAAAGCATTAATCGCAGTTAGGTACGAGAACAGCACAACAAGCATGTAATGCGGTTGGTATGCAGCAGGCGTAATTTATCCTCGTTTTTGCTGTGGAACGCTCGCCTAGAGAAATGGGCAAGGTCATGACAAATTGAACAGAGAGTAGCGCAGACACATCAATTACTTTCGAATAATTCAAATTCCATCCCGCCAGCTTTCAGAATTAAATAACGCGACACTAAGTTTGCTTTAAATACAGCTTTTCTTGAGAGCTATTTTTTTTACAAAGCCCTATGTATGAGAATAAAAGTTGGGAACGGAAATTTGAACGAAAATAACTATATTATTACCTAGATATTATCAAAACACTTTTCCTCCGAAAGTTCACGCCAAGTAACATTACAGTTCATTTCGTGCTAGGGCACAAAACATATGTCATAAAAAAGTTTAAAAAAAATAATTCATATTTTTTTTTTAGAATTGAAACTTCTTTGGGCGCGATGAGAGTAAAAGTTCAAGGCCTAATTTTATTGCAACGTTTTTGTGAAACATTGTTGTGAAATCCAAAATCAAAATAGAACCGAGAGAGATAGACGAACGAAAGGATAAGACAGAGAATCTTGCGCATGCGCTTGTTTCAGAAAATAGATATAGGTATCCTGTACGGTCAGCTGTGAGTGTCCTTGAATTTTATATTTGCTACCAGCGCGCTCGTGTTCCTCCTTGTTCAACCAGCAGCGCAGAGATCGCTGTTGAGTCAGTCCCTGTATTTCCCGCATAGATACTGTTACCTGTTAGGAAATTTCATATGTATTTCGTTTATAGAGTTTTGACGTGTTCCAAATGGCAGAAATGTTTCAAGAAACAGTAACTCGCACAGTATGAATTTTCAAAGAAGTTTCACTTCTATCACATGCACTGAGTCCAACGCGTTAATTTTTTTCTTGTTTTAAAATATGCATTTGTAACATAGCTAAATGGAGGAATGTTGATATGGAAGTCAGCTTACGAAAGAAACCAATCTAATATTGCAAAAAAAAATTGGTTGTCTATAAAGTCGGTTTACGGATGATAGTTTAACGTGACAACGTCATAACAAAACATTGATGAAATGATTGAATACTTTTATGAATAAAATTGAATCATTTTTTTATTGAATTATCAATATTTTGTATGGATACAAAGGAAGGAGTGAAATGAAATCTACAATTTAATTGATGAATTTACTTTTATTTGCACTCATTAATTCAAATAGGTTTATTACTTTAACGAACAGATTATTTTAACTATAACTTTTATACATGCTTGCTGTTTAACTTCTTCCAATCTGTGTTACTCTGTTAAGGATAGGACGATTATAGGAAAAGTAGGAAACGAATGGGAGTGTTTCAAGTTTAATGTGCCTCGAAAAAGTCAAATCGATGGTTGTTCCAAACGAGTGGAAGAGAGATAGATGCGGCGCAAGCGTACAATGAGCGTAACGGGACACATCGTAACGGGACACAGCGCAACGGGACACTTTTTCGTGCGTGCAGCCGGCATTCATCGATTTATTAGACGTTGTCACGTCAAAAACAAAGAGAACAGAGTTTCGTGCTTGGACTTTAGA
The DNA here is from genome assembly GCF_032445375.1 of Bacillus rossius redtenbacheri. Taxonomy (NCBI): domain Eukaryota; kingdom Metazoa; phylum Arthropoda; class Insecta; order Phasmatodea; family Bacillidae; genus Bacillus; species Bacillus rossius. The sequence goes on along the minus strand of NC_086341.1, from coordinate 4,884,244 downwards.
GATGACAAGATAGTGGACCAGCTAGCGCCGTTACGCCAAGTGAACAAAGTTTGGCTCCAAACAACTTATTATTTAAAATTTATACGTAGAATATTATTGAAAATTTTCCATTTTTAATAATATCATTATCAAAACATAAAAAAAAACAAGTAGAAGGTTAACAGGATTTAAACTTTCCAGACTGAATGTCAGAGCTGATGTTTACTTAATAAACTTATACAAATGTATGTAACTTTAATTTGGTTTCAAAATTTTCCCGTGAAAAAAAAATTCTGAACACTTCAATAAAGTTACTTATATTTAACTGAGATAATTAACAATCATGTCGTGAAACTGGCATGGATACTGATTGATATTTTTTTTTGGGTACACACGTTAAAAATAGGATACCAGAGCTTTTTAAGCAAATGCAGTTTTCATTTTTTTATTTTTTTTTATTTAACGATAAATTAATATTTCTTTAGAAAGTATTCAGTTAGAGAAAGGTTTTATGTAAATATAATATATATAAGCTGCCGGTTGCTGTCTTTTTTTTTTCTTCGAAAATTTGAATAAATTGAGTTAGCGATTAGTTCAAGCCTGTGAAGTTCTGCCGATGTTCTTGAGCAAACACACCTCCAGATAAGAGAACGAATTCCCCGAGAATAAAAATCATGCAGAACTCTGCTAGAAAGTACACCATCATCTGCCAGACAAGTAACATATACATGTTTAAATATGCATGGTATCCTTAAGCATCTCATAGCCGTTGAGATCGTACACAGAACAACATTTTACGAAAAATTCTTTGGAAACCAGTTACCAAAAAAGAAAGTTTGTACAAGAAAGTTATTGTAATTTTAAAAGAAGAAAAACACAAATTTGTATGGTTGTTTATTAATATAAATAAAATAGGTTTTTCGAGATGATATCGAGTATTTATTAAGAAAATTGTCGCATAATTTTATATGTTAATTAATTCAATAATTTTTTTACCACGAAAAGATAATCGAATATTCAATAATTTAACATTATTTTTTTTTACATCCACTAACCTGTGCAGTTAATACTGGAAACTTCAACTAATGATAGTACTGTGACAAAAAAACAAGATTCCTGAACCCAGTACAACTGCGAATACTGTTTCGTAGCGATACGGTTGTTTTCGCGTGAGTGTTAAACATTACGAAATAATATCTGTCAGTATTTTACGTGGCTGTTTCTGTTACGTTCACAAAGCCGGGCGAGGGAGTGGACCGGCGAGAAGACGCAGCGACGAGATTGGAAACGTCCGCCGCGCTTCTCGTTTGGAACTTTGAGAGGCTCCTCTACCGCCGCCAGACCTCTACTACTACGGAGGTTGTCTCCCGAGGCTGCGAACTCCCCTCTTCCCTCCCCCAAACCGCCCCTCCCCCTTCCCCGCCACCAACGGGCCGACATGAACAGGAGAAAGGCGCCGGCCAATGAACTAACTGCAAAGACCCACTGTTCTTGAACCTGAGGGGACTACGGGCAAAGCGTTTCCCCTTCCCCCCCTCTACACCGGACAGCACGTCACACCGCGGGCAACAACGGCACAACACGCCGTCGGCTCTGGTCACTGAAGTTATACTTCTGTAGGCGCGTTACGAAAGGGAGAAAAAAATTATGAGAGCAAAAAAAAATTGTTTCGATACGCGCGCACCGTGCAATTTAAATCATCAAAGGATGAATTTAAAAAAAGGCTATACACAAAATAAAAATCACGTATGTGCTTTTAAATCATTGACTTTTGTGACTGAAATTAAATTCTGGTCAATATAATTAAAAAAACATTTATTTTGAATATTAGTGATATAAATTGTTTTTATCATTTTTTCAAGTGTATTTTTGGTCTGCTATTGGAATGATTCGATCGTTGACGTAGTTGCTCCAGCAGAAAATTTTAGCGGTGGGTGCGGAAACTACGTGTGGTTCGCGTCCAGAAATTTAGTTGAATAAATTTACGTATATTTATCATGCTCGGAAATATTTTCAATATGTTTACGTTAAATTTTGTGTTATAGTTTTTTTTTTATTTTAAGTATTATATGTATTTGTATTTTTCATTTTAAACTTTAATTTATTTTCTGTAATCTGAACTAATCTTTCCCTTACATTTTTTAACATTTAAAAATTAAGACACGTGACATAAGTTTTGGAAGTTTTTTTATGAGCACTTATATGTTAATGGAGGACCAAGACTTGCTTCAAGAACCTAACCAATAAATTACGCGTAAGCATTGGTGGTTCATCGAGAATTAGTGCACATATTGACTCAAATTTAAAGGTGTTATAACTAATTGCTTTATTAAGTAATTTTTTAATGACCTAGTTTAAAAAAAACTGTCATTAGAGACGGTAGCACAACCACACAGAACATGAATATTGGGAAAGGACTCGGCCATTTATTATCTTAGGGCGCGGTTACACTGAACTCTGAACTAATCCAGGTAAACATATTTAACTTTGGCGTGCGGTTACACATAGTTTGAACATGATTCTGTCAAGGCCATATCTCACTCAACCTAAACAGGTTGGTAAAGTAGTTCAGAGTTACATCCCTTATACGTAATCCTGTGATGGCTGTTGAGTGATGAAAGTATAAACAGTCCTTGCGAAAAATGCAAGATGGAAAATGTTCCTTGCACAAGTTAATGCAGCATTTTACCGACTGCAACAAAAAAAAAAGATTAACAAGGTAATATTTTAGTGTTTCTTAAATTTTATGATGACTGTATTTCTCTAACTGAGGAACACTTTTTCAAACAAACAGGATCCACAACACATTCATTCGATGACAGTAAATAATCGGTTTTGGGGTTGAACAGACTTTATACCAACTGCAGTGCATCCGTACACCTTCGTGTCTGTAAACATGTTTACTTAAACTGGTTCACGTGTAGTTGTTCAGCGTTCCTTCTAACTGCGCCGTTAGAAACCCCATCCAAGCATTTGACTGGAAAGATTAGGAAACAACGGCAGACCTAAGCCAGGATTGCAGGACAGCGATTAGAACGGAAATCATTCGAAACGCGAGCCCAGACATTTCACACCGTTCTTCCTCGATCCATATGAAGTAAATTACTACAGAACTTTTGGAAATTATACTTCTTTAGGTGCGTTATATAAAAAAAGGGGTTGTCTATAAAGTCGGTTTACGGACGATAATTATACGTGACAACGTCATAAGAAAACATTGATGAAAAATTGCATGCTTGTTTTTAATTTTCAAATATTATTTACAGTTTTTGCCAATTTAATTTAAATAATTTGTTTCAATATAATCACGGACAATTAGTTTAAAAAAAACCGCCTTAACCTGTTTGATATTATAGAAGATTTTCTCGCACGGTGGTTGGCCGGTTATTGCACGCTCGGCTTGGGCGGAACGTGACAATTTTTTGTACGTGCAGCCGGCGTTCATCGATTTATAAGACGTAAATTCTTATGATGCGCGCTCACCATGCAACGAAATTTATACGGCATGAAAAATAGTCTACAAAAAAATACTGCATACAAAAAAAAGACTGCATTCAAATAAAAAAATCATGTATGTGCTTTTAAATATTATATATTAATGATTGATATTAAATACTGGTCCATTTATTTAAAACATTAATTAATGTGCATATAAGTGATATAAATTTTGTTTACAAACATTTTCAAGTGTATTTATATAATTGAGGTTATGTTCTTGTATGTATAATTTATTTACATTATAAATGATAAATTATTAAATTATTAAATAAATAATTGAAAATAATAATATATAAATAAACATTCAGTATATTTATTATTTTAATTATTAAATTTTATCGCGATTTTTTTACAAAATTAAATTATTTTGTACGCGTGTTAATATTATTATTAAAAATTAAGTATTTATTTTAAATAAATAATTGGATTTAATATAACTTTAACAACCGTATTTATCACGTCACTCAAGTCATTTAATTAATTAATTAATATTAATTATTTGCATTATAATTTAAAGTTAGATTTTTATTACGCCAATTAAGTATCACTTCTAATGCAGGTACATAACTATAAGCACCCATTTTTGTACACTCTTTCAGTAACATCAAGTGGCTTCTTTAGGAATTTTGCTAACGAAAATTATTTCAGCTTCATTTAAAACTTAATTTATTAACCAGTAACGATTATTATCATTGCTTTAAAAGTTTACTTTTTAAAGGAAAATCGAGAGGACATCCCAATAAATTTCACACACACACACACACACACACACACACACACTAAAGTTTGTTCAGGTTTGGGATATGCTGGTACTCCCCGCGAAACGAACTCCCGAGTGTTCGATTACTTGTAGCTACTTCGGACGAAAAGGGGGAAGGAAGGTAAAAAAAAAAAATCGCCGTCGAATGGCTGCCTCTTAGCAGCCATTCCTCGAAATAGAGGGGGATTAAGAATTCAAGAACCGTTGCCGGCCGATAGAACAGAAAGTACGTAACGGTATCTCTTTCACCGAAAAAACAAATTAACATTCTACTTTGCGATAAGAAATGCGAAGGTCTTTTGCTTCCGAAAGGGGAGGTTGGGTGCTGGGTGGAGGTAGAGAAGGGGAGGGGTGGGAAAAAAAAGGGGGGTATTAGAGGCCACCAATTGATGACGCAGTGCGAGTGTGGCAAAGAGCAACGCGGAAGCGCTCCTGCAAGGAGAAAAGAGATCCAGGTCGCGGAAAGAATGTCCTGGCGGGGAGAAGGTCCTTGAATTGCTCCGCTGCCTTGCGGGAGTCTCTGTCACTTCACTTTCGGTCCCGTCGACCGGAAACGCGACTTTCTACGCAGAGAAAGGAGGGAGGGGGAGGAGGGGAATAACGAAGTAAAAATATAAAAAATATATACTCATTCCCAACATTTATCTATAAGATGCCAGTAATAATATTGCTAGTAAATCGCCGCTCTCAATTAGTGGAAAAAAAAAAAAAAAATTACTCTCACGTTCGTAAACAGAAGAGAAAAAAAAAGTTCTGTAATCTTACAAAAAGATTCCTTCGGAAAAACAAGTTGCCAAGAAATAGTTGTAAAACACTACAAGAATGATATTGTAACTTTTGTAGAACACGTGGCTATGTGTTGTTTTTTGAATTTATGAAATACGTTTTTTCGAGGTAATACTCAGAATTTCTTGGCGCATAATTTTATATCATTATTGATGGTTCATTCAAGCATATTATTTTTTTTAAATAATGGTAATGATAATCGAATATTTTACATTTTGACATTATTTTCTTGTACCGTGCTTATTACGTGCGCAGTTGATACTGGGAAGCTATACAGGGAACGGTTTACAAATAACTTTAACTATTTGAGGTACTGGGGCAAGTTAAAGCATAAATGATCGGGTAAGAATCCGAACCCAGTAGGTATTACTGTGAACACTATTTTGAAGCGAAACATGGAGTTTTCTTGTGAATGTTAACTTTTACAAATATATGTAATTTTACATGAATACTTTATTTTACAATTACAAAAAAATTAGAGTCAGACAAGACAAATTACAATAGAACATATTTTATAAGACTTAACATAACGTAATTACTTCCTCCAACCATTTGCCTAATTGCTCAAATGCACATCAGACGGACATGAAGTTAATATGTCTACAGTTACGTGCAAGAGAGAGTTTCACTGTTCTTGCCTTAAAAGAAAAATATGGAAAATTGTAAATAATTTATTGCACTTAGTTTGGTATTATCCGTAGAAGGAATTGTGTTTATTTAGCTAATATTGAAACTGTTAGCAGTACGTAAATTTTGACAAGATACGGTATGAACAAAACCTTAACTTAATCACGTATCGTACCTATTCAAGAAAATTACCAAACATTTAAGAAAGTATATAAAAGCAACATTAAAAACTTTTATTGAGGGAAAACTCAGTTTAACACAAGCATAATGGAATATACCAATTCCTTAACGCCACAAAACCATTTCTCAATAGAGCTTTAAAATCCCTACACAAAAAAAAAGTTATCTTTAATTTAATAAAATTGGAAAAGTTAAGAAAATATTTATTAATAGATTACTTAATAACCGAATATGAAATTTCTGTAATCTTAAGTGGAATAGCCTTTTTTGAAAGTTGAAGTTTTTTTATTTCAAAATTCAATTTATTTTATTTATTCGAAAATACAGAATATCATCTTTACCTAATATGTTTTTTATTAATTTATTAGTTAATCTTTTAACATAAGTTTGGGAAATATGTCAGAAATAATGATATAAAAAATATATGTGTAATCGTTTAATTTATAGAGACCGGAAGAATTCGCTATTTCAATGACCTGTAGGATAGACTCCATGATCCTCTATGCACGCGGGAAAATTACATTTGCTCATTGGCTACTTACTGACTCGTGACACCTGTTAACTGGGACGCTAGTGTTTCGATACTTCTTATTTGTTGGAGGTTTTTTTAATTGGCCGAGTATCGTTCAGATAAATTTGTGGCCCAATCAATGACGCGGTAAAAAGGCAAACGTTTTTTGGATTCTAGCCTATCACGAAATGAATCCGCGAATTTTTCCGGTCTCTAGTGATTTAAAGGTAGTGCGTGCAGGGGTACGTAAAATGATACAACAGACCCACTCATGAACGTGCTTTTGAAGAGCCATTTCCTGAATGACGGCACGTGAGCACTAGCACGGCGAGACAAGCGGTAATGGAAGCACGACCAGGGGAAGGGAAGGGGTGAGTGCATTGAAAAGGGGGTTGGTGGGAAGGGGGACCACAGGGGTGGACAAAGGCGCGGGTAAAGGCGGTCTCTGTTAGCAGAGGGGAAGCAGTTCGACGCCCCGGGACGGCACTTGTTTTATTTCCTCACGGGGCGCAGGGAAGTGGCTAATGGCCGGCAGTTTTAACACCCGCGGAAGAAGAAGAAGGGGAGGAGTGGTGTGTGTGTGGTGTGCTGTGGCTCCATTATTCTCTGAACACAACCCTCTTCCCCCAACCCCCTTCCGATGAGACCAAAAACCCAACTAGCACCCTTCACAACACTAACGCCCTTCTTTTTTTTTTTCCTCCTTTCCACGAGCCTTTGTGGCGTCGTCCGAGCCGATGAATAAATTATGTACTTCGCCCTGAAGCAGGCTGCGAGCGGGAAGGAAGCGAATAGCCATAGTCGCGGGAGCTTTTTTTGTTCGCCTTAAATTTCGCGATCACTTGCGCCATTCACAAAAAAATAAAAAATCGTGGCCAAGTCCAAAATGTCCGCCCACCAAAATTGGCTTAAATAGCACTACTGCGCGCCTGTTAACCTCAAGGGAGCGCGTTCTTTAAAATGATCCATGCAATTGGGGGAGTTTCGATTTAATACAATTTGCAATTTTGAATTTTTTTTCCCGCGACCAACTGCGCAAAACTGCAATGCAAGGGTAGACATATTAAAAAAAAACTCAATTTATGTACCATTTACACTATTAAATCCGTTCTTATTTATGTTGAAACCTAAAAAAAAGAAAAAAGAAATGTGTAACAATTAATTGGAATAAATGGAATATAAGGAAAGGTTTAATCCATCAATTGGATTATTGGAAAACATACTATATGTTCCAGAAGTTTATAGAAGTTTCCAGAACATTTCCAGAAGCAATATGTACTTCTAAATCTACCTACGCCCGTAGGATATGCCAAGAGGGATGATTTCTTTTACTCCATTGGTCATACTGAACAAACTATGGGGTTCAGTGATTACGAAGAAAGTTGAATGACATAAATTTCTTTTGCAGCAGCCCTGAAGAATTTTTTTTTGCTGTAAGGTAAATTTACTTAAAGAGTTAACGATTATTAAATACATATTTTTCTTTAAAGTTTTAACACTCAGAAAACATTTGGTTAGATTTGTTTCAGACGACGATTTGGTTGTTATTAAACGTTTTTAAAACGTATCTAATTTTTGTTTTATACAAAACATCCTAAAACTGAAATGTAAAAAATTCCATTATCACAACCCCAAAATGTAAAAGCCGTTTATGTGCTTGTTAAATTATTTATATTTCGAATATCCCGACTACTGACTTCAGTCTGGAAACTTGCCAATGTTGGATTTTTTTTTACACCCACGTGACTGAATAAAACTGTTCGCGCCATGGTGAAGACGTGCTGTTAATTAAGTAACCGTTTAAAAATTAAAAAAAAAATATAGTTACAAATTAAGAAAAATTTAAATAGCTAAAAAAAAATTGTAATGAAAATTTTGTAAATTGAAATGATAATTCATAGCACGGCTGTACTGGTAGTACTGTAGAGGTTTTCAAGTAGTTTTTTTGGTTTTTTGCGAATAACCGAGAAACAATCACATTGTAATCAACAGTCCATGTATAGTAGTGTCCAGACATGTAGTTCTAGGACAGGGATTCCGACAGAATTATTTTTTTTTTTCGCACGCGGTCACAAATTTGTCTGTGTGACGTAATGCAAAAATACCTTACAGTGTTGACACGTTACTTTTCAATTACTAAAATAAGTATATTGTGCAATATCGCAACACAGAACATGATCTGTGTAACCGGCGCGCGCCAGCTGTGGGGAACTGAACTGAACTGAAGAAGCGAAGAGCGATTCGGGCGCGTGACGTCGTCTCAAGGCCAGTAAGGTTGGAGGGAGGGGGAGGGTACTAGGAGAAGGGGCAGGGGGAGGAAGAACAGAAGAGAAGAGAAGAGGGTGCAGAGCAACAATATATACTTAACTCGCCATCCAGCTCCGAGCAGGAACGACAGGCCACATACGCCGCTAGCGCGTTTACGCCCTAGCCGAACGACGACCTTAACGGTGTCCTGTTTCATCAGAGGGGCGTATCTGCGTCAGCGAGGCGGGATGATGAGTGCGACGCCCGCTGGTGGTTCTGATGCGGCCTCATCTCTAAGCGCAAGGCTCTGAACTGGCCCGCAGTACAGATATGTAATCTGAGCGGTGACCATAAGACTGCACGGCGGAAGAAATGAAGATTAAAGTCGTATTGTTAAGTCCTTCACAAAGTTTACGTCTAAGAGTTATTCTGAAAACTCGCGTTATAGCCAGTTTCAATCATCTTAAAAAAAAAAAAAAAAAAAAAAGGATTTTGAAAACAATATCTTGAGCGGGATTACGATCGCGTGGATTTTTTTTGAAGTGATAACGTCTTATAAATCGATGAACGCCGGCTGCACGGACGAAAAAAATTGTCACGTTCCGCCCTGAGCCGAGCGTGCAAGTACCGGCCAACCACCGTGCGAGAAAATCTTCTGTTAATATCAAACAGGTTAAATGCGGGCTTTTTTTTTAACAAATTGTCCGTTATTATATTTAAAAAAATTATTTAAATTAAATTTGCATTAAAAATTGTAAGTAATATTTGAAATTTTAAAAAAGCATGTAATTTTTTCATCAATGTTTTTCTTATGGCGTTATCACGTAAAATTTTCGTCCGTAAAATGACTTTATCAGACAACCCATCCCCTTTTTTTATCCTGTAACTCTGCACACCGTATGTGTAACCGGGTGGGCGGGGCTCTTAATATCACGCCGCGTTATTAAACTTCTTCCCGTTTATAGTCTCATAGGGGCGCGTCACCCACTCGGAAGCACACGGAGGGCGGAGAAGGTGCGCGCGTGTGGTGGTTCGCTAGCCAGGGCCCAGGCGGGAACCCCCTTCACTCCCTCTCCCTTTTCACCGACGATGAAGTTTCCCCGTCGCGTCGGTCGGCGAGAGGCGAACCTCCCTATCCACCCCCCCCCCCCCAACCCTAATAACCAACATCGCCGCCGGAAACCCTCAAGGGGTCTTCGCCGCTCGATCAGCTGTCCGCGGACCAGGGGCGTTCTCCCTCTTCAACCCCCCTCCCACACACACACACTGGATCATTCTTTGTCTTCTTCTCCTTTCGCCCGGGTGCTTTCCCCCTCCCCCTCCTAAGAACACAATCTGCTCGCCAGGTCTACGCGGGCGGTGAGCGAGTCGGCGGAAGAAGTAGAAGAAGCAGTAGGATAAGTTAGTAGAAGTAGACGGGGGGTCTAACAACCCCAGCTCCTCCCCTCCTTCAAGTCTCCCGAGGGACTTCCGGGACTGCCGGCGACCATGAGCCACGGGGTCTCTCCGGGCGCGATCCCTTAACCCCTCCTTCTACCGAACCCCTCCCCCGTCGTCGTGGTGACAGCCACTGGATCTGCGCGCGCTCCCCCCTCCCCTCTCTCCTCCTGCTCCTCCTGAGCCCTGGTACACCGAGGTCTTCAGCATCGCTCTCGCAACCTTCCTCCCAGCCAGGAGCGCATCCGGGGAGGGGCGCACCCGGACAGACCGTGAACACGTATAGGTAGGGGCAGGAAAATTTCGTGGGTTCAAATCGCGTTAAGCTAGAATACAAACACACGTACCTCCCTGTTCCTTCTGCGATTGACTGACTCACAGCTTATATGAAGGGCTCTGCTCCGATGAAAAAAAAAAAAACCTTCAACCAAAGAAGTATCGAATCGCAAGCATCCGAACTGACAGGTCTCTCGAGTCAGTAGCCAATGATCGGGTTGTATTTACCCGAGTAGGTAGGGGCTTGTGGAGTCTACCCCGAGGTCATTGAAACCGCAAATGTTTCCAGTCCCTACGTATAGGTAGAGACCGGAAGAATTAGCGATTTCAATGAACTGTAGGATATACTCCATGATCCTCTATGCACGCGGGAAAATTACATTTGCTATTTGGCTACTGACTCGTGTCACATGTTAACTGGGACGCTAGTGATTCGATACTTCTTTTGTTGAAGTTTTTTCATTGGCCGAGTATAATTCAGATAAACTGTGGCCCAATCACTGATGCTGTAAAAAGGCAAAAGTTTTTGGATTCTTGACTATCACGAAATGAATCCGAGAATTTTTCCGTTGTTCTCCGTATGTCGTGACGTTATTTTTAAACGATGATTTAAACGCAAGTGAACTGCGCTGCTTATTTGAAATATGTCCATGGCAAACTTTCACAGTGCCTCTTTCGCCAGCTAGCGAGGTGATATGAGGGGCAAAAACCCCATACCAACCCATATTAACTCGTTTTCTTGTCTGTTTGTCTGCTTGGTATAAATTTTGCAACCGAATTTAGACTAATATCCCGACGAGAGACTTGAGGCTTTGAATCTAGCTCAAAACTGGATGACAATGAAATATTAACTCGCTTTCTTGTTTGTCGCTTTGGGGTTCAGAATTGTTTGGGGAAGCTTTCTTTTCACAAACGAGAGAGCCAAACGCTCGATCGTGCATCTTCGGTTTTTTTTTTGTTCATTGTAAAAGGTTAGGTTAGCTACATTATAAATACTTTAACACATTGTGGACGGTTGATTTTGTTAGGATAGCTACATTAAAGATACTGTGAAATCATGTAAACGGTTTCCTAGCCCTCGATAGCTACATAATAAAAAGTTATTCGCTAAGCAACCATAAAATGAATTTACAGTGTTTTTAATGTAGCTATACTTACCTAATATAACCAACCATCCACAATTTTTTAAAGTATTTATAATGTAGCTAACCTATCCTAATCGACCGCAAAATTTAATGCCACACCGGTTTATACAATGAGATAGAAAGGAAAAAAAAAGCGAGCCTGAACTTCGGGGAACTTCGGGTGTGGCTGTCTCGTCTGTGAAACGAAGGCTTCCCAATTGTTTGGCTTTTGTTTTTGTAAGCCCACGGTTTCATGGTGATAGGCTACGAGCATAACAGAACAGTGTTGCGGGCTGCTTGACGGAGCACTTCTCAGGCGGTGCCTACATCACCGACTTCTGTAGGCATTTTAAGTAGAGACCGGAAAAATTCGCGTATTAATTTCGTGATAGTCTAGAATCCAAAAACGTTTGCCTTTTTACTGCATCATTTATTGGGCCACAGTTTATCTGAATGATACTCGGCCAATGAAAAACCTTCAACAAAAGAAGTATCGAATCACTAGCGTCCCAGTTAACAGGTAACACGAGTCAGTAGTCAATGAGCAAATGTAATTTTCCGCGTGCATAGAGGATCATGGAGTATATCCTAAAGGTAATTGAAATCGCGAATTATTCCGGTCTCTACTTTTAAGTTTTCAATAGGATGGAGGTCGAACTAAATTTATAAATACTCTTTTGTAAATTATTCAGCTATGTTATTTTATGCTTTTTACAAATCCATTGAAACATTTAACCCTTAATTTCAAAGTCTTAGAAAATACTTATATAGGTATACAGTTCTCTGTTTAAAGACTATTCGCAAATGTAAAAAAAAACTTTGATTTTTTAAAATTAATCATTTTTAATTACTTCTTGATACCACCCTTAAAGATCAATTAAAACAAAGGGGAAATGCATTCAGCATTTTTAAATAATTTATAATTGACTTAAAGAAAACTAAACTGGCATTGATTCGTAACATTAATTGGCATTAGAAAAGACGAACAAGATAAAAATTGCATTCGTAAGGTAAAATGCAGTTTTGTTTCGCCATTGCAATTTACACTGTTTGTCATGGAAAAAATTCCAAAAATTAAAATAAATAAAAAAAAAGAAAAAAAGAAGGGTGTAAAAAATTCACAAAAAAAACAGACATTTTATATATTTTATTTTTTATCTTAGGAACTTTTTTCGACGACAAAAAGTGCAAAACTGCAATGGCGTACGTCCAAAAAATAAATAGAATCAACAATTCCCCAATTGCATGAATCGTTTAAAGAGAAGGCATTTGCGGGTATTTTTTTTTTTGGGAATGTTGGTGATTGGTAGAGACCGGAAAAATTCGCGGGTTCAGTGACCTTCAGGATAGACTCCAATATCCTCTACACACTCGGGCAAATGCCAACTGTTTATTGGCTGCTGACTTGTGAGTCGTCTCGACTGGGTGGCCTGTGATTCGACACTTCTATGAGTGAGGGTCTCTGATTGGTCCTCAGTCCTCCAGATTAACAGTGAACCAATGACAGAAGCAGCACTAAGCTATAATTATTTGAATGTTAGCATAACACGAAATGAACCCGCGAATTTTTCCGGTCTCTAGTGATCGGGCCTCGCCACCGCAAGGCTGGTCACCCCTGGGTCCGGCCGCTGCACCGGGAACAATGCACCGCACCGTATCGAACAGAGCAGCGCGAGGCTGCGAGCCTGTTTAACACCGGAGCAGCTAGCTTTGTTCTCCGCAGCGGCGATACCGCGCGCGGGCCGGCCGGAGTCTGTGTGTGCTGGGCTTCGGGCAAATCCCCCCTCCCCCTACCAGCGGGCGAACACAGACACGAGCACAGACAGCTTGGCGTGCGCCTGGTGTCTCGTCGTGCAACTACCCCCTACCCCCTCCCTTCCTCACCCATTAGATTAGAGACCTGCAAAATTCGCGGATTAATTCGGTGATAGGCTAGAATTCAAACACATATACCTCTTAGATAATTTTGGCTATTGGCTTATTGTTCATCTGGACCCATCTCAACCAGTTATAAAACCTTCAACCAAAGAAGGATCGAATCACAGACAAACCAGCTGAGACTACTCACAAGTCGGCAGCCAATGAACTTGCGTTATTTGCCCGAGTGTACAGGGGTATGTGCAGTCTATCCTGAAGGCCCATCGAAACCGCGAATTTTGCAGGCCTCTGCCACCCTGCACCAACATCCACGCGATAAATACGGCCAGGCATTTTTTTTTTCGCAGAAAAAAATAAACCCGAACGTCCATCAGATTGCAATATATAGTATGCCACGTGCCAGATGTTTCTTCCTTGTGATTGGCGGCCGTCTGAAAGAGAAGCCATTGCTAGGGGCATGCATATTTCGCGAAAAGGGTACCAGAGACTACAATGAAAGTTAAAACCACCCGTAGCATCTTACATGTTTCGCGATTGGGAGAGCTTCGTTCAGGTACACGTGGATTGTTACAACACCAACCACACAGTAATTCGGCGCGGTAGCAAACGCGTCCTGAGTGGCTCAGGTCAAATACGGGAACGACTTCTCTCGCAGATGGCCGCCAATCACAAGGGTGAAACCGCTTGTGAGGGTATACCTTGTTGCAGTGTAATAGGCGTTCAAATTTTTTTCGCGAAAAATGCCCCCCTTTAGCCATTGCCTTATTTGACCTGAGCCACTCAGGACGCACTTGCTTCCACACTGGGTGGCTGTGATTGGTGTGCCGGACAGTAGACATGCACCTCAAATAAAACTCACCCAATCACGAAACAAAGATGATGTTTCAGTGTTTTAAAACCTCAGCTAGCCTCGAAGTCTAATTTGCGAAAAAAATACACGCTCTTAGCGATAAGCTGTTCCTTCAGTGATTCCTGCAAAGGGGAATTGTAAATGGAACCGATAAAATGGTAATGTAAAAATTACAGGTATTTTGTAAATTTTCACATTTGCACGAAAAACACAGCTGTTTCACTACGACACTTATGGTTCACAGTGATACGGACTGGGTTTGGGATTATTAACCCGGGCATTCATGCTTCGAGTTTTCCTATGACCCACATTAAATAAAGTTATTTTGTAACCCGCATCCTGAATAGCTTTTTCAGTTTTAACTGCGCACATAATAAGCATGACACAAAAAAAAATCTTAAGTAAATTTATTGAAAATTCGATTACTATCATGTTCATGGTTTCAAAAAATTATGTTTTAATTTAATATTATTAGTCAATTTTCAAAATAAACACGTAGTATATTCTCATGTATGCAAAAATAACCATAGCCATGTGTTGTCAAAAGTTACAATATATTTCTTGTAGTAATGTTCGTAGGCTTTCACGGCCATTGTCTGAAGTAGCTTGGTTTCTGGGTTGTATTGTAGCCGTGTCCTAGGCGAATAATTCACCGACGTTTCGGTTGACATTGCAGTCGACATCATTCAGGGAGCAGTTACCTACTGTAACTGTCAGTAGGTAACTGCTCCCTGATGATGGCGACTGCGAAGTCGACCGAAACGTCGGTGAATTATTCTCCAAGCACACGGCTACAACCCAGAAGCCAGGCTACTTATTTCTTGTAGTACTCAAAAGCTATTTCTTGGTAAATTATTTCCAAAGGCATTTTTTTTGTAAAAAAAAAGTACAGGAAATTGTTTTCTGTGTAGCGCACGGGTTAGAGACCGGAAAAATTCGCGGATTAATTTCGTAATAGTCTAGAATCCAAAAACGTTTGCCTCTTTACTGCATCAGTGAATGGGCCACAGTTTATCTGAATAACACTCGGCCAGTGAAAAACCTTTAACAAAAGAAGTATCGAATCACTAGCATCACAGTTAAACAGGTGTCACGAGTCAGTAGCCAACGAGCAGATGTTATATTTTACCGCGTGCACATAGGATCATGGAGTATATCCTACAGGTCACTGAAATCGCGAATTTTTCCGGTCTCTAGCACGGGTATTCTCACCGGCGAGAGGCCAATGAACCCGAGCCTCAGTTACACTGAGTCCTCCCAAGCCGGTCGAGCCATCGGAGAGGGGCTAAGTTAGTTAGTTAGTTGCCAGTTCCTTCAGCCGAGCGGACAGCCGTCTTGGAGCGGCCCGAGTGGAAGCGACAGTCAGGGGGGGGGGGGGAGAGAGAGAGAAAGAGCGAGAGAGAGAGAGAGAGAGGGAGGGAGGGATCTGGCTGGGAAGGGGGGCAGCCTTCTTTTCACAGACGAGAGAGCCAAACTCCCGATAGTGCATCTTAGGTTTTTTTTTGTTCATTGTAAATAAATATGGCGGTGTTGATAAAAGGATACTAATGGTCAATTAGGTAAGGTTGGTTGCATTATAAATACTTTAAAACATTGTGGACGGTTTATTTGGTTAGGATAGCTACATTAAAGATACGGGAAAAAAACATGAACTTCGGGGAACTTCGGGTTTTGGCTCTCTCGTCTGTGAAAATATGGCTGCCCCGATGATGGAGGGGGGGGGGGGGAGACCTTGGCAAGTTCCGGAGCAGCTGCTCGGGTTTTTCCGCGCGCGGCGAGCGGCCCTGCAACGAGCCAACAGCGTGTCTCATCCTTACAGACTGCAGCGCGCGTTTCAACGGTATTTTTTACTCTCTCTCTCTTTCCAACGCACGATCCCTGCCGTTTTTGCCCTGTTGCCTTGTTTTCAGCGTGCTCGGTTGCCAGGTATTTATGGGCAAATAGCACAAAAGTTTTAAACATTACATACAACGTATAAAATTTGCCATCTATGTTTTGTAATTTATAATTAAACATTTAGGGTCTTTTCGTCCAAGGTACATAATTAATGGAATGTCTTATTAATAGAGATCGACTGCAACACATAGTTTCCCCTGTGAAATAATAATTTCCGTTTGGCACTGATGCACAAAAGTTATGTTACTGTCAAAAGACACTATTTAATAATCCAACAAAAATAAAAAATTAGTAAAATTTAAAAAATATATATAAATTAAAACTTACCTACAAAATAAGAATTTTAATGTTAGTAAGCCGGGTAGGTTTCAATCTGGCAAAAGTGGTGGCCACTTGATCTGTAATACATAGAGATATGAAAAATTCGCGAATTCAATGACCTCTAGAATAGCCTCCATTATCCTATGCATTTATCAAGCAAACAGGCGTGTTCATTGGGTGCTAACTTGTGAGGCGTCTCCACTGGGTAGCTTGTGATTCGATGATTCTTTGGTCGATGGTGTCTCACTGGCCCACAGAGATCCAGTTGAACTGCGAACCAATAGCAGAACCAGCAGAACTGTACACATGTTTGAATTTCAGCCTATCACGAAATGAATCCGCGAATTTTTACGGTCTCTTGTAATACAATCCAAGCGTGAGACAGATTTCAGCCACCCACCACCAGGGGCGCTTCAGTTCCTGGTTATCGAAATACACAAGTGGAATAGAGAACGAAGCCGGACTTTGCGTCCAAGTGCTCCCCAACCCCAGCTTGGTAGACTCTTTTCTGCTCTGTCCAACTCTTCATCAAGACCATCACATTGTCTCCTGTATTCTCCTGCGCTGTTTCACCCCACATGTCCGTCACCCAGGGTTTCCCGCGAGTGTTTGCGGGTTTAAACCTGGGTCCAACCTAACAAAGTTTTGATCTATTTTTAAGTTCGGGTAGGGTGGGGGGGGGGGGGGGGGGAGTTAATAATGACTAGAGACCGGAAGAATTCGCGATTTCAATGACCTGTAGGAGAGACTCCATGCATCCTCTATGCACGCGGGAAAATATTACGTTCAGTGCTATAAATTCTAGACCATTGCCGTAACGTAACTTGCAATCATAGGTTAGTGTCACACGAGAGCATGGCAACGAAGTATAATGCAAAACAATGTAAACATTTTTTTTTGTAAATGGAACAAAAAAAGTCATGTACAATTTCAGATATTTGTACATTTACGTGAAAACAACTGAATCACTACAAAAGAGTGTTCGAAGTACTACTGGTTTCGGATTATTACCCGGGTATTTATGCTATGTGTTGTCCCAGTAACCTCCGATAGTTGAAAGTTATTTGTAAACCGTTCCCTGAATAGCTTTCCAGTATTAACTGCGCACAATAATAAGCACGAGTCGACAAAATAAGTTGCTGAATATTCTATTGTATTTTCTGTGCCTTAAAAAAATTTCATGTTTGAGTGAAACATCAATTGAAATACAACGTTATGCGCTAATATTTTTAAGAATCACTCAGTGTTATCTAGAAAAAACAGTATTTAATGTATGCACAAATAAGCATAGCCATGTGTTGTAGAAAGTCGCAATATCTATCTTGTATTATTTCAAAACTATTTCTTGGCAACTGGTTTCCAGAGAAATCTTTTGTAAAAGTACTGAACAATTTTTTTTCTCTCTGTATAATAGGCTCCAGAATGATGAACCCTCTTAAATTTCTCTCCCGACATCCTAACCAGAGTTGATTGGGGGAGGGAGGGGCTGATTGCAGATTAATTAACGTCCCCCTTCCATTATTATCACCCCTCCCCCCCAGTGTGAGGGGTTGGTTCACATGAATGTGGTTCGCAGGCTGGAATGGCTGCTATTATTAATGTTCCCGCAGTCATAAAGGACAAAAGAGCAGTGATTCATTTTACATTCGTGCGACGCGAGCTTTAGGATCGGGTTCCCCCAACTGTGCCGAACGAACTAGTTCAATCATCAGAATTATTTTTTCACGATAATTACCAACCAACCCCTTTCCATAAAAATAATAATTATTTTTTCTCACCCTGACCCCAATTTTATTTTATTTTTTTAAAACAAATTAAACGTTCTCTAAACGCCGCAGAATAAAACCGACAATTAACAGTAAATACTCGCCATGCATCATTTACATTTTAATGATTTCGAAGCCACGCGCTTGCGATAAAAAAAAATTAAAAGCGAATGCGACACCAGCACTTCGCATTGCCGGAAATCAACTATGACTCAGATTGCGGGCTTCGTGTGTGTTTTTTTTTGTGATAATTACTCCCCCTCGCCCCTAACTCTCACAGGGTTACGTTATTCTTGTCACGGTCATACAGATAAGTCTATTAATAGGGGCAGGCATTTTATGCGAAAAGATCTGAACACTTATTAGACTGCAACAAGGTACAACTGCACCTGTGGTTTCTTCCTTGTGATTGGCGGCCGTCTGTGAGAGAAGTCGTTGCCTTATTTGACCGAGCCACTCAGGACGCGTTTACTTCCGCAATGAATCACTGTGATTGGTGTTGTTACAATCGATAAGTACCTGGGAGAAACTCACCCATTCACGAAACACAGACGATGCTACAGTGTTTTAACTTTCATCTAGTCTAAAAATCTTTTCGCGAAATCTGCATGCCCCTATATCTATGAACTTACGTTCATTATCCGTACACTTAGTGGAACATTTTGTAAGCATTGCGTTAAATGGGAGTTGCGTTTAAAAGTGGGGGATTTTATTTAAACAGTCCGTTTAGTTTTAAACTTACGGTTACAGTTTAGGATTTATAATATAATTCGGGAGCTTTTTAGGGATTGAATTTATGGCAATATCTTGTAACTTTGCCGTAAATGTCAGTTAAAAGTTGGAGAGTTGAGAATGCGGATCCCAAAAATAACCGGGATATCCCTTTTAAGAAGGCATGTCTGAAATGTTATTTGCGCATTTAAATCAAGAATATTTGTTTGCTATACATTATGATCATCAAGATAGTTTCATTTTTTTTCTCAGTAATTCTTTTAAATCTACATAAGATTTCCACTCTCATTTTTCCTGGTATTGTAGCTTGCCATTATTTTCCTCTTTTAACCGGGTCTTTAGTAGGTATAAAAATGTAAAAATAAAAAAATTACGGTTTTTAGCTGTAACCTTCATTGAAGCCAGACGCAATACAATAGCCAGGGTGTTCTCTCTCACTACACCTTAACTTAACCGACAAATGCGGAAAAGGTCAAGGAACCGGCACAGATTAGGCATTTACGAAGCACACACACGAATGCAAAAAAAAATTGTGATTTCGGAACAGGAAAAGGGACAGGAAAAATTCGCGGGTTCAATTACCTGTAGGATGAACTCCATAGTTCTACGTACACTCGGTCAAATGTGACCCACTCATTAACTGCTGTCTTGTGAAACGTCCCAACGTAGCAGCCTGTGATTCGATACAGCTTCGGTTGGGTGTTTCTCATTGGCCCAGAGTCATCTAGGTGAGTTGTGAGCCAATAACAGAGGCTGCATTGAGGTATAACTATTTGTATTTTAGCCTATCGCGAAATGAACTCGCGAATTTTTCCGGTCTCTGTGAATTAGGATAAATATAAATATTATTTGCGAAACTCCAATATAACACTGCTGCTAGCGCCGTTAGACCGCGGGCTGCCGAGACACGTCGAGACAGAGGATAGGAAGTTGCCACATCTGTCTACATGACCGTGATTATTTTAAGGTTCAGTCTCACTTGTCATTGTTGATTTTTTATTTAAGTTTCCCATTATTACTATTTTTAAAGGATATTTTTTATTTACAAAATACTTAACTCGATACCTCCCTTGCATTTGTTTCTCTGTACCAAATATTTGCAATGGATAGAGACCGGAAAAATTCGCGGATTCATTTCACGACAGCCTAAAATTCATATAGTTGTACCTCAGTGCTGCCTCTGCTATTGGCTCACAACTCACCTGGATGTCTCTGGCCCAGTGAGAAACACTCAACCGAAGCTGTATCGAATCACAGGCCGCTACATTGGGACACCTTCACAATATAGCAGCCAATGAGAGGGTGACATTTGACCGAGTGTATGTAGAACTATAAAGTTCATCCTAGAGGTCATTGAACCCGCGAATTTTTCCAGTCCCTAGCAATGGATATTCACCAAGTGTGATATTTACATTACATGTTTTTTTTTAAACCAAAACGTCAGCATTTTTTGAAGGTTTTCTGAAAACTTTATTTTTTAAAACAATTAACTTGTTAATATTAAGCCTATCAAAAAACGTTCTCTTAGATTGTCTACACTTTTAGATTTTTTCTAAATATTTTTTTTTTATTTATAACTTGTGTAAATTTCAAAGGCCCGTCAGTTATAATAAACTGAAATTAGCCTGTTTTTTGTACTGTGCATCGGTATACAGGGTAAATGACAGAGAGAGAGAGAGAGAGAGAGAGAGAGAGAGAGAGAGAGAGAGAGCGAGAGAGAAAAGAAAGAAATTAGTTTTCTAAAAATAACACAGAATGTTTTTTTTTTTTAGCTTTAACTTCTTTTTAACGTATTTAAGAATTCCAATATTTTTGTATTTATTAGAAATTTGATTAAAATATTAATAAATTAATAAATGAATGAACCAAATTATTACTTACTTCAAAATAACAGCTCAGGATATAATTAATTATTGATCAATCAATAATAAATGATTGAAAATAAATATTACCCACTGTTGAAAAACTCACACCATAAAGTAAAACTGTGCAGGTCACTTTTTTTTTTCCCCCAAACAATTCTGCATTTTGGGAACACGCCAAATCTCTGAACGAAACATGAAATTCCTAACAGGTAGCGCTATCTATGCGGGAAATGCAGGGACTGTCTCTACAGCGCTCTCTACGCTGCTGGTTGAACAAGGAGAAACGCGAGCGTGCTGGTAGCAAATATAAAATTCAAGGCATTCACATCTGAAACAAGCGCATGCGCACATTTGCTGTCTTATTCTTTCGTTAATCTATCTATCTCCGTTCTATTTTATTTTTGTGTGTCGAACGAATCAATACACTGAGAGGAGAACGAAAACGAGCGCAGAAAAACGTTTAAAGCATAGTGCTCTTTTTTGTATCTTTCTTCAGCCAAGTACCTATGCTCTGTCCTTTTCGCGTCAGAAACTTTTCACAACGAAAACGTTACATTAAAATTCGGCTTTGAAATTTCACTCTCATAGAGCGTAAAGGAAGATTCACTTCAAACAATTTTTGAAGTGAGTTTTATTGAAAGAAAATAAAACGCTACGCGAAACCCGGGTCGGGTAGACGGCTGCCAAACTCTGCTTAACTCCACGCCACTTCACTTCACTTCACTTAAACCTGAATCATCGGGTCGGGCCTGTCTGAACCTCTGTGAATTCCCCCGGCTCGACTGGGTCGCAAAGGAAAAGGAGGCTGGACGCAAACGGAAAGTAGAACGAGTGTGGCGGCGGAGATAAAACCAGTACTGCGTCCGGGAGTTTAATTAGTTCGTTTCCAATTACTTTCCAGGGCCCGGGAGATCCCGCTTCCCCCCCCCCCCATGGTGGGGAATGCGTGCGCAGAGCAAGGCCGGCGGCGGTGCACGAACAGAAAGGCGTAACGCAGGGAACTACGGGAATCAACCCGATGGTCAGTGTCACTGGCTGAGAGCGGGGAAAACCTTCAAGGTTGTCAGGCTTCAGTATACAGCAGTGGTTCCCAAACCTTTTCAGCTGGCGACCCACCTTTCCTTATAGGAAGAATACCTCCACGACTTGATGTAAGCTTTTGGACATACGCCATTGCTAAGCACATGTATGTCTGTAGAGGAAAACTACAAAAAAACCCAAAAGACAAAAACACAAATTAAAGATATACATGTGCTTAGCAATGGCGTGTGTCCAAAAGGTAACATCAAATCATGCACTCCCATTGCACAAATCTCTCAAAGATAATACCTCCACGGTCTATCGGTCCACGGTGGAGTAAAACAACCTTATTTGTATCGAACCCCTTCTTTATGTAAGTATGTATACTTTACCATCAAATATTGTATATATACATATATATGTGCTTTTAAGATTCAGATTGATTATTGATAGACAATTTGTGTTCTGATTTGAAAATGGTTGACAAACTATAAGCACTTTGTAGCAAAACAGATATTTATTTAACAATATATATGTGTTTGCACACAATTCGATTTGTTTAGATTTTTATTATCTTTTCTGGTGGTTCATTTGATGGTTTCTGATAGTTTTAGGATCGAGTCGCGACACACCGTTTGGGAACCGCTGGTATAGGCCTACAGCATGTCCATAAAAGCGTCTTACAGTTATAATTTTTTTTTAATAATATTATGTGTTGTGGAGTGTTGGTTCATGATCACAATTAAGGAGTAACTCAATCAGTTTTAGATATAGCGCAAGCGCTAGTACTCTTATTTTGTTTTTCTCGCTTGCAGCGCCACATACGCGAAATGGCGACTCCTGACCGTAAAGTAATCTGGTGTTCGTGCGACGTTTGCTATATTTAGTATCTTTGTCGTAACAATCGTACCGATGGTTGTGAAACGTCCGCTAGAATGCTTTGAAAACAGTTTCTGGCCTCGTGCAGGGCACTGTTTTTTTTTTTGACGTGACAACGCCTAATAAATCGATGAACGCCGGCTGCACGCACGAAAAAGTGTCCTGTTACGCACATTGTCCCGTTACGCTCATTATACGCTTGCGCCGCATCTATCTCTCTTCCACTCGATTGGAACAACCATCGATTTGACTTTTTCGAGGCACATTAAACTTAAAACACTCCCATTCGTTTCCTACTTTTCCTATCATCGTCTTATCCTTAACAGAATAACACAGTTGGGAAGAATGATAGGTTGGGGGGGGGGGGGGGTTTAAAATAGTTCGGCGCGTGGGTTTTATCCGACACAAGTCATGTCTGGACAGGATGCTTGTATGTTGTATACTGCCCATATATTTTTTTTTCATAGCAAACATGTATAAAAGTTATAGTTAAAATAATCTCTTCGTTAAAGTAATAAATATATTTGAATTAATGAGTGCAATTAAGAGTAAATTTATCAATTAAATTGTAGATTTCATTTCACTCATTCTTTGTATCCATACAAAATAGTGATAATTCAATAAAAATGATTCAATTTTATTCATAAAACTATGCAATAATTTCATCAATGTTTTGTTATGACGTCACGTTAAACTATCGTCCGTAAACCGACTTTACAGACAACAAAATTTGTTGTAATTTTTTCCTTTCTGAGATTCGGTTTGAACACGTTCTCGAATACGGGCCGCGAGTTAGGTTATGTTTGTGTGTCAACAAGGCAGGGTTTATTCGCTACCTTACTCAAAATTCTTGGAATACCGCCCTAAGAGCGTATTTTAGTATCTTCGCTGGGTAGTTTATGTAGTTTTGGGCCACAGATTATTAAGATACACGATTAGTAACAACTCCCTTTTTAAAAAAAAACTCGCTAAATAATATTGCATTTTTCCGATAAAAATATTATAAATGCTTTCGTGTTTGAAATTTACATTGTGTTCGAACGATCAAATTATTATATCACGTGAATCTTTAATCTGATGCAAAGGAAGAAAATCGATAAAAAAAATACTAGAATGGAAGATGGCTTGTCAGAACAAAAAAAAAAATCAGAGGAAAGAGTTTACGCAAAGTATTTTACATCCCAGCGACCGTACGTTTAAAAAGAAGAAAAATTATGGATTTTTTTCCTCTTGTTTCGTTTTGCTTCAGTCCGCTGGGTTTAGCGCTGTAAAATTCTAATAGGATTTCGCCGTGCAACAGGATGAATATTTAGTGCACCGTCGGGTTTTTGAAAAATTCTTTACTCGATCAGCACTCTCGCTATCTTTACGGTCTTCGACTGTGAACTTTATGGGAACGAGTTTATTACGTCGTCCGCCCCGCTTTGTTCTTCTAACTCAACGACCACGCTTCACGAAGCGAAGGTTCACCAGCTCTTGGTCCAGAGTGTCCCTTTGGTGATGCTTCTAGTTAAACACCAGTCGATGGCCGGCCTATTGCTAATTATGTAAATGGTTACAGCGCACAACGCACGTGGATCATGCCATTGCAAGAAACAACTGCCAAACGGGGGAAAAAAAATAATTAATTCTGCTTGGGGAGCAAAATATGTAAGATTCGCGAGGGGTGAACCACGGAAATTCGCCGAATGATAGGTGTGTGTGTGTGTGTGTGTGTGTTGGGGTAAGACAGGTGGGGGGGGGGGGGGGGGGGGTTGGTTTCTGAGCGTGGGTTTTATCCGACACAAGTCATCTCTGGACAAGATACTTGTATGTTGTATACTGCCCATTTTTTTCCCCCTTATATGTATTAATGGAACAAACAGAACTCTTTAAAATATACCGAATTTTTTTCCCACATAAAACATGGTTTTTGACGTTTACGTTCATTAACCCCGTTTCGCGGTCACGATTTTGCAAGCGTAAGCGGTCCCCCCCCCCCCCCTCCCTCGGAAGGGAGACTTTTTAATCTGAGGGGGCCAGGTAAAACCCCCCTCCCCACCCAAGTCGGATCTACGCCCATGCTCAGCCCCAAAATTTTATGAACACACTTTTAACAGCGAGACCGATCTGTCGGCTCAGCGAAATGGACTCTTGATCGCATTGGCTAGAGAAGAAGCAAGTTATCCGAACATACAGCCATCGTGGACCCGCTTAGGATGCTGGGGAAGGTCGCATCATGCACGAATGACAATATAAAAACTGTAACAGAATCTGGAAGAAAAAAAAAAAAACTTTCCATAATCCGATGGGGTTTGGTTTTGTTGGCTGGATATTTTCATAACGGAAGTAGTCAATACAGTGTGTATTTTTAAAAATATTTGCAAACAGTTTTTCACAAAAAATAAGGCCTTTGAAACCCAAAAAAATTAAAAAAACTTGAAAAAAAATATTGGGGTGTAAAATTATTAAAATAACATAAGAAAATCATCTATAAAGACCAAATCTTAGACACGAAAGTGAGCACATGATATATGAGGGCTTAGAGAATTTCTGTGCTAATACAAAATATTATATTTTTGTAATGCTATTGTTAATTGTCTTGCAATTGTGCAAAAGACGTGGGTTTAGAAATTTTAAATATATATATATACATATATACCTTTGTACTTTGTACTTAAGTTCGATTAACAAATTATTATTATTATTTTATACTGTGTGTTCTACTGTGTGGTGGCCAAATAATGCCGTGCCAAACACGTGACAGGGTCAAATGAATTTCGAACTCCCGGTTATTGGTTCCTTTGTAATCGAGTGGGAAGGGGGGGGGGGTTGACACATCACCCCTCGATGCAATAACAAAGTTCTGAAGTATTTTGCATGTCCCCGCGGAGGGAGCTGTCCCTTGCGGGGGCGGAGGAACACTATATGTCTCCAGCTCCCAGAGACAACCCCTAAGGGGTGATGGGGAGGTGGGGGTGGTGGCGAGGGAAAGGAGGGGAGTGTTTATCCCGCCGTCAGCCGCAGCCAGGGGTTGATTGATGTCTGGAGCCGCGATCCCTCGCCGTAGCTGCCCGCGTCATCAATTACACCCCCCTCCCTGCCTCCAACCACCCCCCATCCCCTTCTCGGGCTGCTATCGCGGCACCTTCCCTATTTGTTGCTGGCCAGCCCCCTACCACCCCCTCTCCACACAACACAACTCTTCCAGCCTCTGACCCCCGGCCGCGGGGCAGAAAAGAATGGAGGAGCTGACGGGAGGGAACTACTTTCCTCTCGCAAACAGAAGAGTTGGCAACATCGTGAC
Source organism: Bacillus rossius redtenbacheri (assembly GCF_032445375.1). Classification (NCBI taxonomy): domain Eukaryota; kingdom Metazoa; phylum Arthropoda; class Insecta; order Phasmatodea; family Bacillidae; genus Bacillus; species Bacillus rossius. The sequence goes on along the minus strand of NC_086341.1, from coordinate 4,858,326 downwards.
CTTACTCCCGTCTCCCTTCCCCTTGTTCACCGCCACGAGGCAACATATCGCTGATGGGCGAGTCGGAATTCTTCTACCGGCATTCCTCGACTGCAGGTTCATAAAAGGGGATAAAAAAAAGGGGGGGCTAGTCTGTAAAGTCGGTTTACGAACGATAATTTTACGTGATAACGTCATAAGAAAACATTGATGAAAAATTGCATACTTTTTTTTTGACGTGACAACGTCTAATAAATCGATGAACGCCGGCTTCACGCACGAAAAAGTGTCCCGTTACGCACATTTTCCCGTTACGATGTGTCCCGTTACGCTCATTGTACGCTTGTGCAGCATCTATCTCTCTTCCACCTGATTGGAACAACCATCGAGTTGACTGGTTGGCCGGTTCTTGCACGGTCGGCTCAAGCAGAACGTGACAATTTTTTCGTGCGTGCAGCCGGCGTTCATCGATTTATAAGACGTTATCACGTCAAAAAAAAAAGAGTGTGAGAGGGGTCAACGCGCGTCAGAGATGAAAATTCTGGCTCATCAGGTACATACAGCGATAAATTACTAGTATTTTTTTTATTTTATTCAACAAGAGATAATAATTGAGAATATGTAGTAAGGACGCGGGTGTGATCTCAAATGAAAAAAAAAATCTTTTTCCGCGCCCTGTACTATCCGTTTACTGGCACTTTTTGGCGCCTCTTTTTTTTTCTTCAGTTTCTTCCGCACTTTCTTTGTCTTCGATAATACCTCTCTCATCTGCTTCTGCTTTTTTTATCATTATTTATAGGCATGATGTTAAATCACGAACTATGGTTGAGTAAAATGAATAGAAAAAAAATTTACCAGTTAAACAATAAAAATTACACTTATAAAGTCTACCTCGCAAGTCAATTAAGACCTTTTTTTTAAATTTCAGATCACAAGTAGTGTTCAAATACCAAAAATAAAATTACATTTATAAAAAAAATACCTTCTTAGGTCTCTACAACACGAATCAGACGAAGCGTTCGCACCAGTTGTCCGCGTGAAGCGTGTAAGCTCAGTGTTTTTTTTTTTGCGAGCACAAACAACGCGCTCGTCCATTGGGGCCCCCTCCCCCCCCCCACAAGGGTGGGGCTTTGTGGATCCCTGGGTCCAGGGCACGGGCCCAGCCCTGTTTATTATTAAATGTTTAACCATCACAAATTTTTTTACAAACTAGAAAAAACCCATTAAATATATATTATAAATAAAGCTTAGTTTGGACTTATAAAATAGTAACCATAATTATACCCTGTATTTTCCATGTTAGATATTTTAAAAAAGAGTGTAGGTAAGAAATAAACCATGCAATTATAATGTAGCACGTGACTGTAAAATGTTGGTGGTGGGGGGAAAGGGGGCCGTCTCCGATCCTGGGTCCAAGGCCCGTAATCGAATGTTGGAAGGATTTGGGGGGGGGGGGGGGGGGGTCGGCATGCGCTCGCCCACTCGTGAAAGTCCGACTGTTTCCGGGGGATTCCGTCTCCCCCCTCTACCGTAAAACCTAGACTTACAACCCGGGCAGCTTGCTCGGAGCTTAAACCTCCTCCTGCTGCCCGTTTTCTTCTTCCGGTCGTTCGCCAGGCCGTAAACGGCGCATGAGCGATCGGTTTAATTAAATCCTTTAGGCGGCGCCCGCATTGTGCGTGAGGTTGTGCGTGTGAGGTTGTGAGGTTGTGAGGTTGTGCGTGAGGTTCGCGCGGGTCGGTCGCCGAACGAGCGGGTCATGGCGGGGGTTTGCGGGGTGTGGAAGGGGGTGGAGAGGGGTGTGTGTGTGTTGCCCACCGTCACTTGTAAGGCGCGCGAGAGAAGCGCACAGAGGTAGAGGCAGAGTCAGTGGAGAGAGAACACAAAGGTTGCGCTTTAACGCGTGAAGCCTTCTGCAAGCCTTTCAGGAAACCAATGTAAGCAATTTAGGTGTGTGTGTGTTTACTTATAATGCACACGCATTTAAAATGTTATACCTCATTTTTTTTTATTCAAACAACTGAAGAGTTCTGAAAATTACTGTGACAAAAAAATAATTAAATAAATACTCAGTATTCAATATTAAACATAAGGTAAGAGGGGCAAATAAGGCCCACTTACAAAATAATTGCTTGTAATTATTTTAATATTGGATATTTAAAAAAATATTTTTATAAAAAACGTTCGCAGATTATATTGCTACATGAGGGTTGTACAAAATTGACTATAACATAGATAATGGAAATTATGTAAAAAGAAATGTAGATAAGTGTAACTGGGCCAAATTACCTGTAACAGCATATAATAAGGCCCGCATGTATAACATCAGAATGAAAACTTATAAAGTGCAGAAATATTTGTAAATAGTTATATTGGTTTGACAAACAAAATGTTAACACGAGGATAAAAATAATAAATCTGGAATACTCAAATAAAACTCATAGCAGACAAAATGTGTATCTATGTGCGCATTATTGAATTTAATCTGATCTTAACATCTAACTTGGGAGTAAAGGATACTGAACTTAAGAAAAAACCTTAAAAAATTAACCATCGACACCATAAGCTTAAACCATAATACAAACTGAGAAATAAAGACAACATGTAACACAGTTATGGTAAGTTAACAACACAAGCTAACATCAATAAATTCCATAAGTTACTCATTACAATCAAAACAAATAAAATCATCATCATCAATTGTGAGCCCAACACAGTCCTCGTGGACCCAAGTATTGCAGGAACGGCATGCTCGCATGTCTGCAATAAAATCTTCTTGGCAGACACCACACAGCCATTGCTCTTGGGCAGCCCCTTCATCAGCATCAGCATTTGAAGTGGACGGTTGAGCCATGGTTGTAGAATAATTTTGCTGCAATGTTAGAACTTTATAGTTGACAGCCTTTTTTCGTGAGACTTTGCTACGATTAGGTTTTATGTTAGGTGTACCCACAAGTTCTTGAAATGGTGACTTGCTAAGCTTTTCCAATCTTTGAGAAAGAGGCATGTCATCGTCTGATGCATCTTGGTGTGATACAAGACTGGGCGCAAAATCTTCATCAGGTATCGCAGCACTGTTAAATGGCCAAATGCCTGTTGCTTTAAAACCACTGGCAATGTTTGTTAGTGTCATACATTTACTCCAAACAGGAGTGAATACATGAGAAAAAGTCTCCTTAGTAAGCTTCCTATTTGGCTCCTCGGGATCTTCTTCCCAAAACAAAAGGAGCTGCTGGTCCCAGTAGTGTTCAAAAGACCGGAACACTGCCTTATCCAAAGGCTGAAGCTCGTGAGTCGTGTTGGACGGCAAGCAAAACAGAGTAATATCAGGTTCTTCAGCTTTATCGACAATTGAAATGTCAAGGTGAAATTTTGCTCCATCAAGAATGAGCAGTGTAGGGCCGGGAGGTTTGAATTTACTAAAATGTTCTAACCATTTAACAAACACTTGGGTTGTCATACTGCCTTTTCCTGTCATTTCCACAGCTGAGCCAGGCGACAATCCATACCTAAAACTTTGTTTGTACCTTACACCCTTCAACAAAATCATTGGCGGTATCACTTGGCCTAAAGCACTCACACATGCTACAACAGTAACGTTTTCCGCATGTTCTTGAGCTACAAGATGCACTCGCTTTGCTCCTTTTTGTGCCAATACTGACTGTTGATGATGTAACGTAAGTCTAACCCCTTTCTTGTCCATGTTAAAAATGTTTTGCGGCTGACTTTTTAAATCCAGAGTATCAATAGTTTCGGCAAGCTGAGTGAAATAATCGCCAACAATCACACGATTCAGTTTCTGTGCTCTAGCTGGATTTAATGATTGTGCTTTTCTGTTAGCAAGACGTGGATGACGGCGCATGAATGAACGGTACCATTCCCTACCTGCTAGCTGCTCCTCTTTGTTGAATGGGTGTGGAATACCGTGCTTATCAACAAATTTGTAAACACACCTGCGTAGAATTACCGGTGTGAGTGGGAATCCAATTTCACAGAAGCGTATTATTCTGTTCTCTAGGTCACATTCTTGATCAATTGTTAGAATGCATCGTTTCCCCAGCTTATGCTCAGATGACCCTGATTTTATGTGATTCCTCAGGGTTCTGCGTGGTATACCCAACTTATTTTCCACATACCTTTGCGATTTCCCCTGTGATAGTAACCTCAGAGCTTCTTGCATCGTAGATTGGTCCCACTTTGCTCTCAGTCCTATGCATTTCTTGCCCATTGTTCAATAATCTGGAACAACAATTTTATTTTTGATACATCAAACAATAAGTGTTGGTTATAAGTTATTTTCTATGCATGTTGTAGATAGAAAAATGTGTGGCCACTAACAAGAAACGAATTTACTTGCGGATAGTGATTAAGTATTTATTTGAAATTCATGTTTAAAATAAAAATCGAAGCATGGCAGCAGTAACTGTCATATTTTCTTTAAATTCTAGATTTTTAAATTTTAAAATTAATATATCTGGACAGAGATTAACATGTTTTGTTGAAATTATATTTTATTAAAAAGATTTCTTTAAAATTTACACTAATCACATTCATTAAAACTTTACTTAACAATAGTCAAAAGTTATTTTAGAATTGAAATTCATGTACGTGAAGTGTAACATATTTTTTTAAAACCAATGGCAGGTAATAAGGCCCACCTCGAATAACACTGGGCTTTATTTCCTGTTAGCACGCCATTTTTGTTTTATTCAACACAAAAAAGAGGAATAGTCTTAACCTAAATTTCAATGCATGATTGCATTGTTAATAAAGTACACTAATACACTCTATCTTACCTTAACTTATTATTAATATATTGATTAAAATGTAGAGCTTCTTTTCTGTAGAAATTTTATAAAATAAAGCAAACACTCACCTCCCGTTTCTTTGACGTGATGTATACTGAACACAACGAAGACTACGAAGTTGATGAGTTTGTCGTTAGATAGCACTACTAGTAGCTTCATGACGGCACTCTCAGCGTGCAAGATTTTTGGCGGGATATATTTTAAAAAACAACTGGGCCTTATTTCCTGGTGGGCCTTATAACCGCAACCTACCTTACATAAAAAAATAATACCAATTATTTAATTCAAGCGAAATAATCCGGATAATAATAAAAATCAATGATTAATGTATTTTTTTAATTTTTAGATAGCAAATGAATAATATAAAATGAAAATCAATTATATATGAAGACCGGAAAAATTTCGCGGATTCATTAGGCGATAGGCTAGAATTCAAATACATATACCTCTTAGATGATTTTGCTATTGGATTACTGTTCATCTGGACGAATCTCAACCAGTTATAAACCCTCAACCAAAGAAGGGTCGAATCACAGACAAACCAACTGAGACGACTTACAAGTCGGCAGCCAATGAACTCGCGTTATTTGCCCAAGTGTACAGGGGAATGTGCAATCTATCCTGACGGCCATCGAAAACGCGAATTTTTCCAGTCCCTAATTATATATGTACGGAAACATAACCTCACTTACATAGACACACTTGAAAACGACTTATAAAAAAAAACACCATTTCTATCATTAATATTCACAATAAATAAATGTTTTTAATTATATGTACCAGTATTACTAGGGGCAGGCACTTTTCGCGAAAAAAATCTGAACGCGTATTAGAATGCAACAAGGTACACCCGCACCAGTGGTTTCTTCCTTGTGCTTGGCGGCCGTACGCGAGAGAGTTACTTGCATTATTTGACCGAGCCACTCAGGACGCGTTTGCTTACGCACCGAATTACTGTGATTGGTGCAATAACAATCGACAAGTAGCTGGAAGGAACTCGACCAATCATGAAACATAGACGATGCTACAGTGTTTTAACTTTCAGTAAGTCTCGAAATCTTTTCGCGAAATATGCATGGCCCTAAGTATTACGCATATAAATTACTAAATTTCTGAACGCGACTAACCCGTAGTTTCGCACCCGCCTTTGGAACTCCCTGCCAAAGCCGCTACGTCAACTATCAAATAAATCGATTTACAGAGCGAAATGTTAAAATTACATAATGAAACGTCTCCTATAAAAAATAAAAAAATATTGAAAAAAATGCTAATACCCGGCTATGACCAAGTTTTTTTTTTTTTACACAAAAAAATGTTATTAAGATACTTCCCACCTTTTTAAAATTCATTAAAAAGTTAAATACTATACAGTTTCAGCACATGTTAGAAGACTATAAATTATTAGATATTAAATGATGGTTGTACTATTTTAAAGTTTAAGTAAAGTTTAATTAAAGATGGGACTACTTAGTGTAAAATAATCAATCAAATGAAATGAGCTACGTATTTAATAATATTATATCAATAAAATAAACAAATTATTTGTATTAATATATATATATATTTGCTTAAGGCACAATTTCCAGGTATCTGTAATTAAAAAATAAAAGTAAAAAAAATCCCACAGCCGATTTTTGAACCACGTTGTTTCAGCTTATCAACAGCGCACTATAACCAATTTAAAAAAGAAAGAAAAAAGACTGACATACGGGCCAGTTTGACGTTCAGAATGTCCCTCCCCCCCAATATAATGTTCTATATTTTTATGTAACCCCGAGTCGTTATGCAATTGGACTTCATGACTTACGCACAGTTTTTCTCTAAATTAAATTCTAGTGCATCTGTTAATAACTTATTCACGCATAACATATAAATTAAAATGAAATAAAAACCCAAAAATCTCGTACCAGCAATACTTAAAAAAAAAATCGCTAGGCACAGCTCATGCTGCCAGAATCGCTTGGGATCACTAGTCTCGTCGATTTTAGACGGAACTCCCATATCAACGTAGTCTACTACAGTATTTTACTGTAAGCTATCCTTGAATCATGATCTCATTGATAGGTCTGGCAACTAAATTACCTTAAATATTGGGTTGCAACCTCACTCTTCGATAATGTTTGCCTCAAACGATGTCATTTGAAAATAATTGTAGTACTTTTGTGTATATTCTGATAGAAATGCTTCGATAGAGGTTCTTGGACAGAAAGTAATGATGCCAGTGGCATCTGGTGGTGGTGTTAATTGTGGTAATTTGACCTTCCCGCTCGCACAACACAATCCCGGTCGTTCATTTGGAAATCTAAAAGCATTGTAATGTTGAAAATCAGTGCTCATTGTTTTCGAAGTCGACCGATGCATCCGCGACCTAATTGACTGTTGGATCAGATCTGAATGCCAAACGTTTATGTCGTATTGTCACACTTGGCAGTCTGTTTTGTCACCGTTACAAATTATTAGAGACCGGAAAATTTCGCGATTTCAATGACCTGTAGGATGGACTCCATGATCCTCTATGCACGCGGGAAAATAACATCTGCTCATTGGCTACTGACTCGTGTAACCTGTTAACTGGGACGCTTGTGTGATTCGATACTTCTTTTGTTAAAGGTATTTTATTGGCCAAGTGTCATTCAGATAAACTGTGGCCCAATCACTGATGCAGTAAAGAGGCAAACGTTTTTGGATTATAGTCTATCACGAAATGAATCCGCGAATTTTTCCAGTCTCTACAAATTAATTTGTGTGTAGCCTCCAACTGAGCAAGTCGAACTCGACTGTATATGTTGTTCTGGAGTCATCATGGATCGCGCTATAGAAATTCTTATTCGGTTTTCCTCCAAACGGCGTCTACGCTCTTCGTCTGTCTCGTTCACTCGACGATCATGTAGTCCGCTTGCGTCGCGCTATGCCGACCGATATTTCAATTAACTTAAATCAATTTAATGTTCCAATTTGATAATTTTAACAGTTTTGCTATGTTGTGAAAAAAAAAATTCTACGGTATTTAATGCACCAAAGATGCGCTAATCACTGATAAAACACTGAAATATTCAATCTGGAATTTGACGAAATTAAAGGTTATGTTATGAAAACATGTGACGGTTTTGAATGTACCAAAGATGTGATAACCACTGATTAAACATTGAAATATTTAATAAGGAATTTATTGTTGTTATGAAAACCTGTGAGAGCAGAACTCTCAAACTGAACGAATTTTTCAGAATTTTCCGGATGGATTTTACAAAACGTTTCTCTCGCACAAACCTTGTCTTGACAATTAGGAACTCAAAAAAAAAATATAGGTCGAGCAGTTCTCAAGTGATGATTTTTCATACATGCAGCAATTTATATATATATATATATATATATATATATATATATATATATATACACACACATATGTGTGTATGTTTGTTGTACTGTTTTATTAAAATGTGAGGTGCTCGTATCCATAAATTACATAGGTAGAAGATGTAAAGACGAGTTAGTTTTGTTGACCAAGAATATTAAGCATTACTAAAAAAATTTTAAGCTTGAATAAATGTTTTCAGAACTTCAGAGTAATACGAAAAATACATATATTAGCATTCGTTTCTGTAAAAAAAATACTTTTTCTAGAGTTTAGAGACAACCGTGTCCAACTCATCCATTTAAACGTACACATATTAGAATTCCACGCGAATGCTTACAGCTCACGCCGCTAGGAGCGCTGTAATAGCGTGTCTCGTGCTTCGCCCATGTTAACAGGCCCGAGTTTTCCTTTATTAGTTCTACAATATTTGCTATAATTCACAGGGATTAAAACCCCAACCACAGCACGAACAGTTCCAATGTTTACCTAAGTATAAGTTTAGGTTATGTTCGGTCATTGTAATTAATAATAGTTATTTTTAATTTTTTTTTGTGACGGGGTCGGGGAGGCAGGTTAAGTTACATTAGGTTATCGAAACTAATACGGAATGTTGATTCTTTTAGCTTAGCGTTATTAAATTACTCTGTGACTGTAAAAAAAACACGTTCTTGTAACAGGGAGATTTTACATGAGCTATCTACATACTTCGAACAGCAGTTCTCATCCGTGTCAACTGTATGCGTCCCGTGCTTCATACCTGTACGTTGTGTGAAGGATGTACCTCGTCTTACAAATCAAGGCATGCATTTGTCTATGATTCTTAACGTTGATACTGGAAACGTGCGTGGATTCGGGATATGGTTAATAATTATACCACAACTCTATGAAACTATTAAAATGGTTGTAAGTTTGGCAAATTATAATGTTCAATTATTCGCTTCCCACTACGATTTCTTCACAAATGTCTAACCTTACATGTAGTTTAAAGTTATTCTTGAAACAATACCAGCTTGATGATTAGGTATACGTTTATAAGGAAAGTAAAAATAATTGTTTACGCACAAGGCTAAATTATACTCCAAGTCTTCAGACCGAGCATGCCTGACGTGTTCCAATTAAGTTTAATCGTACTTCCGTCTGTTATAACTAAGATATGAAACTCAAGAAGCGGTTTGCGTGCGCAGCGCCCAACGGGTGGGATCTAGTCTTATAACTTCAAACTTTCAGGTAATGCAAGTCTTTGCACTTATGTTCCTCAGCTGTTACCAGGGGGGGAAAAAAATTATAACTGAAGTGTACCATAGTCATTTATTTGCAAACATTTTTTTGATTCTAGTGAGACGGTTAGTGAACATTTACGGAATACCTTTGGCAACGTCAAAAATAATAAGCTTTCGATGGTTGAATTTGAAAGAAAGAAAAAAATATTATAATAATTTTTTTTTCTGCGAGCACAGAACTGTTAAAGGCCCCCCTTTTTTTTACCCACGTGTTCAGGTAACGAACTCTTTGTTTTTGATAAGAAGTCTTATTTTTGCTAGCACGACGGGCTTTGTTCGTGACTATGATGTAGTTGGGGGGGGGGGGGGGGACTTGTGGCTATATAAAGGGTGCTATTGGAGGAGGAAGGGGGAGGGTGTAACGCCCAAATAAAGGGTGCCAAGGGAGAGAAAGAGAGGGTGATGTCCCCCGCTAATTGGACTCTACATCGATGCCCCCCCTGCCCCCAACCCCCCCTTTCGACAACCAACAGCCCCTCCATCGAGACAGCTTGCTCATTAGCTGCCTTCAAGGTCGCGCCTAGGGGCTCGGGGGTTCGCGGGCTCGCCATGGCGACTGTGTTCGTTAAGGCTCATTTTCGCTCGCGCCCTTCTGACACGCAATGCCTCTCTCGCGGGTTCTTTGCCTAAGAACGAAAGGAAACGAGCAACCTTTGTGATGGTTGCGGAGGAGCCGAGGCTGCAGAGAAATACATTTCCTCTTTTCGGTAAGCCCCTTTCAATTTTTTTTCCTCCCCCCCCCCCCAAAAAAAAAGATGTTCATTTAACACAACAGAAATATGCTTATTTATAAATAAATATAAAAGGGAACAGAAAAAAAATGACTATCGTTATTCGATCGATCTGTTGGTTCGAACTAAAAAAAAATTATTACCGATGCCAAAATTAGTGATCTACGCTAAACACAATTTCAAGTCATCATCCCATTTGCTTTAATATCTACATTTAAGTATGGTAAAAGTTGAAAAAAATATTTTTATAATAGCTATAAAAAAGGATATTCTCCCTACGTAATCCTAATTTAACATATCCGCCATCTAGTACCTGATACCACAGCCACATGTTTTATTCTGCCGTCATTTCCGCCATCTTGTTTTCGTCTGCTGGGGTCCGACATCTTGGATGACGACATGGCGTGTTCTTGATTTTTCGGTTACGTTGGTGGCAGACATCTTAGTTTATAGAATGTTTCAAATTCCGTTACGGCTGCCATCCTGAATACCCACAATTTATATCCGATGTTAAGGGAAATATAATTGAAATTAATTATAAAATCATTTTATTAAGTATTAATTTTTAAAAAAAATGCACCTGCGTCATGGAGTCCTCGGTTTTAATCCGAAGAGGTCAATCCATTAAAAATGGCGATGGATCCTTCCTACAGTGAAGCCACCGGCAGGCTGACTCCCACCACTAATGCCAAGACAGATATTAGGCCAGCCAGTATGACGTAATGGCAGCCATCTTGGGTCCACCATCTTGTCAAGTGGAGATGGCCATCTCATTTTCGCCTGCTAAAGGGCTCTGCCGCAATATAATTTTAATTTTTACCCGCTAGAGTGCAGTAATAGTCTCTTACCTTTGCGTCAACCATCTTGTCAGCGTCTTAGTCGTCATCTTGAAATTCCGTAAATATTAAGCTACGTATTTGGCAAAACAAAAAATAAGGGTAAAAAAATTCACAAGTTAAAATAATAATTTATTCAAAAGGCTCAGCACGATCCTTATTTGTTGCAATTAAATATAATTTAGTCAAAAAATTACCATTATATTGACAGGTTCGAGAAAAACCAACAAAATAAAAAAAATTCATTACAGAAATTCTAAAAGTTAAAAATATGCAAATTAAAGGCGTTTCTAGATTTCTACAGTCATCTCAGAAGGCGCATGTCTTATCCTGTGAGTTCAGGGCAGTTCTACATGACAGTCGGTAGCCAGCCACGTACTGTTTGTTGTCTAGGAACATCACATAGGTTGGTCAGACACGCACGTCCAGTAGTCGGATAGGCTAACACCTCATGTCGGTGGGAGTTAACGCCCTGTCGCTGGCTAGGCAGACCTAATCAGCGGGCAGGCACACAAGTCCAGTCAGTTGGTCAGTCTAACATGGCAAGTTGAAGGCAGTCAGGAACGTCTATACAGTGATCAGGAACGCATGTCCCTTAGGTGGCCAGCCATATCCAGCTGGTAGCCAGACGCATCCAGTAGGTGGGCGGACAGACACATACAGTCAGTAGCCGAGATGTGTTGTTCATCGATACTGTGCAAACATTTTAAACATTTCATGTACAAAATCATGCGCATGGGCCAAACCTCTCCAAACCTCGAGAGGCCAGGTCATGTTCAATGTCATGCGTATAGACGAGTCGTCTCCGAACCACGAAGAAAATAATGACCTGAGTGCAGACGCGTCGATAAACATTCGTCAAAAAGAATGAACATTAAAAATAAGTATAATTATACGCACAATCAAAAGAAAAGGAAGCACATTCGAAAGCAAATTCAATTAAAAGGTAGCACATTTGTACGAAAATCCAACTTGGTAGGATACGATATTGCCTCAGGGATACGATCTCATTGCAAGGATACAATCTCATCGTAGGGATACGACCTTATTCCAGGGATACGATCTTATTCAAGGGATATGGTCGTGCCACAGGGATACGATCTTGCCACAGGGATACGTTTCCTTCAGTTAAATACGTTAATACAGGTTTGACTACGTAACTTTAACATAAAGATGTACACTTTCACGATCATTCAACTTAGTAGGATGTAATCGTGTAGGCTATTATGTCTCCAACAGTATTTTACTCCAACGTCATTTCTTCCAACAGTCTTGGTCTCCAAAAGTATTCAGCCTCAGCTGCCTTGGGCCAAACTACTCCAGCAACATTTGGCTACAAGGCGACTTGGCTATGAAGATACAAGGCTACAAGACTACGACGCTAATAGACTGCTAGGCTACAGGACTTCAAGACTACGAGGCAACAGGTCTATGAGACTACGAGTAAACGAGGCACCAATTAGCTACGAGACTACGAGAATACGAAGCTACGAGACTACGAGGCTACATGGAAACAGGCTACACGGTGACTTGGCTATGAACCTACAAGACTACAAATCTACGAGGCCAAGACGTCTTGTAGCCAAATGTTGCTGGAGCAGTTAGGAACAAGACAGCTGCAGTCGATGACTTATGGAGCCAATAGCTTTTGGAGCTTAAGACTGTTGGAGCCAATGACTTTTGGAACCAAAGACTATTGGAGCCAGTAACGTTAGGAGTAAAAAACAGTTGGAGGCATTGTAGCCTACCGTAAATTGACGATAACATTCTACTGAGTTGAATATTCGTTAAAATGTGCATCCTTTTGTTAAATGTAGGTACGAGTTCAAGCCTGTATTAACGTATTTAACTGATGGAAACGTTTCCCTCTGACAGGATCGTATACCTGGAATAAGATCGTCTCTCTGAAATAAGATCTTATCCCTAATATGAGATCATATCCCTGAGGCGAGATCATATCCAGGCCTGTTTCAGATGTTGGTCGCGTATCGGCGAATAGCTCTTTTTGGTTAGGAGACGCTTGTCCTGTGAGCCTGACATTGAACAATAGCTGGCCTCGAGGTTTGGAGACGTTTGGCCCATGCGCATGATTTTGTACATGAAATTTTTAAAATGTTTGCACAGTATCGATGAAAAGTACCTCTTGGCTACTGACCGGATGTGTCTGACCGCCCACCTACTGGATGCGTCTGGCTACCAACTGGTTATGGCTGGCCACCTACTTAATAAACGTTCCTGACTGCCGAATGGGCGTAACTTGCCTTCAACTCGCAGTGTTAGCCTGACCAATTGACTGGACTTGTGTGCCTGGCCGCTGATTAGGCGTGCCTAGCCACCGCCTGGGCGTTAATTGCCATTAACTTGAGGTGTTAGCCTATCCAACTACTGGACGTGCGTGTCTGACCAACCTATGTGATGTTCCTAGACAACCAACAGTACGTGGCTGGCTACCGACTGTCATGTAGAACTGCCCTGAACTCACAGGATAAGGCATGCGTAGGGACACCTGTATTTCGCGATTTCATTTCATGTCAAGGTATTTCACAAAACACTGTAGCTTTTTCTAAGATTCATGGCAAATTGTGAGGGTGCAGCAGTACGGTGACCACATTCTCATTGGCCCCGTCAAGAGCGGGACGACACCTCTCACCGACCTCAGCCAATAACCACAAGAGAAAAGCTACAGTATTTTGTGAAATACCTTGACACGAAATGTATTCGCGAAATACAGATGTCCCTATGCATGCGCCGTCTGAGATGACTGTAGAAATCTAGAAACGCCTTTAATTTGCATTTTTTTAACTTTTAGAATTTCTGTAATGAATTTTTATATTTTAATTTTGTTGGTTTTTCTCGAACCTGTCAATATAATGGTAATTTTTTGACTAAATTATTTTTAATTGCAACAAATAAGGATCGTTCTGAGCCTTTTGAATAAATTATTATTTTAACAAGTGAATTTTTTTACCCTTTTTTTTTGTTTTGCCAAATACGTAGCTTAATATTTACGGAATTTCAAGATGACGACTAAGACGCTGACAAGATGGTTGATGCAAAGGTAAGAGACTATTACTGCACTCTAGCGGGTAAAAATTAAACTGATATTGCGGCAGAGCCCTTTAGCAGGCGAAAATGAGATGGCCATCTCCACTTGACAAGATAGTGGACCAAATATGGCTGCCATTACGTCATACTGGCTGGCTAATATATGTCTTGGCATTAGTGGTGGGAGGTCAGCCTACCCCTACTGGTGGCTTCTTTTAAGGAAGGATCCATCGCCATTTTTAATGGAATGACCTCTTCGGATTAAAACCAAGGACTCCATGACGCAAGCACATTTTTTAAATTAAAACTTTAAAAAATGGTTTTATTTTACTTTTAAAATTATTTTCCATTTAAATCGGATAATAATTGCGGATATTCAGGATGGCGGCCCAAACGAAAATTTCAACCTTCTAGAATCCAAGATGGTGTCCACTAGCGGAACCGAAAATACCAAGAAGGCGGTTATGTCGTCATCCAAGATGGTGGCCTCCAGTAGACGAAAACAAGATGGGGACATGACGTCAGATTCCAAAGAAGTGTCTGAGATATCAGATACAATATGGCGATTATGTTCTTAGAATCAAGATGGTGACCTTAATGAAAATTGCAAAATTCATGGATTGGGGCGCTCAAAGACAATATGTCGTAACGAAAAGTGCAACGATGATGTCATACACCTTCAAGATTTCGGGCGCATCGTAAATTGCAACGTTACTAGAATAAAATATGGCAACCGTAACAAAAATTTAAACAGCGAGGTCTTGATTTAATATGGCAGATTTTTTTAAAAAAAAAAAATTAATTATTTTTTTATGAATTTTAATATTTTTTCCCGATTTTCTAGCTAAAGAATTACGGACTTTCAAGGTGGCGAGCGTAACGGAATTCACAACCTTTCTATAATTCATGATAACGGGTGTGATGTAAGTAATTTTATTTATTTTTAGAATTTTTTATGGAATTTATTTAGTCAAAAATTACAGATTTTTATGTTTTCGGTCAAGGCCAAGGTCGTGACCTCGGCGGCTTAAGGAGGCTTGTTGTTAAGGAATATAAACTGTTTTTAAGAATCTGGGTTCATTTAAAGGCAACAGTCTTTTGAGGCATTTCGAATTTTTTTAATTTTTAAGGGGGAAAAATGGCAAATTTCACACAAAACTGTTATTTTTACCTCGAAATTGGGAATTTATTTTTAGGAATTTAGGGTAATTTTTGAGTAATTTTGATGAAATTTGACACTATAAATGGCCGCCGTGACGCCAGAGCGATCGGTCATTGAGCCCATCCACAATCCACAACCAGGAACCAGTTCCATTACCGCCATTTACACACTACTTACTTCATAATTTTAAGGTTTTGAATTTTTTGGAAATTCTGTTACTAAGATTATAATTTTCCTTTATTTCGTAAAATTCTACTTATTCCATGGGTTACTCTACAGAATAATAAGACAGTAAAAATGTTTGTCAAATATTTAGTGTTAATTCTTACGTGTTGGACCTCACATAGGTTTCAAAAATTACACGTGGGACTCAAAACGGGCGAAGTTGTGCATCACTGAGGTTAAACATTACATAGTTTCTGCATATGCCACATTAGTACTTTGCAAAACTGCAGTACTTCTCATTATAACGTTCGTAGAAACATACACTAAAATACATTCGCTTTTCGTCGTGGCTCAGTTGGTACACTGTCACTTGTTGTCTGCCTCGTACCCGGCCACGATGTCCCAGCTTCGTTTGTTCGTTGCGCTGTTCTGACAACTAAGCCCTACAATAACCAGTTACTGTGGCCAGGCGCAACTGTTCAGACTGACAATGGGTAGGGACACCTGTATTTCGCGAATACATTTCGTGTCAAGGTATTTCACAAAATACTGTAGCTTTTCTCCCGTGGTTATTGGCTGAGGTCGGTGAGAGGTGTCGTCCCGCTCTTGACGGGGCCAATGAGAATGTGGTCACCGCACTGCTGCACCCTCACAATTTGCCATGACTCTTAGAAAAAGCTACAGTGTTTCGTGAAATACCTTGACACGAAATGTATTCGCGAAATACAGGTGTCCCTAACAATGGGGTTTCTATCAACATGTCGGTGCGGTAATAATCAGAACTTGCTCAGGTTTACAGATACATATGAAGTTTATCGTGGTGTCAAGTGAATCACTGAATTTTCGAGCTCTCTTGTAACAATACTGTTAAATTGCCCTAATTTCGGTTTTTTTTTTGGTTGTGCTCTGATAATATTATGTTTCCTCTCCCTTAAAAAACTAAGTATAAATAACTTAAAATGTTTTGTAGTTATTGAAAAAATAATTTTCTAGTGATCCATAATTTTTTTTTTCACAGATCATTTGAAAAATGTTTTACCAGTAGATTTTCTTTACAGAAAAATATTTTTAGGTAAAATTTAAACATATATATTATTTGATAGAAACTTAATAATTAGTTCTGATTAATGTCAATTTCAATTACAAATGTATATAATATACCACACAAATATATAACTTGAATCTAGTCTGGGCTAGAAATGCACACAAAAATAATTTACGTACGTTTTGTAATTAACGTTTTTGTAAACTTGTTACGAAAACATGTCGTTGTAATGATACATGTAGCCTAAGACATACATGTTTCTACCTCTATGATCATCATAATTTGGGAGATAACAATGCTTGCTTGATTAGATAAACTGTTTGGTTTATATACTTCACACGTGCATTATGTATTATTCAAATGACACTTGTTAAATTTTATTATTTACAAGAAAATATTCTGGCAACTGGTATCCAACGGAATTGCTTCGTAAGCTCACAAATGTTTATACACAGGAAAAAATAATTTCTGTACGTTTACAAAAGATTCCCTTGGAAATCAGTTTTCCAGTAATACTACAAGTAGGATATTGTAAATTTGAACAACACGTGGCTATGATTATTTTTACATACATTAAATTTGTTTTTCGTGATAATACTGAGGTTTTATTACGGAGATTGGCGCATCATTTTATTTTTTAATTGATGTTTCATTTAAGCATATTTTTTTTTTAAAAAAACCATGGAAATGACAATCAAATATGCAACAATTTGCTTATTATTGTACGTAATTAATACGACAAAGCTCTTCCGCAACTGGGACAACGCAAAGCATAAATTTCCGGTTGAGAATCCGGACACAGCTTTACTTACTGCGAACACTATTTTGTAATGATACCGTTGTTTTGATGGAAACGTGTTAATTTACAAATATCTCTAAGAGAACATGAATATTTTCTGTTCCATTTTACATTTAAAAAAAAATTTTTCCCTGTGAACATTGCGGGCACTATACCAGCATTTAAAAAAAAAAAAAAAAACTGCGCGAGTCAGTACGAGGTGTTTATTTGGTTTGGCAATTATTTTACTGAAAAACAAAAAAACAAAACAAGCGACCTCTCTTCACGCTACGGGCTGAGACTAGCACGGCTAGCATCCCGGCTAGATGCAGATGCAGATGCCACAGCTGCAGGTACCAGATACATCCGAGTAGGGATACGGAAATTTCGCGCATTCATTTAGTCGCAGGTTAGAATGCAAACCTTCGCAATCTCTCACTGTGGTCATTAATGGACCGCAGTTATTTAGACACGCCCCTCTTTAAGTAAGGCCTTTAGCCAGCGATGCCCAGCTAAGAGTGAATGTAGGCTAATTAGTTAGAGTCAATTAGCAAGGATAAAAATATTGTCGATGGTAAATCAACCAATATGAAAGCAAACCTGGGCTAAGCAAACCTATGACCTTGAATTCTACCCTAAGATCAGAAGAATCGGCGAAATTTCCGTGTCTCTACATCCGAGCCAGCGCGCAGACGGGGGGCGCATGAAAGTACGTGCGCTCGAGAAAGAAGGTAGAGGGGGGGGGGGGGGTGGGGGGGGATAGCGGGTGAAAGTGCCCTTCCCCCAGCCCCTCGGCCGGGTATAATAAGGCGACGGCCGGCCGCACTGCTTCATTCACCCGCAAGAGTTCACCACTTCACCGCTCCCGGCAACTACTGACCGACACAGCCGAGAGATGAAGTTACCGGTGAGTGCCGCTCCGAGACGCCTGCCATAGGCGCGAACCTCTCCCTCCCCTGCTTGCATTCACGTCGATGGTTCTTTGTTTCCACCTTCAAGTGCAACGAGCAAACAATTCATACGTACGTTACAGATATACGTATGATTTTCGCTTGAAAGACATATGCACGAACAAACTCGTTCATATTTAAAGTAACCACGAATGTGAATTGCACATATTCAAGTACTACACCCTTCTTGATAAAAATAAATTTTTTAACAGATCGAAATCATATTCGAAACATTATAATCCATTAATTAATAAAAATAAGGGAAAAATTAGACGGTATAAAATCCCTACGGCCATTTATTAGAAAATTTTGAATGTAATTTTCAATGTGGAATCATTGCCTTATATCAGCACACACTTATATTAGTGTATATATTAATACGGTAAATACACGTTACTTATTTAAACTTACTTTAAAAAAAATGATCAACGCGAATTTTGGTGACATGCGATAATCATTATAAAAAAACTTTTACAGGCCTGGTAGTCACTTAGCAGGATACATCAGTTCTGTAAATTTTTCCACACTCGAAAAGGAATTAATCTCGACCGTCTGTTATTGTGAAACATCTGCCCCGCTTCGCTGAAAAAAAAAAATCACTGGTCCGCGGCTTGCCGTAGGGACTTGAAGTCCAACTTCCACAGCTCGACAAAGTACGTGACCACGCTCTTTAAACCTTGTCGGAGTCAACATTTTTCATCCGTGGACATAAACCAGTTCCAGCGCAGAAGAGGGTAGGTAGTAGGAAAACCAGTTCTCTCTCTCTCTCTCTCTCTCTCTCTCTCTCTCTCTCTCTCTCTCTATACATCACCTGTAGCGAGCTCATGGCTCGACAATCGATACAGAGGCAACTCGAGTGTGGGAGAGAGGGCTGCCTGCGGTGCTCAGCGAGAGAGAGAGAGAGAGAGTGAGAGAGAGAGAGAGAGAACAGCAGTCAGCGCGCGCCTAAAGGAGATATAATACGTCAACGGATTTTTCCACACATCTATATATCGGTCTTTCGATACAAAGTTATAATCATACGATGCCAATAAAAGACCCACTTAAAATTATAGATCTTTTCGATGTCTCAGGTTATCGAAATATCAAAATAAAATTAATATTTTATTAGGTATACGCACAATTGAATTCAGGATATAGCTAAACTTTTATAATGAAATTACCCAACTATGATAAATATAATAAAAATAGACTTTTATTCAATTTTTTAATAGTCAGTATCCTCTTCTCTTCATGTTTCGATGGCTTCTTTTTGCCAAAGTCTTGTTGAACTTTTTGAATTTTTATGAATGGTCCATTTCTTATGGAATTCTGAATATACTGAAGCCAATGTATATTTGCTTCTGCAATTAAGAGCAAAACCTGTTTGAGGTAATTTATAAAAAAAATGTGAAAGGAACGTTGAATTCTTTAGATCACGAACCAGTGGAAACTTGACTAAATGTTTACAAAAATATTTCTTAAATACGAAATTGTCAATTCTATCACGTGTTCTGAATTACAGGATTCTTTTTTTAAATTTTGCTATTTGTTGATTTGTATAAGACCATTGAATAGTGTATATTGACAATATTATAACATTTTGCCATTAACACTTATTCAATAGTAACAATAATTGTTATTTTGCAAGAAATAATCATTAGGTCACTATAAATAACAAATAATTCCATAAAATATGTTTCAAAGACAACAAAATTTTAATAACCAATGATATAAAACAGTTTGGATTAAGATAGCTTCTTTCAATTACGATTCCTTAGAAATAAAAATTGAATATAATAAGTATTATGATGCCCTTGAAGAAATACGAGAGGAAAACGTATATAAAATATTCAAATATGTGTATTGTGGTGTGTATCTGGCAAACATAACTCACTGGAAACAAGGACAGCTCTAATAGCAGATATCGCGCATGGGAAAGAGAGAGTAAATTCCCATTAAGAATGCACACGCGCTATAACAGTGTGTGTACTAAGGCGTTCCAAAGCACCGCCCCTCGCCTCTTGGCCAGTAGACAATCGGCCGTGCGGGCCTGCACTGAGGGCTGCCTACGAGGTCCTTCCTCCAGTCGTAGCGCGAACCGCAGCATCTTCCCTTCCTCGGCGGTACTGCAGGTCGCGGCGGCTCGGGCGAGACGCACGCTGAAAACTTTTTTTCCCGAACAAAGAGCCGGAAGCAGGGAGAGAGAGAAACACTGCCTACTCTCCAGGCGCAGTGGATGCTCATAAAGCGATTTGTTTCGCGCTTTCGCCCCGTGCCCCAAGCTGCACATTTCATACACGCAGCACTGCAGCCAGCTCTCTCTCCTTTCCAAGCCTCCCTGCCCGAAGACAGCGACCATCGTCTGAGACCTGGGTTCAAAAACTTGCGCGTGCCTTCCTAGCCGCAAGCCCAAAATCTCGCATAACCCACATTTGCGAAGCAATACGCTTGTTTCCGATGATTAGAATGCTGGAGTTTATTTTCATGCAAAAAAATCGAAACTATCTAAGTATCATTCAACTATATTACTTGTATCATTTACATTGACATGTATTCGCAAAAAAAGCTTGTCCCAAGAGACACTTTGTAACACGTTCATTGTTCATCGTTTACCAAAACTACTCTTTGTAAGGTAGGAACTGGGTTTTTACGTCCCAGAGGACGACGAGGTCGTTAGAGACGGACGAAGTCGGGTAAATTGGAAGCATCCCAATATTTTAAAGGTACCACGAGTATACCTGTGGAGTAGGTAGGATGGCTGACGGAAGCCGTGCTGTGTCTGTCAGGTCAGGAACGCTGATAACGTCTAGGAGCTTAGAACGCAGCCAATTGTCTGGTTATCTGGGTGAGGCAGGGGGTGAAGGTGGTGTCTAAGCTGGGATGGGTAGCCTCAGCCTCTGGACACAGCTGGATCTCTACCACCTCTCCTATTTCGCGTATACGGCGTATTCCGTGGGTGGCCCCAGTCCGGTAGGGCTCAGGCTTAGAGGGCTGGGTTAGCAAACCAAAAGGGGGAGACATCTCTTATTCGGGCGTGCTCTGTCGGTGGGGTCGATTTTGGGATGGGTCTCCTCAACCTCTCGACCTAGCCGTGCGCTCACCAGTAACATTCTGCGATTGGAAATGGCGGATCTATTTCCCGGTTCTCGGAACCCATGTTTGGCACTGGTAACAGTGTCAAGCATGTAAAAGACCCATCTTTCTCCTAACCAGGATATTGCCCTAACGGGATCACATGCCTGGGGGAGTATTGATGAATTTGTATGAGGTGTGAACCTAAGTTACATGTCCGGTAGGTGGCAGCGGCGCTGGTGACCCTGCTGTGCGTGGTCTGCGGCGAGGAGCCGACGGCGGTCCACGAGCCCTACCTCCTGCTGCTGACCCGGGCGAGGCGCGGCCTGTACGGCGGGGATGGCGGCGACGGCGGGGACGGCCACGACTTCAGTCCCCAGCACTCGGTGGAGGTGGTGCACCACCACGACAACACGCCCATCGTGAAGACTGTGAGGGTGCCGGTGGCCCAGCACATCCCGGTCCCGGTGCCCCAGCCGGTGCCCGTCGGCGTGCCGCAGCCCTACCCGGTGCACGTGCGCGTGGCGCAGAAGGTGGAGGTGCCCGTGGTGAAGCACATCCCCGTGCCGGTGGAGCGGCCCTACCCGGTCACCGTCGAGAAGCCCATCCCGGTGCCCGTCGAGAAGCCATACCCCGTGTACATCGAGCGGCAGGTGCCCATCACCATCCCCAAGCCGTACCCCGTGCACGTGCCCGTCTACAAGCACGTGTACCACACCATCAAGCACGGAGGCGGCGGCGGCGGCGGGGGTCACCACGGCTGGCACTAGGCCCTGCCCGCTCGCTTCCTCCGTTCGTTGACAAGGTCCCGCACTACCGGCCCAAGTACCAAAGTATCATCCGGCACCAAGGAGGGTTGGGCCATCACAGCGGGCCCAAAGCCCGCGATTGCTCCAAGTTCTTCACTCACGCTAGCTCTCATTGCAACATCGTGCATCCCTTAGTTGACCAGGTCACACACTTATGGTCCAAGTACCAAAGTATCATCCAGCGCCAAGGAGGGTTGGGCCATCACAGCGGGCCCAAAGCCCGCCATCGCTCCAAGTTCTTCACTCACGCTAGCTCTCATTGCAACTCCATACATCCTTTAGTTGACCAGGTCACACACTAATGGACCAAGTACCGAAGTATCATCCAAAATCAAGGAGTTTTAGGCCATCATAGTTGGCACAAAGCCCTTCTTCGTCGTCGCTCCAAGTTCTTCACTCATTCTAACTCTTATTGCAACATCGTGCCTCCCTTAGTTGACCAGGTCACACTTCTGGTCCAAGTACTGAAGTATCATCAAACATCAAGAAGTGTTAGGCCATCACAGTTGGCACAAAGCCCTTCTTTGTCATCGCTCCAAGTTCTTCACCTATTCTAGCTCTCATTTCAACATCATGTCTCCCTCATTTGCAAAGGTATAATCCAACATCTAGGAGGTTAGGGCCATCACAGCTGGAACAAAGTCCATCTTCTGGCATCCCTCGAAGATCTGCAAACACACTAGCTCTCGTTGCAACGTTATTTCTCTTATCGTTGGCTGGTTACCACACCCGAGGAATACTTGAACCGAAGGGTCATAACCCACTGAAAGTCACATGTAGCTGTGATGTCACTCAGATTCCTTTTCGCAATGCTCACCCATCATTGACCTAGTCCCAGTCTACTGACGCATGCATTGAAATATCGCCAAGTCCAGAGACATCCCTATGTTGTATCAGATTCTGACCTCCCAGAAATCTTCTCCTTTCATTCGTCACGTACCTGTTCTCAAGGTAATTTGTCGTACCATCGAGCAAAGTCTCGAGACAGCTGGCAATAGGACGTAGCAAATTTCTTTGGTGGGAATAGCAGTTCTTAAATCTCACAACTAAGAAATACATCGGCTTTAAATTTAACATACTTAGTCTCTAATGTAAAGTTAAGTTACTATCTGCAAATCAAATCATGAAACGTATTACGATTTTGACATCTTTATTTAACTGTGAAAATTTAAAATTTAGTTCCGAATAAACCAAGCTTAATAAAGATCCTAGGACGACACAAGTCTCCATACATCCTTAACATTCTCATTTCCATAAATGAGTGTACCTGGTCCATCCACCATCCAGTATTTCGTATTTCCACAGTTTCACCCCTCCTTTCATCTCATTTCAAAATCCCGAATTCTAGTAATCATCTGTTGTTATTAATTTTTTCTGTTATGTTTGTTGTTTTTTGTTTTGTTGCTTTTTCGCAGTGTTATCATGTTACGTATCCACTGGTGCTGAAATTTTGTTATCAGATATGTGTATATATTTTGTAATAAACCTTTGTCAAAAACAATTTTTGCTTTCATTTATGTTTCATCGTAAATTTGTTTGTCAGTAGATAATTAGAGGCTTGAATTATTTAACTCACTTTTCCCCTTTTGTGACGCTTCATGACGCAAGCCACATTAATTCAAATATCATGTCAAAACAGGGATGAAATTTTAACACAGCAAAGTGCATTCCAAATGAGCGCAATGCCAGACTGCACAAGTGTGTAGCAATAACATGGCTTCTTTGGCGTACGATACGGAAATTATACTGATGAATTTTGTTTATGATTTTTAATAGGCCCTTGTCATTTATTTTATTTTATTGGCTATTATAAATGCATTTGAAATACAATATATGATTAATATACAATAAATATATATATAAATATAATATATAAATATTATATATATTGCATTGCACATTATTTAGACATTACCAGCCTCTGTAAATATATGTCATTTAAAGTTTTTAATTTGCTCATGGAAAAAAAAACCTGTTTCATTAAAATCAAGCTTCTACAATAAATGGTGCAAGGGCTAGAATATATCATTGAAAGTTTTTAATTTGCTTATGAAAATAATATATAATAAAATATATAATAGATAAATACAAATATAGTATTTAATAATATATAGTAAATTTATGACGAATCAGTGAATTCATCGCATATTTCCTGATTAAATGATTCACTTTAAATATTCAGCGTTTGAAACCCTGCTGTATAGCTGAACAGAACGGCACACTCCTTAAGAGGCGATGGCAGGATAAAGAATCGCGTGTTACGAAACGTCTTGCTGGACTGTCTCAAAGAGGCTGTAGGGACAGCCGCGCCGGTATTCAGGGTGAACTGAACCATCTCTTCCTTTTTCCTTCTGGCCAACAGGGGAGCTGCATTCCAAGGGTAGTAGTCTAGCATCAAATTCGAAACTATTTTCCAAAAATACTATACAAATTCTAATTACAATCCAAGAACTTTGTGTATCAGGTGTACGAAAGCAACATATGTAAAATTTCGAAGTAAAGACAGTAAAACATTGCCCACAAACGTGAAATTTGGCTGGGTGTGGGAAGGAGAGGGGGGATGCGCAGTGTTTAGGTTTTTTTCGACGGGTGCTGAAGAGATCCTGGCCACTGAACAGGCCTCCTCGAAGTACGATATGCGAAGGAAAAAAGGGGGGGTCTTCTCAATAATGCCACAAAGGCGTAACTACTGACGTGCCCGACCTTCGAAGGGTCGGCACTGTTTTTTTTTTTTTTTTTTTTTGTATTTGACTCGGTTCTGGCGCTGCAGCCACCGGCATTGCCTTTAAAACCAAAATGTTTCAGTTTCTTATTCCATTTTGTTCTCCTTATTCATACCGCACAAAAAACAAAGTTAACATTTTTTTTAACTTTGCCAGCTAATCATGCAAAAAAGTATGCACTGTATATATATTATTTTAATTTTTTTTTAAGTTCGGGCACTCAAAATGTCTACACGTTAAACGTGTTAAACGTAAAAAAATAAAAATTTTATCTGGAGCGGAACATACACCAATACCATTAAGCCCCTGTCTGGCCGGCTCGCATCTGTCCTTTGATTGGCTATATATAGAGACCGGAAAAATTCGCGGGTTCAAGTCATGATATACTATCATCCAAACAACTGTATCTTTATATTGCTTCTGTGATTGACTCACAGTTTATCTGAAGGACTTTAAGCCAATGAAAAACCTTCAATCAAAAGAGTATCGAATCGCAAGCGTCCCAGTTGACAGGTGTCACGAGTCAATAGCCAATGAGCAGGTGGCATTTACCTGAAAGGGTGTAGAGGATTGTGGAGTCTACCCTAGAGGTCATCGAATTTGCGAGTTTTTCCAGTCTCTAGCTACATAACGTCCTGTCACAGACCATCACTCTCCAGTGACATCATTTCTCCCGTGCCGGTGCTGACTTGGTTCAGGATGAGAGTCGATAATGATTTTTAAAAAAATGCATTTTTCAATGAAATTTTTATTTTGTAAAAGTAAACATTTTTTGTATACTCACAAAAATATATAAATATTTTAAAACCTTTGTCTCGCGTATGAATACAAGGAAAGTAACTGTACAAACGCCATTTCTTTTTGTGTGTAAATGCGAAACTTCTGTAAGCACTCGTAACAATGTCAATGGACTCGGGAAGTTTCGCCCAAAGCCGATAGATGGCACTTAATGTTTGCGAGTTACGACATGTTTATTCCTTGGACTAGGTATGTGTTATTTACAAGTGATGTAATATTTCCCCTTTTTTTTCTTGTACCCCTACAAATAAATTCTTGGCAACTGGCTTTGAAAAAATAAAATTCATAATGTTAAAAATGTATATATTTTTGACGTGACAACGTCTAATAAATCGATAAACGCCGGCTGCACGCACGAAAAAGTGTTCCGTAACGAACTTTGTTCCGTTACGCTGTGTCCCGTTACGCTCATTGTACGCTTGCAACGCATCTATCTCTCTTCCACTCGATTGGAACAACCATCGATTTGACTTTTTCGAGGCACATTAAACTTGAAACACTCCCATTCGTTTCCTACTTTTCCTATCATCGTCCTATAATTAATAACACAGATTGGAAGAAGTTAAATAGCAAACATGTATAAAAATTATAGTAAAAATAATCTCTTCGTTAAAGTAATTAACATATTTGAATTAATGAGTGCAATTAAAAGTAAATTTATCAATTAAATTGTAGATTTCATTTCACTCCTTCTTTGTATCCATACAAAATAGTGATAATTCAATAACAATGATTCAATTTTATTCATAAAAGTATGCAATCATTTCATCAATGTTTTGTTATGGTGTTGTCACGTTAAACTATCGTCCGTAAACCGACTTTACAGACAACCAATTTTTACTGTGTAGTTTTGTTTCTGTTTCCTTCTCTATTGCGCGATACGGCCCCGGTTTCAAATGGAGGACGCGTTGGCCGCATCACTCAGCTGTCGACAATTCCCCGGGCCACGATCGATCTGTCGAAATGCTCCAGCACTGCCAGCGTGCCCGGCCAGATATCGATACTCTCGTCGATTATCGACACGCCCGTCTTTCTCCCGACGGCAGACAGGCGTCTGGCTGCTTCTCCTTCGTTGGCAGAAGCGCACAGGTAAAAAAAAGAAAAGAATACATATTCTTGTTCTTATAAAAATATTATTTTTAATACGTTTACCTGCCACATATTCTGCCAAAAGGCATTTAATAATATCTTATTTAAGGTGTTGCCTCATTCGCTACAATATTATAATATTTATTCAAATGGTTTAAGAAATGATATATAACATTTAAAAATGGAGCCTCAACAGCCTTTTTTTATTTATTTTTTTGTAAGGCGGAGATTATAATTAAGACATATTAAACAAAAATAATTGAATCAACCATCCCTGGAACACAAAAATTAATTTTTCCAGTCACTTCACTTTTTGGAAAAGAAGGTAATTTCTGTGTATGGAGGGTTGTGAAGTTGAATTTTTAAATGAATATATTCGCAAAATTAAAGGGATATAATTAAATAAAGGCAATGTAAAACCACCTCACAATAATTTTGATTGCCAAGAGCCTATCACCGCGTTAATTCCAGGGTTGAAAATGCTGATTCATAAAAGGAATAGCATTCAAATATCACAGCATGTATCGTTCTAATAAACGGTACTTTCTCGATCCATAAAGATCAAATGTTTTAAAATCAATAATACTTAAAAAAAACACGCAACTGTTTGGTGACTAAAATATTAATCATTAACGTTAAATTATTTCACAAGAATAATATTTCAACATCAACACATGACAAAGTTTGACAATTTTTTTTAATGTTAAATGTTTAGAGACCGGAAAATTTGCTATTTCAATGACATACAGAATAAACTCCATGATCCTCTATGCACCAGGGCAAATTAAATCAGCTCATTGGCTACTGACTCCTGACACGTGTTAAATGGTATGCTCGTGATTCGATACTTATTTTGCTGAAGGTGTTTTTAATCGGTCGGCCCAGAATTCTTCAGATAAACTGTGGCCCAATCACTGAAGCAGCAAAAAGACCTAAAATGAAATGAATCAACGAATTTTTCAGGTCTATGCAAATTATGTCACATAGAAAAATAGTAAAAATAGATCTATTTACCAGTAAAAAGGAAACAGGTTAGCTACATTTTGTTATTTCACATTTATTTATAAACTAATACATTCATAGTCTAGCTTCTTTAGCGCACAGATTATGTGACTGTGTCTTTTCCCACAATTATTCTCTCTCTTCAAGCTTAATTTTCCAAATTGACTGAGATGAAAATTTGCACTCAGAATGCATGTTCGTACGATCCTTTATTACCATACGATAACATACAATTTCGTCGAGTGAAGGTAAAATTCCCAACTCAGTTTCTGAAACTTTTTTATTGTACTTAATCTGCTTCAGAAGAGAATTCAATATCCACAGAGGGAAGGAAAAAAAAATTAATTCTCCTGTCTACGTTCGAAACGAGCAGAGCTTTGTAGTCGCTCGCGTCTCGCTGTTTACAAGTCAAATAGAAAGAAAGGTCGATAGCAAAATGAACAGAAGAAGAGCAGAAGAAGACATTGAGGGTTCAGGAATTTAAAATTTTCTCCGTGCGCTTTCTGGGAACCGTATCTAATGTTGGAATTTCGTTTAAAAATAAAAAATAAAAAAAAAGAATAATTAGTTTGTCGAATAAGTTCATTTTACAATATATACATTAAAATAAGCCAAACCGTATCACTGGTTCGTACACATATATTTTCTTGTTAAATATTAGATTACACCTCAGTTTAGAATATTCTCTTTTTTATCCTATAAATATTTGTCAACGCATGAGAAAACTCCCAGAAAAGGGTAATTTATAACTTCCCGGTTTCGATAATGCATAATGGACAGAGACCTTAAAATTTTGTGACTTAATTGAGGGCCAATAAAAACTCCAAAGCCCTCTAAGCACTAAGGCCTCATTAGTTAATTGAGTGGCTGTTTTATTTTAGAACTTTTCTAGTGGACTGTGAGCGTTTGGTACAGCCACCACTGATTGTTTAGCAGCTTCAGCCAATCACCCGAGCTCATCCCTGATTGGCGAAACCACGCAACGAACGCGGAAGCAATTGGTCCTTGATTAGACAACAGCTCCACCCAATCAGGAAGCACTACCCACACAGAGCATTATTATTCAGTTGTGATAAAGCTATAGGTACTGTAAATATGCACTACAACGAACCAACGAAATTTAACACAAAAATTTTATTGGAGCAGATTTAACGGTTTCCTAGTGAAAGTACAGTAAATTAAAGTATTTTTAAACAAATACAGCTATACGGTGTACAAGGCATAAGCAAAAAAAAATTGGTTGTCTGTAAAGTCTGTTTACGGACGATAGTTTAACGTGACAACGTCATAACAAAACATTGATGAAATGATTGCATACTTTATGAATAAAATTGAATCATTTTTATTGAATTATCACTATTTCGTATGGATACAAAGAAAGAGTGAAATGAAATCTACAATTTAATTGATAAATTTACTTTTATTTGCACTCATTAATTCAAATATGTTTATTACTTTAACGAACAGATTATTTTAACTATAAATTTTATACATGTTTGCTATTTATCTTCTTCCAATCTGTGTTATTCTGTTAAGGATAGGACGATGATAGGAAAAGTAGGGAACGAATGGGAGTGTTTCAAGTTTAATGTGCCTCGAAAAATTCAAATCGATGGTTGTTCCAATCGAGTGGAAGAGAGATAGATGCGGCGCAATCGTACAATGAGCGTAACGGGACACAGCGTAACGGGACAATGTGTGTTACGGGACAATGTGCGTTACGGGACAATGTGCGTTTTCGTGCGTGCAGCCGGCGTTCATCGATTTATTAGACGTTGTCACGTCAAAAATTAATTAGCCATTCAGCAAGTATTCTGCATGGCTGAGGTCCACCCACCTGGGCACACATACGGCGTGCAGATATTCGGAAGAAACGACGCAATTCGATAACCTTTCAAGATATCCAAGCGGTTCTATTTACAAACGACATTTAAGAATGCGGCTAAGGGCGTATTTAGTTTTTTTTTTTTTTTTAATTATTGTACTTTTAGGAAAGTGGAATAGGGCTTAAAACTCATTTACAGACATGACACGCCTTGTGAAGATTCTAGAAAGCACCCCAAGAGTCTTTCACTACACCTTTATCTTCGTTTCTTCACCATATAATGCTATGTTTATCGCTATCAATTCTCATAGTTATGTTGTGCACGACGAGAAGACTGCGCGCCAGTCCAGGGGAGACACCGCGCCAGAAGACCCACCTCACTGACACAGATACGCCCCTGGACGAAGCAGCTGCAAGCCGGGCTACCATCACAGCTGAACACTTCCTGGACCTAGCCTTGGCGTGTTTCGTGTTTCGTGTCGTCCCAGTACCTCCAATAGTTAGTTCATTGTAAAACGTTCCCCGCGCACAAAATAAGCGCAATAAAACAGGGAAAAAAAGGTAATTATTAATTTCAATATCATAATTTACATGGTTTGAAAATAAAAACTAATTTTTGAATGAAACATCAAATTAAATTACACAATTATGCGCCAGCTTTCGTAAGAAATACCTACTCAGTATCATCTCGAAAAAAAAAAGTATTTCATATATGCAGAAATAACTGTAGCGATGTATTGAAAAAAAATTACAATGTTTTGTTCTTAGTGTATATTTCTTGGCAACTGGTTTCCAAAGGAATCTTTCATAAAAGTAGAGAAAAGATTTTTTTTTCTATGCAGAATCTATGCCATTTATAGGGGCATGCATATTTCGCGAAAAGATTCCGAGACTAGCTGAAAGTTAAAACACCGTAGCATCGTCTGTGTCTCGTGATAGGGTGAGTTTCTTTCAGGTCAATATCGATTGTTACAACACCAATCACAGCGAGTCTGAGCGGAAGCAAACGCGTCCTGAGTGGCTCAGGTCAAAAAGGGCAACGACTTCTCTCGCAGACGTCCGACAATCACAAGGAAGAAACCGCTGGTGTGGGTATAACTTATTGCAGTGTAATAGAAGTTCAGATTTATTCGCGAAAAATGCCTGCCATTTCACATATTAAAAACTTTCATCTTTGCGTCACGGGAAGGTCAACACGACCAGAAGAAAAAAAAAGTTTAAAAAACTGTAACCCGACTACGGAAAAAAAAACTAAAAGGTAAGAAAAAAGGTAGGTGCTGTTTGATATCATCGTCTTATTAAGTAAAAAAAAGTAATTTGATACTATTTATTTAGTTTTATTGAAATCCTCAGTCACTTGGACATTAATAACATTATAATGTAACTAAAATTCTGTAGTCGTGCATTTTCAACTACAAAAAGAAAGCATTTCAATCTGATACACAAGCAAGCATTTTAGTCTGATATGCAAGGATGGTAAATTAAATAATAATGTTATTATTTCGATACTTCTTTTGTTAAAGGTTTTTCATTGGCCGAGTATCATTCAGATAAACTGTGGCCCAATCAATGATGCAGTAAAAAGGTAAACGTTTTTGGATTCTAGCCTATCACGAAATGAATCTGCGAATTTTTCCGGTCTCTAACCATTAGTCCAAAAATCTTATTCGACCAAATCACGTTTTCAAAACCCGCTCAGAAGGGGGCCACAATCGGACTGCAGTTAATGAAGTGGGTGCGTCACCGACTGCGGATTATCTATGATCGCATAGAGTCTGGCGGCGCGGTCACCGCGGCATAATGCGAGAATTGGCATGACCTTGTAGCATAGAGCTGAAGGTCACCGAGATGGGCGTTCATTACGTTGATTGCGCCTTCCCCCTCTCCTGCCCAAGCTACCACGCGCGCCCAGCAAAGCGTTAAGGTGAAGGGTTAAAGGGGGAGTTAGGAGCGATAACGTATGTAAGCCAGTCTCCGCTGCGGTCCGCGCGACCAATCGTCAGCTACGGCCGCGCGGATGAATATTGCTGCCGCACGCGAGTTCCATCCACGCAATTTGTTTATTGCCCCTTTCCATCCCTCCCCTCGCCAAACCCAAACACACACGCATATAGGTCTTCCTGTACGGAGATACAATCATCACACGTTTTAATTTTTTATGAGCACGCTTCACTTGGGACATCTGAAGACCTTATGTGTAGAGACCGGAAAAATTCGCGTATTCATTTCGCGATAGGCTAGAATCAAAATACGTTTGCCTTTTAACTGCATCAGTGATTGGCCCACAGTTTATCTGAATGACACTCGGCCAATCAAAAAACTTTCAACAAAAGAAGTATCGAATCACGAGCGTCCCAGGTAACAGGTGTCACGAGTCAGTAGCCAATGAGCAGATGTAATTTTCCCGCGTGCATAGAGGATCATGGAGTATATCCTACAGGTCATTGAAATCACGAATTCTTCCGGTCTCTACTTATGTGTGATCTGATTTTCGAAAATAAAAGAAGAAAAAACTGGTGTATTTTTAAGAAAGATTCCTTAAGAAATCAGTTGCCAAGATAAAGTTTGTAGTACAAAAAAAAATATTATGTAACTTCGTATAACATATGCCTGTGTTTTTTTTACATATATGAAATACGTTTTTTAGAGATAATACTGAGTATTACTAACGAAAATTAGCGCACGATTTAATATTTAAAGTGATGTTTCATTCAAGAATTTTTTTTAAACAATAGAAAATATGATTGGATAGTTAAATAATGAACTTTATTTTGTTTTACTGTGCTTATTAATGTGCGCATTTAATACTGGAAAGCTATTCAGGGAACGGTTTACTTTAATAATTGGAGGTACTGGGACAACACACAGCATAAATACCCGGGTAAGAATCCGAACCCAGTATTACTGCGAATACTATTTCGTAGCGAACAGTTGTTTTCGTATAAATGTTCAAATATACTAATATCTGTAACCCTTCGCGAGTGTTTATGTTCCATTTACAAAAAAAAACTACTACAGTGTTTGACTCTCAGAGCGTAGCTAAAAATGCAATGCTCAGGAGTGGGGTGTCCAATGGCGGAAATGGGATATTGAGCGCCTCACTCCTCACTCATGGGCAAGAATGGGTGTGCCTTTTTTCTATGTCCACCAAAAAACACGAGAGGTCATGAAGTTATGTTGATATTGATACAAAAGGAAGCCGTGTCATCGTTATAAGTTAAAGACATAGGGATTATCACACCAGTAGATGCTAAAATAGCGTGACTTTCAGTAGTATATGTTGGCCGTTCGGAGCATGAGTTGGAGTGTGGAGGAGGCGCCGGGGTCCGTCATTTTGGATTGCGACGTCACGGCGGCCATCTTTGATGACCTTGAACTACAAAATTGTCCAAAAATTCCCAAATATGACTCAAAATTCCTAACAAATTCGCAAAAAATTCGCCATAATCAGCCACAATTTCCAGTTTTTAACGGGAAAAAAAATTCCGTCAAAAAATCTCAAAATATCGGTAAAAAAAAATAAAACTTCCCTATTTCGTGGGAAATATTTCTGTTTTGAGGGAAAAAAATTCCTTTTCAACGGCATGAAAATACCCGAAAGCATCTTAAATTCCCATATGGGCAAGCCGCCCTAAGCCGTCGAGGTCATGACCTCGACCATAAGGATGTCATGGCCGCCATCTTAAATTATGACGTAACGTTGACATTATTGTTACGGTCGCCATTTTGAAAAAAAAGAGTAATTTTTACGCTTCATAGTCGGGAAGAATTTTGAAACTAATAAAAAAATTAATAATACTTAAATATTATTTAAAAAGTTCCGGCATTTAGAAATCATGAAATCAATCCTTTCATGTTGAAAATCCGTAATTATCATCCAAAATATTCGGACACAATTTTTATATTTATAAAAAATTATATTAATCAAATTTTAAAATTTAAAATAAAAAAAAGCACTTACATCATGAAGTCTTCCATTCGAACCCGGCGAGGGCAAAAATAAAAATGGCGACGGATCCTTCTTCTACGTAAGCCAATGACAGACTGACCTCCCACATCTAATGGCAAGGTACATATATGTGTATATGTATGTGTATAGGCTATATATATGTGTGTATGTATATATATATAATATGATATACAATATGTCGGATACAAGATGACAGCATCCAAGATGGCGGACGTGACTTCATACTAGCTGGCTATATATATATATATATATATATATAGCCAGCTAGTATGAAGTCACGTCCGCCATCTTGGATGCTGTCATCTTGTATCCGACATATTGTTTTCGTCTGCTAGAGGCCACTACCGAAATATTAGTTTAATTTTCACTCTCTAGAGTACAATTTTTATTTATAACCAGTGTGCCCGCCATATTGTCGGCCGACTTGGAAATTCGTAATTATTTAACTATAAATTCTGAAAAAAATTCAAAAATTACTAAAAAATGCATTAAAAATAATGCTTAGTTCAATCGATTCCTGTCCTTGGTTTATACTTAAACAATGCAATAAATTTTAATTTTATTTAAAAATATTAATTTTCATAAATATTGTAGAAATTCCTGAAAAAAGCTTAGAATACTAGTCTACCAGCCTCCGGTAAGCCGTTGAAGACAACAACTCCACCATCTTGGAAATTTGTCATAATAACCTATTAATTAAAAAAATTATCAAAAAATTGTCTATTAATGTAAAATTGACTCGATAGACGAACGTCCTTGGTTTGATTCTCGACTAGTGATAAGATTAACTAGAGTTTAAAAAAAACATTAAATTCTGTTTCTCATTACCTTTTGGGAAAATATTAATATTTCACTCTACGAAAATTTACTCTATACATGATACCTGTCTTTGTGCCTACCATAGAAATATAATTATTCGATACTTGGAATACGTTACAAACAGGTATTGTTAAATGTTAGACATATTAATAAAGTTTCTCCGAACTATGAGGTATTATATTCGATGATACCCGCTAAACATTTTAAACAGTCCACGTCCAATGTCAGGCGTTTAGACCAGTCATATCCGAACCTCGAGACCAATCATGTCCTGAGCACAGATTTAACGATCCTCAATTAATGAAAAGTAAGATAATTTGGAAGCACAATCAAAAAAGGAAGTACAATCAAAAAAGGAAGCACAATCAACGAAAATGAAGCACAATCATTGAAAAGGAAGCACAATTGGAAACACAATCAATGAAAAGGAAGCACAATCAGAAGAAAAATCAACGAGAGGAAACGCACAATCAAAAATTAATCATAATCGGAAGACAATCAATGAAAAAGAAGCACAATCAACAAAAAGGAAGCAGAAACAACGAAAAGGAAGCACAATTGGAAGCACAATCAAAAAGGAATGACAACCGAAAACACATTCGACAAAGAGGAAGCACAATCAACGAAAAGGAAGCACAATCGAATAAACGGAAGCTCAATAAATAATGGAAGCACAATCAACGAGATGGAAGCACAATAAAAAAAGATCTGCAGCACAATCAACAGAAAGGAAGCACAATAGAAAGCACATTTGACTAGAAGAAATGCACAATAAAAAAGGAAGCACAATCGTAAGTAAAATCAACGAAAAGAAAGCTCAATCAACGAAAAAGATCAATCAACGAAATGGAAGCAAAATCAACCGAAAGAAATTACAATCAACGAAAAGGAAGAACAACTGGAAGCACAAACCAAAAGGAAGCACATTCGACAAGAATAAAGCACAATCCATGAAAAGGAAGTAAAATTGGAACCATAATCAACGAAAAGGAAGCTGAATACATAAAGGAAGCACAATAAAAGAGAAGAAAATACTATCAAAAAGGTCGGCAGCACAAAAAACGAAAATGGAAGCACAATCGGAAGCACAATAAATGAGAAGAAAAGCACAATAAATAGGAAGCACAATTGGAAACACAATCAACGAAAACGAAGCACAATCAACGAAAAGGAAGCACTATCAAAGAAAAGAAAAACAATTGGAAGCAAAATCAAAAAGGAAGCACAATCAGAAGCACATTTGACAAAGAGGAAACACAATCAACGAAAAATAACAATTGGAAGCAAAAACAACGAACAGGTAGCACATTTGGAAACTCAATTCTCGTAATACAGCTTCCTAATATTAATTGCGCTTCCAAAATTGCTCCCATTTTTTTTAATGTGCTTCCTCTTTGTCGAATGTGCTTCCAATTGAGCATCCGTGTTTGATTGTGCTCCCAAATGTTCTTACTTTTCATTAATTGTGGATCTTTAAGTCTGTACTCAGGACATGATTGGTCTCGTGGGTTGAAGATGCCTGGTCTAAACGCCTGGCATTGGACATGGCCTGTTAAAAATGTTTTTCGAGTATCATAGAAAAAAAAAACCTTAGTTCGGAGACGCTTGCTATATACGCCTATCATTGAACAATGCCTGGTTGGAACTTATTTCAAGTATCCAAAAATGAGATTTCCATGGTAGGCACAAAGCAACATATTTATTTCGTCGGACAGATATCTTATATAGAGTCGATTTTCGTAGAGAGAAATATAAATAAACTCTACTAAAGGTAATGGGAAACAGCATGTAATTTTTTTAAAGCAATAGTTAATCTTGTCACTAGTCGAGAATCAAACCAAGGGCGTTCGTCTATCGCGTAAATCTTCCTTTAATCGACATTTTTTATATATTTTTTTCAGAATTTCTAGTTTATTTATTATAAATTTCCAAGATGGAGTTTACTATATCAACGGCTTACCGAAGTCTGGTGACTAGGAGTCTAAACTTATTTTATGACTTTCCACCATATATAGGGAAATTAATAAATCAAAATAAAATTCTAACTATTTATTTGATTAAGTATCAAACCTAGGACTGGAATAGATCGATTTAATCAGTATTTTAATTCCAGATTTTTTAATGAAATTGAAATTTTTCCCGAAAATATAACTAAATAATGACAAATTTCCAAGATGGTTTCCAAGATGGTGTGCGCCTTGGCAATAAATATTAACAGCACTCTAGTGAATGAAAATTAAACTAATATGGCGGTAGTAGCCTCTAGCAGACTAAAATAATACGTCGGATCATATATGGTGGCCTCCAGAAGATGAAAAAAACATTGCGTACGTGACGTCATAATAGCTGGCGATATAAATATCTTGGCATTTGTGGTGGGAAGTCAATCTGTCGGTGGCTTCCGTTGAGGAAGGATCTGTCGCCATTTTTATTTTTGCCCTAACTGGATTTGAACTGAAGACTCAATGACATAAATGGGTTTTTTTCCTAAAAATTTTATATAAATTTGATTAATATTTTTTTATATTTTGGAATTTTCGAATTTTTTTTTGGATATTAATAACGTATTTATAATATGCTGGGTTGAAGTCATATTTTCAAAAGGGCAAAAAAAAAATTATTAAAATTTATTCTATAATTTTTTTATTAGTTTTAACATTTTTCCCATTTGTAGCATGAAAAATACGGATTTTCAATATGGCGAACGTAATGATAATTGCAACGTTACGTTATAATTTAAGATGGTGGCCATTATATCCTAATGGTTAAGGTCACGACCTCAGTAGCTTAGGGCGGCTTTGGGTAATTTTCAAGTCGACATTTTGAGGACTAAAACGTGAAATTTTCCCTATAAACGAGGACGATAATTTTTTTCCTCTAAACTGTATTTTTTCTTTCGATTTTGTGATTTTTTTGAGGATTTTTTTACCCTAAAAATGGAAATTTTGGCGGAAATTGGTGAATTTTTGGAAAATTCCGAGCAATTGAAAGTCTTTTTTTTTTTTGGGCAATTTTTGAATGTCAAGGTCAATGGTAAAGCTCAAGGTCATCAAAGATGACCGCCGTGACGTCACAATCCAAGATGGCTGGTCTCAGCGCCGCCTACACACTCCGACTATAGAGCTCGGACCGGCCAACGTATACTACTTACTACCTTCTCATATGACTTCCCGAATAACGAGTGTCTTTAAAATATATTTATGTTATAAACAGAGTAATATGTAACATTTAAATACTTTTGCATGATTCCTAAATTTTTGATGTCAGATAGCGGTGGAGAACTGGTGTCTCCTTGATTTTGATCAGTAAATTTATCCCCTCTTTTACTAACACACACACACAAACACACACAAGGGCGTTGCCAGCCGATGGCCTAGGGGGGGGGGGGGGGAGCAATTTGTGGGAAAAGTATTATTTTTTTGCATTTGGCTACACTTTTTTTAATCTCTATGGCTCTAGGGGGGCGACTGCCCCCCCCCCGCCCCAACTACTGGCGACGCCCTTTAACACACACACACACACACACACACACTAAGCTGTTCGTCTCACCAAAATGAAACTGGTAAAGGGTCTACGATTCACAAACTCTTTCGTACACGCCCGAATGTCTTCATATAACTGCGGTATTTTTTGAACTCCACATGTAACGCGGACGTTGATGTGCCTGTGTCATTTCTTTGCTTGCAAGCAGCTTGCTTCATATAATTACAGGGACCTTCTAAATCATAGGGACGTAATAAAGGTACTTGAAATTTTCAAATTCATATTTTTTTATTTCGTTTTTAATGGCTTGAGGATCTTTGTTACGTCACTTGAAACCTTTACGTTGCGCTTATAACACGGCACGAATCAGCTAGAACGCTGTAAACAGTGACGTATCTAGGCTTTATTTCGCCCAGGGCAGAAACCGTGAACAGTCTCCACCCCCCTACCCCCTTCCCAAACAATTTATTTCTAACAGCATCAAACGTACAATGCATGATTTTTTTTTTATCCGTGTACATCATGTATGAAATTTTAAATGGAATTCTTTCA
This sequence comes from Bacillus rossius redtenbacheri, assembly GCF_032445375.1. Taxonomy (NCBI): domain Eukaryota; kingdom Metazoa; phylum Arthropoda; class Insecta; order Phasmatodea; family Bacillidae; genus Bacillus; species Bacillus rossius. The sequence continues at coordinate 4,820,068 of NC_086341.1, read as the reverse complement.
AACACCATATACTGACTTTGTTGAAGTAGGTATATGTTTGTTTTACACGTTACTATATCCATAGAAATAATTTAGTGTTCAAGATACAAAGTATAAAATACGCGTAGATTTAATAGTGTTACAATGTTAAATTACAACACTAAACAAAATTATTTGACAAAGCACAGATACTAAACTTACTTTTAATGCTGTATTACCTAAATTATTTATACATCCAAGGTCCAAAAAAAGTTATGATACGAAAATAAAACATATAAAATAAGGTAATTAGGACTTGTGTACATTTTACTGTATTATTTTGTAAATGAAACAGAAAATCTCATGTAAAATTACACATATCCGTAGGTTTTTCATTTACATGAAAACAAATGTATAACTACAAAATAGGGTTTGCAGTAATACTGGGTTAGAAATCTTACTCGGGTATTTATGCTTTGTGGTGTCCTAGTACCTCCAATAGTTAAAGTTATTTGTAAAACATTCTATGAATAGCTTTTCAGTATTAACTGCACACATAATAAGCATGATACAACAAAAAAAAGTCGAAATGTTAAAAATTCGATAATCTTTTCCATGATTTAAAAAAATATGCTTAAATGAAACAGCAATTAAAACAAAATTATCCGTACAAAATTCGCAAGAAATACTTATTTTTATCTCGGAAAAAAAGTATTTCAAATATGCATATCCATGTTATGTAAAAATTTTACAAATAATTTGTAGTATTAAATAATGTTCGCAGGCTTTCACAGCCATTGTCTGAAGTATCTTGGCTTCTAGATTGTAGCCGTGTCCTTGGTAAATAACTTCGCCAAGGACACGGCTACAACCCAGAACCCAAGCTACTTCAATTTGTGGTTTTACAAAACAATTTTTGGCAACTGGTTTACAAAGGAATCTTTTGTAAAAGTACGGAACCTTTTTTTCTGCGCATGGTAAGGTACCGTTTTCAGTCACTTAGTATATTTTTGTAAAATTATATATATATATATTTTTCTTTTCGCCTTCAATTTCTAATTCCTTGAAGTCTACAAAAATAACAATTTTCGTTCCATCCTGCGACCATGTGCATATTTACATCTCTGCGCTGCACATATTTGGTTCCCGGCTTTTATAACAGCCACTCGAACTTATTTATGCTCACCACAACAAAGCACGCCATTTCCTATTGCTCGGTCATTAAGGTTCCCGCCAACCTGAACACACACGCGGTGCGCAGAGCTTCAGGAAAAACCACGCGAATTGAAAACTACTCAAGACATCCGAGTGGGGTCTGCTTACGAAAATAATTTAAGAGTTCACCGATGGCCGTTAAGTAGCTTGATTTCAGGATTGAGTTTTTAATGTGTATTTTCACAAGAGTCAATATGGCTGAAAGGAGTGTTTTTCGGAGTAATTTTCAGTCGTACTGCAACCGGTACAGATTCTTGAAAGCACTTAAGGGACTTGCGTCACAAAATGATCTTCATATTAATCCAACTTTTTTACATTTATCATTCAGAACAGTCATACAGAACTATTAGATATAACTGACCGAGCAAAGCAAGGTATTTAAAACAACCAGAGCGTTTGGCGTTTGTATGTATGTACATAAGTATGTATGCATGTACATACATGTATGTATTTATGTGACCATTGTTCAACGATACCTGTTGAACCGTTGATTGAATTTTTAGTAAGATTTTTATCATGTTGTTAGGTATGGCCAATATATATATTTTTTTTAAGTTCGTGATCAGCTAAAATTGGTCAAAGTTTTTTTTGTTTCATTTAATAAATACACAAATAACTACCAAAATCACACGAATGACTTTAATCATGAATAGAGACCGGAAAAATTCGCGGATTCATTTCGCGATATGCTAGAATGCAAAAAATTGTATTTTTAAGCAACTTCTGCCATTGGTTCGCTGTTAACCTGGAGGACTGTGGGACAATTATAGACCCTCAGTCAAAGCAGTATCGAATCACGAGTCTCCCAATAATTGAGACGCCTCACAAGTCAGCAGCCAAATGAACAGGCGACGTTTGCCCGAGTGTGCACAGGATCGTGGAGTCTATCCTGGAGGTCATTGAACCCGCGAATTTTTTCCAGTCCCTAATCATTAGAGACCGGAAAAATTCGCGGGTTCAATGACCTACAGGATGGACTCCAATATCTTCTACACACTCGGGCAAATGCCAACTGTTCATTGGCTGCTGACTTGTGAGACGTCTCGACTGGGTGGGCCTGTGATTCGACACTTCTATGAGTGAGGGTCTCTAATTGGCCCTCAGTCCTCCAGATTAACTGTGAACCAATGGCAGAAGCAGCGCTAAGGTATAATTATATTTGAATTTTTAGCAAAACACGAAATGAACCCGCGAATTTTTCAGGTCTCTACTAATCATGAAGTTTCTCCGCCATGTAATGTTGCGGTCGCCGCTCAGTTCACGACGAGAACAGTCGAGAGGAGAGACGCGCGCCGGAAGCGACCAGCGCTGACACACCACTGAACTTGCGGCGGGGCGCCTTGAAGTTCACCGTCCCTTCCCCCCCCCCCCCCCATGGAGGTAAACAGGTTCACGTGGCTGAAAGAGCGTTCTCTCTAGTAACCTTGGAAGGATCTCGAGCCTTCGCCATTCCTCCGCCGACGAAGTCGCATTCCTTCGGCTCCTCCCCTCCGAGACAACACGAGCAGCGCCGAAGTGGAGCGGCGATGGGGCGCTCTCGTGACAACGACCTTCCCCTTCCCCCTCGCAGGCCTTTCTCCAGCCTAGCCGCGAGAACTGGTTCCCCGCCGGGCTGGTCGCTTCGCTCGTGGCGCGGCCCCTGATAGAGCATTCAACAGTCGCGCACGTACCGCACCAGCTGGCGACCCACCTGTCCTTACAGGAATACCTCCACGGTCTGTCGGTCCGTGGGTGGAGTAAAAAAAAAAAAACTCATTTGTGTCGTATCCCTTCCTTATGTATACATCATTTACCATCAAATATTGTGTACACACACCAACACACACACACACATGTAATATACCGACTTGATGTAAGCTTTTGGACATACGCCATTGCTAAAGCAAATGTATGTCTGTAGAAGAAAACTACAAAAAAACACAAAAGACAAAAACACAAATTAAGCAAAAAATTGCTGTTTTCAACAGGATATAAACACCACATAATATTCCATAACAGGAATATGGTCACAAACAAATAAAAACAAAGAAAATGGACTAACAGAACGAAGAAAAAAAAACCCACAAATGATGACAGCACAAAAATATTGAATCCAAAATATTCAGCACAACAGTTGAAACGAGATAAAAAAAAACAGCAAAACGAAAAGACGAAACAAACACAATAGTTTTCCAAATAACAGAAGAGAACGAAAAAAAACCCACAAATGATAAAGATAATATAAGATACTGATTGATGATTGATAAATAATTTGTGTTCCGATTTGAATAATGGTTGACAAAATATAAGCAATTTGTAGCAAGACAGTTATTTATTTAACTATATTCGATTTGTTTCGAATTTTCTTATCTTTTTCTGATGGTTTGTTCGATGGTTTCTGAGAGTTTTAGGATCCAGCCGCGACCCGCTAGTGGGTCGGGAGATAGACCGGGAACCAAAACTTGCCGGTGACATTTTTTTTTTAGAACGAGTCCAAACCGAGTTTGGCACTACGGAATTCAACCATTTTAACTTAATTTTTTTTATGTATTAACATAATTTTTTTTTGTATTTTTACATTTGTAACATATTTTTTATGTATAAATATATTTTCATATATTAACATTTGTGTTGTATCAGGTATAGTTTGAGAATCTGATAAATATCACATTCATTGCAATAGTAATTGCAGTAAAAGGCATTTTATTTAACTTCTGAACTGAACTGAATTGACGTTAATCAGTGTTATTTGGTAAAAAAAATTATAATTACATAATTGACGCCAGATTATTGACCAGTTGAAATTGCATAAGAGATAGAAGTTCAGTATAAATTAATTAATTTAATAAATATTAAAAAACTGACATATGACCGTAAAACTGACTTGACAACAAAATATATTAAGTTCTTTAAGAGCTTGATGAATAAATTGGCACCCACTCTTAATTATTGAAAATATATTATGATGATTACATGTTTGCAACTGTACGTTGTAATTAATATAAAAGGGTAAACACAGTTAAAAATACACTAGATAATCTATTGATTTAAAAAAATATTATTTCATTTTAACCCTAATTAGACTCATTTATATTAATAGTCTCTAATACGGAGAAGAGATACAGATTAATCATAGTTTCAAGTGGGACGTTACCACATTTTGTATTTATTAAATGTATTAAAAAAAACTCCTCGACTAATTTTGCTCATCATACACGAAAGTGAGAATTTGATGGGTCATTCCTGCCTACCTTATAAATATTATGAAATTTCAATAAATGGTTCTCAAGTTATCGCCGGACAAAATCAACTTACATGCATTCATACCTAAAAACGCCACAAAAAATCAAACAATGAATTTTTTTTTGTATAAAAAAATTTTTATTTATAAACAATTGAATGTGGTTATATTGTGAAATTATTTAAAACCACGTGCGAAAATCATGACCATATTTATTAGAGCCACTGAATCCAGAGGGCACCTCCAACCCCCTCAGCGCTGCTGATCCAATGTTGAGAATTTAACACTCGAGTGAGATATTGGGGCCGGGCCCGAACAGGGCGTAAACCTAATGAACCGCGCAATCAATGAACTAGAACCGCACGGGAATTCCTCTGTCCAGCGGACTGCAAGCCAGAGTTCGCGTGCCTCCGCCTGCCCAACGAGTTACCGGGGGAAGCAGAGGCGCCCGCTAGTTTCGCCAGTTGAGTTGCTGTTCCAATACCGCAATGCGTGACACACTGGGAAACCATCGCAGAACCATTTTTTTTTAAAACCAAATAACACTGATTAACGTCAATTCAGTTCAGAAGTTAAATAAAATGCCTTTTACTGCAATTACTATTGCAATTAATGTGATATTTATCAGATTCTTAAACTATACCTAACACAACACAAATGTTAATACATGAAAATATGTTTATACACAAATAAACAGGATAACTACGGTAACTACTGCAAATATACCAATGGAATTTCAGTGTGAAAAAAAAAAGTTGAAATTACTCCAAACAGTGTCATGATAACTGCAGTTTAACAGTTTTTTTTCCGTACATTTCAAATATTTTACAAATTAATTTTTATTCACAATTCAATATTTAAATGTGTTGCACACGAATACCTCCAGAAAAAACTCATCTAATTAAAAATATTGCTCAAGACTTATGATAGTCTTTTGTTTGACAAAGTAATAAACTAATCTATGTTTAAAGGCTTGAATCGTTCTCGTTTTTCAGTTCAAAACATTCTTTTTTTTTTCCCGTAATATTTAAAACGGCTCAAACGGGCGTTTTCACACTCATTTTTTTTTTACAATAACTATAAAAATCAAAAAGGGATGCGATAATCATTTTTATCATCGACCATTCTATCCACGCTAATTTGCTGCTGAATTGTGAAACGTCGTAACTTTCTTAACTTTCTTTCGTTGTCAGATCATAGTGTCAAACAGTTCTCTTCCGCAGCGACGACTGCCCCTGGATCCAGATGGACCGGTTAAGCCCATGCCATTGCCTGGACACATGACTAGATGGCAAACTGATATGCATTTGAATCAGCCGTTATCATCGGTCCGTGGGTCGCCTGATTCTCCCTGCACGACCAGAGTCGACAAGCAAGGGACATGCATAGGGGCATGCATATTTCGCGAAAAGATTCCGAGACTAGCTGAAAGCTAAAACACTGTAGCATCGTCTGTGTTTCGTGATTGGGTGAGTTTCTCCCAGGTACATATCGATTTTAAAAACACCAATCAGAGTGATTCAGTGCAGAAGTAAACGCGTCCTGAGTGGCTCGGTCAAATAAGTCAACGACTTCTCTCTTCAGACGGCCGCCAATCATAAGGAAGAAACCACAGGTGCGGGTATACTTTGTTGCAGTCTAATAAGTATTCAGATCTTTTCGCGAAAAATGCGTGCCCCTAGACATGCATACTTAGAGACCGGAAAAATTCGCGATTTCGATGACCTGTAGGATATACTCCATGATCCTCTACGCACTCGGGAAAATTACATCTGCTCATTGGCTACTGACTCGTGTCGCCTGTTAACTGGGACGCTAGTGATTCGATACTTCTCTTTGTTGAAAGTTTTTCATTGGCCGAGTGTCATTCAGAAAAACTGTGGCCCAATTACTGATGCAGTAAAAAGGCAAACTTTTTGGATTTTAGACTATCACGAAATGAATCCGCGAATTTTTCAGGTCTCTATGCATACTTCGTGAAAAAGATTCCGAGACTAGCTGAAAGTTAGAACACTGTAGCGTCGTCTGTGTCTCGTGATTGGGTGAGTTTCTTTCAGGGCAATAACGGTTGTTACGACACCAATCACAGCGAGTTAGTGCGGAAGCAAACACGTCCTGAGTGGCTCAGGTCAAATAGGGCAACGAATTTCCCCTCGCAGAGTTCCGCCAATCGCAAGGAAGAAACCGCTGGTGTGAGTACAACTTGTTGCAGTCTAATAGGTGTCCAGATTTATTCGCGAAAAAAATGCCTGCCCCCCCCCCTTACCAATAACTAGATACCGGAAAAATTCGCGATTTCAATGACCTGTAGGATAGACTCCATGATCCTCTATAAACGCGGGAAAATTACTTTTGCTCATTGGCTACTGACTCGCGACACATGTTAACTGGGCCGCTCGTGATTCGATACTTCTTTTGTTGAAAGTTTTTCATTAGCCGAGTGTCATTCAGATAAACTGTGGCCCAATCACTGATGCAGTAAAAAGGCAAACGATTTTGGATTATAGTCTATCATGAAATGAATCCGCGAATTATTCAGGTCTCTACCAATAGCTAGAGACCCGTAAAATTCGCGGGTTCATTTCGTGTTATGCTAAAATTCAAATAATTATACCTTAGTGCTGCTTCTGTCATTGGTTCACAGTTAATCTGGAGGACTGAGGGCCAATTAGAGACCCTCACTCATAGAAGTGTCGAATCACAGGCCACCCAGTCAAGACGACTCACAAGTCAGCAGCCAATGAACAGTTGGCATTTGCCCGAGTGTGTAGAGGATATTGGAGTCTATCCTGGAGGTCATTGAACCTGCGAATTTTCCGGGTCTCTACCAATAGCTATCTTGCCAGACACGCGGGACCCTAGTTACGTGCGACCAGAGACCGGGGGTGAGACGTGACTGCAGTCAATCAGCAAATTATGCTATCCTGATTTTACCTGAGACAGAACGAGACGATTATTCATACTGATGCAGAGGTGGCGCTGGGATAGTATTAGGGAAAAAGTAAACAGAGAAATTCTTTCTTGCGAAGGAGAAATAACAAAACAAAATATATGTATGTTTATAAGTAGGGGCAGGCATTTTTCGTGAACATATCTGAACGCCTATTAGACTGCAACAAGGTATATCCGCACCAGCGGTTTCTTCCTTGTGATTGGCGGCCGTCTGCGAGAGAAGTCGTTTCCTTATTTGACCTGAGCCACTCAGGACGTGTTTGCTTCCGCACTGACTCACTGTGATTGGTGTTGCAACAATCGATACTGACCTGAAAGAAACGCACCCAACCACGAAACCAGACGATGCTACAGTGTTTTTAACTTTCAGCTAGTCTCGGAATCCTTTCGCGAAATATGCATGTCCCTATTTATTAGTATGGAATTATGAATAAATAAATATCAAAAGAGTTTGGGACAGTTTGAATACACCAATATCAGATTTAAACTCTTACTTGAAAAAGGTTTTTAAATTCAAATATACAATAAAAGGAAAGGTTTTTAAATTCAAATATACAATAAAAGGAATACCTTCAAACGCACATGCTTTAGGAGGTTCAGTTTACTCTAGAACATTTCGATGAATTTTTCCACATTTTGTAATTTATTGATTTATTGTGAAACTGTAAATACTGAAAGTAAAATTTTATTTTCCCAAATACTAAGTTTTTTTTTTAACTCTGCAGTAACCGGATTTGAATTCAAATTTGTAGGTTAATCTTTATCTGAAATTTCATGTTTATTTTTTAAATCTTTTTTTAGCTAGTAAAATATTAAAAAGTGATTCAGTTTAGTTTTTTTTCAAATAGAAAATAATTAAATTTGTGTGAACTGGTGAGCAAAGACCATAAAATATCAATATTTTTATAACATGTATTTAATATTTATATTAGAGTTTTAAGGTATTAAAAATTTACCAATGCAATTAAGTTAAAAGATTAAACGCTAAATTAAATTCAAATCCACGTTTGAAATGTGATATTGTGTAACATATATAAATTTACCATTATAATTTAGACACAAATATCAAATTAGTTAAAAACATAATTATATTTAATATAATTTCTAACTTTATTTTAGAGCGAATCTCTCTGTCTGCAAGTACCTACGATGGGAGGAAGTGAAAGGGCAGGCTACTGGAGCGGAGTTGTTTTGTTTCGCGGCTGCAATCTTCACTAATTCAAATTTTTTATTTTTAGATTTCTCTCTTGAAAACGCGCTTAGAGAATAAATATTAATACAAGAGCGGTGAAAGGTGCCTTTCTGGAAAAGCAAGAAGGGCGTTTCAAAGTTAAAATTGCTCCGAGGAGAGGGAGAGAGAGATAGAAAAAAAAAATACACGACAGGTTTTCAGTGGGTAGCTCCGCCGAACTGAGAATATTAAATTCCTGTACACCGGCAAGGGACAGGAAATTCCTTACAGCATCGTCGTGCGAGCTCTTGAATTTCCTCACGTCCCCCACGCTACCTGGCCACATAACTGCTTGATGATAGTTTATTCTCCAAAGACCCCGCGAAATATGTCGCTCCCATACCGCTTCCCAAACACGTCGCGGATAAATTCTCAGCATGAATTCAAAAAAAACTTATTTTACTTATAAGTTCCCAAGTAATAAGGACGAACTGGAACTTTATTCACTCTGCAGTTGTTACAAATTAATCTGACGGTGTTATATTACACTTAGTTAAATTAAATATACAGGTATATGCATTAGGTACGTTATAATGAATGGTTTCTAAAACTGGCAGGAGTTTTTAAAAAATTTTGCTAATTCGTACCATTCAAAAGTTTCTAGGAAACTTCATATCCGTATTTTTCCACTGAATTTTAGAAATATAGTTTAAAATATGAGTTTAGTTCTAGGTTTTTAGTCATCACGCAAGCTTCACCCACATAGATCAGTTTGGCATTTGTAATACTTTAAAACTACAATATAGAGTAAAATAGTGTACAATTTTTTTTTTAATTCAAAATAAGCTGGCGGATTTTCACGATTTGAAAATTTTCGCGAAGCTAATTATTAGCTATCTTTAAAGTTTAACAGATAAGTAAAAAAAAACAGTACTAAAACGTTTTTATGAGTAGAAAACCAGAGAAAAATAAGTTAAGACAAATATAATTTACAAAATAATCTATATATTCATCATAATGTGCATCACTTTGTTTAACATAATGGTTTTATTTTGTGTTCGTAACATTACGAATAACAATGCCATAGTAAAATAGTAATTTACTTACTCAGTTATCTTAGGATTTATCCAGCCATTTCACCAACGATAGTAGTTACATCTTACCTGAAACAAAGATCAGTCAACACTTTAAAACTACCACATAGAGTAAATTATTAAACAACATTTTATAGTGTGCTTTTAATTGGGTACATGCTAGTCATATGTAGTGTTTAATACTTGATGGAATTAACTTAGAATAGAGTCACGGTTTTTTTCACCATGGCTGGTAATTGCAACGCATTTCGTATTTATTATCTTGTTTTTTTCTTTCAAGTATTACATTAAGCATCTGTGTGCTTAGGGTTAGATGGCTCATTTAACCTATCATACTCCCACAAGACTATTTGTTGATGCTTGCTACACATATACCATCCAAGTGTGTTATAATCTGCAAAGAAAAATTGAATAAAAAAAAATTAACAATTCGTAAACACCAACTCCTCAGTCACTAAATTTATACAAACTCAGTGCAGCTACAGAACGTATTATCACACTGAATTATTTTGAAGAACAATGATACTTTTTTTCCCTTACACACTGTGATCCAATTTCAATGTAAGTAATTTGAAAATGCGAGCAAGGAGAAAACGATATCCAACAGATCCTTTAAGTGACAGCTATTTTGTTAACGTGGATAGCGCTTTAGTAATTGCATGTGCTCACTGCAGTGATTTCTTAAAAATCTTTTCTTTGACAAAGGTTTAGAGTTCAGTTTTTGTCGGGTTTTATTTAATAAGTAAAATTAAATTCGTGACACGGCAACTGTCTTTTTTTTTAAATTGCAAAAGAAACGGGAGTTGTTGACGGGCACGAAAACTTGTTAAGAGGTAAAAAGTTGGCAAAACCCGCCAGCAACAGACGGCAACACGTCAAACTCCTGACGGTTAGGGGAAATGTGCATGTGAGTGAGAAACCAGTTGCCAAGAAATAGCACTTCAAGAAATATATTGTCAACTAGCTGCCCGACCCGGCTTCGCACGGCTATACTAATGGAAAAAAAATTAAGCCACATCTCCCATTTACAGTAATGCTAAATAAAAAAAAATCAGTGAAAATTTATTACAATGCTGTATAATGTACCGGAGAGAAAATGAATAGCACCGATGGTTTCCCGACTCGTGCACGCAACATAAAACTGATGTACCCGTACTTCGCTACGGCAGTCTACAGGCAGATCACTCTCGCGCTGCTCATTATACATGCCCCTCCTTGTGGGTACGCCACTGCCGCGCGATGCCCGTTGCCATGGAGACGCAGAAGGCATGAACAATGCAAAATTCTGTTCTCATGCAGACAAAGTACCCACTGTTGCCTGGATTTAACCACCCATGGGATCTAATTTTCGGAAAATGTCATCCTGCGTAACATAAGGTACATTACTGTGAAGTTTAAAGTCTAAAATATATATACTTGAAAAAAAGGGCAATTTTTGATATTAATTTAAAGTACCCGCCAAAATTTCAACGGTGATGACTGCACTAACAATGAAATAGTCGTTGCCATAGAGACGAATGAAGCATCAACAAAGCAACAGCCGTTGCCATGGTGATTTCCTACCAAAAACTGGAAATTTTGATATATTACGCCCCCGAAACTCCCCTTGGGATCGGATTTCCGCAGAATACGTTCTTAGTGAGCGTCTACATCATAAAATGAGTAACTGTGCTAAATTTCAAGTCAATCGGGTGTATAGTTTTAGAGATCTCGTGATGAGAGAGTCAGTGAGTGGTATTTTATCCCCTTGGGGGTAAAATTAATAAAAATCCTTTCTTTGCGGATGCATACGTCATAACATCTACCTGCATGCCAAATTTCATCCCGATCCGTCCAGTGGTTTGGGCTGTGCGTTGATAGATCACTATGTCAGTCAGTCACCTTTGAGTTGTATATATTTAGATTTGTGCAACACATGTCTATAGTTATTTTTGCATATATGAATTACGATTTTCGAGATAATGCTGAGTATTTTTTTTTACGAAAATTGGCACAAAATTTTATATTTCAATTAATATTTCATTCAAAAATAGTATATTTATTTAAACCATGGAAAATATAATTGAATATTCAACAATTTGTCTTTATTTTGTTTTATTATGCTTATTAATGTTTGCAGTTAATAGTGTATATCCATTCAGGGAACGGTTAAAAATAACTTTTAACTATTAAAGGTACAGGGACAACACAAAGCATAAATGCCCGGGTAATAAACTGAACCCAGTATTAGGCCTACTGCGAACAATATTTGGTAGTGATACAGTTCTTTGCATGTAAATGTACAAATTTACAAATAGCTGTAATTAAACATTAATATTTGTTCCATTTACAAAAAAAAATATTACAGTGTTGTCAGGCAGGGAGGAAAATAAAATACATTTTGGTGGGACTCATACTCGCCAGCGCACACTGACGTAAACTGGCACCACAACTAACTGTTTAATACGTAGCCTTTTAAGGGCAACGTCAAAGTGTACACGCATGTGCTGCAAAAGGCTTCAGAAGAACCAACGAATATCAAAAAAAGGTTCTAGATATATGGATGGCGTTAGTGGGAGCAATATAAGTAAAACCGTTATACTTTTCTGCAAAACGTTTTTATAATTGCGTGTACATTTATGTTTAGAGACCGGAAGAATTCGTGGTTTCAATGACCTGTAGGATATACTCCATGATCCTCTATGCACGCGGGAAAATAACATCTGCTCTTTGGCTACTGACTCGTGTTACCTGTTAACTGGGACGCTAGTGATTCGATAATTTTTTTGTTAAAGGTTTTTCATTGGCCGAGTATCATTCAGATAAACTGTGGCCCAATCAATGATGCAGTAAAAAGGCAAACGTTTTTTGGATTCTAGCCTATCACGAAATGAATCAGCGAATTTTTTCCGGTCTCTATTTATGTTCCACCTGTATTCAGTTTTCCTCACACCATTAAATAATTTTTATACTAATTTTTAATTTCTGCTATACATGCAGTATGAAAAATAAAATAAAATGTTCTTGTAACTCAATGAATTAACAATTGAACAAAACTGGAACAAAATAAATTATACATCTGCGCACATATAAAGTAGATTTTCTGTTTTTTTTTATATTAATGTATAGTTCTTACTCCGATCTCGCTGAAATTTTGCACTCTGTCTTCGAATTACGAGAAAGGTCACTGTCTAGGTGACATTATAAGAAAACCACCCCCTTGTGAGTTTCTTTAAGGTCAATATCGATTGTTACGACACCAATCACAGCGAGTCAAACACGTCCTGAGTGGCTCAGGTCAAAAATAAGGCAAACGACTTCTCTCGCAGAGTTCCTCCAATCACAGGGAAGAAACCGCTGGTGTGAGTATAACTCGTTGCAGTCTTATAGGCGTTCAGATTTATTCGCGAAAAATGCCTGCCTCTACGATATTATTCAACCATCAAGTGGTTTTTCATTTGTTCGAGATGTGAACTGTCTCGTTTGTTTGAGACCGTCAAGCGCGATCCGAACAATTCGTTACGTGTCAGCAAAATAAAATAATGAAATTGTTTTTGGTAGAAGCACACTCGGAAATCACCCGACACTTTTCTTCTTCCAGAATTCTTAAATTAGATTTTTTTTTGCGAAGCGTACATTAACACCCATCTCTCGCCCCTAACACCCACACACACAAATTATCGGGCAACTGTATTCCGTAACTGCTCTGCTCGATTCACTGTTTCATTATTACACGGTAACAGCGTTAGCATGTCTGTTAACAAACCCTAATTGTTTCGCTCGTGTAACGCAGTTATCAAGAATGCCACATAAAGGAGAGTGCTTCATGAAAGTTATTAACTCCCATATAAACACCGTTATTAACTTTTTTTTCGAACTATAAATCAATGATTTTGAACGGCAAAGGAGTAATAATTTGACTAAAATTAAAACTAATGAACTCCGTTGCCGTGATGAATACATAGCTAGATAAAGGTCTGCTGTAAATTAGACCGAGTCTGCTAGCGAGAGACAAATTTGTGCCCGATGGTGTATACGAAATACAAAGCAGAACGGTGTGCGCTAATAAGAAAGACGGAGGTTTTCATTTCATTGTGTGCTTATTTGCCGTTATAAATTCCCATTTGAGTTTAACGCATTTCATTCTGAAACACAGTATGCATACGAAAAACACAGTATGCATAAGAAGTAATCTGGGTCTGGCGGGGTAAAATTAATATTACTGGAAAGTAAGCGAATTACTAGAACAAGAAAAAAAATGTCTCTTGTTGTATTATCGTGAAATTAACAAATATATATATATATATGATGCTAATAACATTTAGTCTAACACTATTTATACAAATAAAATATCTCACAAATGCAAACTTAAACGTTTCTACATACGTTAAATACGTTTTCTCAGGTGTTTGCCTTTTATTGTGATAAAAACATTATTAGAGGATAAATTGTTAGGTATTCTACTTAAACTAAAGGCTGTGAACCAGTAAAAATTAAAGTTGAAAGTTACGAAAACATGTAACCAAAAATTATGAGAGCTAAAAGAATATCGTGTATTCCATAAAATATATTTTTATAGCTATAATACGCCGCAAGTGATGATTTTCACAATTTTGGAAGACCCTGTGAAAAAAACAAGTTAAGAAAAAACACGATGTACGATGTACTCTATGCATCAATGTTAGTGAAAAAAAAACATTTTTAACTTCAGAAGAAAAGTACACCAAAACGCAATCAGAGAAGAGGGTTCAATGCAATATCAGGTAATCAACTAATGATACTGTTCTGATTATGTACAAGGGTTTGACGTTAACATATTTAAGATAACACCACGAATTCGGCCGGCATCTATTTACAAGCTTTTTCTGAAGATTAATTTATATTTTGAATTATTTACTTGGGTTGATTTGGCTTAGGTAATATCGTCTCAGTCTTTCTGCAGCTGTTCTTAATTAATTTTTAATAAAGAGTTTCTAGCATTAAACGGTTTGGGAGTAAATTAAGTGTTATGTCGCGGCAGTCTTACCAGGGCGTTAATGCTTGTTTCGGCATGCACTATGCCGGCTGGTATCGCAAGTTGCGGTACGATGGTGACGATCAATCCTACTTAAGGAAGTTGTTAATTACGTCTTGGTTTAGCCCTGTCTCGTTCAACTCGCTCCTTATTACTCTCACTAAACCGAGAGCAGCGTAAATCTTCCGAGATTATTCACGCACGAAACACGTGGAGTACCTAAGTGATCAGCGTCTGACATTGGAGCACATTTTGCACCAATTTTTTTTTTACGGTATTTTTGCTACGACCAAATGACTGAGTCGCGGTTCGGCACAATAAAGCAGAAACAAGAGTGGTTCGTGATTTTCTTATAACATTTGTGTGTTGAATTCACTGTCATCGAAAGACTCTTTTCTACAAAATGCACAAGGTCTAATTTAACCCTCCAAATTATTAAAAAAAAAATAGATCGTAAGATATCGCGGCCCAGAACCATTAACTATACTTTACAAAAGGGCCAATCACAGCTTAAGTATGAATTTTCCTATATAAATACTGTTACGAATGTGGGATGCAAAGGCGCGACGCGCTCCAGGTACCCGGGTGGCCTGATGGGGCTGCAAGGCCACTGACGTCATGGGCGCATACCTTCTGGGATTACAGCGGCCTGGCCCCTCGCCACCCCTCCTGCTCCACGCGCCCAACTTCCTGGGCGCTGTTGTCTATCCCAATAGCGGCCTGGAAATTCCGCGGGGCTTACTGAAGCCACCGCGTGGAGTGGCGTGAATAAGCGTCGTTGTTCTGGATGCTTCGAGCGTCGGGTTGACTCCAGTCGGTTCCAGAAAGACGGCAAACGGGTATAAAAGCGGTGACGCCAACCTTCGTGGGAGCTCAGAGAGGCGAGTTGAGTGGTGAAGTCCCGAGTTCTGGGAGCGGCGCATGCGCGGAGCGACGAGACCGCGCGTTTGCGACCGAGTCTGTGTGTGTGAAGTCAAGCGCTTGATAAGGGGCGAACCACTGTCGAGCCTAGCTCCAGTGAGGAGTGCGAACTGTGGACTTAACAGATGCTTAGTGATTTTTAAACAGACATTAGGTGTGTTTATTTAATTAGTAATGTAAATATTAGTAGCAACGGTATAAAATAAATTGGGCTATCCTTAGTAACCCGTTTTCCCCACTCGTACTTTGCCGGAACACCAGGTCTTCCACGGATATCAAACGTACTTGAAGATGGCTGTGACAAGTTACGCCGAAAACGTCGGCGGGAAAACCATTAATTACTATACAGACAAGGCCCCCAACCCAGAAGCCGAGAGGTAGTCCTCAAACTCTTCTTCTACCTTTCGGGAATTATTCTTTAAAATGTTAGAAAAAAATAATTCCTCACGATGTCAATTGCTCGCTTGAGGATTCGACGATCGCTCCAAGGTCCCTGTATCTCCTGGAAGCTGTCTCATAAAATGGCGTAGCCTTCAGGTAGCGGCGAAATTACAACCTTTGAAACACTTCATTCTCCACCCGGTTCAGCAGGGAGAAATACTGTACGTGCTGGCAAAACATAAGGCTTCTGAGTGCTGACATCGAGAACTTCATGGACTAAAAAAAAAAACACGTCATTTTTTTTTTGTGTAATGAAATGATGATGACCCCAGGGAATGAAACAGGTGCAAAACACGTTCTGCTGATTTTTCACGAGCATCACAAAGAAAGGTTTCCGCGCGCACGTTGGTGAAAGGAGATATAACGTTTCAAAGACGAGGAAAGGTGTTTTATTTTTTTGCCGTGAAACCAGCCACGTATCCTGCGAAAGGCTGGTCAGGAAGTGGAAAGGGGTGGTGAGGGGGAGAGAGAAAGCAACCCTGATCTCGTCAGAGTTAAAGGGGAATTCTCCGACACACGGTGCTCTCGGAAATTTCGGACATGTCTGTCTGTCTTCGTGATAACATACTTGCGGTCGGAGGGATGTGAGACGTAATCACCCACACCCAAAGGGGAAAAAAAAAATTCTCTACTTTTCCAAAAGATTCATCTGGAAATGAATTGCCAAGAAATAGTTTGTTGGCGGTACTACAATAAATATATTTTAACTTCGTACATCACATGGCTATGGTTATTTTGCGTGTATGGAATACGTTTTTTTTTTCGAGGTGATACTGAGTATTGCTTACAAAAATATTGCACATTTTTTAGATATTTTATTTTACGTTTTATTCAAGCATAATATTTCTAATCCCTAGAAAATATAATCGAATATTCGATAATTGGACTTAATTCGTTATTGTGATGCTTATTTATGCACGCAGTTAATACTGGAAATCTATTCAGGGTGAGGATCCGAAACCAGTATTACTGCGAACACTTTTGTGAGGTTACATAGTTGTTTCCATAATAATGTTCAAATTTACAAATATTTGTAACATTACATAAATATTTCTGTTCCATTAATATATATATATATATATATATATATATATATATATATGCGCTCATGGATTCACGCGCTTACTTGGACACTTGTTTTACAATTCTATGTCTTTATGAAGAAAAATTTTAATAAGAGAACTTCAAAAGTAATGTTGTAGCCTACTCACAACTTAGCCGAGAGAACATATATTGTAGAAATTCTTTTTAAATTGAACTAAAATGACTCAATCAAAAAATTAGATATTTTTAAAATTGTACATTTACAAGAAAACAACTGTATCACTAAAAAATGTCCGCAATAATTCTGGATTCGGATTATTTCTCTGGCGTTATACCTACGTTAGTTAAATTTAATTTAAACCTTTCCTTGAATAGCTATCAAGTATTAAATGCGCCATAAAAAATTATATTTAAAAACATAAAATACTATTGCCGAATATCCGAATATCTTTTTCTACGGTTAAAAAAAATACGCTTTTATAAAAGAAAATCAATTAGAATATAAAACTACGCGCAAATTGTCGTAACCGCACAAAAAAAAAAATCCAGTACTCTTTTCAAAAGCATGTTTCATTAATACAAAAATTACCATAGGAGTTTTTTTTTTCTACGTAAAAAAAATATTTTCCAGGAAGTATTATTATTAGGGACCGGAAAAATTCTCGTATTCAATGACCTCTAGGATAGCCTCCATTATCCTCTGTATTTCTCAAGTAAACACGCGTGTTCATTGGGTACTAAATTGTGAGGCGTCTCCAATGGGTAGCTTGTGATTCGACGCTTCTTTGGTCGATAGTCTTTCATTGGCCCAGAGAGCTCCAGTTAAACTGCAAGCCAATAGCAGAACCAGCAGAATTGTACACATGTTCGAATTTCAACCTATCACGAAATGAATCCGCGAATTTTTCCGTTCTCTAATTATTATTACTTTACTGTGAAAAAAATGTACTTTTAGCGAACTACGACGACGCAATTTGCTGTGCAGGAATGCTGATCACGACTATTTACCCGGCATTTAATAACGGACCGATATCGTGGTTAGTATGTATGGCGAGAATCCTTCAGAAAAAACTGAGGCCCAATCACTGAAGCAGCAAAACGTCGTAACGTGCATGGATTATATAGCCTATCGCGAAATTCATGCGCGATTTTTTTTTTTTTAGTTCCTTGCCAGTGAGAACATGTAATTTACCATAGTATATCTAGTTCAAGGGATGGCAAATTATTCCCGTTTCTAAATATATATATATATATATATATATATATATATATATATATATATATATATATATATATACACGCAATCCGTCAATAACGTTATTTATAGAGACAACACTTGTTGTCTTTACATGTTAATTTTTTTTGACAATTATTTTTGACCGACAATCCTGAACGAGCGCATATACATATATTTAGGGACCGGAAAAATTCGCAGGTTCAATGACCTGTAGGATGAACTCCATAGTTCTACGTACACTCGGTCAAATGTCACCCACTCATTGGCTGCTTGCTGTCTTGTGAGACGTCCCAACTTAGCAGCCTGTGATTCGATACAGCTTTTGTTGGGTGTTACTCATTGGCCCAGAGTCATCCAGGTGAGTTGCGAGCCAACAACAGAGGCTGCATTGAGGTATAACTATTTGTATTTTAGCCTATCGCCCAAATGAACTCGCGAATTTTTCCGGTCTCTACACATATTTTTTTTGCGTAATGTACGGCAAAGTTAGACTCGACAGGTCCATGGCCGCATCTGCGAAGGTACATTTTCGGCGAAGAAGCGCGGCCCTATTGTTCATCCCAACACGCGCGAGCATCACGTCAACGTACAAACAAGGGACTGAGAGACGACCCACCCCCTCCCCCTCTCTTCTTGAAAGGACCGAGTCCCACGAGTGCGTTGCCAATTTGCTGCCTCGGCCGCCGCAGGATTCCGGATTAACCGCTCCGTCGCGCAGGGATAATCGCCGGAGTAATTAAACCGGCGCCGAAGGAAAGGTTGAAGGGGAAGGGGTTAGCGGAGGCATGAAGTAAAGGGGTTGCTCTGGGTCGGACCGCTGCCCCATCCCTTCTGACGAGAGCTCAGGTATAGCCTGCACGATGTTTTCATCATCTGGTCACTAGGGGCTTTGAATATATATACAGTATAGAAGTCGCGAGTGGATAGGATTTACTCTACGTTTTTCAGGAGCGTATGATGAGCAGCTTGGGAACTTCACCGCTGCAGTGCGCTGCCGCAACGCCCTGTATCGTCTTAGTTGTTTTTTACACGTTAGAGAGCAGCACTGTTGCCCGCTGTCATTCCCCCGCACCCCCCACCTATCATTCACTGCAGCTCAAGTTCGTTCAACGGGAGGGGGAAGGGGTGTTTGAAGAGTTCGACACTTGTCCGCTAGGGACCACCACAAGTCGATGCCCTAGAGATGGTGGCGATTGCGGCGGTGAATTAACCAACTACCTCAAAACCGTATTAGAAATTTTAACCTGGGATGGCGACTTCTATACAGTATATATATTCAAAGCTAGGGGGTGGGGGGGTTCGAAACACTGGTGCACTTGCGCCGGAAAAAAAAATATTTTCCAGAGCAAGCTAGAATGCAAATATTACATTAGTCAAAATACCACACGTATGTTAAGTTGTGCGTTTTGTGAGTGCTAATTTTCCCATTAAATTAAGTGAATTATTTTTTTTAAAATACATATTTTTTTTTTATTTTGAAAAAAAAAGTATACATGTATGATTGTGGAAACTATCTTAAAGAGCTTTGATCCCGCGAGTTAGACACAGGAAAAATGCGCGGATTCATTTCTGGATAGCTTCAAATTAGGCCTATAACATGTTTACGGTTTTGCTATTCATGCTATTGGCGCAACAGTTTATCCGAATGACTCAGGGCCGATAGTAGTAGTATATAAAATGAGCTCAGGCGCCATGAGGTGGGAAGAGGAGCCGGGAGCTGATCGCCATCTTGGATTCTGATGTCACGGTGGCCATCTTGGATTACCTTGACCTTCAAAAATTTCCTAAAAGTGACTTTAAATTTGCCAAACATTTTCTCGAAATTCGCCAAAATCCGTCAAAAGTTCCAGTTTTAGGAAATAAAATTCGACAAATCAGAAGATCAAATTTACCATTTTTCGAGAGAAAAATTCCCGTTTTGAGGGAAAAAAATTTCCGTTTTATTACTCAGAAATGTCAACAGCTTAAAAATTACCGAAATCTTTTTCCTAAAAACATGAAATATTTCCGGATGTTTGGCGAATTTTGGGAAAATGTAGGCAAATTTTTAAGTTTTTTTGGTATTTTTTTAAGGTCAAGGTCATCCAAGATGGCCGCCGTGATGTCAGAATCAAATATGGCGGTCGGCTCCCGGCTCCTCTCCCTACCTCCTGGCACATAAGCTCCTTTTGTATATGTACTACTACTGCCGATGTGAAACTCACAACCAAATAACTATCAAATCACAGACTCCCCAGTTAATACCTCTCACAGGTCAGCAGCCAACGAACACGTAACCTTCAACTAAGAACACAAGGGAGTGTGGATCCTATGCTAGAAGTCATTGAACCTGCGAATTTTCCCAGTCATATAGGGCCTTTTATATAATTTTTTAATTCAAGTATATTAAACATATGTCTCAAAGCCACCAGGACGTCCAAGTAAAACACATTAGACAACATATAGGCTAAGCGTCCCCGAACCAAGAGGAAATACTCAAAACACTTACGAAAATGCCTATTACAAGCATATAGGACTAGTGTCTCTAAACTGCCATTCATAAAAAATGTGATATAACGTGGTGGGCTTAATCAATATCATAAAGTGAATCACAAGCTTATTGGACAGATTCTACCAACTACAGAACGAAAATTTCAGGCAGTAAAATAATACGAGTATTCGTCCGCCGTTAAGTTGTCGAGACTGCAGAGAGGAAATAATAATAAAAAAAATGCAGGCGACCCTCGTTTGAATTGACGTGCTTTTTTCCAGGTGTTTTCATCGCACCAAGTGTTGTCGTAGAAGCTAAACGTTTATTCGAGAGGGCGTATCTTCGCAAACTGCCGGCGCATCGACACCCCCACCCCACCCCGAAATACCGAGGGCCAATGAGGGACCGCCGCGGATCGCGTCAAGTGCCACTTGGAACACTCCCTCCCCTTCCTCCACCCCTCACAAGCAAAAAAAAAAAAAAATCCTCGCGAGTGGCGAGGTCATGAATGCAGATTAATGCGAAAAGTGTGGAGGAAAAAAAAATATTAACGGGGCCTGTGAACGCCGACGTGGGCTCCTGGCTGTCTTCTTCATCCGAGACAGAAGCTTCGCCGACGAGACTCATCATCTGTCGGTAGAGACATGAAAAATTCGTGATTTCAATTACCTATAGGCTATAGGTAGGGGCATGCATATTTCGCGAAATGATCCCGAGGCTAGCTGAAAGTTAAAACACTGTAGCATCCATCGTCTGTGTCTCGTGATTGGGTGAGTTTCTTTCAGGTCAATATCGATTGTTACAACGCCAATCACAGCGAGCCAGTGCGGAAGCAAACGCGTCCTGAGTGGCTGGATCAAATAAGGCAACGACTTCTCTCGCAGACGTCCGCCAATCACGAGGAAGAAACCGCTGATGTGAGTACAACGTGTTGCAGTCTAATAGGCGTTCAGATTTATTCGCGAAAAATACCTGCCCCTACCTATAGGTAGGGTCAGGCCTGAATGCCTATTAGACTGCAACAATTATTTATACTCACACCAGCGGTCTCTTCCTTGTGATTGGCGAGGGAAGTCGTTGCCTTATTTGACCTGAGCCACTCAGGACGTGTTTGCTTCCGCACTGACTCACTGTGACTGGTGTTGTAACAATTGACATTGGCCTGAAAGAAACTCACTCAATCACGAGATACAGACGATCTTATAGTGTTTTAACTATCAGTTAACCTCGGAATATTTTCGCGAATTATGCATGTCCTTACGTATAGGCTGAGACCCAGAAAATTCTCGGATTCATTACGTGATAAGCTAGAATCCAAAAACATTTGCCTTTTTACTGCATCATTGATTGGGCCACAGTTTATCTCAATGATATTCGGCCAATGAAAAACCTTTAAAAAAGAAGTATCGAATCACTAGCGTCCCAGTTAACAGGTAACACGAGTCAGTAGCCAATAGTCAAATGTTTTTTTCCCGCGTGCATAGATAATCATGGAGTCTATTCTACAGGTCATTGAAATCGCTAATTCTCACGGTCTCTACGTATAGGAAAGAAAATGTCGCGGGCTTCATTTCGTCACACGCTAGAATGCAAACCTTCTTATTCTCGGACTGTGTTCACGACTGGACCGTTAGACAAGGATTCCCAGCTAGGAGAGTAGCGAGCGAATCAGATTTTGTCGGTTAATAAGAACAAAATTGGCACCCGCTAAGAAATAAAGCCAATGGAAAAGCAAATGTTAGTAGACTAAATATAAGGCTTTGAATTTTATCCTGTCTCCAAACGAATTCACAAAATTTCCGGGTCTGTCTCTCTACCTATAGGTAGAGACCAGAAAAATTCGCGAATTAATTTCGCGATAGGCTAAAATTAAAATATTTATACCTCAGTGCTGCCTCTGCCATTGGCTCACAATTCACCTGAATGACTCTGGGCCAATGAGAAACACCCAACCAAAGCTTCATTGAATCACAGGCTGCTACGTTGGGACGTCTCACAATACAGTAGCCAATGAGTGGGTGGCATTTGACCGAGTGTACGTAGGACTATGGAGAGCATGCTGCAGGTCATTGAACCCGCGAATTTTTCCGGTCCCTACCTATAGGACAGACTCCATGATCCTCAACGCACTCGCGAAAATTACACCTGCTCATTGGCTAGTGAACTCGTGACACCTGTTAACTTGGATGCTCGTGATTCGATACTTCTTTTGTTGAAGGATTTCATTGGAGAATCTGTGGCCCAATCACTGAAGCAGCGTAAAGGCAAACGTTTTTACATTCCAGCCTAACGTGACATGAATTCGCGGAATTTCTCAGGTGTCTACTTATTTTTAGTTAGTGATGTATAGCCAGGCAAGAAGAATACGTTTTCTAACTTACGAAACAGCTAATTGAAAAAATTGATAAGTCTCCAGTAAGAATGATTCTATGGATTCTGGCTGACAATTTTATTGAATTTGCGCAATTTCCATGTTTCATCTCTAGAGACCGGAAAAATTCGTGATTTCAATGACCTGTAGGATAGACTTCATGAACCTCTATGCACGCGGGTAAATTACATCTGCTCATTGGCTACTGACTCGCGACACATGTTAACTGTGACGCTCGAGATTCGATACTTCTTTTTTTGAAAGTTTTTCATTGGCCGAGTGTCATTCAGATAAACTGTGGCCCAATCACTGATGCAGTAAAAAGGCAAACGTATTTTGATTCTAGCCTATCACGAAATGAATCCGCGAATTTTTCAGGTCTCTACTCATCTCATCAAATCGCATACAAGATATTCTCACGTAGAACCTTCGGATCGTGATCTTACATGTTTTCATGTTTTTAATTATTCATGCTATGGGAAATTTTAATTTAATACAATATTTTGTATATTGCAGTTTTGCACCGTTTGTAATAGAAAAAATCAAGAATGCAAAATAAGAAGTAAAAGGGTTGTTGGGTAGATCTGTTTGACAACAGCTGAATTAGGGTTGTTCTCTGTGGGTTTATGTTTTAATTTTTATTTGTTATTTTGCATTCTTGAGTTTTTATCCATAAAAAACACTGCAAAACTGCAATGTCGTTTGTTTAAAAAGAATTGCATGAAATAAAAGTTTTCAGTATACTTGTAAGAAAAAAAAGTAACTAAAGACAGAGAGACTAATTAGTTTAAAATACATTCCAAGAAATTTAATTGCTTCTTATACGGCGACAACAGCATATATATATGTATATATATAAAAATAAACAGTCATTATGTGACAACTTCATGGTAATTTTTCACGAAAAAAAATTAAGCTGCTAGTGGAACACTTTTTACATCAAAGTACATATTTTCGCAGCTACAAATTTGTTGTTTCTCATCTGGTATAGAAAGTTTTACCTTCATTTTCAGTTACTTTCGTGTAATAACCTAGAATATGCAATGACATGTAATTTAGTCGTTAG
This sequence comes from Bacillus rossius redtenbacheri, assembly GCF_032445375.1. Taxonomy (NCBI): domain Eukaryota; kingdom Metazoa; phylum Arthropoda; class Insecta; order Phasmatodea; family Bacillidae; genus Bacillus; species Bacillus rossius. Next base: position 4,795,915 of record NC_086341.1, on the reverse strand, counting down.
AGCTTATGAAATTGGCAGAGCTATCGAAACAACTTATCTTGCTTCAATCAGGTTAATGAAGTAAATACGTTAAAACATTTTTTTTTTCGCGCGAGAGTCTCGTAAAGCACGGAAGTTAAGATTTCAGAGGGCGGCTGAACAAGTTTCTCGTGGTTAAGACTTATTTGAGGTTGCCGCGTACCTTTGGAGCTACATTCGCGAGTGGAAAGCAGTCGCGCTAGGAAAGCGAACGACCAGACGAGCTGGGAATGAAGTTCCTGACAGCGGGAAGATTTTGCAGTGTAAGGAAAGTGAAGAAGCATCCTCGCACTGCAATTGGAAAGCAAACGTAAACTCCTTGGTTGGAGAACATCGGTAGCAGACGCGAATGGAATGCGTTTTCTCCCCATAAAAAGCCGAAGAGAAACTAACTCGGCAAAATAAAAAAATAAAACGTTTTGTACCCCCCTAAAAACATTTGTGCACAAAATAAAATTTATGTTCACGGACTGGCTTGTATCTGAAACAACACTTTTTTTTTCGAGGTAAAACTTTTTTACGGCCGATAAAGTAAGTCCACGGGGTATGACTAATCAAAAAGTAACGAAGAGTGGAACGCTCAGGAATGGTGCGATTGATGGTGGAGAAGGAAAATGGAGAAGGGTGAATATAGAATAAAGCAGAATATAAGACTCTTGCAGGTATTTCATAGCCATGCTTGTTTCAATTGTGACCTTTTGTAGTTCAAGTGAATGATTAATAGAGACAGGAAAAATTCGCGGATTCATTTCGTGATAGTCTAGAATCCAAAAACTTTTGCCTTTTTACTGCATCAGTAATTGGGACACAGTTTATCTGAATGACACTCGGCCAATAAAAAACATTTAACAATACAAGTACCGAATCACGAGCATCCCAGTTAACATGTGTCACGAGTCAGTAGCCAATAAGCAAATGTAATTTACCCTGGTGCATAGAGGATCAAGGAGTTTATTCTGTAGGCCATTGAAATCGCGAATTTTTCCTGTATCTAATGATTGAATATTGATGTGTAAAATATTACCTTTTTGGTATACGGTATTTGGTGGTAGTAATTTCGTGAATGTGACGGAAATGTGTAACAAAGACAGTGCTGACATCTGTGACGGTTGCGAGAACCAAAGTTCACTAATCAAAAAAGAAACTTTATAGTACTAACTGTTAAGTGAATTTTGTTAAATGAGCAGAATTTTAATAAAATTACTTGTCAAAAATCAGGTCCAAAGCCGGGGTTAAGTATTTGTAGCTTTTATGAGAGTCGTTTCATTATATAGTTTAAAATCTGGCTCTGCAAATAGAATGATTCAATAGTGGACGTAGCTGCTCCGGCAGCGACTTACAGCGGCGGGAATGGAAACGACGTGTGATTCGCGCCCAGAGATGTAGGTGAAAGCACAAATAGCTAGAGACCTGCAAATTTCGCGGATTCATTCGGTGATAGGCTAGAATACAAACACATATACCTCTTAGATAATTTTGCTATTGGCTTACTGTTCATCTGGACGAATCTCAACCAGTTATAAACTCTCAACCAAAGAAGGATCGAATCACAGACAAACCAGCTGAGACGACTTACAAGTCGGCAGCCAATAAACTTGCGTTATTTTCCCGAGTGTACAGGGGTATGTGCAGTCTATCCTGAAGGCCATCGAAACCACGAATTTTGCATGTCTCTACAAATAGCTAGAGACCGGGAAAATTCGCGGGTTCAATGACCTTCAGGATAGACTCCAATATCCTCTAGACACTCGGGCAAATGCCAACTGTTCATTTGCTGCTGACTTGTGAACGTCTTGACTGGGTGGCCTGTGATTCGACACTTCTATGAGTGAGGGTCTCTAATTGGCCCTCAGTCCTCCAGATTAACAGTAAACGAATTGCAGAAGCAGCACTAAGGTATAATTATTTGAATTTTAGCAAAACATGAAATGAACCCTCGAATTTTGCAGGTCTCTACAAATAGCGTATATTTATCACGCTCGACATTATTCAAAATGATTTTAAGATACATTTATTGTTAGAGTTTCGTATTATAAGTGTATTTGCAACACATAAAACTGGCTCGTTACCGAGGTTAGATGTTACACATCTCTGGCGAGTACTCAAATACTCGCTCACTTTTTTTTCTCTTATCGTTAAAGTTAAACGTTGAAGAGTGACGTTTCACCAATAACGTGCTTGATGGCAAATTGGGCATTTTTTGTCACTAATAATATTTTTTTTGAGAATACAAAAAAAATAGTGTTCACAATAAAATATTTATTAGGTTGAACATTGACAAAATATATTGTGTCACGTACGAACCAGTTTTTTTTTTTTTTTTCACTGTGGATTGGAATAGCGGCGTTCGTGATAAAGGTTCTTTGCTTGTAACCATTTGACCCACGATCACTTTAAGTACGTCATTTCCTGGAGAGAGTTACTTGCCATACCATTACAGATAGTTCACGATTAAACATTTTAACAAACACTTTCAGTATATTTTCACCACACAACTAAACATAATTATGATTGGGCCAGCTTCGCTTCGGGCAAGAAAGGCGAGACATCTGCAATTTTGGAAGTACGAAATTATTTCTACCAGGCATAAATGTACCATTCTAGTGCGTAAAATGAAAAAAAAATCAGAAACTACCAGTTTAAAACATACAGTTTGAGTTACACGTTTATTTTCATTTTATTGACATATTTTCCGTGGCGAATTAATATTTACAATGAAGGTAAATGTAAGGTAACAAGATAACCTTGATAGAAACTATAGCCAAATAGGAGGTTGTCTGTAAAGTCAGTTTACGGACGATAATTTTACGTGATAACGTCATAAGAAAACATCAATGAAAAATTGCTTACTTTTTAATTTTCAAATATTATTTATAGTTTTTTGCAAATTTAATTTAAATAATTTGTTTAAATATAATTACGAACAATTAGTTATAGAAATAAACTGAAATCAAATCAATGCCAATAAATTGTTAGTTTTAAATGACGAAATTGGATGAATAAATCAATTTTTTTAAATTGCTGCTTTTAAAAACCCCGCCTTAACCGGTTTGATATTATAGAAGATTTTCTCGCACGGTGGTTGGCCGGTTCTTGCACGCTCAGCTCAGGCGGAACGTGACAATGAATCATGCTTTTTCGTGCGTGTAGCCGATGTTAATCGATTTATAAGACGACGTTATAACGTCAAAAACAATAGTTTGAGGCATTTGAAAACGCAGAGCTTGCAATTGAGTGGTTGAATGGCGGGACGGAATGGCCAACTGTTGGGAGTTCATTGATGACCAGTGACGTCAGCGCTAACGAAGGAAACAAAACAAAGGCGAAGCGTGTGAAGTAACACTAGTTACCGCCAGAGCTCTCTGTGTGCGTGGCCTGGTCATGGCCTTCCCCCCCTTCCCCCTCTCATCGGCAGGGGCCAGGCCCGCGTGTGTGCTAACTGCCCGCGAGCACGCAACAGCAGCTCTGATTGGCCTAAACGTGTACGGCGTGTCTTACGGAGGAGCATGCCTGGGCAACCCTTGACATCGCCACGCAACACGGCCGGGAGAATTTACCACGCGATTTCCTTAACATTCTTCTTACTTTCGCTCACATAAAGGTAAATTTTATTGAACATTCAAAAGAAAACAGCGTGTATTCGAATAATTCACGCATCTTTAATGTATGTTTTATTTGTTTCAAAAAACACAACGGTTATGTATAGAAACCGGAAAAATTCGCGATTTCAATGATCTATAGATTATACTTAGAGCCACGGAATTTTCGCGCATTCATTTAGTCGCAAGCTAGAATGCAAACCTCCACACTGTCGCACTGTGTTCATGATTGGACCGCAGTTATCTGGACACGCCCCTCTACGACCGTGAGCCAACGATGTCCAGCTAGGAGAGAAGTAAGCGAATCAAGTAGTGCCAAATAACAAGGATAAAAATGTTCTCGCTAAGAAATCAACCAATAGGAAAGTAAACACGGGTCGAGCACACCTATAACTTTGAATTCTATCCTAAGGCCAGAGGAATCCGCGAAATTTCCGGGACTCTAATTATACTCCATGATCCTTTATGCACACAGGAAAATTACTTTTGCTCATTTTTTTTTACTGACTAGTGACACCTGTTAACTGGTACGTTAGTGATTCGATACTTTTTTTGTTGAAGATTTTTCATTGGCCGAGTATCATTCAGATAAACTGTGGCCCAATCACTGATGCAGTAAAAAGGTAAACGTTTTTGGATTCTAGACTATCACGAAATGAATCCGCGAATTTTTCCGGTCTCTAATTATAACTTGCGGCTAAACGAATGCACGAAATTTACGTATCTCTTATAATGGATTTCAACATGAAGATTTTTTTTTTTTTTTTTGCGAGACTGAGGATAATGGATTTTGTCAAAAAGGAAGACGTTTTGACATTGTTTTTCTTCCGATATTGAGAGGGCCACAACGGAGAAGCTTAGAAGAGAAAATTCTTCCAATCTTGGAATCAACATTGAGATGAGTACGAAGAAGATTAGCTAGGGCCATACATATTTCACGAAAAGATTCCGAGACCAGACTAAAGTTAAAACACCGCAGCATATTAAATAATTCGCGTTTGGGTGAGTTTCTTTTCAGGTACACGTGGATTTTACAACACCAATCACAGTAATTCAGCGCGGTAGCAAACGCGTCCTGAGTGGCTCATGTCAAATACGGGGAACGACTTCTCTCGCAGATGGTCGCCAATCACAAGGGTGAAACCGATTGTGAGGAAGAGTGTGTGTACCTTGTTGCAGTCTAATAGGTAGAGACCGGAAAAATTCGCGATTTCAATGACCTGTAGGATATACTCCATGATCCTATGTGCGCGCGGGAAAATTACACCTGCTCATTGGCTACTGAGACGTGTAACCTGTTAACTGTGACGCTAGTGATTCGATACTTCTTTTGTTAAAGGTTTTTCATTGTCCAAGTGTCATTCAGATAAACTGTGGCCCAATAACCGATGCAGTAAAGAGGCAAACGTTTTTGGATTCTAGACTATGTCGAAATGATTCCGCGAATTTTTCCGGTCTCTACTAATATGAGTTTAAAATTTTTTTTTTTTTGTTCGCGAAAAATGCTTGTCCCTAGAGGTTAGTTGAAATTTGATGTAAATTCATTACTTTGTTCGTAATGAAATTTTTCACCGTAATTTTTTCGAGCACACCTTGTAGGCCTTGCGTCTTTTGAACGTGTGCCCTGCCTCGAGTATGTACTGTCACACAGCGGCAACAGTCGCGGGAGACATGCGCGCGCACACCGCTCACGTACCCCCCGCGCGGGGGGAAGAATACCTTCTTGTTTCCCTCACGACCGTCGTGGTTCGAGTTTATCCAATGTTCAGGGGGAGAGAATCCTGGCGAGGAACTCTAACTTTCCGAGCACGCGCCCCGCAGAGCACGACGCAGGAAGCGCGGGATGTTTTGGAGGGTGGGGGGGGGGTGTGGGGGGGGGGGGGGGGGTTGGGAAGAAAGTTCCAGACTTGATCCTTGACACCCTCCCTCCTTGCCCAACACCAGCTGTCCCGGCGACAGGACAGGAAGTGTCGCCAGTAACACAGCCGACATTATTGGCCACGTTGTGTCGGATAAGCCTTGAGACCCAGGGGGGTCAAATGGCATGACGTCTCTTGAGATACTTTCGCCCTTAAAGCCTTGCCCTTGCAAGCGAGATTTGTATTTGGTATTCGTTTTAAGTTCTTGAAGTGACAACGTCTAATAAATCGATGAACGCCGGCTGCACGCACGAAAAAGGATGACTCATTGTCCCGTTACGCTCATTGTACGCTTGCGCCGCATCTAATTCTCTTCCACTCGATTGGAACAACCATAGATTTGACTTTTTCGAGGCACATTAAACTTGAAACACTCCCAGAGCTGCCAACCTCAAATCACACCCATCAGTAATGGCAATTAGGTATATGAAAAAAGTACGCGTAAATAATGCACGATAAATTTTTCCTGGGGCATTATAACACACTCACAAGATAAAACAACGACAATAATATGCAAAATAAAAATAAAAATATGAATACAATGCAAATTAATACATAAAAAAATCTATTTGAACAATACAATCATCTGAATATGTAAGAAATATTAATAATTTTACTGGATATTTTGAATCTTCAATTCAATGTATTCAAAGTTAAACTTTAAAACAACTGTCTTTTTATTTGCTTCTTTTATCCTGGTTCGATAAGAAATGTCATGTAAACAAACAAGACAAACACAAGGACTTGTAAACAGTAACTGCGTTCGTTACTTTCGTTTCTTCAGATGTAGCGAAAAAACGAAGATATAGATTTATTGCTAGTCACGGCTTTAAAATGTTCTGCATGTTTCTTTGATTCAATATGCCGTCTACAGTCATCCCTTTCACCATGTGCAATCGAAAAGTCACACGCGCATACATTACAAAACCGTGGCGTTTCAAACATTTGAAAACGACAATCATGGCCATTCTTTTGAATATTTAAGTGGAAAGTTCTGAAGTCTTGCGTGTTTTTTCCCACAGATGCACATTATTCTGTCACACGCTTCATTTCTACAACCGGCACTGAAGAACACAACACTATCGAAAAAAATAAAAAAATTTTCACGTCTGTAGACACGACAAAAACCGGACAAAAACACTATGATGAAAAAAATGGCTTTCAAGAAATAAATTAATACAACACAGGTTAGCCAAAGTACCGTACAAAAATTATCGTGATGTAAGTAGCCTTCAAACGATAAGTCCGAGGATATGTACTAGTTGTATCGTACAACGGACGTAATACCATCCCATTATTATTTGAAAACACGAGAATTAATTTACTTATTTCGACAGTACATCGTACATGCGCACACTTACTAGTTCCGTTATTTGAGCAACCAAGCGAAGTATTCAAACAGCGTTCACGAAACACGCACAGCAGAAACGTAAATTTTTCCGTTACCATGCAGCACAAAGCCTCGTTTCCGTAATAAACTAGCGATGTTCCGTAATTCCGTAATTCGGGGTTAAAATCCGTAATAATTACGGAAAATCCGTAATGGTTGGCAGCTCTGCACTCCCATTCGCTTCCTACTTTTCCTATCATCGTCCTATCCTTAACAGAATAACACAGATTGGAAGATGTTAAATAGCAAACATGATTAAAAGTTATAGTTAAAATAATCTCTTTGTTAAGGTAATAAACATATTTGAATTAATAAGTGCAAATAAAAGTAAATTTATGAATTAAATTGTAGATTTAATTTCACTCCTTCTTTGTATCCATATAAAATAGTGATAATTCAATAAAAATGATTCATTTTTATTTATAAAAGTATGCAATCTTTCATCAAATTTTTGATATGACGTAGTCACGTTAAACTATCGTCCGTAAACCGACTTTACAGGCAACCAATTTTTTTTACGAAGAAATACTTTACAAGCAAGTATGGTATTTTGCATTCGTTTAAATTTTTTTTTTAAATGAAGAAATACTTTACTTGATGTAAATAGACAAAATGATTAACAAATGACTGACAACGAACAGCAAATAACGTCAAGCATTAGTGTCTTTACCTTGGGGGGTCCGCTTAGTCAGGGGTGTATTGCTTTAGTGAGGCAGGATTATAAGTGCGACGCTCGCTGGTGCTTCTAGCGCGGTATCGCCTCTAAGCGCAAGGCCGTGTGGCCTGGCAACTGTGAGATTTGAGAGGTAACCATGCCATTAGATGGCGGATAAATTAAGACTAACGTGGAATGCAAGTCCCTTGAGTGCTTGCAAATAAGTGTACCAGGAGTTTCAACCCTAAAAATTAAATTCTGAAAGTTACGTTTTAGCCATATTCATACTTCTAAAAATACAGTTTAAAAACGAAATACAAGATAAAAACAGAACTACCGTCTGTCATAAACGTATTCTTAAATTCGTTTCGTACCCTGACAGCACTCTGGTAGTGGGAGAAGTTTTTGATTCACGTGTTCTCGATGTTTCGGGCGTCGGGTCGGCCCGTAATAGGGACTGGAAAAATTCGCGGTTTCGATGACCTTCAGGATAGACTACACAGTCCTCAGTATACTCGGGAAAATAACGCCTGTTCATTGGCTGCTGACTTGTGAGTCGTCTCAACTAGTTTGCTTGTGATACAACACTTCTTTGGTTGAGCATTTCCCGTCGGTCCAGAATCATCCAGATGAACAGTGAACCAATAAAAAAAAAAAGCAGCTTTAAGGTATATGTTTAATGAATTTTAAGCGTATCGCGAAATTAAATCCGCGAATTTTTCCGGTCTCTGGCCCGTAATAACGCGACTCGTCACAGCCTCTCTCGCAGGTTCGAGAAGGGTGCCGCAGGTACACATGTAGCGACGCCTGCCTCCGCGGGAGTTCCGAGCGAGATCCGCGAGTTCCGCGAGTTCCGCGAGTGAAGGGATGTGCGACATCGGCCAAGAGGGTGAGAGACCCCCTCGAGAGTGGCGCGACGCGAAGCGACAGGATCGAGAAAGTGCCACCGAGTGGCGCGAGACTGTGTGTGTGGGTACAGACGAGACTTAAGGGGCCCGCCTCGTCAGGGGTGTATGTGTGTTAGTGAGGCGGGACGATAAGCGCGACGCTCGATGGTATTTATAGCGCGGTATCGCCTCTAAGCTCAAGGCACTGAACTGGTGCGCAGTCTTCTCGTCGTCAATTGATAACTGTGAAATTTGTGCGGTGACCGTATTTTTATATTACGGGGAAATGAAGATAAAGGTGTAATGCAAGCCCCTTAAGTGCTTTCAAGAATCTGTACCACTTGTTTTACACCTAAAAATTATTCTGAAAACATGCGTTTCAGCCATTTTAACTCTTCTAGAAATACAGTTTAAAAACATGATCCAAAATTAAGAGTACTTTTCGGGCCTCAGCAAACTCTTAAATGCTTTTCGTAAACACACCCCACTCGGATATCTTGAGTATTTTTGAAATCGCGTTGTTTTTCCTGAAGCTCTGCACACCGTGAGTGTGACCAGGTAGGCGGGCCCCTTAAGGGTTCTGGAGGACTGAAGAGGCCAATTAGAGACCCTCACTCATAGATAGACACCTGTAAAATTCGCGATTTCAAATCCCTAAAGGATAGACTCCATGATCCTCTACGCACTTGTGCAAATAACATCTACTGATTGGTAGGGACCTGAAAAATTCGCGGGTTCAATGAACTCTAGCATAAACTCCATGGTTCTACGTACACTCATTCAAATGTCACCCACTCATTGGCTGCTGTCTTGTGAGACGTCCCAACGTAGCAGTCTGTGATTTGATGGTGCTTTAGTTTGAGTTTTTCTCATTGGCCCAGAGTCATCCAGGTGAGTTGTGAGCCAATAGCAGAGGCAGCACTGAGGTATAACTATTTGAATTCTAGCCTATCGCGAAATGAATCCGCGAATTTTTCCGGTCTCTACTGATTGGTTACCGACTCGTAACACCTTTTGACTGGAATGATCGTGATTCGCTAATTCTTCTGTTAAAGATTTTTCATTATGGCCCTGAGTCCTTCACATAAACTGTGACCCAATCACTGAAGCAAAATAATTACAAAAGTATTTGGACTCTATCCTATCGCGAAATGAATCCGCGAATTTTGCAGGTCTTTACTCATAGAAGTGTCGAATCACAGACCACCCAGTCGAGACGTCTCACAGGTCAGCAGCCAATGAACAGTTGGCATTTGTCCGAGTGTCTAGAGGATATTGGAGTCCATCCTGAATGTCATTGAACCCGCGAATTTTTACGGTCTCTAGAGATAGGACATTTTTTTAAGTACAATTATTTATTTGTAATGTAAATATTAGTAATTAATGAAACTTAATTGGACTATCCCTTACGAACACACTTCCCCAACGTCATAAATCGTAAAACTGTTTCGAATTTTCAAATTTAAAGCTTGTGCGCAATGCACCCATGTTACCCGCGCTGTGCTGTTGTCAAACCTGTAGACTCGAGGTCACATGGAAGAGAGATAGACAGACAGAGAGATAGACAGCGAGTGTGAGAGAGAGAGAGAGAGAAAGTTGGGTGCAGGTTGTATATCCTGCGTTCGTTATCTCCGTGGCAACGGCCGAAGCGACGCAAAGGCCAGGATGCCGCACACACCACGGAGTCATTGTATCCAACTTTTCTGCCACGTGCCTACATTTCAACGCACTCGGCGACGACATATTTCCTTCAGCGACTAGAGAGAATTTTACTCACAAAAAAATAAATAGCTTGACTCTTTTAAATTTAACATTCTGTTTCATTGATATGAAAAATGTTACGTTAATTTTTTTAGGATTTTGGTGAGTGAACTGCGTGCTACGTTGGGACTATAAGCCACGATCCTAGTAATTTATTGCGAGCAACAAAGTTTTGCTCTTAGTGCCTACATAGTTTCATGTAGGCACTGAATTTTTTAAAATAATATATATATATTGACGAAATATTTATCAGCCATTTTAAGACTTACTTAAATGCACATTATTAAAGATTATTCGTAAATGATCCTGTTTTCCGAAGCCATACTTGATAGCTGATGTTTGGACAAGACTAACATTATTTTCATTTCAGTTTTCACTTTTAGATTATAAACTTAAAATTAAAATACTAAAGAAAATTTTCAAAGTTACTATTTAAGCCAAAAAGGTTCTTTTGAAAATATAAAATATAAATAGTGGGGAAAAAAATACTGTAGATCAAAGAGAGCTGTACGCGAAAAAAACATAGACTACGGTACTTTAAACTAATTAATGTTTCGATAATTAGCTTATTAGTGAGGTATAAAATTAAATGACAGGGAACATTATTTCCCAGCGCCAAGAGGAAAAGACGAACAACAGTAGACGAACCGTTCTCATGAGATTGTGATGGCGCCTAGTCGCGAGCTGTCCCACACTCTCGCCATTCAAACCACGTTCACGAAAGAAGCGCAAGAGATGGAGCGGTGATTGCGAGTGGTGACGAGTACGGGCACGCGACTCTCCCCGCCGAGCCTGGTTCACCCAGGCGTCACACACGAGCAGACCCGAAAGAGATGGAGCGTTGATTGCAAGTGGAGACGAGTATGGGCACGTGACTCTCTGCATCAAGCCTGGTTCACCCGGGTGTCACACACGAGCAGACGAGAGAGAGAGAGAGAGAGAGAGAGAGAGAGAGAGAGATGGAGAGAGAGATGGAGCGGTGATTGAGAGTGGTGGCGAGGCGAGGCACACGACTCTCCGCGCCGAGCCTGGTTCACCCGGGTGTCACACACGGGCGGACGCGCGAGTATTAGAGCGGTGATTGCAAGTGGTGACGAGTACGGGCACGTGACTCTCTGCGCCGAGCCTGGTTCACCCGGGTGTCACACACGGGCGGACGCGCGAGTATTAGAGCGGTGATTGCAAGTGGTGACGAGTACGGGCACGTGACTCTCTGCGCTGAGCCTGGTTCACCCGGGTGTCACACACGGGCGGACGCGCGAGTATTAGAGCGGTGATTGCGAGTGGTGACGAGGCGAGGCACACGACTCTCCCCGCCAAGCCTGGTTCACCCGGGGAAGTTCGTCCTGCCGTATCTCTCCCGGAGGCGAGTCAAGTAAGCGGATACGTGCGCTTCGAACCATGCATTCTCAGCAAGCAGTTTACATTCACAACGCGCTCCACGGTGGAGTTATTCCGCCGAGAGCTAATTAATTAACTTCGTGCATGTAGGTACTAGCTAACTATTAAAAGAACTAAATACCGACCATAGAGAATAATTAGCTTTCATGGCAATGAAAATCTCACTAGAAAGGTTTGCATACATGATTTTATACCTGACATCGCTACCATAAGAAACCAATTGTTTGGTAAAAAGAAAAGAAAAAAAAGAAGAAATGAAACCTTATGAAAAGAAAAAAATCATTTCAGAATTACTAAATTTTTTTAATAATTTATGAACATAATCTTTTTACTGGCTGCAGTTTGAGAGGGGAGACTGAAATCTAACTGCTTGTGTTTTTTTTTATTTACTTCTTTAGAGAAGGATTTTTCTCCCTGGAACATGCATTTCAAGGTTCAACTGCAAAAGTTTATCTAATATATAATTCTTGGAAAATAAAGCTAGCTTTTTACTAAAGAGTAGGATAATTTTTTCCCGCTTTGAAATGTTAATAAATAATAGTTTAAAAAACTAAAAAAAACACGCTTTATATAGAAAACTAAACTAAAAAATTGAAAATAAATTTTAATAAATTTTAATCAAGAATAGTGTCAAATAAATTTATAAATATAAATTAATAATAGTGTAAATAAGAAAAGAATGTATTTTATTTAAAAAAAAGGGGGGTGCATGGTGTCAATACATATATTTTATTGACAGATATGAGTAGAAAGATTATCATTTCGATAATATCTTAAAAAGCACCCCACGCTTTTTTTAAAATAAAATACATTATTTTATTATTTACACTATTATTAACTTATATTTATAAATTTTTGACACTATTCTTAATTAAATTTTATTTTCTATTTTTAGTTTGGTTTTCTATATAAAGCGTGTTTTTTAGTTTTTAAACTATTATTTATTTTCTACTTTTTAGTTTGGTTTATTTATAAAAGTGTTTTTTTCCCTCAATTTCTTCCAGGTAAAAATCCTTATACTGTAAGTTTTCTCTCTATCCAAATATGTTTTTTTTGATATATCATCTGTCAAACTTATCCATATTTTCCGTGTTTGATGTCTTTTATTTAATGATTTACTGACCTTGGCATAGTTCGGAGTATTTGTAACTGCTTGGTGTAGATTTGCAGGTTGGTGTTCGAGTGGAATTTCAAAATTCTGCTTATCAGGTGTAGCTATTGAGGTTATGCATATGGTGTTTGATTTCCCATCTGCTGTTGGTTTCACAGCAAAACCAAACCTCAAATTTTCCCTGTTTCGTGAAATATTTGCATAAAATGATGTTTTATAATAATGTTTCACTCTTGGTTAATTGGTAAAATGAAACAAAGACGTAATTGTGTTTCTCTATTTAACGAAAGAAACATTTAAAGCCCTTAATTCAGGGTTTTTTTCTTCATATTTTTACAAATATGGATAATATTCTCTTCAAGAAAGTATATTGTTCACAATAATCATACATAACCCACTCTCACTTTTCATTTAATTAAATGTCACAATATTTAGTAGGCTTTGTTTATATCGCACCAAAGATAAACTGAAAGAAAAGAGTTCGCACATGAGTGAAATGGTTTTCTTTACATATATGTCTTTGTTTCATTTTACCAATTATATAAATTGACAAAAATCTTATTTTGCAAATTGATTAATGGAATAATCTTATCAAATTATTGTATTGTCATCGGTCCTCGATAAATCTACAAAGTTTCAATGAAATCTGGCCGTTTAAAGTGGGTCAAAATCGCTCCCAAAGTAGTCGGTTACAAACATAGGTACATACAAACAAACATAAAGGTGAAACTAATATAAAGCGTGTAAAAAATGATACCATTGCCATATATACATAAACATATTATAACGTATAACATTTTTTAATTAACTGATATTATTGAGATAATTAGGGGTAAAAATCATGACTTTCCATACATTTTCCTGACGTATTCTTACTCTCAATTATTTTCAGAGAGAAAATCTCATGACAGCGAAAACATATTGTGGTGGCTGTATAAATTACTTCAGCTAAATTTCACTGTGCGCCCATTGTTTCATCTTAAATACTTCACTGTTTGCAATAAAACGTGATTCAGCTCCAAATTCCAACGGGTTTACCCGTCTTGGGAAGCTCGTAACATCATAGGCCTTATTTATGTTTTCAATTTTGTTTTTCGTATTGAGCATGCAGCACGAGTTTTTCTGTCGATTTATGATAATTCTGTATAGTTTAATGTACACTCATAGTTTGATAAGAAACAAGTTAGACAAACAGTAATTGTGAAAATCTATATAAATTCGTATTTTAGTTACCAAATATCTTTTCATTTTTCAAGGAAACATTTACTAAAATAGTTTTAATTGTATTCAAAAAAAATTTTCATCTAAAACGGGCTGATAAAATAATGTGTAAATGATCGCCATCATCTGGGTCTCTTCTGAAATGAAGGAAGTGAAGAACTGCAATATTCGAGTAAAAGAATATAGGCCCTACCTGAAGTCATGACTTCGCATTAAACCATTAATCGCTATATACAAATATATACATATATACATGACACACTCATATATAGAGACCGGAAAAATTCGTGGATTCATTTCACGACAGCCTAAAATTCATATAGTTGTACCTCAGTGCTGCCTCTGCTACAGGCTCACAACTCACCTGGATGTCTCTGGGCCAGTGAGAAACACTCAACCTATTGTATGTAGAACTATAAAGTTCATCCTAGAGGTCATTGAACCCGCGAATTTTTCCAGCCCCTACTCATATATATAACCAAAAATCAACAGCGCACTTTACTAGAGCAAGTAGGAACTGAGCCTACACGAACATTCCGGAAGAGCGAGAATGACCTTGCGTCATAGTCACGTGACACAATCAGAGCTTTGAGTCATCCCTTCATCAGTAGCCTATCTTGTCGATACCATATCTAGATAGTTGCGGTATGTTGATCTCTGAAAAGATCATTTAAAGTAAATTGGCACTCTATTACTAAATTTATTACCACATATAATTATATAAAGATATTCGAAAAAAATTGAAATTGGAAAAAAAATTAACTTCGCCAATAATAATACAAAAAAAATCGCCTATAACTTAAAAAAAAAATCAGTGACAAGGATAGCAGAAATTCTTAAACATTTTAGAGTAATTTATTTTTCGCAAACTTCTGATCGCTCTTTAGACTGCAATAGCAATAAGTAGGGACCGGAAAAATTCGCGGGTTCAATGACCTGCAGGATGAACTTCATAGTTCTACGTACACTCGGTCAAATGTCACCCATTCATTGGCTGCTGTCGTGTGAGACGTCCCAGCGTAGCAGCCTGTGATTCGATAAAGCTTAGGTTGAGTGTTTCTCATTGGCCCAGCGTCATCCAGGTGAGTTGTGATCCGATAGCAGAGGCAGCACTGAGGTATAACTATTTGTATTTAAGCCTATCGCGAAATGAATTCGCGAATTTTTCCGGTCTCTAGCAATAAGGCATGTCTGCGCTAGCGATCGTTCCCTTGTGATTAGCGGCCGTCTGCAAGAAATGGCATTGCCCTGTTTTGCCAGGTCATTCAGGACGCGTTTACTTCCGCACTGTATGGCCGTGATTGGTGTGCCGACAGTAGACATGCGCCTGGAGTAAACCCAACAAATCACGAAACTACAGCAAGTGCTGAATGTTTTAACACACACCTGGTCTGGAAATATATATATTTTTTGGAAATAGTACAAGACCCTAGTAATATTTCTTACACAAATGTCGAGAATAACAATCGTGTACACTTTTAAGAGTTTTTCACCTCAAGTTTACAAAAAGCGCTGGTTACAAATTATTTAGGGACCTTCATAAATTTATTGCTTTTTTTCATAAATTTACGTGTACAAATTTCGCTTAACATGAATATGAATCTACTAAAATAAATTACTCACGCAAAAAAAAACACACTTATTTCTTCCGCGTGTACGTTTACCCTGTTTTTTAAGAAGGAAAAAAAAAACAGAATTAAGAAGTTGAAATACAATCATCGGAAATTGCGAAGCAGTCTTCGTTTATTTGAGGTGAATTATTCGTTTGATAACCCGTAAATGTACTGCAATTTTTAACAGTGTATTTTGATTATAAACTTAAATGATCATATGTCGATATCAAAAACATCGCGAAATGCGATACGTCGCAAATGTAGTTCTTTAAATGATTCATATCAATAAGGAATATTGATTTAATACAATTTCTTGGACACATGTCATTGCACTTTAGCAGTGTTTTGTCAATGGACAAATTCCTAAATTTAAAAAATAAGAAATAGAAAATGGAATTATAACACCACACAAAACAAGCCTAAATCCTCTGATGTCAAACAGATTAACCCAACGATCAACATATGCAGGTATCATGGACAACAAACGAACACATTCAAACTTAAATATCCGACAGCATAAGAATTCCGTGGTAGGAATTAAGTCGCGAAAAAAAAAAATCATCACCGTTGGGATTATCTGTTTGACATCAGCTGATTTAGGCCTGTTTTCATTTTTTTTTATGGATTATCCCGTGACAAAACAGTGCAGAACTGCAACGGCGCGTGTACAAGGGGTTTTATTATTAAATCAAAGTCGCAAATATCGTCAAACGATGTGTTCTCGCCTCGCCGGTTAGAGAACCCGCGACTCTCGACTCTCGTCTCTCGAAACTCGACTCTCGACTCTCGAACATCGACTCTCGACTCTCGACTCTCGAATCTCGACTCTCGACTCTCGACTCTCGACTCTCGACTCTCGACTCTCGACTCCCGACTCTCGAATCTCGACTCTCGACTCTCGACTCTCGACTCTCGACTCTCGACTCTCGACTCTCGACTCTCGACTCTCGACTCTCGAATCTCGACTGTCGACTCTCGACTCTCGACTCTCGACTCTCGACTCTCGACTCCCGACTCTCGACTCCGACCTGAGCTGTTGTTCCGCGGAGAGCCTCGCAGGGGCCTTAATGAAGGCGGACACTTCACCGCCGCCCGCCAGCCGACCACGAAGCGGGGCGCAGCTCGAGCGCCTTAATGAGCGAGGCGTGAGTCGCCGCGACTAACGAGCGCCACCTAACGGTCGCTTCCGGCGAAACAATGGGGGAAAAAAATACGTTAAATAAAACACCATTTAAGTCACACACCTAGTTAATGTCTGCACACACTCACACAAACACAAAACCACAATTAGAACCCGTTAAAATTTATAATCATATTACTAACAAATAAAACATTTATTTTTAGAAAAGTGGTTTTCATATCAACCATACAGGAAGTAAAATATGCGACTCTGATTAAATAATTAGGTACCTAGTCGTTAAGTATACTGCATGTGTAGATAATTTTTTTCTCTATATTTGAAGTCACAAAACAATAATTCGCATTTCACAATTAATTTGTAACTAAACGTGTTCGCAGATAAAGGCAGATGGAAAATACAAGGATGATTAAAATTTACTTAACGAGACCGCACATTGCCGACATATTTCAGACTGCTGACCCAGTAGAAGCGTTGCAGGTGATTTCACGTTAGGCCTAGCGCCAGCCGAACCAGAGAGATCTCTTGTGTTTTGTTTGCTAATTGCTGCCACTCCCCGTTCCACTATGACCGCGAAGTTTTCTGTTAATTCTTTAAGTCTGTCATTTCTATTTTTTTTTTAAAAAAAAAAGCTGAATCACAACGTCACGACAAATCGCACATAGTTCCAGCCCGACAGGGTCAAAATACCACAACAACATTTACATGACGAACTCTGAAATTGCTGTCGGAAAATCTACCCATGCCAAATGCGTCCATAGAATGCAATATAGAAAGCGTTTAAAAACAGCGCAATCCATACAGATATAACTCATATTTACTTTTGATGATTGAAGTGCATAGCAATTAAAAATTTAGTCGTCTCTTGTACAAAGAGAGATTAGATTTAGTTCAGTTACAAGGAAGCAAGCTATAGATATGTTGGTACGGAACAGAAAATAATTCCCCTTTTAGCTATGCTCCATATTAAAAATAAACGTAATAAACAGTTAATAGCACGGTAAAAATGTGAAAATGTACCAAACCCTATAATCAAATTTCGTTTTTCAAGATGAAGATTTACCAAGTAGGTATTAACAATTTAGCAGATAGATTTGGAATGTTTGCTTCCAAAAATTATTGTTATTCTTCTTCAAAATTAAAAATAATTAGAGACCGGAAAAATTCGCGATTTCAATGACCTGTAGGATATACTCCATGATCCTGTACGTACGCGGGAAAATTACATCTGCTCATTGGCTACTGACTCGTGACACCAGTTAACTGGGACGCTAGTGATTCGATACTTCTTTTGTTAAAGGTTTTTCATTGGCCGAGTATCATTCAGATAAACTGTGGCCCAATCACTGATGCGTAGAGACCTGCAAAATTCGCGGATTCAATGACCTCCAGGATAGACTCTACTACACTCTACACACTCGGGCAAATGCCACCTGTTCATTGGCTGCTGACTTGTGAGTCGTCTCGACTGGGTGGCCAGTGATTCGACACTTCTATGAGTGAGGGTCTCTAATTGGCCCTCGTTACTCCAGATTAACAGTGAACCATTTGCAGAAGCAGCGCTAAGGTATAATTAATTGTATTGTAGCATACCACGAAATGAATCCGCGAATTTTGCAGGTCTCTACTGATGCGGTAAAAAGGCAAACGTTTTTGGATTCTAGACCATCACGAAATGAATCCGCGAATTTTTTCGGTCTCTAAAAATAATAAATAGCTAATTTTCAAACAAAAATATATCAATCCTCGGCTGGATAATGAAAATACTTCTTTAATATTCAAGTAATGTTTTATACTATGCTGTAGCTTATATACTTAACCTTTTCCTTTTCAATCTTAATTTTTGACTTTTAATATAGTTTGTTATCAAACAATGTTTGTACTTTATTCTAAATTAACAATAATTATTTAAAAAAATTTAAATTTATAATAACTAATGTAAGTTTTTTATATATTTTTTATTTGTAGATATTTTTTTATTGTTTAAAGGTTTATATTAATCAAAAATGACTTGATGCACTTATATACAGGCTTATTTTTGTGAGTACTAAATATCATGTTTAATTGAGTGAATATTACTCAGAGTTGTAACAAAAAGAGGGAGTGAAATAATAAGGTATTCCTACGCTAGCGATTGTTTTCTTGTAATTGACGGCCTCTTGAAGAGAAGACGTTGCCCCATTTGACATCGGGCCATTCAGGACTCGTTTGGTACGTCGCTGGATGGCTGTGATTGGTGTGCCAAACGCAGACATGCAACTCAAAGAAACACAACCAAATATTGAAACACAGACGAAGCTGCAGTGTTTTAACACATGGCTGGTCTCCAAATCATTTTGCGAAAAAATACACGGTCCTGGTTGTTAGAGACCGGAAAAATTCGCGGATTCATGTCGTGTTAGTCTAGAATCCAAAAACGTTTGCCTTTTTACCGCATCAGTGATTGGGCCTCAGTTTATCTGAATGACACTCGGCCAATGGAAAACCTTCAACAAAAGAAGTATCGAACCACGAGCATCCCAGTTAACAGCTGTCACTAGTGTACCCCCCTTAGACCAAAAATTTGCGGAAGGCAGGATACAAAGAATAGACAGCGAAATAGTGAGTTAGTTATGTATTATTTGGTTCTTTATATGACCATAAAACAAATATAAGCAGAACATGCCAAACAATATATAAGTATATTAAATTTAACAATTAACAACAGGGTATATCAGGCTTCGCCCCTCTTGACTAGAAGTACATAAAACAATAAAATAACAAGTATACCTATACCCCCCCCCCCCGGTGCACCACGGGTGTCGCACATGAACTAGATGCTGTTCTGACTTGGTTAACATCAAAAACCACCACAATAAATATAAAATACAATATTACTTCAAAAAAACAATATCACTTAAAACTGCAACCTAAAATACACACACACACACACACACACACACACACATATATATATATATATATATATATATATATATATATATATATAAAAATATAAAATATTACCACCTTTCACAAAATAAATTAGGTGCTCGGTTCAGTTAATCTACTCATTCAATGTTTTTTGGCAAAATAATTACTTGTTGCCTCAAACTTTTCCAGTCCAATTCGAAAGTTCATGATCAGGCAGTAAAGAAAAAATATGTATATACGATAAATGATTATAATAGTTCACAGCCAATTTTCTGCCTCACAAAATACCCTATCGAGCACCTGACTACACACCTTTCGAAATTAACTTGATAAATAGCTACATAAAAATTTATAATGTTACAAAAATTGCAACAAAAAATTACAATACAATCTCATTAAAAAAAAATTTTACCCAGTGCGCATAACTCGCATAAAGGGTACAAAATATTAACAATTTCCCTCCCAAATAGGTAACCACTCAATTCCAGACTTGACGACGTAGTTACTTGCGGCTGTGTCTAATGAAAAAAAAATTGCTTCAAAAAATTACAGTTATATTCAAACGTTATCTCGAAGGTGAAAAATACCGGCGTAGCGTAGGCCACAAGGTCTACCCAGCGAAGGTCCACAGAAGGTCCGTCTGACGTAATCTAGACGAACACTAAATTTCAAAACTTACAGTTTATCTGTTGCCATCTGCTTCCGGAGATATCCAATCAAGAAGCCTCAAAATCAAGCATTTACACTTCCTCGCAGACAAGCCTTAACCGGGCTGAAGGAGGATCAGCAGCACGCACGGCACCATTTGACATCCACGAAATTAGCGACTAGGCTCACTCTACAAAATTTTAAAATTCTCGATATACTAAAAATAAAATTTTTCTCCTCATTGGTAATAACTGCGTAGAACACTGCTGCACTCGAACATGGTATAACCGACGGAGCAAAAACTTGCCGTAAATTAAGTTCTTATATTCCACCAAGGATTTACCGAACTTCCACACTAAGTTACAGCCATGAATTTAATTCCCGCAGCCACTCCATCGGCAGTAAAAAAGGTAACCCACTCAGGCCATGGCTCGTAGCAGCCAGACCCTCCCCAGAAAAAACTCGTCAACAACCCCGCGCGCCACAGGTACCAACCTCAACCCACCAAAAGGAAAACACATGACAAACGCAAACACCGAGTACCGAAAATTGCCGATCAGAGCCTCACACGAGCACGAGTGGCTCTAGATCCTGACAATCTGAAACGTGCCCGCGCTCCTAGATCCACACCGGCCAAAACACCAAATCTGAGGGTACGGCTCGCGCCGCCACACGGCTAACGGTAAATAACACTGCGCCAGTACACAAAAATAACCGCCACCAAATGTGACGTGACACACACGTCACACTAGTCAGTAGCCAATGAGCAGGTGTAATTTTCCCGCGTGCATAGAGGATCATGGAGTCTATCCTATAGGTCATTGAAATCGCGAATTTTTCCGGTCTCTACTGGTTGTTAAGCATTGGCCGGGAAAGTCAAGAATTTACCGAAATACGTTCTTTGAATGATTTTTGCAATGGAGACTATTGCTTCAAATCATTATTTTTGAAATACGCCATTGCTATATTGCACTGTGTGTCTTATAGAGAACGCGAAGAACGGACAGATAAAGATTAATACACAAATACACAGAAAAACAACCCAAAATCAGCCAATGTCAATAATGTTAAATCCATTGACTACAAAGCAAATTCTGAGAAAGCAATTAGTCAGAAAAAAAATATCACAGCACAGACGAACACAGCGGTCTAAACAACGACGAGAGAGTTGAAACAAAAAACAGTAAAAACGGACCAACAAGAACCCTGGACAATACAGAGACGAATAGGCGAACCCATCGATGAAATCAAACACGTATTCTGAAAACACAACAACGACAGCACAGAAGCTTTCCGAGACAAGACAGTTGCGACGTTTCGGTATCCTGTTTCCGTCGTCGGACGGCTTGTTTTCTGTGAGCTTGTGGATTCGTCTTTCTTTGTCCGTTCTTCGGTTTTTCTGTATGGCATACAGTGCAAACCAGCAGGGGCTTACGTCAAAATTAATGATATGAATCATCAGTCTTATTCAAGTTGAACCTAGTATGTCCTGTCTTACACCTGAACCAGCTGACCACTTGTTGGGGTTCGAAACAGCGCTTCCCTGACAAGTGTTATGAGGGACCGCGAGCAGTGGCGTAGCCAGGATTTGTGTATGGGGGGTGTTAAGAAGCATGCCCCCCCCCCCCCCATCTCCACCGTATTGAAGCGGGGGGTCCGGGGGTCCTCCCCCGGGGAAATTTGGATTTTAAGGTGCAAAATAGTGCTATTTTAGCAGTTTTCGGTACTTAAATTTAAATATTGTAATGGTAAAAATTTTATTAATTTGAATATGAAATTTGTTTGAGTGATGAATAAGAAATTAATTAAAGGTTTGGTGCTAAGGGGGGGGTTTGAACCCCTAAAACCCCCCCCCTGGCTACGCCCCTGACCGCGAGTGCAAAGCCTTTCTCAGGGCGTGGGTACTTATCTGCTTGACCAGGGAGAGTCCACACCCTTAACATCCAGCTGGTATTAAAAACTATATATGTTTTATAATGAAAATTAAAATTACTTCAGAAATCGTCTTTAGCAATTTACCAACCCTAGGCGTTACGCGAAAATAAAGTAGAGTTGAATTCAAAGTGCTGGTTAGGATTAAGCTGCAAATTAAATCAAAGTTAAAATTATTCAAAATTTATTAATTACAACAAAATATCAAAATCTCTAGAAAAAAACTTAAATGACAATGAGCAAGAAATTATTAAAAAAAAAGGAAGCTCATATAGGTGGTACAAAAAACTAAAAAAAAAAATACATATTAAAAGTCTATAGCTTAAGTTTCTACCATAATATGCACATAATTTATATATGATTATATTTTTATTTATTGAATTTATTTATACAGGAACAAAATTCAGCAATAGACCGGTTTTCAATTAGTTCACGTTTTATACATATTTAAAAAAAAAAGTAAAATATCAGGCTTACACTAAATATTAGACCACGTTGTAGAAAACCGTTCAAAAACTTAATAACTAACATAATAAAAAAATTATTGTAGCCCTTCCACAAATAAAACAAATCTGTTCACTTTCGTAAAAAAAATAGATTTAAAAGTTTATCCCTATACATTATACCGCATCTTATGAATCGTCTTTGGTAATGTTGGGTGTCACACGTCCAGTGCTCTGCCTCTGTTGATGTGGCAGAGTTGCAGCTGACTGTTTCTTGTGAAGCGTTGTGCGATAACGTGTATTGAAACCAGCGATTGCTGTGCTTTGCCGAAGGGGGTCTGTTATGTCATTCCACAGATGGCTTTCCAAGTAACTAAATGGTCTTTCAAAAAAGGTGGTATGGTGCTTGTGTATCTGAATATTTTTCTTATGTCTGGTGTTCAGAAAGCTTAGAATTCAAGAAACTTGGCGACGCTCTAAAACGATAAATTTTTGATAAGTTTTTGGAGTTGGGTTGCAAAGTGAATTTCCGTCTGTGATCCGCGTTGAGCCAGTTTGTTTTATTTGGTTTCTGACTGGCATGATCGTGTTTCTTAATATTTAAAAGCATAACGCTAACATGCGTTTTGCAGTTTCTGAATTCTATGATTCAGTGTTTTGTCAATGCCGACATATAAATCCTGCACAGTAATTAAAAAGGTTATAACACAGGTGAGTCACAAAGTTTGATTTTATTTTAATATCGGGGGGTAGGGCGGGCAAGATGTGTTTTAATTTGCACAGTTACATAAGTCGGAATATCATGTTTGTAAGTAGAGATGTACCACAAAAAAGGTAATACTGGCGCCAGTGCTAAAAATAAAAATGGGGTGTGGCTGCGTCATGGACGCGGCCGTGTGGTTGTACGTGAATACGTGTACGTAACAGGTAATATTTTCTATACAAAGTATAAAATACGCTATATTATGTATTTTATAATCATGTTTGAACACTAAGAAGTCCTTCGGATTTCCATGTTTTGTTTATGATAGAAACTATTTCCGTTCGTCTTTTACGTTCCCGGCACTGCTTTACTCGGTCATATGGTGTTTTATATTTATCATTCGATTGCTTTTTGGGAAGCCCATTCAAACCGTATACGATCTCTGTATTTGGATTAGGCTTTTTGACGCGTATAGGCTGACATATATTTTTATGATAATTTTTTATTTTAACACCATATCTATTCACTGCAACTATTTTACACTAATGTTTTATATATGCAATCGTAAATATTTTTACGAGAGCTGACGATTGAAACTCAAACGAACGTCGTAGCTTCTACGAGTCAAAAGTTATGCTAAATGGAAATCTCGAAACGCAGCAAAATGACCTTAAAAATGGCGGAGCTTCCCCCCCTCCACCGCGCGCGATGCGTCACAGTCCTCACTTGGCGTAACGAATTCT
Source organism: Bacillus rossius redtenbacheri (assembly GCF_032445375.1). Lineage (NCBI taxonomy): Eukaryota > Metazoa > Arthropoda > Insecta > Phasmatodea > Bacillidae > Bacillus > Bacillus rossius. The sequence goes on along the minus strand of NC_086341.1, from coordinate 4,771,820 downwards.
TTAATCCTTTTAGCTATCCAGCGGTGTAATTAAAATTTTGGTTGGAGATTATAGATATGTAGCTGCAACACCAAAAAACTGTATCCCCCCGATTTTGTTATCATTAGAGACCGGAAAAATTCGCGAATTCATTTCGCGATAGGCTAAAATACAAATAGTTATACCTCAGTTGCTGCCTCTGCTATTGGCTCGCAACTCACCTGGATGACTCTGGGCCAATTAGAAACACCAAACCAAAGCTTTATCGAATCACAGACTGCTACGTTCGGACGTCTCACAAGACCGAAGCCAATGACTGGGTGACATTTGACCGAGTGTACGTAGAACTATGGAGTTCATCCTGCAGGTCATTGAACCCGCGAATTTTTTTACGGTTCCGTAATCGTTAGTTGTTTTTTTTCTTTAATTGCCTCCCACTATGGAAGCAATTTTAAAGACGTATTCACGTCAATAGTCGTACATAACTGAAGTACGAACTGTAACCTAAATCAAATAAAAGTCCAGCTGGACTATGCTGGAGTCAAACGTGGCCTGAAGGGGTGGGACCTCTCCCCAGGATAGAGCGCGGACAGCGCAGTGAAAGTGCCCTCCCGGGAGAGCGGGAGAGAGAGAGAGAGAGAGAGAGAGAGGCAGGATGGAAGAGAGAGTGCCCCAGGTATATATGAGCCAGGAGCCGCCCACAGCGCCACCAGTCACCTCCCAGCGAGCCAAAGTCTTCCAGGCGAACGAGACCGGCCGCATACTTCCACGACATGAGGCGCGCGGTACGTACATCCCCGGAGAGAAACTACAAGAACCTCCCTCGTAACCAACATCGTCCACAGATATATATATTTTTTTTTCGCTTAGCAGAAATTTTTTTTTTCCATATCTCATTTATAAATTGTTTTGATTATTATTAGAGACCGGAAAAATTCGCGATTTCAATGACCTGTAGGATAGACTCCATGATCCTCTATATGCACGCGGGTAAATTACACCTGCGCATTGGCTACCGACTCGTGACACCTGTTAACTGGGATGCTCGTGGTTCGATACTTCTTTTGTTGAAGGTTTTTCATTGGCCGAGTGTCATTCAGATAAACTGTGGCCCAATCACTGATGCAGTAAAAAGGCAAACGTTTTTGGATTCTAGACTATCACGAACTGAATCCGCCAATTTTTCCGGTCTCTAATTATTAAGTAGTTTAGGGGCAGGCATTTTTTCGCGAATAAATCTGAACACCTAATGAACTGTAACAAAGTATATACCCACACGATGCGGTTTCTTGCTTGTGATTTGGCGGCCGTCTGCGAGAGAAGTTTTTGCTTTACTTGACCTGAGCCACTCAAGACGCGTTTGCTTCCGCACTGATTCCTTGTGATTGGTGTTGTAACAATATACGTGTACCTGAAAAGAAACTCACCCAGTCACGAAAAACAGACGATGCTACAGTGTTTTTAACTTTCAGCTAGTCTCGGAATCTTTTCGTGAAATATGCATGCCCCTATATATAGTGCATGGCTAACTTATTTATAAATAACACTAAGAAAAAATCATTAATAAAATTTCACCCACCCACAGCGTTCTGAATGCTGTTTGGAAACATTCTGTATATACAGTTATAGGGTTCTGATATTTAAACAATTGTTTCACGGGGAAAGATTCATTTAAAAACAAATTGTGGGCAAAAATGATGGACACTCAGAAAGCAAGACGTTTGACGCTAATCTTGACTTGTATTCTGTGTGTCTGTGTATTGATAATTTTTGTCCATTCTTCAGGTTTCTCTATGACGTTGAGTGTAAACAAGCAATTAGGTATGTCTACAAAAAAAGTTTTAAATATAAATATCTGGTTCCCTCAACGACACAGTTGAAGGTCCCGAGATTGAGAAATTAGTGGGTCAAGGTAAACTTCAGAGGAAGCTGTGCACGTGTGATAGCGTAAAGGGAAATGTTATTCATTGTTAATTTCCCTACCATTTTCTTTGTTCGCTATCACGCAACGCTCGTGGTAGTCCTCTACGGGCGCGGATAACTATTCCCGGGAATATGCCGCGGTAATTAGCTTGATTACAGAAATCAATATATTTTTTTTTTTCAAAAAGTCTGGGGAACTTCGGGAAAACAGCAAGCGTCCTACCAAACACTTCGCGATTTCGTGAATATTTGTGTTATGACTGATTTACTCCAATACTAAACGAGAACAAACCACAGTATTCATATTTTTTAAAAAAATTGCTAAGTTAGTAAATGGAAGCGAGAACGATGACTTTCAACACGGGCTTACAGAAAAAAGTCCGCCACATTTTCCCACAAGGCAACACACGTGTGAAAATGAATCGATAGTCGAACGGTGCGGACGGTGCTTTGTTGCAGTTCGGGCCGGACAGCCCACTCTAGGAAGGGGTAGGGTGTCTCCAGGTGTCGGGTAACGCTGACGGGACTGTCTGTCTCTCTCTCCCGCAGGTGTGTCTGCTGCTGTGTGCCCTGGCGGCCCGGGCCGACGGCGTACAGAAGAGAACCATCGCCGAGCCCAGCTCCGGCGGCGGCTACGGCGCCGCGTCTTCCGGGGGCGGCTACGGCGCTTCGGGCGGCGGCGGCGGCTACGGCTCCTCCGGCGGCGGCGGCGGAGGAGGCGGCTACGTCGGCGGCTACGACGGCGGGGCTGCGGCCGCCACCAGCTACAGCTCCAGCAACCTGGGCTCCGTCAGCATCGCGCACGGCGGCAGCGGCGTCGGCGGCGGAGGCGGCGAGGCGCACTACGGCGGAGTGATAGCCGCCCCCGGCGGGTACGGCGGACACGACGCGGTCGCCTCCGGCGGCCTGACGCTGTCCGCGGGACATAGCGGCGGCGGCTACGGCGCGTACAGCGGCGCGTACGGCGGCGTCGGGGGCGGCGGCTACGACTTGGGGGCGGCGGGTCACGGCGGCGGAGGCGGCGGCGGCGGGGCGGATCTCAGCCTGCTGCACGGCGGCGGGGCGATAGCCAAGCACATCCACATCAACAAGCCCGGGCCGGCGCCCATCATCAAGGTGGTGAAAGTCCCGGTCCCACACCCGGTGCCCGTGCCGGTGCCCCATCCCGTCGCCGTGGGCGTGCCGCACCCCGTGCCCGTGCACGTGCGCGTGCCCACCCCAGTAGAGGTGCCCGTCATCAAGCACGTGCAGGTGCCCGTCGAGAAGCCCTACCCCGTGCACGTGGAGAAGGCCGTGCCCTACGAGGTGGAGAAGCCCTTCCACGTGACGGTGGAGAAGCACGTGGCGGTGCCCGTGCCCAGGCCGTACCCCGTGCACGTGCCCGTCTACAAGCACATCTACCACGGCAAGCACCACTGACACCCCCTCCTTCCCTCAAACCCCCTCCCTTGTTGTTGTGATATCTCCTCCTTGTTACGTTTGATCTGTTCGTTGTTTTCGTGCATTTTTTTATAATAAAATATTGAAAAAAAATTAAAACACGATATATTTTATTTAAAACCAATAATTCCTCACATTTCTAATTGTGTATTTTTTTTTTTGTAATTTATTATCTAACTACCCCGTGTACGCGATTGGAAAATATTTGATCCTCCATTTTGATGAAATTCCAAAAAAAAAAAAAATGCTGATACAACTGAATATTTATTTACAAACAGAAGCCTAAACATCATTTTACATATATCTCTAACTTCAAAAATAACATAAAAACATAGTTAACCCGCTTTAGGGGATGAATTTTTTTTAAAATACTCCTTTCTTAGTCAGAAACTACGTTGTATAAGAAATTCCTATACAAAAAAATTCATGCGTCTATTCCAACCGGTTTAAGCTGTGCGTTGTCTTTCGTTCAGTCAGGTGTTAGATTTTTATTAAGTTTATTAAAAGTATTTCATTATGTATCCAAAAATTATGATTAAATGGACGGTTTTTGTTTCCTAAACGTATCAACGAATAATATTCGACAAGACAACATAAATTAAAAAATTTTGAGCCAAAAAAGTAAAATAAAACGTAGAATATATATATAAACAGTGATTACATCCATCAAACAAATTGTAGAAATATTTTTTATAAAAATTAATAAACAGGCACATTTACAAAAATAATTAGGACCATAAATCTTTGCCAATAAAACAGCAACAAAAAAGACAAAAACCGGACCAACCAAATTGCGAACATAGCCAAAAATCATGCACATCAAATAACAGAAGAAACAGAATAAAAGCAAAATAACACAATGTGAACGCAATCAATGAGGATCAACCAAAACAACAAAGGTCCTGGAATATGCTCTCTTCTTCACGCATGCAGTTTGGTGGAGACATCTATGGTTACTACACCAAGGATTTATGTTTTATTACACCTGTTTACAAGGATAAAATAACATATGCACAGTACAAGTACGAGGAAAGTATTACATTTCACCATAAATGAAAAAAAGAAGCGTTTTCGTAGCCTTTAAAATGCGTATCCGTCAAGGCTCCTTCCTGCTTTTGCGAGGAAAAAAAAAAGTTATTTTCAACAAAATTGTTTTTTTTTTTTTTTCGTACGAGACATTCCTCTTTTATTTATCTCCAAAACCAGTCGAAACTAAACTGATTTCTGTGAGCAAAACCTGGTTTTATCTTAAATGGGACGCATTCATAACAACTTGGCGTATTTCAATCTACCTCGAAAAAAAAAATTCAAACGAAATAAGTATTCGATTTGTGACATGCCCTTTTTTTCCCCTCGAAAAAAAAAATTTTTTTTTCCATCCTTTCCTTCGAGAAAAAAAAAGCTCTCGCGTGATTACATTTCCTCACGGCCCGCTTTCAATTTTTTGCTTTTTCCTCGAAGGGTCGCCCTCCAAGAAAGTATTTCGAACGAATCTCTCTTTGATGCGCCAGTCAAACGTTTCGAAACGAACAAGGTTAAAATAGCGAGAGGGGGTGGGTGTGTGCGCGAAACTGAAATGCCACCCCTTCCGTGAAAGTACGCCGGAGAATTTTAAGGGCAGAAGTGGATAGTAGAGAATAAAGTTCAGTAACACGCTCCAAGAACGAGAAAACGTAGCCGGGGATCCTGCGAGGAATATATTTTTTCTTCTTCTCCTTTCTCCTCCAGTACTTATCCAACAGGAGAATGGAGCGGGGGGGGGGAAAGGGGGAGAATTGGTTTAGGGAAAGTGAAGGGGGGGGGGGGAGTGTGCGCGCCTCGTTGGTGTCTGTCAGGAGGGGCCTAATTTCCTACGAGTGCGGGCTCTGAACCTCGATGCTGACTGTCAGGCAGGCCTGGGGTCTGTACGAGCTGGCAACAGCGCCTTTCGCGGTAACACGCCCCCCCCCCCTTTTTTTTCATTCTCCCCTCCCACACACACAACCATTCGCACCAGCAGATGGAGTGCGATTATTATATCTCCCAACCCTAGAAAATTTCTGCTACTCAAGACTATATATACACACACAAACACACTCTCTCTTTACAAATGATAGCTTTGGAAACCAGTTGCCAAGAAATATATTGCAATACTACAAGAAACAAGGGGGGGGGGGGGGAACACACTGTAAACGTCTACAACACATTGCTTTTTTTTTTTGCATATATGAATTACGATTTCGGAAACCACAGTGAATATATTTTCTTTAATAGAATAATGCAATGGGGAATATTGATCGAATACAATTTTTGTTTTGGACATACACCAATGCAGTTTTGCATTGTTTTTCATGGGAAAAAATTTCAAGAATGCAAAATAGGAAATAAAAATGAAAATATAAACCCACTGAGAACGAGCCTAAATCAGCTGATGTCAAAAGTTTGGACCCAACCATAAACCTAAGAAGTTATTATGGACAACCCAAGCACAGACGAACACAGCGGGATAACAACGAAAGACAGTTTCAACAAGCAGTCAAAATGTAGACAGACAACAAACCTGGACAACACAGCAAAACGTACGAACTCAACGATGAAAATAAACCGGTATAATGGAGAACACAACGAAGAAATCACCGCCAAAACTGTTGTTGTTTTTGTCGTAGGAAACTTACCGTGTTCTTCGGTGCTGTCGTGTTCTTCATAATACTTCTTTAGTTTCATAGTTGGGTCCATTTTTTCGACATCAGCAGCATTAGGCTTGTTTTATTAAGGTTTATGTATTCATTTTTATTTATAATTTTGGATTCTTGAATTTTTTCTCATGAAAAATTATGCAAAACTTCAATGGCGTATGTCTAAAAAATTGGTTGTCTGTAAAGTCGGTTTACGGACGATAGTTTAACGTGACAACGTCATAACAAAACATTGATGAAATGATTGCATACTTTTATGAATAAAATTGAATCATTTTTATTGAATTATCACTATTTTGTATGTATACAAAGAAGGACTGAAAGGAAATCTACAATTTAATTGGTAAATTTACTTTTATTTGCACTCATTAATTCAAATATGTTTATTACTTTAACAAACAGATTATTTTAACTACAACTTTTATAACATGTTTGCTATTAATCTTCTTCCAATCTGTGTTATTCTGTTAAGGATAGGACGATGAGAGGAAAAGTAGGAAACGAATGGGAGTGTTTCAAGTTTAATATGCCTCGAAAAAGTCAAATCGATGGTTGTTCCAATCGAGTGGAAGAGAGATAGATGCGGCGCAAGCGTACAATGAGCGTAACGGGACAATGAGTCATCCTTTTTCGTGCGTGCAGCCGGCTTTCATCGATTTATTAGACGTTGTCACGTCAAAAACAGATCTGGCTGTTGATAGTGCTGGAGTTCGTCTACTGCTTAGCATGGAAATTTACTAATATATTTTCCTGTAGTCGTTTCCTTCGCCAATAGTTCTCAGTTGCGCGGTAGAAGCCTAATGTACTCGCATCCAATATTTTAAAATTTACGTGCCTGTCGCCTTTAGGTTAGCTGCTGTCTGACATTTTTTTAATAGTTAGATGTTAAAAGAACTCCGTTGATTACTTCGTAACAAAAAAAAATGAAATGCATTTAACCGCATGGAAGAACACTTTCATTTTCAATTTCCAGTTACTCGTTAAGAAAAAAAGTGAGCGTGTTTTTCATGTACTAGCCAGAGATGTGTAACACCTAACATCGGTAACGAGCAAATTCATGTGCGGAAACAACGTGTGATCCGCGTCCAGAAATTCAGTTAAGGACACAATTTGCGTATATTTATCACGCTCGTTATAACTTTACAGAATTTTGTGTTAAATATAGTGCCATATTTTCGTATTATAAGTAGAAACCGGAAACATTCGCGATTTCAATGACCTCAAGGACACACTGCATGATCCTCTGTGCACGCGGGAAAATTACATCTGCTCATTGGCTACTGACTCATGACACCAGTTAACCGGGACGCTAGTGAATCGATACTTCTTTTGTTTAAGGTTTTTCATTGGCCGAGTATCATTCATATAAACTGTGGTCCAATCACTGATGCGGTAAAAAGGCAAAAGTTTTTGTATTCTAGACTACCACGCAATGAATCCGCGAAATTTTCAGCTCTCTTATTATAAGTGTATTTTTCTTTTGTATAAATATAAAAAAATATATATATTTTTTCTGTAATCCTAACAATAAGATACCCGAAGATAAGTATTTTTTGGACGAATGCTCGTGTATCGGGAGTCAGCAGACCAATAGAGTCGGTTGATGCTTTAGAATGTTGTGCCTTCTCGTCAAATGACCCTCTTGGGCGGTATTTCACTCAAACTTCGTTCCCAGTCCTCGCCTCATTTTGTTATCCGCCCGTTCCTTTCCTCCGCTCCTTCTCTGCAAATTGACCGCGCCCTCTATCCGCATCCCTGAGAGCTAACAAGGCCTGGTCCAACTACTCACAGCCTCTCTTCCGGACTGCTTCTGCTCCTTCAGGAGGAAGCTAGGCCGGGGGGGGGGGGGAGGACAGCTTTCTTTGAGACGATACGTTCGCCGACAATCTGGCGGTCCAGTCCAGTAACCAAGGAGACCCGTGACTTGGATTCGTTAATACAGACTTCACGAGAATTTGTTCGTCTTTGTAAAAACAAAAAAGTGTGTTGTTGACTACAAAACTGTTATCAATTGTGATAGGGACACCTGTATTTCGCGATTTCATTTCATGTCAATGTATTTCATAAAACACTGTAGCTTTTTCTAAGAGTCATGTATATGGGGCATGCTGATTTCGCGAAAAGATTTCGGGACTAGATGAAAGTCAAAACACTGTAGCATCGTCTGTGTTTCGTGATTGGGTGAGTTTCTTCCAGGTACATATCGATTGTAACAACACCAATCACAGTGATTCAGTGCGGAAGTAAACGCGTCCTGAGTGGCCCGGGTCAAATAAGGCAACGTCTTCTCTCACAGACGGCCGCCAATCACAAGGAAGAAACCACATTTGCGGGTATACATTGTTTCAGTCTAGTAAGTGTTCAGATCTTTTCACGAAATCTTCATTCCCCTAGTCATGGAAAAATTGTGAGGGTGCAGCAGTACGGTGACCACATTCTCTTTGGCCCCGTCAAGAGCGGGACGACACCTCTCACCGACCTCAGCCAATAACCACAGGAGAAAAGCTACAGTATTTTGTGAAATACCTTGACACGAAATGTATTCGCGAAATACAGGTGTCCCTACGGTAATTGATAGTCAAAAAAAATTTGTTTAGGTATGTTGTACATTTTTGTAAACTTAACAGAAATGTTCATGTAAATTTACATATTTTTGTAAATGTGTTATATTTTCGTGGAAACAACTGTATTTGCAGTAATACTGGGTTCGGATTGTTACCCGGGAAATTCATGTTTTTGTGTTGTCCCAGGACCTCCAACAGTTAATGTTATTTGTAAACCTTTCCTTGAATAGCTTTACAATATTAACTGGACATTTAAACAATGACGATGAAACAAAATGAAGTTCAATTATTAATTATTCGATTATCCTTTCCATGGATTGAAGAAAAATTATGCTTAAAAGAAACATTGTTTAAAATATAAAATTATGCACCAAATTCGTAAGAAATACTCAGTATTATCTCTAAAAACGTATTTCATACATGCAAAAAAATTACAAAATATGTTTTAAAGTATTACAAACGATTTCGTGGCAACTGGTATCGAAAGGAATTTTCCGCAGAAAAGGTTTTTTTTGTACGGATTTACAATAATAATTCCCATATTTGATAACTAGCTGGCACAAGAATTTTTAATGTATAAAATAATAATACTCGTTTTGAAGGTACATTCTAGCTAGGACAAGAAATGTTGATGTAAAAAATAGGCTAATATATTTTATGAAGGTACGTTAAAAAATTTACAGTGATAATCACATCAAAATTATTTTTATTACTGAACACACGTAATTTCCACCAACATTAATACGGCTATAGCGTCGTTTTTATTAGTGCTCAAGTACCAACTGCATAAAATTCACTGGGTTGCTGTCTCGGCCACATGAAGACGTGCTGCTATTCCACCGTAAATCATCATTGTAGTCTACAGCACCATGTGCCTTTTGCAGAATGTTTGTTTTGGTTCTATCTCTGTCCTGCATGTGTTCTGTTCTTGTTTTCATGGAGAAGACGCAACTCACGGCACTATGTTTGTATGCAGTACTTAAAAAAACCTAATAAAAATAGATTTTTAAACGTTTTAAAACATCGCATAGGAATAATTAATCACTAAACGTGAAACCTGAAACAAAATAAACCTCCGTAAGTTATTTGCAAGAAAAAACCTTTTTTCGATTGAAAACACATTTCTTCACCCTCTTCCAACCATACTTTTTTTTTCCTTGGATCGATTCCAAAGAATATCTCGTCCGAGCGGAAGGGCCACGCGAGCCAGCCACAGAGACGAATATGCTCTCCGTGGGAGCTTGTATATCGACCTTGTAGACATGCTCGCCTTTACAAGGTCGCGCGGGGCCACCACTAACTCTTCAAGATTCATCTTCCCACGCCATGTTGGGGTCTCGGCGTTTGTCTAGCTCCAGATTTTTGTGTCGAGATACTTGGAATGTAGGACTTATCTACGCTAGTTTACGTGTATCACTCAACTACGGAAACACAAAAAATCAACTTATATATTATTTTACTGAAAATATTACAATTATCTGGAGAGTCATCCATTAAACATTTCCGACACCACAACAATGCACTAACGTAGTAGAAAATGAACAATAATTGCTAAATAGTACTCATAAACAATTGATAAAAATAAACTCAATAAATTTAGCCGTCAGTTAGCATGAATAAGGGGATGAAATTTGCCGCAGAAAATAATATGCAGTGCTCACACTGTGAAACACTAATATAAACTCCCATGAAAGTAAAGCTAATGAAGTTACAATATAGAAAACTGAACGCGATGGTTCATGCCGGATCTTGAACACCCTCCCATGAGAGCGCACCTTTAAAACACCCTCTGACTCTACCCGGTAGAAAAGTCTTAAGTCCATTTTAACCAAATATTTTTTTTTATTTAACCCATGTTCGTCTCCACCCCTTTGATATAATTTTTGGTATTAGAAAAAATTTATTTCTTAAAAAAAAATAGGGAACTACTCAAACAGATGCAATATAATTTCATGTGAAGGTAGTCATAAGGATTTTTGATTGAAAATTTAACTTCCCCGTTTCTAACCCCTTGGTCTGACTTTGCGCACTTGCCCGAGATTTTCCATATTTGTATTTTATTAATCTTCCCTGGAGGTACATGATTTAAACCCAAAATTTTCACCATTGCCGTGTCCACGAATAATGATAACTAGAGACCGGAAAAATTCGCGATTTCAATGACCTGTAGGATATACTCCATGATCCTCTATGCACGCGGGAAAATTACATCTGCTCATTGGCTACCGACTCGCGACACAATTTAACTGGGACGCTCGTGATTCGATACTTCTTTTGTTGAAAGTTTTTTTCATTGGCCGAGTGTCATTCAGAATAAACTGTGGCGCAATCACTGATGCAGTAAAAAAGGCAAACGTTTTTGGATTCTATTCCATCACGAAATGAATCCGTGAATTTTTCAGGTCTCTAATGATAACGTATAGATTTAAGCTGTAGATTGTTTCAGGGGGTCCGGAGATCTCGAAACGTAAGACTTGTTAGAAACTGTCCCCGAACTCTCACCGCAGCCAGAGGCAGTCTTTCTTAGAAATCTCCCTGATCGTGCGCCTTCACCTTCACCTTTATTATATATTTTTTTTCCCTCTCCACTCTCTGCGGTGTGTTCGGCAGCGATCTAGTTTTTTTTTCTTCTCTTTCTTACCTCTCTCTGTTCCGCGGACCGTGTCCGCTGACGGTTTCTCACTTTCTCCAGTCCACCCCCCCCCCTCCCTTCATAAAACAGGGAGAGGGATGAGGAGAAGGACGTTAGCGAGTGTCACATTTTTGGTGACGACAAGCTTCTCCTGGCGATGATAAAGAGGACAGCAGGCATCCAGCACACACACATTAGTGTGGCAACGTAGCCCTCCTCAAATTTTGTGTTGCAAGTTCAACTGTTATTACTAGAGACCTGGAAAATTCACGGATTCATTCGGTGATAGGCTAGAATTCAAAACAAATATACCTCTTAGATAATTTTGCTATTGGCTTACTGTTCATCTGGACGAATCTCAACCAATTATAAACCCTCAACCAAAGAAGGATCGAATCACAGACAAACCAGATGAGACGACTTACAAGTCGGCAGCCAATGAACTTGCGTTACTTGCCCGAGTGTATAGTGGTATGTGCAGTCTTTCCTGAAGGCCATCGAAACCGCGAATTTTGCAGGTCTCTAGTTATTACTAGAGATCAGAAAAAAAATTCGCGATTTCAATGACCTCATAGTATAGGCTCCGTGATCCTGTATACACTAGGGGCAAATTACGTCTGCTCATTGGCTACCGACTCGTGACACATCTTAACTGGGATGCTCGTGATTCTACACTTCTTTTGTTGAATAGTTTTTCATTGGCCCATAATTTTTCTTCAGGTAAACTGTGGCCCAATCAACGAAGCAGCGAAAAGGCAAACGTATTTCGATTCTAGACTATCACGTATTGAATCCGTGTAATGAATCCGTGAATTGATCTGGTCTCTAGTTATTACAAGTAATGAATAGAGACATGCAAAATTCGCGGATTCATTTCGCGATAAGCTAGCATCAAAACAACTATACCTTAGTACCGCTTCTGCGATTGGTCCACATTTTATCCGGGGAACTGTGAGCCAATGGGAAACACTAAACCAAGAAAGTGCCGAATTACGGACAGCCTAGTTGAGACGTCTCACGCGTCAGTAGCCAATGAAAAGGTGTCATTTCCGGGAGTATTTAAAGGACTGTGGAGTCTATCCTAGAGGTCAATGAATCCGCGAATTTTGCAGGTCTCTAGTGATGAAATTCTACGAGAACTCACATCAATACTCTTTTCTTTGCAAAGTTACGAACGAATTATTTAGAAACCGATTACATGCTCTGTAAAAAATTTAATGTTTGGTCTAAACAGTTCAGTTCTTCAAACTAAACAGCCATGTTTTAAAACATTTATTTTTACTTATGACATCGTTATTTCACACTTTTTGTCAAATAAAACCAGAATAACGCACAAAAAATCACAGAAAAACAAGTCTAAATCAGACCAAGACAAATTTTAAATGCTTAGAGAGCACAGAGAATTCTGTGGAAGGAATGAAAACAAATATCACCACACAGACGAACACAGCAGGATGATAACGACGAGATAGTTAGAACGAGAACAATAAATACAGACAAACAACAACATTGGACACCACAGAGACAAACAGAGGAACTCAACGATGATTCAAAACAAATAATCTGGATAACAAAAAAGGCAATTTAATGATGCTCATATGAACCCAGCTATGAAGTCTAACATATATTATTGCAAACCAAAAAGATGCTGCGGCAAAACAAAGATGACACAACAGACTAAAACATTAGGCTTTCTAAGACTTTTTTTTCTAAGATAGACAGTGTAAACTAGCAATGGTCAGAGACACATAAATTTCGCGAATTCGTCTCATCTCAGGGTAGAATTTCAAGTCATAGGTGTGCTTAACCCAGGTTTGCTTTCCTATTGGTTGATTTATCATCGAGAATATTTTATCCTTGCTAATAAACACTACCTAATTAGCCTAATTCACCCTTAGCTGGACATCGTTGGCTAAAGGCCTTAGAGGGGCGTGTCTAAATAACTGCAGTCCATTAATGGCCATAGTGAGAGATTGTGAAGGTTTACATTCTAACTTGCAACTAAATAAATGCACGAAATTTCTATATCTCTAGCAATGACGTACCTCCAAAGTAATGTTTTAAATCAATCTTTCCCATTGAAACAATCATCTAAAGAAAGTAAAGAACAATGTATTAGAAAATGCACGTTTACAATTTTTTTTGGTTTAAAAACATAATTCCACTAATAGTACGCCTGACTACACTACGCCAGGGATTTTTAAAAAGTAACACGGTATTAATTTTGGAGCACGCTGAAGTTTTACATATACTTTAGCTCGATAATGGTGGTCACCAAACTCTCTAGGGTAGTATAAAGTTACTGGGACTCCAGCCGGTATTCATCGCTGCACTAGTATCATATGGCAGATCCGTGTTCGGCGCGGGAGAGAATAGTTTAAAGTACATACATTAAGCGTGCTTTTGCATATTGGACACTGTGCAAAGCAATGTTGCTTTTACAAGTTTCCCAGCGCGAAATCAGAAATTAAATAGAACAAGTTTCGCAAATAACATTTTTATTTAATTTTTTTAGATAAAACTTTATTTAGTAAGTTTTTCGTCTTTCATTGCCATATAAACCCTAAATATATTGCTTAATTTCTTGGTTTAAATTCATATGGTAAATTTAGATTTCCTTTGTAATTTTCACAGTGGTTAAATACAAGAGAATGCTACGAGCCTTAACGTCGCCACTTAATGAAAGTTGATGAATGAGATGATGTTATCATTATCCGTAACGCTAGTTAACGAGCCCGAGTCTTAATGAAACTGCTCGAAACCACTTAAACAATGTCGAGCTAATGGCGAGACGGAACGCGTCAAGATTTCGAAAGCGCGAATATTCTTCGCTAGCCTCGCCCGGGGCCACGACGCGGAACCGGAAATGAAACCCCAGAGGGAACGGCGCGCGCGAGAGAAACGCAATAGCGATCGCAATAGTGTCTCGCGAATCGATTTGTCTCGATCTTTCCCGCGTTGCGTCGCGGGGCGCTGGGACGAGGCCGGAGCGAGTCGGGAAGCGATGTCTCTCAATGAAGGCGCGGAAAAGGGCCGATCCCTCATTGGCGGGTCCATTAGCTGGGCGGGTATCCCTTATTGGCGCCCCAGACGCCAGCCAATAGAGCCCAGTAGCCAAGCCCCATCTAGGTGCATTATTACTTAGGTGGGTGTAGGCATAGAGTAAGGTATATTTCTGAGTAAGCATATAAAAATGATATTACAATATTAATTAGAATACAGGGACACACTTACCAAAGTGGTAAAAAGCAGATATAGGTAAAAAAAAATCACTGTATTTGCAATAAATGTATGCAGTAAATTAACTACTCGTTGGCCTGCCATTCTAAGGAGTGGTAGGCAGCAGAGTAAGAGACTAATTATTATCAAGCAGGCATAAGCCATTATTAGACGCATAGGAACAATTTGAGTTAAATTCAATCCCACAGGCAGGATGTAGAAGTCCAGTGGACTAGGTACTCCAAAGCAAAATTGCACGAGTTTCTGGGCGGCACTCTACACGAGAGCTGGCACAGGACTCAAGCAAACAAACAAAAAAACCCAGACGCCAGAGAAAGGCTCTGACTCCGTGACTGAAGCCAGCCGGAGGTGCCCTGAAGAACGCCGCTACAATGCAGCGTGTAAGCCACGCTTGAACTCTTTGACTCACCACCAAGCTTCATACAAACTTAGATTGAACCATTAAGGCTCGGACACGTACGCAAATATATTTTTTTTTTCGTAATTAATTTTAAGGACTATGTTAAAAAATTCCAAACTCAATAAACATCTTGCAAATGATAATTTCAGCAGATATTCACTGTTTGAAATGGAAAAAATTTCGAAAGTCAATAAATAAACAATAAGTAGGGCCATGCATATTTCGCGAAAAGATTCCGAGACTAGCTGAAAGTTAAAACACTGTAGCATAGTCTGTGTTTCGTGATTGTATGAGTTTCTTTTAGGAACATGACGATTGTTAAAAAACACCAATCACAGTAATAAAGTGCGGAAGCAAATGCGTCCTGAGTGGCTCAGCCAAATAAGGCAACTACTACTCTCGCGGACGGCCGCCAATCACGAGGAAGAAACCGCTGGTGCGCATATACCTTGTTGCAGTCTAATAGGCGTTTAGATTTATTCGCGAAAAATGCCTGCCCCTAACAATAAGAAATCTAAACAAGTATTATGGACAACACAACGAAGACAGCATGGACAAAATTTTCAACCTCTAAATATCAGACAGCACAATAATTCCGTTGAAATACTTAGTCATTAAAAATAATGTAACAACGCAGACGAACACACACGGTGGGCAAATAATGACGAGACAGATTAAAAGCAGGCAACGCAGCAATTATATAAACACAACGATGAAGATAAACAAGTACTATTGACAACACGTTGACGATAGCACTGGCGAACACAGACGGTTTCCAGTGACAACATTTGCGACGTTTCGGGAAATTACATCTGTTCCCGTCATCAGACGCAAACTTTTTTATTGGACAATGGAAAGCTATGGGTTTATATATGTTAGAGTTCCTCTCCTTAGACAGCCAAAAATTTTCCATGAGAAACAGTGCAAAACTTCAATGGAGTACGTCCAAAAAAAACTGCATTAAATCAAAATTCCCAAATGCATGAATTATTTAACGAACGTAAGTAATATATTGTTGATATGTAATATGTTCAGTTTATTTATTAGATATAATATTATTAGTTTGATAAAACCTTAAGGAGATATCGTTGAATTTTGTGGGGAAAAAAAACTATTTATGATTGTGTAAATTCAAGTCTGATAACTCATAAATGACTATTGTTTAAGGACATGTAATATTTTGATAAAATTGCAATGAAAAATAACATGCTTTTGACGTGAATACGTCTTTAAAATTGCTTCCATAGTGGGAGGCAATTCAAAAAACGAATGATAACAAAATCGGGGGGATAGTGTTTGGTGTTGCAGCTACATATATATATATATATATATATATATATCCAAAATTGAATTACACCACTGGATAGCTAAAGGATCAAAGAATTCGTTATGGTAAGTGAGAACTGTGACGCATTGCGCGCGGTGGAAGGGGTGGGAGGGGGGGGGGGAACCGCCGCCATTTTTGAGGTCATTTTGCTGCGTTTCGAGATTTACAATTAGTATAACTTTTGACTCGGAGAAGCTACGACGTTCGAGTTTCAATCGTCAGCTCTCGTCAAAATCTATCGATTGCCTATATACATTAGTGTCAAATAGTTACAGTGAATATATATGGTGTTAAAATAAAAAAAATAGCGTATTTTATATTTTGTATAGAAAATATTACCTGTTGCGTACACGTATTCACGTATAACACACGGCCGCGTCTACGACACATCCACACCCCATTTTATGACGTGACAACGCCTAATAAATCGATGAACGCCGGTTGCACGCACGAAAAGTGTCACGTTACGCAAATTGTCCCGTTACGCTGTGTCCCGTTACGCTCATTAAACGCATGTGCCGCATCTATCTCTCTTCCACTCGATTGGAACAACCATCGATTTGACTTTTTCGAGGCACATTGAACTTGAAACACTCCCATTCGTTTCCTACTTTTCCTATCGTCGTCCTATCCATAGCAGTATAACACAGATTGGAAGAAGTTAAATAGCAAACATGTATAATAGTTATAGTTAAAATAATCTCTTCGTTAAAGTGATAAACATATTTTGAATTAATGAGTGCAAATAAAAGTAAAATTTATCAATTAAATTGTAGATTTCATTTCACTCCTTCTTTGTATCCATACGAAATAGCGATAATTCAATTAAAAATGATTCAATTTTATTCATGAAAGTTTGCAAATCATTTCATCGATGTTTTGTTATGACGTTGTCACGTTAAAACTATCGTCCGTAAACCGACTTTACAGACAACCGATTTTTTGTGTGTGTGTGTTTTAGTTCGCATTCGGGAATTCCCGGGATTAGAAACGAGCGCTGGGACCGAGCCTCACGACGCTCGTCTGTGGAGGTGCGAATGCTCGCTGAAGCACGTGGAGCGGGGTACGGGGTTCGGGAGGATGTGCCGGTTGTAGCGGATGGGGGGGGGGGGAGGAGTCGAGGTGGGCGACCTCCGTCGTGCGGGGAGACCGGTCCCCGAGACGGCAGGGGCCCGCCCAGGCAAGCTGTCCCAGGATTCTACGGGACCAGCTTTCCCTGACCTTCCTCACCAACCACGCTTCCAGTCGGGAAGCCTTCTTTTCACAGACGAGAGCGCCAAAACCCGGGAAGTTCACGCTTTCCCCCCCCCCCCCCCCCCCCGTTCTAACTCATTGTGTGAACCGGTGTGGCATTAAATTTTGCGGTCGAATAGTATAGGTTAGCTACATTA
Source organism: Bacillus rossius redtenbacheri (assembly GCF_032445375.1). Lineage (NCBI taxonomy): Eukaryota > Metazoa > Arthropoda > Insecta > Phasmatodea > Bacillidae > Bacillus > Bacillus rossius. The sequence goes on along the minus strand of NC_086341.1, from coordinate 4,754,249 downwards.
TAAATACTTTAAAACATTGTGTATGGTTGGTTATATTAGGTAAGTATAGCCACATTAAAATAATACTGTAAAATCGTTTTATGGTTGCTTAGAAAATAACTTTTTAATATGTAGCTATCGAGGGCTAGGAAACCTTTTACACGATTTCACAGTATCTTTAATGTAGCTATCCTAACCAAATCAACCATCCGCAATGTTTTAAAGTATTTATGATGTAGCTAACATAACCTAATTGACCATTAGTATCCTTTTATCAACACCGCCATATTTATTTACAATGAACAAAAAAAAACCGCTAAGATGCACGATCGGGCGTTTGGCTCTGTCGTCTGTGAAAAGAAGGATTTCCCTTCCAGTCACATGCAGGAAAATAACGTTGTTCTTCTATCGCCTGGATTCAAAACCTAAGATGAGTGTACTAGGAGTTTGGTACCTTGCAACCCATGTTTCCTTTTATCTGTTTATTGCGTTTCCTTTCTTCATTCTGAACCAGCTGAACTACCCGGCGTTGCCCCGGGCTGAAAACATCATAATACAAGGAACATCACTAACGAGTTTCACTTGAAAAAAAAAAGGGGGAAATTTTTATTTTAAATTCCCATTGATTGCATTAAGGATACGTATCAGCAGAACCGGGAAGCCAATCTTCAGCTTCATTTTGAGGGACGGATGGGTTTTCGCCAAGAATAATAATAGGAGGTTGCGCAGATCTTACTACATATTTGCGGTCACAGAACTTGAATCAGCCTTGCATTTTATACAGTAGTTTTCCGCACTTCCTCCTTATTTTGGCTTCTGTCTTGAATCTCTTCTGATTATTATTCCTTGGTTCAGCACAAATCATTCACCAATTTTGTATATCTTGTTCCATAATGTAACTCTCCCAACTCTAAGTGTATCTTCATCCTCTTCAATGCTATCAATGATCTCAGCTGAGACTTATCATCAATTCACCCTTCCCCTTCAAGTTAACATTTTGCATCTTTGGGCTCTTCTGATAGGCTCTTAGTTTATCATTCTACTTCTCTTCTCTACATGAACTTCTTACTTCTTCTCCATAATTTGCTAAAAACACGTGTTTTCAGTTTAACTTTTAGGCATGAAACAACTGCTAAAAAATTCTTGATATCACTCAAGGGACTCTCATCATTACACCTTTTCGTTTCTCCGCCATCTAATGTTATGTTCAACGGTGAATTCTCACAATTGCCCCGTGCACGACGATAAGACTGGCCAGTCCACAGCCTTGTGCTTTAGAGGCTATACCGCGCTATAACCCCAGCCTCACCAACAGAAATACACCCCCTGATTTTTCTCCAGGGAAACATCAAATGTTGGGAAAGGAGGTTTTTGATGTCGGCGAACTGGGGGAGGGGGGGGGGGGTGGGTGGGATAGTCAATTCAAAATCCCCGCTAAGCGCGTCACACAGGACAGCGAAGAGAGGAATATTATGCTCCCCTTATCCCCCCCCTCCCCGTCTTTCACCAGAAACGTGCCCACAGTGACTACATATCTTTCATCTCCCCTTGTTTCTCATTCATTCTTACCCGTCCCAGGTGTTTCTCCGTCGCTTTGCAATTCAGATCCTGTTTTTGGAAAAAGGGAGGGGGGATGGGGAGGGGCAGTTTTGAGATATTGCGCGAGTGTAAACGGGTTCCATGCAGGTTGAGTTGTCACATAACTGGCCCAGGCCACCTTAAAAAGGGTGGTAGAACCCGGAAAACTTCGCAAGTGGTAAAAGTTGGGCGGACGTTGCCGTGAGGTGGGGGGTGGTTCATCACGGTGCTCCAGATATTTCCTCTCCCGTTCATTCCGCCGAAGCTGCTTTCCCGAGCAGTGTCCAACCTTCACCGTCTCGTAATGACCTCGCTGTGGACAAGTTAACCTCGGTTAGTTCATTCAAGCGTAAACAGTCCATCGCTGGAGACCGGAAAAATTCGCGGATTCATTTCGCGTTCTGCCAGAATCCAAACAAACTGTACCTTCATATTATTACTTCTGTTATTGGCTCACAGTTTATCTGAAGGACTTACAGCCAATGCAAAACCTTCAACCATACAAGTATCGAATCGGAAACATCCCAGCTGACGGGTCTCACAAGTCAGTAGCCAATGAGCATGTGGCATTGGCCCGAGTATGTAGGGGATTGTGGAGTCCATCCTAGAGGTCATTGAAACCGCGAATTTTTCCAGTCCCTATCCATTGCCAATCATCTGAAGGGGAAAAAAAAAAAACAATTTTTTGAGGTCCACTTTCATAAATTTATGTTCGACATTTTTATCTACATATAGCAATAAGAAAATAATCGCCCGTTCAATGAGATGATCTCCACTGTCAATTACACGCTTGAGAAAATGTCACCTATCCATTGGCTATTGACTTGAGCGATGTCTCAAATCCAAGACAAATTTCTGTACTTTTACAAAAGATTCCTCTGGAAACCAGTTCCCAAGAAATTGTTTGTAATAATACAAGAAATATACTATAATTTCATACAACACATGACTAGGGTTATTTTTGCATATATGAAATACATTTCCGAGATAATATTGAGAATTTCTTACTTAATTTTGCGTATATTGTTATACTTCAATTGATGTTTCATCCAGGTATAATTTTTGAAATCATGGAAATTAAGCTTTATTTTGTTTCTTTATACTTATTAATGTGCACAGTTAGTACTGGAAAGATATTCAGGGAACGGTTAACAAATACTATTGGAGGTACTGGGAGAAACACAAAGCATAAGTAACCGGGAAAGATTTCGAACCCAGAATAAGTGCGAACACTATTTTTTTTTAGTGATACAGTTGTTTTCATATAAACTTACAAATTTACAAATATCTGTAGTTTTACATGAATTCCATTATAAAAATAAACATTTGCAATGTATCTCATTGGCCCAGTACTCAACGTAAACAGTGAGACAGTTACTCAAGGGTGATGGTGCCTGAATCAGTCAAACGCAAAATGAAACAGTGAATAATTCTCTGATTCCTGCACGTACGGATACACGGTCCGTTACTGGATTAGCGATTTTGCCGAATCATCGAACGTCAATATATATATATTAACGGGAAACACTAAACGTTGAAACGTGAGATGTGAAAAGTAACCCGCTAGGAAGAAAAAAAAAAGGAAGCACTGTACCTGAAATTGATACCGACAGTAACGATAAACTCTGAGCGTAACAAAAAAAAACAGGCAGCGCGGTAATGCTACCTGGCGGCTAAACTCGGAATGAGGATCGATTGGTGCCCAACTACATAATTTTCCGATCCATAGAACAACGGATTAAGGGCCCCGCCTGGTCGCAGGATTATTCCAGTTTGTTCGACGCTCGCTGGTGCTTCTAGCGCGGTGTCTCCTCTGGATTGGCGCGCAGTCTTCTCGTCGTGCATTGAGCGGTGATCGTAACATTATATGGCGGAGAAACGAAGATAAAGGATTAATGCAAGTTTCTCGAGTGCTTTCAAGAAAATGTTCCAGGTGTTTCTTACCTTAAAAAAGTTTATTTTCCGAAAACAACGCGTTTTAGCAAATCTTCATTCTTATGAAAAGACCGTTTATAACTAAATACGGAAGAAAAAAAATACTCATTTGCCCCCAGCGTACCTACTCTGAAATGCATTGCCTATAGATAGGGGATCGCATTTATCGCGTATAAATCTGAACGCCTACTAGACTGCAACAAGGTATACGCGCCCCAGTGGTTTCTCATTGTGATTGGTGGCCGTCTGCTAGAGAAGCCGTTGCCTTATTTGGCTTAGCCACTCAGGACACATTCGGTTCCGCAATGAATTACTGTGATTGGTGTTTTAACAATCGTCATGCACCTGAAAGAAACTCATCCAATCATGAAACACAGACGATGCTACAGTGTTTTAACTTTCAGCTAGTCTCGGAATCTTTTCGCGAAATATGCATGGCCCTACCTATAGACACACAGTACTGGAAAACTGTTTCTTCTGAAGCTCTGCCCAAGTACAGGGCAATTCGGTCGGTATTCCAAGACGTTCGGGTCAAGTTAGCGAACAGGCACTGCCTTGTTGGGACACAACAGTAACCCAACTCGCGGGCCGTGTTCCAGGACGTGTCAAAACACCGAATCCCAGTAAAGGGGAACAAATCGGCAGCCGTGTTAATAAACTGTGCCCTGCGCGAGGCTATAAATTAGCGGATGCTCCACAACCATCGATACAGTTCAAGTAGCTTGGCTCTGGTTTGCGGCCGCGTCTTTGGCGAATAATTCACTGAGGTAACTGCTCCCTGATGATGGCGACTGCAACGACGACCGAAACGTCAATGAATTATTCGCCGAGGACGCGGCTGCAACCCAGTAGCCAAGCTACTTCAGCCTGCGTACATTATCAACGATACAGTTGTTACGGCAAAAATACTAGAGGTAGCAGCACCATCGCAATATATATGTATATGTATATATATAGGCTATATAACCGCCTTTCTTATTTTCCCAAGTACTTTTTTAAGTAGCGATTGTATCTTGACATGACAATTAAAGTTTACAAAATGCATTCCAAGATTGTTTCGTTATCATAAAGTTACATTCGGCATGGTGAGTCCCCCGAAATTTACGAAAGTGATACTACATACGAATTACTGGCGCCGGACGCGGGTCCGCCGTCCAGAAGAAATCAACGGAAAAAAAAAAAAATTGGTTGTCTGTAAAGTCGGTTTACGGACGATAGTTTAACGTGACACCGTCATAACAACACATTGATGAAATGATTGCATTGTTTTATGAATAAAATTGAATAATTTTTATTGAATTATCACTATTTTGTATGGATACAAAGAAGGAGTGAAATGAAATATACAATTGAATTGATAAATTTACATTTATTTGCACTCATTAATTCAAATATGTTTATTACTTAAACGAACAGATTATTTTAACTATAACTTTTATACGTGTTTGCTATTCAACTTCTTCCAATCTGTGTTATTCTGTTTAAGGATAGGACGATGATAAGGAAAAGTAAGAAACGACTGGGAGTGTTTCAAGTTTAACGCGCCTCGAAAAAAAGGCCAAATCTATGGTTTGTTCCAATCGAGTGGAATAGAGATAGATGCGGCAGCAAGCGTACAATGAGTGTAACGGGAAAATGTGCGTAACGGGACAATGTGCGTAACGGGACACTTTTTTCGTGCGTGCAGCCGGCGTTCATCGATTTATTAGACATTGTCACGTGAAAAAAAAAAAAAAAACATATATCCCTTCCTTGGTAATAAGGTCGTTATCGTGCGCTGGGAACATGGAATAGCAGTTTGTGGGTCCTCCCCCTATGCCCCTGGGGGCTCGGTGAAGGGTGAGGAGGGGATGGCTGTGGGGGGGGGGGGGGACGCGGGTAGAAAGCACCGCCGCGTCTCGGCCGGACCCGACCGGCCGGTGTACCGGGGACTGCCCGCTTCAGACCTGCTTTCAAGTCCACGGCCATCGGGGTCGGACGCGAAAGTCCATCCCTCCTTTGCTGTGATCTTGGAACCGATGCTCCGCGGATTGTGCCCCGAGATTATTAGATTGCAGCGCGCTGTCGCCGGCGTGGGCGTATCTCCCCTGCGGCCGGCCTATTATCCCTAGAGACCGGAAAAAAAATTCGCGGATTCATTTCGTGATAGTCCAGAATCCAAAAAAAAAAAAAAAAAAAACGTTCGCCTTTTTTTTACCGCATCAGTGATTGGGCCACAGTTTATATGAATGATGCTCGACCAATGAAAAACCTTCAACAAAAGAAGTATCGAATCACTACCGTCCCAGTTAGCAGGTGTCACGATTCAGTTGCCAACGAGCAAAATGTAATTTTCCTGCGTGCATAGAGCATCATAGAGTCTATCCTACAGGTCATTGAAATCGCAATTTTTTCCTGACTCTACTTATCCCCTTTCCCCCATGTGATATTAAGAAGACCCCCCCCCCCCCCCCCAATGTGGGCTTGCAAAATTTTATGACCGTGGGAAGGGGTTGACATACATAATCATGTCAAAACTTCAAAATTTCTGTAAAAAAAATTTAATATTTTTATGTGGCTTTTTTTTCAGTATGATGTAGGTCAAAAATAATGACAGTGTCCGGAGCTGAAGTTAACCCACCACACACAAACTCTCGCATTACGCCGGATCTCCACCGTTGCGAATCCTTCAGATATCCGCCCTTGGTTGCTAGATTGGTACTACTCGACTTGTTAACATAAATTAACTTTTTTATATATACCATCGTTTATTAATTTTAATAAATTATTGTATTTTTTATTTTGCTGTTTTTTTTTTTTTTTTTTTTTAGTTTTCTAAGACCTTAAAATATTGTATCTTGACAATAATATCTCAGCTGTAGTCAGCCTGCAAGAAAAAAATAATAAAATGCTAAAAAAATTTTTTTTATTATTTCACGGGAGAAATTATGTGTAGCTGTCAATCAATATTAACAACAAAGTATTAGATTTAATTATGTCTTTGTTTAACACAAATAAAAAATTTTAAAGAAAAATATGTGAAATATTTGTTGACAAATACGATTGAAACAAACATGGCGTACATTAGTTTCTTCTATTTTAAAAAAAAATTGTATGCTATCAGATGATGCTCTTAATGAAATGCAACAAGAAATTGTATTTCCAAAATTTTGATTCTAACTTTTCCTCTAAAATAAAATAAAATATTTCCGATACATTAAAAAAAATTATATTACCTTATGAAGCTGTAAATCTTTTGTACTCTGTGGAAGTAATCTGGCAACAAAACAAACCGAAAAAAATAATAACCCCGAAGAAATAAATCGCGCGTTGACGAGAGAAAAAATAGCTCATTAAAATGGACACTGCATGAAAATTAAGGATGAGACACGTATCAGTAATGAATATGCAAACTTTAAGTGCATCAAAAAACAGACATACAAAGTAATGTGAGCTCTTAAAGGACGCACCAAATTGCCCGCCATGACACAAGTTTTCAACTGTTACATTCGCAAGTAGCACGTTATATGTCTTTTGGGTCCACGTCCATTTTTTATTATCTTTGAAAGATTTGTGCAATGGGAGTGTATGACTTTATGTAAGCTTTTGGACATACGCCATTGCTTAGCAATGGCGTATGTCCAAAAGCTTACATCAAGACGTCAATTTTTTACTGGACGTCTTGCGCGCGTGGCCTTCGTAATTCAATGTCTTTGTTGGACGAGGCATATCTGGGACAATGGTCATGATGACGTCACAGAAGGAGGCTGCGACCGCTAGCTTGTCCGAGCGCTTATTGCTTGGTATTTGACAGTTATTCCATTTCCCCGTAAATGCGCACCAATCCCTGTGCATCTTATTTTTGCACTGTCGTTTGCATTTCAAATAATTTTACGAAACAACAAAAAAAGAGTTTACCTTTGTAGGTGCCCACTTACTACTACTATTAATTTTGCTTAAATGATTCTAATGAATTTAATTTTTTTTAAAGAATTCATAACTTTATTTGAATTGGGGTTGCTTGGCTTCTGGATTGTAACTGCGTCGAAGGCGAAGTATTTAACCAAAACGTTTCGGTCAACCTTGCAATCACCATCTTAAACCCTAATGATGATGGCGACTGCAAGGTGAAATCTTTGTCTTTAACGTTGCTACAACCCAGAAAGAAGCCAAGCAACCCCAGACAATGGCTGCGAAAGCCTTCTATCCTTTTTTTTCTTTTTTCAATGTTTGACTTTTTCCGTTTTATTTAAGCGCATGTTTACTAAGTAAAAAAATTACAGTGACGGTATTTAAACCACGGCCTTTGAGGATAACAAGCGCTCGCTCTACCGCTGTGTTAGTAAGTATTTCGGAAAATTATAACGAGAACATGTTTTACAATAAGTAATTGTAATGCTGGTTTTCTTACGTATTTTAAATCTCGAGATTAATTTTTTCTATGGCCATTTAAGTTTACCAAATATATTACAGGATATGTAGTTCCACTATCACAAAGTTTCATTTGGCACACCAATACATTTGGTAATGTACCCTAATGTTTACGAAAGTTATTATATACGGGTTTATGTTGTTGCACGTAGGGTCCTCCATCATTGTGTCACATTTCCGTTTATCTAACTCCATTACAATTTCGCGGAATCACTCCAACAAAATGCCGTATGCAGAGAGCTAATATGTTTACACATCAAAAATTAAACTAGCGATGAAAAAAACAAAAAAACAACGAACGTACAACCGGTTTTCGTGTAAATTCTACTAATCAAATACGCAGCGAAAGTAAAGTGTAACATAAAATATTTGTTTTAGGTTTATTTTTGAATAATGGAGTTTGTGTAAACTTTTTGTGTAGCTAACAAAAATATGTTAACGTGTTTAAAAAATTATAACGAGTAAAGAAAGTTACGTAAAACGAATAGCAGTTCAGACAAATGTCGTATCGCCTTTAATTTTGCTTTTTTTTTTAAATACAATTTGATAAATAGACGGCAAAACCTATTATTAGAGACCGGAAAATTTCGCGGGTTCAATGACCTTCAGGATAGACTCCAATATCCTCTACACACTCGGGCGAATGCCAACTGTTCATTGTCTGCTGACTTGTGAGACGTCTCGACTGGGTGGTCTGTGATTCGTCGCTTCTATGAGTGAGGGTCTCTAATTGGCCCTCAGTCATCCAGATTAACAGTAAACCAATTGAAAAAGCAACGCTAAGGTATAATTATTTGAATTTTAGTAAAACACGAAATGAACGCGGGAATTTTTCTGGTCTCTACCTATTATATAGTAGTTTTCAATATATTTGTTGTTCTAAATAAGCAATTTACACCAAAACTTTAGAGCCAAAAAATCTATTATAGTAAGTTTTTCCGATGGTCTCGAACTTCTGATGGGAACTGTGCAGTAATTTTTTTTTTCATCAAAATGAACGTACACCGGGTTTCGTGTATACATTCTACTAATCAAATACGAAAGTAAAACTGTAACAGAAGGAACAAAAGTAATTGGAAAGCCTGGTCGATTGCGAATGGACGTGTGAAATTTCAAAAACCAAGAGGGGGGTCAACGAACTCACGAGTACTTTCGTTTTCTAAACACGGCGAACAGAGCCCGCCTCCCCCCTCCGCCTACCTCCGCGTCAAACAGACGCCTAGCGCTACATTCACCTGCCCGCGGAAGAAATGCATTTCCCCGTCGCCTCTCGCGGCCTCCCGTCGTCCTTGGTCCAGTTCGCGCTTCCGGACCCACACTCCTCCACTTTCCAAACTTAAAAAAATAAGTTTAGAAAAAACAGGGGGTTGTCTGTAAAGTGGGTTTACTGTCGATATAATTTTACGTGAGAACTAGAGACCTGCAAAATACGCGGGTTCATTTCGTGTTATGCTAAAATTCAAATAATTATACCTAAGTGCTGCTTCTGTCATTGGTTCACTGTTAATCTGGAGGACTGAGGGCCAATTAGAGACCCTCACTCATAGAAGTGTCGAATCACAGGCCACCCAGTCGAGACGACTCACAAGTCAGCAGCCAATGCCAATGAACAGTTGGCATTTGCCCGAGTGTCTAGAGGATGTTGAAGTCTATCCTGAATGTCATTGAGACAGGAAAAATTCGCGATTTTGATGACCTATAGGATATACTCCATGATCCTCTACGCACGCGGGAAAATTACATCTGCTCATTGGCTTACTGACTCGTGACACATGTTTTAACTGGGACGCTAGTGAATCGATACATCTTTTGTAAAAGGTTTTTCATTGGCAGAGTATCATTCAGATAAACTGTTGCCCAATCACTGATGCGGTTAAAAGGCAATCGTTTTTAGATTCTAGACTATCACGAAATGAATCCGCGAATTTTTCCGGCTCTAGTGATAACGTCATTAAAAAAAACATTGATGAAAAGTTGCATACTTTTTAATTTTCAAATATTATTTACAGTTTTTTGCAAATTTTAATTTAAATAATTTGTTTAAATATGATCACGAACAATTAGTTATAGAAATAAACTGAAATCAAATCAATGTCAATAAATATTGTTAATTTGAAATGACGAAATTGGACAAATAAATCAATTTTTTTTAAATTGCTGCTTTTAAAAATCCCGCCTTGACCTGTTTGATATTGTAGAACATTTTCTCGCACGGTGATTGGCCGGTTCTTGCAGGCTCGGCTCAGGCGGAACGTGACAATGAGTCATGATTTTTCGTGCGTGCAGCCGGCGTTCATCGATTTATAAGACGTTATCACGTCAAAATCTCTTTTTTTCACGTCAATACGACTTTAAAATTGCTTCCATAGTGGGAGGCAATAAAAAAAACGAATGATAATCAAATCTGGAGGATACAGTGTTTGGTGTTGCAGCTACATATCTGTCTTCTCTATCCAAAATTTAATTACACCAACGGATAGCTAAAGGATCAAAGAATTCGTTACGCTAAGTGAGGTGTGACGCATCACGCGCGGTGGAGGGGGAAGCGACGCCATTTTGAGGTCATTTTGCTGCGGGAGAAGCTACGACGTTCGTTTTAAGTTTCAATCGTTAGCTCTCGTCAAAATATATCGATTGCATGTATAAAACATTAGTGTAAATTAGTTACAGTGAATATATATGGTGTTAAAATTTAAAAAAAAAAGTGATTATAACGTACATAAAATAGCGTATTTTATATTTTGTATAGAAAATATTACCTTTTACGTACACGTATTCACGTTCAACACACGGCCGTGTCCATTACACAGTTCCATCCCTTTTTTTTTTTTTTTAATATCCAAACAACGCCCCTATATTTCTCTTTCCAGGACAAACAATGTCGACGGTCCACACAACCAACTCAACACAAAACCCACATAAAACGTCTTGTACACGACGTGAAATGAAAACTACGTTTTTAATGGAAGAACGGAAACTTAGCTGTCTTCCACTTTTCTAGCAAAATTAGTTCATTCTAGAGCAAATATCTATGTAACATACGCGTAATGCGTAATAAACTTTGCGACAATAGGGCCCACCAAAAGTTTAAGAATATCAGCTGATAAAAGATGATAATATTTTCGTTATAAACCTATGGCAGAGATGACATAATATTGTAATAGCTTTAGAAATTATCAATGTTAACATTGCTAAGTAATTAACAGATTATTAGTAATTTAATTTTTTTCTTAAAAAAAAGAGTTCTAAAACATATTTACTGCGGTAAAATTAATGTGTTTAATTTTTTTTAAGTTTTTTGAAAGAATGGATTTTGTATAAACTTGTGTGTTTGGACAAACCTTGTATCTAGCAAAAATATAACCCTCAGATAAAATACTGTAACCGGTTTTAAAAACCATAATGAGTAAATTAAGTTACTTAAAAGAATAGCAGTTCCGAGAAAAATATTTTGTCACCTTTATTTTTGCTTTTTTTATACAATTTGCTAAATAGGCGGAAAAACCTATACTGTGGTAGCGTTTAATAGATTTATTGTTGTGAAGAAGCGATTTCTACCAAAACTTTAGAGCCAAAAATCTATCACATTAAGTTTTCTGGTGGTCTAAAACTTTTGAGTTTAGCAGTAATTTTTAAACAAAATGAAGTTACACTTTTAATGCATGGTAAAAGTTACAGCTCACTACTTGTAGCATTACAAACGTTAGGTTACAAAATAGTTGTTACTGAGTACGCTTTGATTTCTAGTTTCTTTTCTAGACGCTATTACATCTAGGTTGTACTAGAAAAATGTTTTATCTATCATATGGTCTTAAATTTTGAGTTTTCGCTTGAATTAAACTGGCTTTCTTGAAGCCTCTGGTTTTATACCACGGTCGTAAGTTACTGTTTCAGACTTACAGTTTATTTTTATACCTTGTTTCATTTAAGCATATGTATATATATATATAACTACATGTTAATACTAGACAACACAAGCACACACATATATGCTTATACTGCGAACTGCCGCACAATATACAGTGCGGTTTTGTATACTGTTGCAATACATGCTTTAAACCAATTTTCAAGTCCATTGGGGCTTCCTTCATTGATATAAGCGTCCAGTTTCTTCGTAAGGTTTTAGTTTCTCATTACCATACTGTACTGAACTTGTATCTTATAACTAGAGACCTGCAAAATTCGCGGATTCATTCGGTGATAGGCTAAAATTCAAACACACATACCTCTTAGATGATTTTGCTATTGGCTTACTGTTCATCTGGACGAATCTCAACCAGTTATAAACCCTCAACCAAAGAAGGATCGAATCACAGACAAACCAGCTGAGACGACTTGCAAGTCGGCAGCCAATGAACTTGCGTTATTTGCCCGAGTGTACAGGGGTATGTGCAGTCTATCCTGAAGGCAATCGAAACCGCGAATTTTGCAGGTCTCTACTTATAAAGAATGACATAACTTCCATCACATCATGTTCGCAGCAGTTCTTCTCCTGATGGCAGTCCATGGAAGATCTTCATTCGAGCGGTCTTGCAGTACGTATTTAAGTTTTTCAAGTTCTTTCAACACTCGACAATGGTTGGAGAAGGGGGGACAGAGGGAGAGACTCGACAATCGTCTCCACACATCGCCGGCCGGACTCAAGTGTCCCGTGTGAGCGGCACGTGACGGCGACCTCTCAGCCAATGGGCGCATACTGCGAGCTGTCTCCCTTGAGGCCTCGGGGTCAGTCGCTCCCGGGTCACGGTCACGCGAGGGGAAGGGGGAGGGGTCAGGTACGCCGCTGTTATTTCTGTCTCCGCGTGGTCGCTAATCCGGCCGGAATGCCCTTCCTCCCCTACCCTAACCATCTCCCACCTTCCACAACCCGAACCGGCAAACACATCTGTGACGTCCGGACTTCGTTTGGCATGATCGACCCGGGCGCACATCTCCATCCTGCCCCCCCCCCCCCCCTAACTAACACTTCGCCGTTCCCCCCCTTCCGCCCCCACGTCCGCCGCTCCACCCGTCGCGTGGGCCGCAATAATACGTACTCGACCCCGGAAGTTCCGTCACAAGGGCTGTCCGAACTGGAAGTGAATTTCGTAAGTTGGTACGCAGATAAACAAACATATTTCTTATTTATTTATTTATTTATTTACTAGCTAATTCCCGGCATGCGTTGAAATGCCTCTTTGTTTGAAGTAGGTACACATATACAAAGCATCTCCCTATCTCTCTCTAGGTATCTATCTATCTTTCTACCTCTATATTTAATTCTCTATATCTCTTAATATACATCTCTAGATATAAACATTTCCCTATAATTTTTTTGCTATATATATATATATATATATATATATATGTTCACCTTTCTTTATCTCTCTCTATCTATATCTATCTCTCTGTTTCTCCCTCTATATCTCTCACTATATCTCTCTCTTCTCTATATACATATATCTCTACCTCTTTCTGTGTCTCTCTCTATATACAGATACTTATCACCATTTATTGCTTCGTGGCAACTGTGCCTAAAAAGGCGACAAAATAGCTGGCACCCTAAATACTAACGGTCTTTGAGGCACAATTTAACACATTGCTTGTAATAAAAAGACTAAATAAATGTTTGACTATCTATGCACTTTAAGAACACGCGGAATATATCCACGATTTTGTTTCTAAACCTCATATTCATATTTATTAGTGAGTTTGTATATATTTATTCAAGAAATCCTTAGGCGAACTACGACAGACATCATGCTCAGAGCTACTTTGCCCTGTTCTGAACTCCTCACAGAGTGCCGTCACCCGCTACACAAACCAGCTGCGCGGGTAGCATAACAATCAAGAAGTTAACCAGCTTTCTTCGCTGATTAAGGTAGGCAATGTTTAGGAAATGGTATTTTTCGTGAAAAAAGAAAGTATGATCAGTCATTAGATTGCAATAAGGTATGCCCGAGCAAGCGATTGTTCCCTTGTGATTGGCGGCCGTCTGCAAGAGAAGCCGTTGCCATGTTTGGCCGGGCCATTCAGGACACGTTTGCTTCCGCACTGGACGGCTGTGATTGGTCTGCCCACAGTAGAAATGTATCTGAACCAGCCAACCATGAAACGCAGTCTAAGCCAACGCAATGCCATTGTCTACTTTGGTGACCCGGCTGCAGGCTGGAGGCAGTTGATGATGATGATGTTGATGATGATGATTATGATGATTATGATGATGATGAAGTGTCATTGTTTACGTCAGTGACTTCAAGGTGTTGGAGCTACGTGCATAAGTGCAGATACCACCAAAAATTTAAGGCCATAGATTTAAGATGATAACGTTTTGTTTCTAACATTCTACTAGAAATTAGTTTTTATTTTGGTTCTACACTTTAAGTGGACAATCACAACTACTGAAGTTGAAGCGTCGTTCGTAAATAATTTTCAATTAAAGGAGTTTTTGTACATTTTTGTACATTTGGACAGACCTGCAAAGATTCAATAATGTTTTATTACATACAAATTATAAAAATAAGTTAAGAAAGTGAATAGACGAATATAAGTACATAAATTTTCATAAATTTTTTTTTGTTTTTCATAACATTTCTAAACAGGGCATTTGTCATGAAATGGTAATTTTTGAAGAAAAAAAAAGAATTGTGGTTGTAGCATATTAGCTAACTACATCAGAGTGGTTCAGATTGAACAATTATGAGTACTACAATTTTGAAAAACATTAAAAACACACGACCTTTTTCTGTTGTATAAATTTTCAACAACAACAAAACTCAAGGCGCTGCGATAGCTCGTCCTCTCGGCCAATGGAGTGGCGCCAAATGCGCGGGATATTCAAAATTTTGAAAGCTACTATTTGCGCCTGTAACTTTGCAGGGTTGTGGTTCCGGACGTACATTGCTTAGCACAAAAATTGCTTGTTTTGGCATTCTCTAACACCCATTAAACTCATGTCCCGCAATTCGCAAAAAACCCTGTATACAATGGCGTACGCAGGATTGAAGAAGATTGGAAAAGGGGGGGGGGGGGGGTTATATTCCTTCCCTTCCCTCCAATCATACAAAAAATATATATCATTATCGCCAACAAATGGAAAGAATTTTAAGCCCAACAGCAGGAAAAGTGGTTCTATAAACACAACCCCCCCCCCCCCCCCCGGGAAAATAAATTATGCCACTGCCTAATATACAGCGTGAGTATGAATTCCACCGACGAACTTCGGCTTAAGTTTCATTACGACAAAATTAATTGAAAATATCGACACGTCTAATGGTCTAAATTACTTCCCCAAGACTGGTACATGTATTTGAAGATGGAGCTGAACGTCATTGTTATTTTAAATAATAGAGAAAGTATTTAAAATGGAACATTAATCATCTGGGTTATGTTTCAGCGAATGAAGTTCTACAACCACACTTTTTTTACTATTCAATGCCACCAATTATTTCAATGAAATAGTTTTGCCACAGTGACGAAATTCGCGGTTAAGTTGTAGATATTCGATCAATTAAGCAATATCCGAAAGCTCAGAGTTCCATCTTAAATACTTTGTTTCTATTATTTACAACTAGCAAATGCCTGGCATGCATTGCAATGCCTCATTCGTTTTTTTTTTTGTAATTAGTTTTAAGTAGGTACACATACACAAAGCATCTCTATATCTCTCTATATACCTCCCTATATATATATGTCATCTTCATAGCACTATCTCTCCCTATCCTCTATTTCTCCATCTCTCCCTCTATATCTCTCCATTTCTACTTCTATCTCTGTATGTCTTACTACTCTCTCTATTTCTCTATGACACTATATATGTCACTTTGTCTCTCTAAATTTATCTAACTACCTTCATCTCTCGACTCGCGTGATACCATTAGTATTTGGACCATAGAAAAGAGGAACTGTCATACAATACTTAGTGGTAAAAATCCGATAATACTCACGCGTCATATTAAATTTCCATGGATACGCAGAAGGCATCAACAATAAAAAAATTGCCCGTTGCCATGCAGAGGAATATAGGGTCGCCAATAAAATGACCCAATTTCATTAAAAACTAATTAAATTCTGCTCTGAGGGTTGTATTTATCGAAATCTCACCCATACAAGTGACATTCCCCTTGTTTCGTAAGACAAGTGTGAATAGTTTCAACACAATCGGATGAAAAATGCGTGAGAGCATAGAACACGGACAATCAAACGAACATTGATTTTTTTATGTATTAGATAGTATTGTTGTTCATCCCCAAATTCAAAGACGTATTACCAGCCTTGAAGAAGTACTTTAGACCATAAGTTTTGGAGGATGTTTTCAACTGATTTTGTCGTGAAGAACCTTTAAGCCTTAGTTTTCGGTCGAGCTCAGACTCAACCTCCACATAGATCGAGACCGGAAAAATTCGCGATTTCAATGACCTGTAGGATAGACTCCTTTATGCAAGCGGGAAAATTACACCTGCTCATTGGCTACTGACTCGTGACACCTGTTAACTGGGTAGCTAGTGATTCGATACTTTCTTTTGTTGAAGGTTTTTTGCATTGACCGAGTGTCATTCAGATAAACTGTGGCCCAATCACTGATGCAGTAAAAAAGTCAAACGTTTTTTTTTTTTTTGGATTCTAGACCATCGCGAAATGAATCCGCGAATTTTTTCCGGTCTCTACATGTAGATCGTCCACGTGAATCGAGTCAAAAAAAAAAAATTAAGATGTAATTTCCGTCACACGTTGGGAACGAACGCGATGCGGCGCGGTGCTGGTCAGCAGGACCACTGGTCTGCGGCGGTGAGAGGCCCCCCGGGTGACGGGGCGAAGGGGTGAAGGGCCCGCCCCTCTCTCGCGGCGGAGAAAGCCCCACTTCCCCCTCCCCCACCCCCCTGCCCTACCCCTGCCCAACGGGCGGCACGCGGCATAAAGTCGGGGGCGGCGCCTGGGGACGGCGCACTCGCAGCTCGGCGCTCGCAACTCTCTCGCCTTCCTTCACCGCCGCCTCCGCACCTCCGCACAAGCGACCATGAGGACCGTGGTGAGTCCATCGCTCCGTGTTCCGCGGATAGCGCCCTGGGCAGATAGCGCTCTGGGCAGATAGCGCTCTGGGCGGATAGCACCCTGGGCAGATAGCGCCCTGGGCAGATAGCGCTCTGGGCGGATAGCACCCTGGGCAGATAGCGCCCTGGGCAGATAGCGCCCTGGGCGGATAGCACCCTGGGCAGATAGCGCCCTGGGCAGATAGCGCCCTGGGCGGATAGCGCCATGGGCAGATAGCGCCCTGGGCAGATAGCGCCCTGGGCAGATAGCGCCCTGGGCAGATAGCGCCCTGGGCAGATAGCGCCCTGGGCGGATAGCGCCATGGGCAGATAGCGCCCTGGGCAGATAGCGCCCTGGGCAGATAGCGCCATGGGCAGATAGCGCCCTGGGCAGATAGCGCCCTGGGCAGATAGCGCTCTGGGCAGATAGCGCCCTGGGCAGATAGCGCTCTGGGCAGATAGCGCCCTGGGCGGATAGCACCCTGGGCAGATAGCGCCCTGGGCGGATAGCGCCCTGGGCAGATAGCGCTCTGGGCATATAGCGCCCTGGGCGGATAGCGCCCTGGGCAGATAGCGCTCTGGGCAGATAGCGCCCTGGGCAGATAGCGCTCTGGGCATATAGCGCTCTGGGCAGATAGCGCCCTGGGCAGATAGCGCCCTGGGCAGATAGCGCTCTGGGCGGATAGCGCTCTGGGCATATAGCGCTCTGGGCATATAGCGCCCTGGGCAGATAGGGCCCTGGGCAGATAGCGCCCTGGGCGGATAGCGCCATGGGCAGATAGCGCCCTGGGCAGATAGCGCCCTGGGCAGATAGCGCCCTGGGCGGATAGCGCCATGGGCAGATAGCGCCCTGGGCAGATAGCGCCCTGGGCAGATAGCGCCCTGGGCAGATAGCGCCCTGGGCAGATAGCGCCCTGGGCGGATAGCGCCATGGGCAGATAGCGCCCTGGGCAGATAGCGCCCTGGGCAGATAGCGCCCTGGGCAGATAGCGCCATGGGCAGATAGCGCCCTGGGCAGATAGCGCTCTGGGCGGATAGCGCTCTGGGCAGATAGCGCTCTGGGCATATAGCACCCTGGGCAGATAGCGCTCTGGGCAGATAGCGCCCTGGGCAGATAGCGCCCTGGGCAGATAGCGCCCTGGGCAGATAGCGCTCTGGGCAGATAGCGCTCTGGGCATATAGCGCTCTGGGCATATAGCGCCCTGGGCAGATAGGGCCCTGGGCAGATAGCGCCCTGGGCAGATAGCGCCCTGGGCGGATAGCGCCATGGGCAGATAGCGCTCTGGGCGGATAGAGCCCTGGGCAGATAGCGCCCTGGGCAGATAGCGCCATGGGCAGATAGCGCCCTGGGCGGATAGCGCCCTGGGCAGATAGCGCCCTGGGCAGATAGCGCCCTGGGCGGATAGCGCCATGGGCAGATAGCGCTCTGGGCGGATAGAGCCCTGGGCAGATAGCGCCCTGGGCAGATAGCGCCATGGGCAGATAGCGCCCTGGGCGGATAGCGCCCTGGGCGGATAGCGCTCTGGGCGGATAGCGCCATGGGCAGATAATTTTTTGCCCCCCCCCCAAAAAAAAAACATCATAATGTTTTACCAATTCAATCTTATATACTGTCAGTTTTAAAACAGCACATTATGCAAATAAATACCATATGTTTTTCAAAGCCATAGGGTGTTTTTGTCCTCTTTCCGTATTTATAATCAGTTAATATTTGTTGCAGTTTTATACGGCTATTAAAACTACCGTGATAAAACATGAGTTAGAATATTCTGTATATTCTTTAACGAATTTTAAATATATTTTTAAAGTATTTATTTTAAAGCCTAATATTTTTAATATTTAGTATAACACTAAAATGTCCTCTTGGCGTGTTTTTTTTTAAAAATCAAATCATTACCGTACGTTAAAAACACTTTTTTTCCCGTCCCTCTATTTTTTTTACCTTTTCTTTTTTTTCTTTTCGTTCTTCGAATTCTCCCAACGCTTCAAAAACTGGCGCTCTGGGCAAATGCCCGGTTGGCTTCTCTGTAAGTCGGGGCCTGATTTTCCACAATTCAAATACGCAGCACAGTTTTGTGGACACTACTTATATCCTACACTATTATATATTCGCTACTGCACAGACATTACGTGATGTCTATTTAATATTGCCGTAAAAGAACTGTAGAAATCGTTGATCGTTTAACTGACGTAGTTTCCATTTAGCTCTAAAAAAAATAGTAGGTACATGTTGCAAATTGTTTGTACACAAACATCAGACAAAAGGACACTTTTGAACACTTGATTTAGCGCAAGGTAGAGGTAATCTTAAGAAGAAAGATGATCTTACAACAAATAAATTTTTTCAATTTTTTGTGTCGATTTAAAAATAATTAAATTTTTTGTTCGAGCAACGTTTAAGGAAACAAAAATATAATTTGTTTCTGAACAATCAAGAAGTTTTGAAAAAATGTATCAGAAGTGTTTAACATAAAATTTTTCAATAATTATATTTAATAATTAATGAAATTGTTCAAAAAATATGCTTGAGTGAAACAGAAACTAAATCGTAAAATTATGCGCCAATTATCGTTAAGAAATACTCAGTATGTCATACAAAAAAAAAGAACGTATTTCATATATCCCATGTGTTGTATAAAATTTACAATAGATTGTGAGGAATGACACGAGAGATGCGCACTTACGCCCTTCGAACGCTAGCGCCCGCGAGTCGGTGGACGGGAAAGGGGGGGGGGGGGGCATGGAGGTTACGGTGGCTCCATCGCCAGACGGTCGACTTGCTACATCCACTCTCCTCGGGGGGGGGGGGGGGTGTCTGAGGAGGGGAAGGAAGGGGTGGTGTCGCGGGGGGGGGGGGGGAAACCAATATTTCTGGCTTTATAGATACGTAACCCCCCCCCCCCTCACCAACACTCCGATTGCCGTGGCGCGAGAGGCAATCCGTGACAACAGAGGAAACTAATAGAACCTTTATCCACAGCCCGCGATGGAAGATAGCATCTCTGGCGGCCAAGTGCCTGGAAGATTGGGTTTCTCTCCCGCGCGCCTGGAAATTGCTATACAAAAGGGTTTGGGGGGGGGGGTAGTGATGGAGTTAGGGGGGAGGGGAAAGGGGGGGGGGTTAGGAAGTGGGGGGGGGGAGGAGGAAGAAGATGAGGGCATCAAGGTGCCGCGACCAGGATCGAAGGACTTGTCCCGCCGGCCGAGTGGATTCTGCGCGGGAGATTTATCGGAGAGAGAGAGAGAGAGAGAGAGAGAGAGGATCAGGGGGAAAAATAAAAATAAAGGTGAGGAAAATCCGTTTCGCGATTGCTTTTTTTCCCCCCCTTCTTTTCCTTTCGGAACACACAGCGGCGGGTTAGTTGTCACCAGATTATTACGTCTCGACCCCGTTAGTGTACTCTGGTGACGAGAGAGGATGAACTCGCGCGGGCGAGCGAATCCCAAAAAGCGTCGCGTGGTTCCGCTGAGGAAAGACTGAACACGAAATTCATAATTCCGAGCCGAAGCGGAATAAAGAAGATCAACAGTTGGACCGACTTTCAAAAACCGCTTAACTTGAACAGGAATGGTAGGTTATCGGATGAAACTGTGCTTAAAATTGAAATTCGCCATGAGTTCTCGCGGACATTTGAAGTAGATTTTTTTGTTTGGAAGATTACTTATTACAGTTGTTATCACTACGGCACTTCCGAAAATGTTATGCATGGTTTATTAGTTTATATATATCTTCTTTATGGACACGATAGCAAAATTTATTTCGTAAAAATTATTCCATACTTACACATAAATTGTAGAAATTAATAGTTCAGTCGAGTTTGTCAATGCGCGAAGTAAGACCAAAAGGGGTAATGATGGGAACAGTTAAAAAAACTGTTAGTAGGCATTACATTGTCAGTAAACCTTTTAAATATCATGAAAAAATATTTGCCTAAAACAATTCTTATTACGACCAACCTTACTGCAAGAGGTAACGTTAGGTTGAAGTTTGTTCCAACGTACTGAAGTATGACCTTTGAAATCTACCTGCGCCTGTCGACAGAGTCAGAAGGGATATTTTTTTTTTGTTATGAGAATACGTGATTTTTGTAGGGAAAAATAAAACACGAGTTTTAAGGTAGTTTTACTCGTTGAAGTTTGGCTGGTACCTAACGAGTTTCATACACATAAACAGCATGGGTTACGTACTGCGCTTGAAATCATGCAAAACGATCAAAGAATGGCATGACAAAATTTTACAGAAATTCCCAAGTACCGTAGTCATTGCGTGTCGTTATCTGTATTACGCATCTTGCCGCTACGTGTTGATGCTGACTGAACAATACAAAGCGTACAAGAGTGCAGGCACCAGATTAGTCGGCCTGATCATGAGCAGACTGGTTAAGTGCGACGCTCGCTGGTGCTTCTAGCGCCGTGTCGCCTCTAAGCGCAAGGCTACGAACTGACGCAGTTTTCTCGTCGCGCATAGAACAAATAATATGAATTTTGAGCGGTGACCACTACATCAGATAAAAGGTGCAACGCAAGGCCCTTAAGTTTTTTTTTTTTTTTTTTTTTTTTAAATCAGCAGCGGGCGTTTCATTTCTGAAAATTCTGGAAACACCCATTTTTTGGTCCTTTTCCACTCTCCTAAAAACACTGTTTAAAAATAAAGTACGGAATTGAACCGCGCGATTTATAAACCGCTCAAGTTATCCGAGTGGTGTCTGTTAACGAAAACAATTTAAGAATAACCTCAAGGCGGACGAGTATATCCGTTTCGTATTTTGTTTTTAAACTAAGTATTTTTTTTAGAAGAGTGAAATATGCTATAAAAAAAGGTGTTTTCAGAATATATATATATATATATATATATATATATATATATATATATATATATATATATATTAGGTTTGAAACACCCGGTACTGATTCTTGAAAGAACTCAATGGACTTGCGTCTTACCTTTATCTTCATTTCTCCGACCGATAATGTTATGAGGAAAAATTCGCGGATTCATTTCGTGATAGTCTAGAATCCAAAAACGTTTGCCCTTTTAACTGCATCAGTGATTGGGCCACAGTTTATCTGAATGATACTTGGCCAATGAAAAAACCTTCAACAAAAGAAGTATCGAATCACGAGCGTCCCAGTTAACGTGTGTCACGAGTCAGTAATCCAATTTCAATGAGCAAAAGTAATTTACCCGTGTGCGTAGAGGATCATGGAGTCTATCCTACAGGTCATTGAAATCGCGAATTTTTCCGGTCTCTAGTTATGTTACACAGTTCAAATCTCACAGTTGCCCTATGCACGACGATAAACACTGCGCGTCGGTTTCAGAGGAGACACCGCGCTAGAAGCCAACCAGCGAGCCCTCTTCACTCACGCAGATACGCCCCACTACACGGTGGTCGGTCGCGCTTGTGTGTCATCCCCGCTCCCTGTTTCAACTTGTGTGAGGGGGGGGGGGGGAGTAGGGAGGGAGAGTGGCGGCTGAAGGTGAGACAGCATCCATTTGGCCGGTGACAGACCACCCGCGTGACAGACGACCTCTCGTTTACCCCTGGCGGTGGATCTCGCGCGTCATTACCTCCCCGTCAGCACCGCATTCCCGGACCCCGGCGCGTCCGGTGCCCCTGACGGACGGACGCGTGAACTATTATCTGGTGCTTCCTCGCGTACAATCGAGGGCGGTGACACTGAGCCGCAGGACATGCCCGTCTGATAGACCCTCTAACAGCACGTAGTCATCGGAGCAACCTCTATATCTGTATCTTCAATACGACAAAAAACTTACGCTTTTCAAATAATAATCATCACGTAGGATAATGTTCGCAGGCTTTCACGGCCATTGTTTGAAGTAGCTTGGCTTCTGGGTTGTAGCCGTGTTTCCTTGGCGAATAATTTAGCCGACGGTTTCGGACGACATTGCAGTCGCCATCATCAGGGAACAGTTAACCTACTGCAGTTCCCTGATGACGGCGATTGCAATGTCGGCCGGAAACGTCGGTGAATTATTCGCCAAGGACACGACCTACATCCCAGAAGCCAAGCTACTTCAGACAATGGCCGTGAAAGCCTGCGAACATTATTTTTTTTCTCTTCCATTCCGAACCCAGTGTTACTGCGAACTTTTTTTCTTTTGCAGTGACACGGTTGTTCTTCGTGTAGATGCGGGAATTAAGTTTTTTTTTCTCTCTTCCATTCCGAACCCAGTGTTACTGAAAACGCTATTTTGCAGCGATGCGGTTGTTCTTCGTGTAAATTTAGGAATTGATTTTTTTTTCCTCTTTCATTCCGAACCCAGTGTTACGGCGAACATTTTTTTTTTTGTTTTGCAGTGACACGGTTGTTCTTCGTGTAGATGTGGCAATTGAGTTTTTTTCTCCTCTTCCATTCCAAACCCAGTGTTACTGCAAACGCTATTTTGCAGCGATGCGGTTAATCTTCGTGTAGATGTGGGAATAGGATGTTTCTGTTCACAAACGAACTGTCCGGAGCGCCCGGGGGGGGGAAACTCACGTGGCCGATGATGTCGCAGGTGCTCTCCGTCCTGATGCTGGCGGCGCTGGCGTCTGCGTGGGACGACTACGGCTCCTGGCGGCGGGAGCTCGCCAAGCGCGGCGCCGAGTGGTCCGACGACGGCGGGGACGACGAGGGCGACTACGGCGGCGGCGGTCACCAGGAGGTGAAGATCGTGAGGATCCCGGTACCGCACGCGGTCCCGGTCCCCGTGCCGCACCAGGTGCCCATCGCCGTGCCGCAGCCGTACCCGGTGCACGTGCGCGTGCTCGAGCAGGTCGAGGTGCCCGTCGTGAAGACGGTCGAGGTCCCGGTGGAGCGGCACGTGCCGGTGCGCGTGGAGAAGCCCGTGCCCTACCCGGTGGAGAAGCCCGTGCCCATACACATCGAGAAGCACGTGCCGGTGCCCGTGTACAAGCCGTACCCGGTCAAGGTGCCCGTCGTCAAGTACATCCACCACTACATCACGGCCAAGCACCACGGCGGCTACCACCACCACTGAGGCGCGCCCCGCCGGCCAGGTGAGCCCGTCCGACTGCATCTGCTGCCCCGATAGTGTCCCTCCACCGTGTGCCACTTGAACCATCAGCAGGTTCATCCTGGCAACCGATCACAAAGAGATCATATATAGTCCCTCCACTTACTCCCCAGCAGCAGAGTCAATAATGCCACCGATCACATGGAGGTCATAGTGTTCCTCCACCAAGTGCCACTTGAACCATCAGCAGGTTCATCCTGGCAACCGATCACAAAGAGATCATATATAGTCCCTCCACTTACTCCCCAGCAGCAGAGTCAATAATGCCACCGATCACATGGAGGTCATAGTGTTCCTCCACCGTGTGCCACTTGAACCATCAGCAGGTTCATCCTGGCAACCGATCACAAAGAGATCATATATAGTCCCTCCACTTACTCCCCAGCAGCAGAGTCAATAATGCCACCGATCACATGGAGGTCATAGTGTTCCTCCACCGTGTGCCACTTGAACCATCAGCAGGTTCATCCTGGCAACCGATCACAAAGAGATCATATATAGTCCCTCCACTTACTCCCCAGCAGCAGAGTCAATAATGCCACCGATCACATGGAGGTCATAGTGTTCCTCCACCGTGTGCCACTTGAACCATCAGCAGGTTCATCCTGGCAACCGATCACAAAGAGATCATATATAGTCCCTCCACTTACTCCCCAGCAGCAGAGTCAATAATGCCACCGATCACATGGAGGTCATAGTGTTCCTCCACCAAGTGCCACTTGAACCATCAGCAGGTTCATCCTGGCAACCGATCACAAAGAGATCATATATAGTCCCTCCACTTACTCCCCAGCAGCAGAGTCAATAATGCCACCGATCACATGGAGGTCATAGTGTTCCTCCACCGTGTGCCACTTGAACCATCAGCAGGTTCATCCTGGCAACCGATCACAAAGAGATCATATATAGTCCCTCCACTTACTCCCCAGCAGCAGAGTCAATAATGCCACCGATCACATGGAGGTCATAGTGTTCCTCCACCGTGTGCCACTTGAACCATCAGCAGGTTCATCCTGGCAACCGATCACAAAGAGATCATATATAGTCCCTCCACTTACTCCCCAGCAGCAGAGTCAATAATGCCACCGATCACATGGAGGTCATAGTGTTCCTCCACCAAGTGCCACTTGAACCATCAGCAGGTTCATCCTGGCAACCGATCACAAAGAGATCATATATAGTCCCTCCACTTACTCCCCAGCAGCAGAGTCAATAATGCCACCGATCACATGGAGGTCATAGTGTTCCTCCACCGTGTGCCACTTGAACCATCAGCAGGTTCATCCTGGCAACCGATCACAAAGAGATCATATATAGTCCCTCCACTTACTCCCCAGCAGCAGAGTCAATAATGCCACCGATCACATGGAGGTCATAGTGTTCCTCCACCAAGTGCCACTTGAACCATCAGCAGGTTCATCCTGGCAACCGATCACACAGAGATCATATATAGTCCCTCCACTTACTCCCCAGCAGCAGAGTCAATAATGCCACCGATCACATGGAGGTCATAGTGTTCCTCCACCGTGTGCCACTTGAACCATCAGCAGGTTCATCCTGGCAACCGATCACAAAGAGATCATATATAGTCCCTCCACTTACTCCCCAGCAGCAGAGTCAATAATGCCACCGATCACATGGAGGTCATAGTGTTCCTCCACCAAGTGCCACTTGAACCATCAGCAGGTTCATCCTGGCAACCGATCACAAAGAGATCATATATAGTCCCTCCACTTACTCCCCAGCAGCAGAGTCAATAATGCCACCGATCACATGGAGGTCATAGTGTTCCTCCACCAAGTGCCACTTGAACCATCAGCAGGTTCATCCTGGCAACCGATCACAAAGAGATCATATATAGTCCCTCCACTTACTCCCCAGCAGCAGAGTCAATAATGCCACCGATCACATGGAGGTCATAGTGTTCCTCCACCAAGTGCCACTTGAACCATCAGCAGGTTCATCCTGGCAACCGATCACAAAGAGATCATATATAGTCCCTCCACTTACTCCCCAGCAGCAGAGTCAATAATGCCACCGATCACATGGAGGTCATAGTGTTCCTCCACCAAGTGCCACTTGAACCATCAGCAGGTTCATCCTGGCAACCGATCACAAAGAGATCATATATAGTCCCTCCACTTACTCCCCAGCAGCAGAGTCAATAATGCCACCGATCACATGGAGGTCATAGTGTTCCTCCACCAAGTGCCACTTGAACCATCAGCAGGTTCATCCTGGCAACCGATCACAAAGAGATCATATATAGTCCCTCCACTTACTCCCCAGCAGCAGAGTCAATAATGCCACCGATCACATGGAGGTCATAGTGTTCCTCCACCAAGTGCCACTTGAACCATCAGCAGGTTCATCCTGGCAACCGATCACAAAGAGATCATATATAGTCCCTCCACTTACTCCCCAGCAGCAGAGTCAATAATGCCACCGATCACATGGAGGTCATAGTGTTCCTCCACCAAGTGCCACTTGAACCGTCAGCAGATGCATCCTGGCAACCTATCACACAGAGATCATACTGTTCTTTCACTAAGTGCCACTTACTGCCCCATCAGCAGAGCCAATCATGCCACCGATCACATAGAGATCATATGATCATCTACTATGTGCCACTTAAACCGTCAGAAGGCTCACCATGGCAACCGATAACATTGAGATCATACTGATCCTCCACTAATTGCCACTTAAATAGGTACTGTCCCATCAGCAGAGCCATTCATGCAACCGATTACACAGAGATCATAGTGAACCTCCAATATATTTCCTTTTTGAAAGGTACTACACTTCAGCAGGTCCGTCATGGCAACCGATAACTTAGATATCATATTTATCCTCCACTACATGCTACCCAGCAGATCCAATCATGCAACCGATCACACATAGATCGTTGTGATCTTCCACTATATGCCACTTAGAATGTATTAACAACAGCAAGGCCAATAATGCAACGTTTTTGCTGAATAAGACCGGTTAGTTTGGACTAGTTCATTATCTTTTAGTGCCAAGTGATTTACCTAACACAACATTGACAGAACACAATATGAGTAAATTATTTATCAAACTTACTAGTTAATAAATAAAATATGTGTAAATTACTATGAAAACATGTTTAAAATAGTGTACTTATTGGATAATTCATGTGTGTGTCGTGTCAGGTCTAATGGAAATTTTCAAATTTTCACATACGCACTAATTTCGTGTTAAGAACAATGTTAATAACATATTATTTGTGAAAAAATTTCTGAATTATTTCACCATTATGAATGTTTAAACCTTTCTGTGTGGATTTCGTATTTTGTCACAAAATAAAAATTGTTTGGTAACAATTTTTAACGTCCAGTTTTTTTTTTCTGTTCGGTTTCAGCCAGTTGCCGCCTGAACATCGACGGAGAACACCTTAAACCGACCTCATTGTTGTCGCCATCATCCACCAATCACATCACTTCTCACCGTCACGATTGTTACTGTTGCTTTATATTATAGTTAACTGTTGTTTATACTGTTGTTTATGCTGTTGTTTTATTTGTGAAGTGAGCTCGCGTCTCACTGATGTGTGTGCTTACGTTTTGTAAATAAATACCAACTTTTAATCTGGAAGCTTTTCATTTCGAACGGCGTGGATACGCGTTCACCGTGGTTGCAAAACGCACCAGTTTCGCGCAATTAACGGAAGAGCTAAAGCATTTAGAATTGAAGATTCTGATGCAATAAAAAGAGGGTCCAATTTCACGGATGAATTGCCCGGAAATAACCATAAAAGAGAGGAAAAAACATGATGAAGTATAAATGAGGTTATGAAACGAGAGAGAAAGAGAGAGCTTTAACCGTGGAATGGAATGAAGCATACTAACTATATGTTTATATTCGTGTAACGACAAGGGTTTTTGAACTGTCGTTACAGCTTATCAAATTTTTTTGTGAATTACTTTTAAAAAAAATATGGATATTCTACAATAAAATATGAACATTAAGCCGTCAATCACAACTGTGTTAAAGTAATTAAAATGTGTGGTATTGAACTCAATATTTTTAGCAATATTCAAATACAATAAATATTTTAGCTTGGCCACATAATATTTTCCAAATAAGAATTGTTTCATATATTTAATTTAAAACGTTTAACGAAAAACTTAAAACTGCAACGAATGGTCACTGTTTTTTGAACCAACAAAACAGAGGTTTGTATTCACTGAACCTACACAACAACAAAATTAGGCATAACATATTTTCTAGAAATACCTATGTTGGATTAAATTAATACTTAAATATTTGTTCAAAATATATTCTTCTTAATATATATTTAGTAAATATAGGGTTGGATAAAAATTAATTACATTGATGAAATTTCTGAGTGAGTTTTCCCAGTTAAGTTACATCACTTAAAAATGTGTAAATGATTATTACAGCAACAATTTGATACAAAAAGATTATTTAACCTCTTTTGTGATATGATCTCTCAGCTCAGTGTATTATTCTTATAGAAGTACAAGATAAACAGAGGCTAAAATCCGTTTTTCAGCTGCATAGTTGGATAAGTAAAAAATATTTTTTTACGTAAACATTGAATTTCTGTCCGTTATTTGCTACGAATAAATCAAAAAAACTATAATTTCATTTAAAAAAATTTCAAGGTGAGAAGTGACAAAAGTTGTTCTTTCATTTTAACGAAACTTTCTTTGGATAAGATGGAAGTGCGCCCAAGTTTTATTGGAGCTGCCGAAACTATCGAAACGTTTTCAAGTCAAACGAACAAAACAAACACGCCCCACATTCGCGAATAAGAAAATGCGCTGCCGATTTTCAATACCTGTTCCTCAAAACAAACTTCAGTCTTTGGGAGAAGGAAAGAAAAATTAAAAAAATAATTCTGTTAACTTCTTTCAGTATTATTTCGCTGGTAGTAATTACAAATAAGGCTTTACAATGATTCACTAAGGATGCCCACAGTGTTGGTGATTTCGGGGTACGGGTTTGATACCAACATAACGACACGTCTCATACCTTTGAGCAGCGAGTTGGTACCTTAATGGTTCTGATCTCACTATGTAAAATATCCCTCCGATTTAAACCTCTGCGCATATGAATCTTTACATAATAACAATACTGAAAAAAACGGTCTATACTTAGCATGCGTTTATTAAATAAATTTACAGAAAAAAGTAAATTACATTATTTTCAATTAAAAATGTATAATTTTTAAAATTGTTGTATTTGGTCTGTTTCTTTGCGTTTGTCCGATTGTAACAGCATCACTCGCTAGCTACGGAACGGATTTCGATGGAAATATGTTTAGTAGGTTTTTCGCTAACGTAAACACTAGACTGAATACTATTACAAAAAACACTTTTAGAAGGATGCCTAAACTGCTACATTCACATGTACATTTTCCTAGTTACTAGGGACATTTCATATTCAGTGAATATTAATGCCATCGCCCGTCAGTAGGCTTATTCGAGTGAAAAAGTCACAGTCCTAAAGATGACTCTCTCTCTCTTTTGCACCCAATGTATTTAATAATAAATAAAACAAGCGCAGTCTGATCTCTATTTAAAAGATAGCGAAAAAATATAAAGCCTTGCGAGTCATTCTACTTCTGTTTTGTATTGAACCCGAAGCTAACATGAGCGGGACAGAGTAACCGTGATTCAAGTATAAATTTTAAAAATATGCAAGTGTTCCTGGAGATTTACCTGTTAAAAAAAGTCAATTCATGAATTTTTCCCGCTTCTGAGTGTTGTGGTTTTTATCATCGGCTCAGAAAGATTTTTTTTAATCCGAATTTTTTTAAAATAAAAGTTTTTAAGTAGCCAACATTTTAAAAAAAGCCGCCACAAAAATTTAATTGCGCAAGAAGAAGACGTGGAGCGCGTGAAAAACCAGCCGAGAAAAAAAAATTACTCGCGAAACAATTAATTTCACTTAGCACCACTCTATTGTTCTTTTTTTTTTTTAAAAAAAATCCAGAGAGAGATTTTCCCTCATTACATTTCTCAGGATTCCTCCTCACTGGAGCCATCTCCTGCTTAAAAGAGTACTGTGTGCTGTGACCACTGTGGTGCAAATACTTATGAAACCCTCACATTACCACGGAATGTGGGCGCAGGTTAGTTTTTTTTTTTTTTGCTAAGGACAGTTGCATTCGGCAAAAATATTTTGCGCAGAAACTTTCTCTTCTTGTGCATATGGTGTTCGCAGAATCGTGTTCGACACTAAAGTGTTTATAGTCATGGAGTAAGGAATCATCAGCAGACGGTATGCTGTGACGAAGTTTAATCCATTCTTTTTTTTTTTAACCTCGCCGTATCGTATCAACCATAACATTGCAGTAACGGTGCTCGACCACAACTAATGACGTTGAGTACAAATTTGAATATTCGCCGTTAAAACACAGTCTCTTCCATTAAATTAGGTCATTTTAAAATGTTTCCATAATGCAGACACTATACTTCTACAAATTATTTTTTGGACGACCAAACAACATGGCGCAGACCAAGAGCTGGACAAAAAAAACGGCTCCACATGGATACCACGTGATCATGCCATGTACTATTCAGGAAAGATTTTCTAGACCATCTGTGTGATAGAAAATTATAGCATTATCTGTGCTTCGTGGTTAGAGGGGTTTGTTTCTGGCGCACGTCTGCTGTAGGCACACCAATCACAGCCATCCATTGCGGAAGCGAACGCGTCCTGAATGGGCCAGCTAAACAGGGGCAAATGGCTTCTCTCGCAGACAGCCGCCAATCACGAGGGAACAATCGCTAACCGCGGGCATACCGCATTGCAGTCTAAAGCTGGAGTCACAACGGACCCAACACGACAGGCCCGACACGCTCAGTGGCCAATGAAAGACAAGGTTTGCCGTGACGTAAACACGTCGAAATACGCACCCCAACGACCTACGAGGAATATATTTAGGGACCGGAAAAATTCGCGGGTTCAATGACCTCCAGGATGAACTCCATAGTTCTACGTACACTCGGTCAAATGACACCCACTCGCTGGCTGCTGTCTTGTGAGACGTCCCGACGTAGCAGCCTGCGATTCGATAAAGCTTCGGTTGGGTGTTTCTCACTGGCCCAGAGTCATCCAGGTGAGTTGTGAGACAATAACAGAATTTGTCCGGTCTCTAAATATATTATATTTCTAATTTCGTCGTTTCGGGCTGCCCGACAAAAAAAAAAAAAACTACGGAACTTAATTTTAAAAATATTTATCTAATTGTTATGCTGAAAAAATGAAATTTCGTTTTTCAAATATGTTTAGCTTGCCGTCATCTTGTTTGTATAAACGGATTTCATTGTGTTTATGGTCAAAGTTGTTATTGTATTGTACGTATCTATAACAAACTTAATCTCGCATCGTGTCAGAGACGTCTAGATGTTTTGTTTTTATGCACTTCAACTGTCAATATGAAATTTAAAAAAAAAAGTCCTGCTGTTTTTAGTGCCTTTATACACTACATTTGATGGAAGTATTTGGCTTGGACCGATTTGCCGACAGCCTAGTCATAAATCGTAGGGTTAATTTTGTCGTGATATTGTGACCCTACGCTATTAAACCTGTCATGCTGGAACCCTGTACGACGGTTTTTCGTGCCGGTCGTGGAATTGTGACTCCAGCTTAGTAATGAGTAATCAGTAGAGACCGGAAAAATTCGCGGATTCATTTCGTGATAGTCTAGAATCCAAAAACGTTTGCCCTTTTACTGCATCAGTAGGGGCATGCATATTTCGCGAAAAGATTCCCAGACTAGCTGAAAGTCAAAACACTGTAGCATCGTATGTGTCTCGTGATTGGGTGAGTTTCATTTCAGGTCAGTATCGATTGTTACAACACCAATCACAGTGAGTCATTGCGGAAGCAAACGCGTCCTGAGTGGCTCGGATCAAACAAGGCAACGACTTCCCTCGCAGACGTCCGCCAATCACAAGGAAGAAACCGCTGGTGTGAGTATAACTTGTTGCAGTCTAATAGGCGTTCAGATTTATTCACGAAAAATACCTGCCCCTATGCATCAGTGATCGAGCCATAGTTTATCTGAATGATACTCGGCCAATGAAAAACCTTCAACAAAAGAAGGTATCGATTCACTGGCGTCCCAGTTAACAGGTGTCACGAGTCAGTAGCCAATGAGCAAATGCAATTTTCCCACGTGCATAGAGGATCATGGAGTCTATCCTACAGGTCATTGAAATCGCGAATTTTTCCGGTCTCTAGTAATCAGATTATTTCGCGGAAAATGCGTGCGCCTACAGTTATTCCTCATTTCACTGGATCAGTTAGAAGTCCGGTGCTGCTGTGCTTTAGAACGTCAGCTGTAGACTCTGAAACAGTTACGCCATGCTCGAAGTGATCCAACCGACCGCGGTCGTAAAGCTGCAGTCGCAACGCCACGACGTCCACGACACGACAAACCCTTACAAACCCGTCGTGGAGCGTTCCAGCACGACAGCGCGAGATCACAGTACCGTGACATCTTTAACCCCGACGAATTTCTGATCCGGCCGACGGAAAATCGTTCCAAGCCAGATACTTCCATGGAATGGAGTACAGGATGAACTAAAAACTAAAAATTCTATCTCAGCCCATGCTTTTTTTCTTCCTTTTTATCAGTTTTCTGTAGTCTTTCAACCCAGTGCCGTACAGAGATACTACGAGACTGAAATTTATTAATTTCTTCGCTGAATTAAATCCTCGACAATCTACAATAGCAAAATTATCCATAAAAACGATGATACATTTGTATATGAACAGATGAACGCAAGATACAAATATTAAAATGTACACCACACGTAAAACAGAAAATTAATTTTTCAGCGTAAATTTTTACCAAGTAGGTAATTATTTTTTTGAAGTTTAGTTCTGTAAGGTTTCCGTTTCGGTTCTCGTTTTGCTTGCCGTCGGGCGGCACGACACGACGAAATTATAAACAGAATCTAACACTCGCGGATCTTCGGGGCGCGTATTTCGTTGGGGTGACGTCACAGTGACCTTGTGTTTCATTGGCCGCTGAGCGTGCCGTGACCGACTTGGCACTGTGAGCTTTAAGGGACCCGCCTCGTCAGGGATGTATGTCTGTTAGTGAGGCGGGATGATAAGCGCGACGCTCGCTGGTGCTTCTAGCGCGGTGTCTCCTCTGAGCTGGCGCGCAGTCTTCTCGTCGTTACAGGATAACTGTGAAATTCAAGCGGTGACCGTAACATAATATGGCTGAAAAATGATGATAAGTCTCTTAAGTGCTCTCAAGAATCTGTACTGGTTGTATGACGCCTAAACATTACTGTGAAAACATGCGTTTTAGCCATTTTTAACTCTTCTATAAAACTACAGTTTAAAAAAACTTGATCCGAAATCAAAATGTACTTTTCGGCCTACAGCGAACTCTTAAATGCTTTTTCGTAAGCAGACCCCACGCGGATATCTTGAGTAGTTATTAAATCGCGTTGTTGCTCCTGAAGCTCTGCGCACCGTGTGTGTGCCCGGGTAGGCGGCTGCCTCTAGGACGAGCGCATGCTTTTGGCGGGATATCGTTGCGTCAACCTGTCCCAGCGCGCTTTCGCCCGAGTGAACGCGGCGTGGAAGGTGCGCCAGAGCAAGTTTATGCAAAGACCCCCCCCCCCCCCCGCCACGAGTTTAAACTGCTTCCTGGAAAGGAGCGAGGCGACGCAGCGATAAGTCGCTGAACTGAGGAAGTTCTAGCCTCAAGCGGCACGAAACAGCTTAGTGCGGCGCCGGCCTTGGTAACTTACACGTAGAGACCGGAAAAATTCGCGATTTCAATGACCTGTAAGATATTACTCCATAATCATATATGCACGCGGGGAAATTAAATTTGCTCATTGGCTACATACTCGTGACACCTGTTAACTGGGACGCTAGTGATTCGATAATTCTTTTGTTGAAGGTTTTTCATTGGCCGGGTGTCACTCATATAAACTGTGGCCCAATCACTGATGCAGTAAAAAGGCAAATTTTTTTTGGATTCTAGACTATCACGAAATGAATCCGCGAATTTTTCCGGTCTCCACTTGCACGTAACAAATCACGAAAAAAAAAAAAAAATCTGAAATCCAGCTAAGGTATGAAAATGTCTTCTATTTACGTTCTTTGGAAAAAAATTCATGCAATGGGCAATTTTGTTTTTATAACAATTTCTTGGACGTACGCCATTGAAATTTGCACTTTTTTCCATGGAAAATTTCTACAAATTAAAATTATAACATAAACTCAACGATGAATCTAAACAGGTATCATCACAACACAACGACGACAGCACAGATGAACACTTTAAAAATCAAATATCAGACAGCACAAAAATTCCGTGGAAGGAATTAAATAATTTAAAAAAAAAAGTATAAATGATAGCACAGACGAACACAGGTGAGCTAATAACGACGAGACAGTTTCAAAAATAACAGTTCATGAAAGCAGACAACAAAACCTGGACAACGCAGAAAATATACGAACACAACGATGAATACAGACAGATATTATAGACAACACAACGACGACAACACCGATTAACACAATAATTTTCCTATGACAAAACAGGTGCGACGTTTTGGGAATTAGCATCAGGCACGAACAGACTGATGACTGTTCGTTTTTTTTCCCCCGAGATAAACAGCGCAAACTACAATGGCGTTTGTCTAAGTGATTGTATTAAAAATCAAGTCTACACGTTAAACGCGTTTGGGTTTCAATCGTTTATAACTTGATTGGCTGTATCCGATGTGAGCGGGAGACCTAAGATGCACATAAAGTTCTGTCATTCCCGATTACACCCGAACAATTCACCTTTGGCCAACTTCGGAATTTGTTTTATTTTTGCACAGGAAAAATGAATTCAAATATTTATAGTGGTTGGTTAGGTTAGCTACATTAAAACACTTTAAAACACTATGGACGGTTAGTTAGGTTAGTATAGCTACATTAAAATAAACAGAGAAATATAAATATATATAAATAAACCCGAGGTTGGCCAAAGATGAATTGTTCGGGTGTAATCGGGAATGGCAGAACTTTATGTGCAACTTAGGCTTTCCGATGTGAGCAACTTGAATAACCCAAGGAGAAAAAAAAATAGTGTTGTGCTTAAGAACATTCATGATTATCTTGATTCTAACCAGGGGTTAACCACGTCTGCTTTATCACGTGGTATCCATGCTCAGCCTTTTATTGTCGAGCTCATTATCTGCACTTTGTTGATTGGACGCCCAAAACATTGATTGAAATGTAGTATTCGCATCGTGGAAACATTTTTCGAGCACCGTATTTTATGGAAGACACTGTGTTCAACGACGAAGATTCTAATTCGTACTCACTTACCCTTATCTCAGACGTGATCAAGCACCGTTTTCACAATGGTTTGGGCGATGCAGTTCTGTGATGGCCAGGTAAAAGAATTAAATTATAAAAGTAAAATATAACGTTCAGGAATATGCTGGGATGGATGATTTGATTACTTCTTCCAAGAAAAGCCTGACGTTAAGAAAAATCCCAAGAAACTTAAAAAAAACTCACTATGTTGACTGGTCGAGAACAAAAGTGGCTTACTGCAATGTAAACAAACCGAGATTTTCCTAAAAATAAATGAAACCATGAACCCATATTCATACCTGTAATGTTAGGTTTTTATCACATGCACTACCACGCTAAACGTTTTAGAGTAAAAATAATTTATAAAAATAATGAAGTTCGGAGAATAAATTTTAAAATATTATGTTCACTTCTGTAAACTATTTGTCGTTAATAGTTTGTATGTGAAAAATCAACTATATCGGTAAGTTTAGGTACACTTTTGTTAGAGGATAAGATTAATTTTAAAATGATAATTCGTATCGTAATTACTTAGTCATCAGCGTTAAAGAAACTTAAGTGTTGTAATTATTTTCGTATCTTAAAATTTGCAATAAACTCCATACTAAATACACGTGTTCTTTGACAGATATATATTTAGTCTAGTTGACTAGCCTTTTATTTATTATTTATTGCTTACTGATTGGTGATCTCTCATCTGAACCTTCTGTATGCCACCTGAACTAAAATTTTCATCACCACAACTGGTGTAAAATTTACCTTATCCCCCCTTCTTTTACCATCCCCAAATTTACCTTATCATTAACACTACAGTTCTTTGTCTTCACCTTATTCCTTCATCCGTAAGCCATCAAACCTTATCATTTGTTCAAATTATTCTATCTGTAATACTTGTCGAACATTACCAGAAACAGAAGGCTTCGTAACATTAGTAAATTTTCATTCGTTACTCTGTGTGCACGCCCAACTATCTACATTTATTGAATTATAAAGCACAATGTAGTGTCATTTTAATACAAAATTCAAAAAATTTTAAGACAGCTTCAAAACTTTCGCATTATACTAGAATGTAGAAGAACACCATTGTTTTTTTTCCTACCTTTGTATGAACGGTAAAATACCAAACGAAAGTTTTGTGTTACACGGGATCACTAGTGGTATTGGGCGGTGTCGACAAAGGTGATTTATTTCTTCTGTCTGACAGGCCAATCAGAACGCAGCCTGGAGACTGAACTTGTGTGATTCTCTCGCAGGCAAGCAAGAGTACAAATCAAACATGGCACCATCTTGAAGTATGCACCACGACGATGTATTCTGACACGCAAAACTGTAACTAGTTTTGTTACAAACCGAAAATACATCACTGCTTGTTCTAACGTGATGGTAGAGCTGAAAATTAACACCAACTCTAAGGGAAGGTTAATATTTTTACCAGTTTTATTTTCCTAACACGAATAAACTCAAACTTTATTGCAAAATACCATTACTATTTTTTTTATATTAGACAATCGGACCTCTTTCTACAACATATAATTTTTCCATGTCGATCGAAGAGGTGGAGCATAGTTAAAAAAATTAAATCAATTTTTTTGCACATTTTATCTCAATTTTATTAAGATTTATTACTATATAATCATACTTTCGATCAATGTTTGGTGCTGTCATTTACGTTACTGGCGGATAAAGATTTTCACTGCCTCCCTTAATCATCGTCACTATCATCATTGGTGATGGCAGTTGTATTCTTCTTTGCAATTTACTCAGAATCGCAGCTGGTCGTAAAATCTTGGACAAATATCTTCCATGTGCCAGGTAATATATGATTGCAGCTATGTGAGAACAACAACCGACAGTCCTCCTCCCACTGGCGCATTCACAATGATGTCTTGTGATTCTTTTTGTGCCAATACTGATGAGGGGTACATTCAACGAAGCAGCGATAAACCTTTCTGGATATGTAGCGAGACTGAACTTGAAACTTCAAAACGTTTGATTTATCTTTGACGTATTGTATATTTACGTTCCCAGCTTCGTCAATCATATCTGAAATATATGATATAGCATGTGAAAACTGGTATGACCTGGTGAATAGAATTTTTAGCTCTCTCGCAGTCATTTCCGGAAAATATAGTGTATCCTCCGATGAAATACTTTGAAAAGGTCTTTTCTTACGAAACCGTCCTTTCTCTTCGACCTCAATCGCTAACGTATTTTAGACACTGTTATGAATTTTCATTATCTCTAATACTTCATCTGCACATTCTGCATCGGATGTTAAACACTTTCCAAACTTATTGGGCAAAAATGATGCGATTCTAAAGTAACTACCCACTTTTGGAAGCATTTTATTATCTAATTTTTTTATTAAAGTTTTGATATTTCTGTTTGATTATTCCATGAACAGATTCAAATGGCCAAATCATTTTTAACGAAGCGAGACTCATTAGATTCTTGAACTGATAATTGAGAACGCCTTCCTTTAAGTGCTGGCATCAGTACTGGAAAACCTTTTGATTCTAAGTGAGATTTAACATCACGAAAGCCACGGTCCAGAAAGAAAGTGTATTTTAATTTTTTTTAACTATGCTCCACCTCTTCGATCAACTTGAAAAAATTATATTTTGTAGAAAGAAGTCCGATTGTCCAATAGAAAAAAAAAACTGGTAATTGTATCTCGTGAGCGAGTGACCAAAAAAAAACAACTTAAATAATATTTTTCGGGTAGTTACGCTTGTGGGATTAGGTTCTTGATTTTTTTCTGTTAATCGCCTTGGATATACATACGACATATTTTTTTCCCATAAACATCGGTCCAGTAGATCCTAAGAAAACAAATCTTCACCAAAACTACTAGTGGTATTTTTATCTTTGTTCCTAGTGCAGATACAAAGTTTAAATTTGGGGTGAGTTTGTAACCCATCAGACGCAACTTTTGGCC
This sequence comes from Bacillus rossius redtenbacheri, assembly GCF_032445375.1. Taxonomy (NCBI): domain Eukaryota; kingdom Metazoa; phylum Arthropoda; class Insecta; order Phasmatodea; family Bacillidae; genus Bacillus; species Bacillus rossius. The sequence goes on along the minus strand of NC_086341.1, from coordinate 4,716,019 downwards.
AAAATTTTGAAACGAATGCGCGTGGGGGCCGATCACCCCTACTTAGCCGGCTATGTATGGCCTTTCATCAAAATCTGTCCTGCCGTTTTGGAGTCTATAGGGAACATACATACACACATCGATTTATATATTATAGGCCCACTTAGTGTTATATGTGTTTTAAAATGTTTCAGGTTAATATTTTCATAATGCCATTTTAGTACAGGTATAACTTCTAACGTGTGCGGAAACTTTATGGTATTAAATGTTTAGTGAATTTTAACAATATGGTCAGTATTTTAATAATATTATATAGGTAACGTCTGCACGTCAAAGTTTAGTGGAACATGAGCTCAATTATATGAAATGTCATTAATTCTGTAATCATGATTAGATAAAAAAAATTACATTTACATCTGCAACTGTGACAAAATATTATTTTTGAATTTATAAAAAAAGAAAAAAAAAACGATGACAGTGTTAAACTCACGCCATAGTTTTGATGGCTGTAGTAATTTTTTAGTCGCTCTTTGTAATTGGAATAGTGAATGATTGAAAACAGACCTTCATGACCAATAACTGATAAAGTTTACCATCTAAATAGCCAGATATTCAATTTGAACCATAACTGCCACAACTGGTATTGGAAAATGACCACTGCGCTCATCCCTAGCTGCTATTTGCGTTTAATGGTGGCGGGCCACGTTTACGATTCAGTCTGCAAATTCTGCCGGCGGACGGAGAAATTACGTGTGTGATTCGCATCCAGATATTTTGGTATATATGAAAAACCAATATTGACATGATAACGTAAATAAATCGATGAACGCCGGCTGCACGCACGAAAAAGGATGACTCATTGTCCCGTTACGCTCGTTGTCCCGTTACGCTCGTTGTCCCGTTACGCTCATTGTACGCTTGCGGCGCATCTATCTCTCTTCCACTCGATTAGAACAACCATCGATTTTACTTTTTTTCGAGGCACATTAAACTTGTAACACTCCCATTCGTTTCCTACTTTTCCTATCATCGTCCCATCTTTAAAAAAATAACACAGATTGGAAGAAGTTAAATAGCAAACATGTATAAAAGTTGTAGTTAAAATAATCTGTTCGTTAAAGTAATAAACATATTTGTATTAATGAGTGCAAAGAAAAGTAAATGTATCAATTAAATTGTAGATTTCATTTCACTCCTTCGTAAACCGACTTTACAGACAACCAATTTTTTTTATTTATAACGTTAAATTCACGAAGGAGTTTCGTATTATACATAAGTTTATTTGCAACATCAACAACATGAGAACACAATTTTCTCTTTACCGATGTTAAATGTTTACACATTACGTGTGAGTACCTACTGAAAGACTCGCTCAGTTTTTATCTATGTCCATACTTACAGTCACAGAAAAAATTCTTTATTTCTCTTAATGAACTATTTACAACCCCGCTCAAAAACCACACAAACCCCCCCCCCTCCCGGGGCCCACAAAAGACATCGTATTTATGTCAATGTAACTGGTTTCAAAAAAACTGCAGAACATGTCACGTAGCAAGTTTTATTCCGTGTGCAGGAGGACCAAAAAAAAAACAAAAACGAATTAACTAAAGTAGGTCATAACGTAGAGTCAACATGGTAGTTAGTCATTTGGCGATGCGTGTGGGGTCGATACGAAAAGAACGGATCATTGACAGAATGACGGGTGTAGTAGTAACACACGGCAACGTAAGTTTTGTTCGCCTCTCTCGCGGGAAAAAAAAACAATCAGGCGATTGAAACCCAGGATTGCATCGGTTTGGAAAAGCTTCCTGTGATTCTGCCCGGTCATCCGCTGTCACGTGGTGCACTTAAGAGACAGCCTGACGTCACAGCAAGCACTTATAAGTAGAGACCGGAAAAATTCGCGGATTCATTTCGCGATATGCTAGAATCAAAATACGTTTGCCCTTTTACCGCATCAGTGATTGGGCCACAGTTTATCTGAATGACACTCGGCCAATGAAAAACCTTTCAACAAAAGAAGTATCGAATCACTAGCGTCCCAATTAATAGGTGACACGAGTCAGTAGCCAATGAGCAGACGTAATTTTCCCGCGTGCATAGTGGATCATGGAGTATATATCCTACAGGTCATTGAAATCGCGAATTTTTCCTGTCTCTAATTATAAACGTATGCAGCGTTGTTGACACCGCAGTTACATATGTGTTTGTTACAAATACAGACGTCGATCGGTGCGGCTTACCAGACAATGCATTATCTTTCGTCGCGGTATTCACATGTTTTTTTAACTCAAAACTCGCACGAAGGAGCAATATTGTCGATCTTCTCACGCATGTAAAAAAAAAAAAAAAACGCTACCGACATTGCTATCAGCAAAAACACAAATTTACTTTTAAAATAATATGTTCGATCATAGATTGTAGATTTTTAAACTTAAAAGCCGAAAGGTTTTGGTGGGAACCCCTTAAACAATTTAACTTACTAATCGACAGTAGCACTTAAAAAACATAATCCATGTCTTGCCAGAGATCCCCATCCAGAACCCCTTCACACCTACAACAACGATGGCTTTTTTTATCAGACGTGAAAGAATGGCCATCTCTGAATAATACACAATACACAAATGTAATGTTACTAAAAGATAATCAGCAGCGGCAGTTGCCACCCCCCCCCCCCCTCCCTTCCTTGTGCACGACGGTCCTTAGAGGCGACGTGTGCTTTTTTTTTACTGTTTAAGGCTTCTGGGTTAAAGGGAGTTACTTCGAACTAGCTCCCTGTTAGTTTCTTTCACTTTTTTGTTATGCACATGTTCTGCAGATGTCTTGTGTGATTCTTAAGGTTTTGTTTGGTGTCCTTCACAAGTAGCACAATAGTTAAGAGTTGTTCATAAATTTACACATCCATGAGTTCTGGAGTAATATGTCAAGAATAAAATTGCATGATATATAATTAATTGCTATAAGTTATTAATAGAGACCGGAAAAATTCGCGGATTAATTTCGTGATAGGCTAGAATAAAATTACGTTTGCCTTTATACTGCATCAGTGATTGGGCCACAGTTCATCTGAATGATACTCGGCCAATGAAAAAAACTTTAACAAAAGAAGTATAGAATCACTAGCGTCCCAGTTAAACAGGTGTCACGAGTCAGTAGCCGATGAGCAGATGTAATTTTCCTAGCGTGCATAGAGGATCATGGAGTATATCCTACTTGTCATTGAAATCGCGAATTTTTCTGAATGTGGTAGTTTTTTTTTTTTGTTTTTCCAACAAAACAACTAACTTTTTGGTTGCATTAAAATCAAAGTCAGCTATATCAAATTGAGAAGCACCATATTAAGTCCGTGTTGACCCCCCCCCCCCCCCCTAGGGGCCATAGCGGCGAGACCGGTCCGGGCCCCGGAAGTCGGGCGGAAGCGAGACACGCACCGGAGGAGGAAGTGACCCGCGCGCGCGTCGCGTCGCGTGGAAGCAGCGGGTCTATCCGGGGGGAGGGGGGGTAGGGTGGGGGGAGAGAAATCAGGGTGTGTGACCACCACACGCCACACCTTACCCCCTCCCACACCCTCCCCGTGCCACGCCGTGGTGTCTGCGCGGGGGTATATATGAGGACCGCGGCCGTCTGTCCTGGCACGAGTCTCCGACCTCCACTCCCCCCGGTCGCAACCCGGAGCAGCGCACCTCACACGTCGGCGAGATGACGTCACTCGTGAGTACCCGCCGCCAGCGTCGATCTCCGGCTTCAGCTTCGTCCAAGCCGCGCTTCTCTCGTGGAGGGCTAGACTCTAGTGTGCGACGTGCTTCAGTGGGGAAAAAAAAAACCCTATCGTTAAGAGACCTGAAAAATTCGCGGGTTCAATGACCTGAAGGATGAACTCCATAGTTCTACGTACGCTCGGTCAAATGCCACCCACTCATTGGCTGCTGTCTTGTGAGACGTTCCAGCGTAGCAGCCTGTGATTCGATACAGCTTTGGATGGGTGTTTCTCATTGGCCCAGAGTCATCCAGGTAGGTTGTGAACCAATAACAGAGGCAGAACTGAGGTATAACGATTTGTATTTTAGCCTATCGCGAAATGAATTCGCGAATTTTTCCGGTCCCTACCTATCGTTAAGAGACTTGAAAAATTCGCGGGTTCATTTCGTGTTTTGCTAAAATTCAAATAATTATTATACCTTAGTGCTGCTTCTGAAATTGGTTTACTGTTAATCTGGAGGACTGAGGGCCAATTAGAGTCCCTCACTCATACAAGTGTCGAATCACAGACCACCCAGTCGAGACGACTCACGAGTCAGCAGCCAATGAACAGTTGGCATTTGCCCGAGTGTCTAGAGGATATTGGAGTCAATCCTGAAGGTCATTGAACCCGCGAATTTTTCCGGTCTCTACATATCGTTGAATCAACGATCATTTCATTAATTTAATTTTTGGACTTAAATATTTCTTTGAGGTAACCATAATTTGGCTTGTACCAAAAATATTTTCTTACTAGCTAGAAAATCTTGCACCATTTTAAAGACAAAGAAAGCTTGTTTTTTACAGTAAATATACACGTCAAACCATACTTAGTTTCGGTTCCATTTTTTTTTAAATTGTGGTGTTAAAAAATGCTGTTTTATTGCGAAGGTGTATTTTAATTAAAAACTAATAAGAAATACATACAAAAACATAGTAATTACCTAAACATCTCATGCAGCATTAACAAATAGTTTCGGCGATAGCTCAATCTTTCAACGCCTCCAGTTTTACGCCATTCTTCTTGCAGTTTTGTCTGAAGTTCGCCCGGTGAGTTCAAAGACTGAGGCAAAGACAACTCCCCTACGGAATGAGGGTCTGATCAGATGTTCCAGCTCGGGTGCCTTCCGAAAATTATTCCAACGGAAATACATTTGATCGGGCTTATCAATGGCGAAAAAAATTATGTTTACACTAACCAATGTTTTCTTGACATGTAAAAAAAACTTTTTAGGGTACATGTTGAGCATGTATCTTGTGATGTGGTACATCAGCTAGAGACAGGAAAAATTCGCGGATTCATTTCGTGATAGTCTATAATCCAAAAAAAGTTTTGCCTTTTTACTGCATCAGTGATTGGGCCACAGTTCATCTGAATGATACTCGGGCAATGAAAAACCTTTAACAAAAGAAGTGTCGTCCCAGTTAACAGGTTGTCACGAGTCAGTAGCCAATGAACAGGTGTAATTTTCCCGCGTGCATAGAGGATCATGGTGTCAATCCTACAGTTCATTGAAATCGCGAATTTTATTCCGGTCTCTATACATCACACACATACACATATATATGTATGTGTGTGTACATCATACATATATATATAATTTTCTAGGTCAGTACACTGAGATGGCAAATCAGATCAAAGGGAAAACCCACGGGAAGCCAGTCCGGATCAGAAGGAGCGTTTACACTGGCAGAGTAAACTGGATAGCGTTACTTTCCCTGATTGATATCCCGTTTGCCCTACCCGCGTGGAAGGCTAACTTCGATCCACAAACAGGATGAGAACCTGTGAGGCAGGTCGCGGTCAAAGATTCGCCCCGGGCGCCGGGATTGGAACAGGGCATCGTGGCATGAGAGGGTGTGTGTGTGTGTGTGTGTGTGTTTGGTTGTCAGGTCCGACCCGCGGTGAAAGCGAAACACGCTCAGACTTCCAGTGACTATCCTAACTGGTTTTCCGGGCGATGAGAGATAAATCAAGGGGGAAGGAAGGAAGGAAGGAAAAAAAAATAACGCTTTAGAGTTCATATCTCGTTAACAGCTGAGCTGAACTCGCACAGATCGTGCGCTGTGATTCAAAAGCCAGCATATGGCTGGGACGTGTGCTCTCTACTGCGAGGGTCCCTGTGGTTTGACGCTCGTCCAAGTTGTGTATCTGTTAATAACATCCTATTAACCACGAAAATACAAGCCGGACTCGTGCAAAGTCGATTCCGTACTTAAATATTTGCTTGAATTAAACTTTGTCGTGTACTGAAAAAAAAAAAAAAAAAACTTTATGCTCCAAAATATACTCTTACTATTCCAGTTAAAATACGTTATCACTTAAGTGGTAGTAATATACGCCATTGTTAATTATAATAATAAAATACAGTTTACCGACGCTATGTTTCTAACGATTAATATATAGGCTACTCATTAAAAATGAAAATCTCTATGACTGTTTAGGTTATTTTCATATTCAAAGTTATAGACATACATAAACTGAAACAGTTTAAAATTGTATCTGTTCATCAAGTTAACGAGATAAAATACATTTACTGACCGTCAAATAGTTCAAGTAGTGAAATAAAAGGTTAAAAATCATGGTGTTAGTAGGTCAATAGACATATTCTTGATCAAGATGATATAAATCATAAAATTGTTTTGAATTTTTTAATCTGCCTTGAAAACTTATTGCTGTTTTCTTAAATATTTAGAAGAGAAAATTTTAAGATTTTTGTGTTACCTAATCTTTTTTTAAAAAAATCAACATAAATTTAATGTTCTCCAAAAATAAATTGTACATTTGTAAGTTGGAAACGTGGAGAGTGGCAGTGTTGCTTTAAGAGGTGCTACACAAACCCAAGGGACCTCTAAGCTTTGATTTTTTAGACCCGTCCATGTTCTCATTGATCGAATGTTACTGTTATGAATTGCTGGTTCCTTGTTACGTTAACAAATAAACTGATTCTGAAATATTTTTAGAAATTTTTTTTTTCAAAATAAATTGCAGACTCATGAGTACACTATTTTTTTTTTTTGGTTACCGACAAAAATTACGCTAAGGACTCGTTACAATTACTACAAGAATCTCTTTGGATACCGAGGCATGTTCCCAGGTTGTGTCCAGTTTCTATAGGCGTCAATTCAATTTACTTAGATTTCGGCAGGTAAATGTGGTACTCAAGTAGCTTGGCTTCTGGGGTTGTAGCCGTGTGTCCTCGACGAATATTTCACACGACGTTCCGGTCGGGCATTTGCAGTCGCCATCATCAGGGGGAAGCAGATTTTACCTACTGCAATAGGTAACTGTTCCCCCTGATGATGGCGACTGCAATATTGTCGACAGAAACGTCGGGTGGAATTATTCTCCAAGGACACGCGGCTACAACCCCAGAAGCCAAGCTGCCTCAGACAATGGCCGTGAGTGCCTGCGAGCGTTGTTAACGGAAATGTGTGTACTTCCAAGGACGCGAGCGTGTCATGAGAGAGAGAGAGAGAGAGAGAGAGAGGTCACGAGGACTAATTGTTGTCGGATTGTCCGCAGGTGAAGCTGGTCCTACTGATGGTAGTCGCGTCAGTCCTGGCCGAGGAGGACGCGCAGCCACTGGCCGCAGATGAAGACGTGGTCCAGATCCGGGAAGATGCTGCGGAGGAGGAGGAGGAGGCGGGGGCGGACCGGGCCTTGACCAAGAGGGGACTCGTCGGTCTCGGGGACTACGGCTCCTTCGGCGGCCTCTCCTTCGGGTCCTTCGGCGGCGGTCACGGCGGCGGCTTCGGGGGCGGCTACGGCGGCGGCTTCGGGGGCGGCTACGGCGGCGGCTTCGGGGGCGGATACGGCGGCGGCTTCGGGGGCGGCTCCTTCGGCGGCGGCCACGAGCACGTGAAGCTGATCGGCGTGCCGCAGCCGTACCCGGTGCACATCAAGCAGCAGGAGAAGGTTGTGTTCCCGGTGGAGAAGCTGGTGCCCTACCCCGTCGAGAAGAAGGTGCCCTACCCGGTGGAGAAGCTGGTGCCCTACCCGGTGGTGAAGCACGTGCCCGTGCACGTGGAGAAGCACGTGCCGTACCCCGTGCCCAAGCCCTACCCCGTCAAGGTGCCCGTCTACAAGCACGTGCACCACTACATCATCAAGACCAAGTACCACCATCACTAGTCCTCGCCGCGGAAGATCTTGTTGAACGACCTCCTTTGTTACTTCTGTTCTGTTGTCTTTTTTTTCTTAATAAACACTTTTAAACACATTATTTTTTTGTTATTGATTTCCCACCAGATGCGACTGGCGAAGTGTGGCAAAACCGCGGTGGGGCTTGAACGTGGCTGTACACTCCTGCAACACTCGCCAGGAACCATTTTACCGTCCGTGGTCTGCGTGCATCGCATAACTTATAAGATTGCCTTTGAGTTGTATTTATCAGGGTAAAAAAAAACCACAAGCATTAAAAAAAAATATCTCGAAACTCAACCAGGTCCACCTCTTGTGACTGGGCCCTGGGGATTTTGTCTCCCCCCCCCCTTTTTTTTTTTTTCGACACTCCCTCTCGGCGACATTAAGAGTGGATGGACACTAAACTTGCCCAGACCAATCACGAAGAAACCGGCGTGGTAACAGTTTCAAACGTATCAGGTGATCAATTGCACAACCGAGTTCAAGAACTCCCACTATTGTCACAGTACAGTCAGGAGTTCAATAGCCGCCTGTGGGGCCTACTGCAGGAGCATGGCTGTAGCTTTAAGCACTAATTATTCTCAATCCAACGAAATTTTTACAGAGTACCGTCATCATCTAAATTATTACTGTGAATGTTCACAAAAAGAACACACTATAACTGCGAGACATTGTGCAGGTTTGTTTGTGTTACTAATTAATCACCCGCTGTTTGTGACCTGAGAAAAAATCGGGGTAATAACTTGAGTTTTATATTAGTTTGGTGTCAACGAAGAGTATAAAGTTGTTAAAATTAAAAACAAAACCAAACCATAAAAAACAATTTCAAAATTCACGAGTATTCAGAAAATATTTCATAAAACTACCTTAAGGAGACTGCAAATTAAATTCAATAATTTATTGTCCTCGACCACAAATATCTATATTTTATACGGCTTTACATTACGGTAGGCTAGGGATAGATATCGAACACAACTTATATAACTCTGTAAGACACTTTATCACATATACATGTATCACACTTCAAAATTTAGTTTCTAGTTTGTCATGAATCTCAAAACTATCAATAAAAGCTGGTATCAAGTAAGGGATTTTAAGAAATTTTCACAGAAAACTAATTTTTATTTTTTAAGTTAGACACTTTTGATTCCCAGACATACACTCGTGACACTCTGCCTGTTAAATATATGTATAGGTAAATACCACAAAATGATAGCGTCCATAGCTATTATCCGCGAATATATTTATTAAATAACCGAGAGTTATCGTCTGAGTTTATGATTGGTCAAGTTTCTTTCGGAAACATGCGTACTATTGCTACGTGAATCACAGCTTTTCAGCGTGGAAGCAAAAGCGTCCTGATTGGCTTGGTCGATTAGGATTAAGACAATGGCTTATCTTACAGACAACCACCCAATCACAAGGGAGAAACCGCTGATTCGTGGATACCTTATTGTTAGAGACCGGAAAAATTCGCGGATTCATTTCGTGATAGTCTATAATCCAAAAACGTTTTCCTTTTTTTACTGCATCAGTGATTGGGCAACAGTTTATCTGAATGATACTCGGCCAATGAAAAACCTTCAACAAAAGAAGTATCGATTCACTGGCGTCCCAGTTAACAGGTGTCACGAGTCAGTAGCCAATGAGCAAATGTAATTTTCCCGCGTGCATAGAGGATCATGGAGTCTATCCTACAGGTCATTGAAATCGCGAATTTTTCCTGTCTCTACTTATTGTCTTGCCAGGCCATGTGCTGGTTGTTAGACGCAGCTCTGTGTGGTGTGAGACAAACCCCCTGTGTCACAATGCTTGGGGCGACAAACACATGGTTCGCACCCAGGTAGTGTCAAATATTATTCCTTTTTTATGTGGGATGCGGGATGCTCTCTCGCGATCGCAAGAGAAGGAGGGCTTCGCTAGACGTCAAGCAGAAGAAAGTATCGTCTTGCATCACAGTTTTTCTCAACCATCTTATAACTAGAGACCGGAAAAATTCGCGGGTTCATTGACCTCCAGGATATACTCCAATTTCCTCTACACATTCGGGCAAATGCCAACTGTTCATTGGCTGCTGACTTGTGAGTCGTCTCGACTGGGTGGCCTGTGATTCGACACTTCTATGAGTGAGGGTCTCTAATTGGCCCTCATTCCTCCAGATTAACAGTGAACCAATGACAGAAGCAGCACTGATGTATAATTATTTGAATTTTAGCATAACACGAAATGAACCCGCGAATTTTTCAGGTCTCTACTTATAACATATTATTGGACTGAGTAATGATATTTTTTTAATTTTACCTGTTAAAAATATTGTAAGTGCTAATTTAGTAGCATAAATTCGGTAATAAAATGAAACTCTGAATGAAATTGCATGAATCGTCAAGTAAAAAAAAATATATTTCATGCAGAGATCGATTCCTCACAAATAACCAGAAGCACTCAGAGATCATCAACAGATGTCCAGCAAGGAATAATCAGGATCACTAGGAGAAAACCAACAATATATTGGCAGAAATAATCAGGAGCATACGGAGAAAACTAACGCAAGTTTTCCTTAATATCAGAAAAATCACAGAAAAAATTTAAAAAATAAAAATAAAATGAATAAAACAAAAAAAAAATCAAAATATTTACAAAAATAATAAAATTATTATTTTTTAAATTCTGGCTTATATAAGAACTCTATCCTTGCTCAAAAAAGAAGTGGTCAGAATTTTTGCGCAAAATACCAGGCCCTAGCCGTTTAGGCTGCAGTTAATTCGGGTAGCCCAGGCCAAATACAACGACACGAAAAAAAAATCGGAAAAATAACAGAATATTTTCTCACAGAGCCAATGTCCAATGAGTAGACGATGTCAGCCTGACAATGGAGGGATTATAAAGTCCAATCTGTGAGCCATCGAGGGCTTCACCTGTCGAGACGTTTGAAAATTTTACATCTCTAAATTTAAGGTTAAACGACGCATCTACTTCAGTATCGCCTCTACACGCGCAACGTTCTGTATGTAGCGCACATATAAGGGATTTATTGCAACTACACATATACTTAATATGTATAAGGTCTGCAGTAAAACTTAATTGAATGTTCTTGTGAGTATTAAGTGAATATATTTCCAATTTTCCAAACATTCTGACAGTTTATATGTTAAGGAAATTCAAAATAATGATCGTTATATTCATCCCATGCGAAAAGTTTTGTCCCGAAATCTGCATTATCTTTTTTTATCATTATGAGACGTTTCCAAAGAATTTTGATTTTAACCAACTGAGTTTTCAGTGGTGTATAAAGACGGAGATTCAGAGCATCCAATACCTTCCTGAAGATAAAATAAATAATAAATGAATAAATAGAAGATGTAACTAACACCCGAACAAAGAGGTTCTTTTTCTACGACATGTAACAAACACTCTTAGAGTAGGCCAAATGCTGAAAATCTATGCAAATAATTCTCTTAATGCCCAAGTTTTGTTTGTTAAAAACCAATGAAACGTTGGATTTTGGTTTAATGGAAACACAAATATATAATGCCGTGCCATTTACAGATTTTACGGGGAGAATTCGGAGTAAAACCTCGGTTTGGTGATCATAAAGAGACACTTAGTTACAAAAAAAATGTTACACACATTTAAAAAAATAAAACTATAGCCTACTTCACTTTACGACAGAATCTTTCAAAAGTGTCCTTCAGAAACCAGTTGCCAAGAAAATAGTTTGTCGTACTGAAATAATGATAAGGCTATTGTTATTTTTGTCTTCATGTATGAAAAAAGATTTTAAAGATAATATACTGAGACTTTCTTAAGAAAATTGGCTCATAATGTTATTTTTCGATGTTTCAATTAAGCATGCAATTTTTATTACAACGTTTAAAAAATAATCGAATATTCAACAATTGTACTTCATTTTGTTTTATTATGCTTATTAATATACGCAGTTGCTACTGGAAAACTATTCAGGGAACGGTTTACAAAATAACTTTTAATTATTGGAGGTACATAAAGGCCCCCGTAAGAATCAGAACTTAGCATTACTGCGATCACTATTTTGTAGCGATACAGTTGTTTTAATGTAAATATAGTAATTCTGTAATTGCAATTTAAATTTATGTTCTATTTACTATATATATACTATAGATTTACTATACATATATTTACCTACTATCCCTATCCCTACTAATATTATAAATGTGAATGTAAGTTTGTTTGTTACGCTTTCACTCGAAAACTACTTAACCGATCTTCATGAAACTTTGTACACATTTTCTTGGAGGTACTAGAAGTAACATAGGATACTTTTTATTGAAAAAAAAATTTTTCCGAAGGGAAAACAATTGACATTTGTATGTAGGCCTATGATCGTCCGACAGCGAGTTTGAGTAATTTGAATGAAATTTAACGCAATCTGGCGTTTCAATGAGTAAATTAAATAATTCGCCAATTTATTAATATAATACCGGCGGTCAATTTACTATAAAATTTTATTTTTCTGTCACAACCAAGCAATATTTAAACTTTTTTTTTAATTTTTGAGGTTAGGTGTCTCTTTTCTTCGGTGATTGTTGTTGGACATTAATGCTGAAGGTTATATTTTACTTTCAAGAGAATTTTGTAATTTAGTGAAAATGATGTGGATCTAATTACTCAAGTTTTCCCGGACTTGCATCAAAATTTGAATAGTGATCGGTGGTTGTACGCAAGAGAAATATTGGCGCCAATTTTTATTTTGTTATAGTGAAACATAATTCAATAAAGCATGTTTTCAGTTTTTTTTTAAAGCTAAATTGGATGTTATAATTTTTAGATACTAATGACTCCAGTCACGCAATAAAATAAACAATTCCCATATTATTTTATTTTCTTTGCAGTGATCTTTGTTACTTAAGGACATAACGCGAGCGAAGCCACGGGTAAAAGCCAGGATATATATATATATATATATAAAACTGTGTTTTCTGTGCGGCCGCGCTGCAGCGGATCTCTGGAGCCGGAGAAACTGTGTCGTCACGGCTGCAATGTGCCGCTAGCTGCACCGGTCCAGTTGCAACTGTGGCACCGGAGTGCACTCGCTCTGGTCTGCTCGCCTCGCCTCGAGCTGGCCAATCGCGGGCCCGCGTTGTCAGAGCACGTGCGCAGTTCGCTCGACAGTAAAGCCCAAGAGCAGGGCCTCTGATCAGCGGGAAGGCGTGACGCAGACTTGGCGCAGGCCTGTGGCTCGGAACCCAGACTGCAAGCACTTAATTGGCTCCCAAACTGCCAACTGTGTCCTTGCAAGTCCATTCGCCTTTAAGCTCATAAGTAGGGACCGGAAAAATTCGCGGGTTCAATGACCTCTAGGATGAACTCCATAGTTCTACGTACACTAGGTCAAATGCCACCCACTCATTGGCTGCTGTCTTGTGAGACGTTCCAGCGTAGCAGCCTGTGATTCGATAAAGCTTTGGTTAGGTGTTTCTCATTGGCCCAGAGTCATCCAGGTGAGTTGTGAACCAATAACAGAGGCAGCACTGAGGTATAACGATTTGTATTTTAGCCTATCGCGAAATGAATTCGCGAATTTTTCCGGTCTCTACTCATAAGTAGAGGCAGGCAATTTTTCGCGAATAAATCTGAACGCCTATTAGACTGCAACAAGTTATACTCACGCCAGCGGTTTCTTCCTCGTGATTGGCGGACGTCTGCGAGAGGAGTCGTCGTTGCCTTGTTTGACCTGAGCCACTCAGGACGTTTTTGCTCCCGCACTGACCTTCTGTGATTGGTTGTTGTAACAATCGATACTGACCTGAAAGAAACTCACCCAATTACGAGACACAGGCGATGCTATAGTGTTTTGGTCTCGGAATCTTTTCGCGAAATATGCATGAACCGACTCATAAGTAAAGGGGCATGCACATTTCGCGAAAAAAATTTCCAAGACTAACTGAAAGTTGAAACATTGCAGCGTCGTCAGTGTTTCGTGATTGAGTGAGTTTCTTTCAGGTACATGTCGATTGTTGCACCACCAATTACAGTAATTCAGGCGTCCCGAGTGGCTCGGTTAAATGAGATAACGGCTTGTCTCACAAACGGCCGCCAAACACAAGGAATAAACCGCTCGTGCGGGTATACCGTGTTGCAGTAAATAGACTATCATATTTTTTCGCGAAAATAATGCCTGCCTTTACTCATAAGCATTACCAAGCGATCGTACTACTAATTTGCATGTCTTCTGGGAAATCATTTTGAATATCCTTGAATCAACAAGTGATCTAAGTATCTTTATATATAAGTTCATCCCACATGGATGCAGAACTTTCGTAATAATAGATTTGTTTTAAAAAAAATTAATAGAATGCAGTTGGCGAAAGAACGTTTGTTAAAATTGAAACGCATACTTCGGAAAAACAATCGGCTAATACAGAAACATATCATTAAGTTTAAAAAAATCTCAACAATGTGTTTCATTATAATCTTTATTTTTTTATTATTAGCTACAACGATCTTTGTGCATGAGGCATTTCCAGAATGATCACTTAACCAAAAGAGTCGTCTGATCACTTTGCCTCTAGTAAACCTTTAAAACGGCGATATGTTGCCTTTTCGATACGTATAACGTGGTAATTAAGAGGTCATTAATTAGGCTGTACTTAGGAGACGACATGAGCGAGTACCAACTCGTCTAGGTATTTGAATATCAACCTTACTGTGTGTGACAGCAAAGATGTCGGAAAACCACCTAGAATATAAAATTTTGATGTCGAAGTAGAGATTCTAACCTTGATCCTCTCGAATTCAAGGACAGTGGAATGCCACTTAAAATAACTCACTGGTAATTTAAGTTTTGGCATATAAGTTCTGTTTTGTAAGGCTGGAAATTTCCTGTACTTAGACTTACTGCATTCCAACAGTTTACCTCTCTGTACTGCGGGTTCTGCTAACATGCCGAGAAATTGCCTCATTTTAGCCAGATTTTTCTTAGTGTTGTGCTGAAGTATGCTTGCAAAGAGTTGTTTTATGGTTTTTTCAATGACTATATGACTTCCACTGACTATATTTTATCATTTGGTGGTACAAAAAGGCTGCGTATTCATTTCAGAATATTCTTGAGATAATTTACACAAAATCTCTTCATTTATTAATAACACGTAATATTCTAGGTCAAATTTAATACTATAATTATTTTCGGTATCACAAATGAGAGTTATCCATTTTAGAAACCAATGTAATTATAATATACGTAGGCATATTATGAAAATATGTTTAAAGTTTTTAAAAAAATTTACTACCGAAACACACATGTATGGCATTTAATTTATGTGCATTTCAACAAAGACAGGCTCCGCAACATTATTTTGCTAACTGAAAATCATTACACAATAGACATCCCACTACATCACACTGAAAAAAAGGCTTTATTTCCTCGTTAAATTTTAAGCAAAAAATTATTTCCAATACTTCACAAGCCATACGAGTAGCAGGCCTAACCATAGAGCTGATAATGGAACAATTAATATACCGCAAAAATTCGTACGCATAAAATAAAGGGAGCAAAATTTGCATGTTGGAACGTGAACAAAGGGGTACTACGAAACCAAATTTCCTTTCACATAGGTTTGAACGAACCATTTTTTCTGCTTACTAAATGTATTGAAGAGATAACGGAACAGTTCATATCCCAAACATATATCTAATTAAGTAGGTAACAGTTTTTATGCAGTTGAATGAGGAATAGTATATAAAAAAATTTTTTCTGTACTTTTACAAAATATTTATTTTGGTACCAGTTGCCAAGAAATTGTTTGTAATACCTAATACTATACTATGAGAAAGATTTCATAACCATGTACAACTCATAACTGTGGTTATTTTTGCATATATGAATAAAAAAGGTTTTTCGAGACAAAGTTGAGCATTTCTTACGAAAATTGGCGCATAATCATATATTTTAATTGATGTTTCATTCAAGCATAATGTTTTTAACATGGATAATACAATAAATTATTCAATAATTATTGGACTTTATTTTGTTGAGTCAAGCTCATTATTGCGTAGTTATGCCTAGAAAACTATTCAGGGAACGGTTCAATGATATTTAAACTATTGGAGGCACTGGGACAACACATAGCATAAATGCGCGGTTAATAATCCGGACAGAGTATTCCGGCGAACCAAATTTTGTAGCGTGATACAGTTGTTGTTTTCACGTAAATGTACAGATTTACAAATACCTGCAATTTTTACATGAACATTCCTGTTACACTTATAAAAATAAAGTCTGTTTACAGACGATAGTTTAACGTCACAACGTTATAACAAAACATTGATGAAATGATTGCATAATTTTATGAATAAAATTGAATAATTTTTATTTAATTGTTACTACTTTGTATGGATACAAAGAAGGATTGAAATGAAATCTACAATTTAATTGATAAATTTACTTTTATTTGCACTCATTAATTCAAATATGTTTATTACTTTAACGAAGGGATTATCTTAACTATAACTTTTATACATGTTTGCTATTAAACTTCTTCCAATCTGTGTTGTTCTGTTAAGGATAGGACGATGATAGGAAAAGTAGGAAACGAATGGGAGTGTTTCAAGTTTAATGTGCCTCGAAAAAAGTCAAATCGATGGTTGTTCCAATCGAGTGGAAGAGAGATAGATGCGGCGCAAGCGTACGATGAGCGTAACGGGACAATGAGTCATCCTTTTTCGTGCGTGCAGCCGGCGTTCATAGATTTATTAGACGTTGTCACGTCAAAAAAAAATATAGTGTGTGAATATTACGTGATAAAGAAGCCATCTATGGCGAGAATAGTGCATCAGAGGGATCAGCGGTACCTGGCGACACTTCTCAAGTAGAGCTGGACTCTGAGCTGTTGAGGAACGCACCAGGAGACAGTAACCACTGAGATTTAAGAGGATGGTGAACTCTCAAGCAACCAGTGACGAACAGACTAAGAGGAGAAATTTTTCTCTCTTGGCCTCAAGGCCGATATTCCAAGACACAAAAACAAGGGTTTGTGTGTTGAATATACCAAACTTGTACCCAAACAGTGTTCCTAGTGCACGATAGGACACGGCCAGCCCCTTATTTTTTAGGTAACGTATTTAATTGTTTTGGTATCTTATCCGTTGCCGTTCTGTAGCCCAAATTCTGTGCATGCACATAGCTAGAGACCAGAAAAATTCGCGGATTCATTTCGTGATAAACTAGAATCCAAAAATGTTTGCATCTTTACTGCATCAGTGATTGGGCCACAGTTTATCTGAATGACACTTGGATTATGAAAAACCTTTAACAAATAATAAGTATCGAATCACTAACGTCACAGTTAAAAGGTGTCACGAGTCAGTAGCCAATGAGCTGATGTTATTTTCCCGCGTGCATAGAGGATCATGGAGTCTATCCTACAGGTCATTAAAATCGCGAATTTTTCCGGTCTCTAAAAATGGTTATTTAAAAAAGGTACTTGAGAAAATTAGAAAGACGGTTTGTTTTTTTGTGAGATGGTGCTGATGTTTATAGTATTTTTTTTGCCGTAACAATATTGTATCGATGGTTCCGAAACGTCCGCTAGAATGCGTTAAAACAAGTTTCTAGCCTCGCGCAGGTTAACCGTTTATTAAAAACTGTTGCCGATTTGTTTCCTTACTGGGATTCGGTTTGTACACGTTCTGTAATACGGCCCGCGAGCTAAGGTCTCAGTTGTGCCCCAACTAGCTCATTAGCTAGCTTACCTTACCCGAGCGTCTTGGAATACCGGCCGGAGCACCTAGACACCAGTACTTTAGCATGTGCTTTCCAACTGTATACGACGGGAATAACGACTCTGGGAAAACTTTATTTTGTAGGGAACAAATGTGCCATGATGGTTATTTTTTATTCCTTCATTTACCTTCTAATTAGTATTAACTAAAGAATATTTGTCTGTACATCCATCACAATAGTTCTGTTGTACTTCATGTATCGTCTCTGATAGCGGTAAGAAGTCTCTTTAGCGATCTTTTGCAGCTCGAAAATAACACGTTCAACAATTACGTGGCGAGAGAACTTGTTAATCAGCAAAATATGCAAGAATTGGAAGAAAAAAAATATCACAGAAAGAATGTTTAATTAATAATGTTCGCAGGCTTTCACGGCCGTTGTCTAAAGTAGCTTGGCTTCTGGGTTGTAGCTGCGTCATCATCAGGGAGCAGTTACATACTGAGACAGTAAGTAACTGATCCCTGATGATGGCGACTGCAATGTCGACCGAAACGTCGGTTGAATTATTCGCCAAGGACGCGGCTACAACGCAGGAGCCAAGCTACTGCAATGTTTAATCAAGACGTACAGTTAGTGCTAAAACGTCGAATACTGCTAATCCAGCCGCACGTCTGTGGTGGGGGGAAGGGGGATGGCGTGCCGCTAGGCGCCGGTACTTACGCCCCACCGCGGAAGGAAAAGGACCCAGGCCTCGCGGAAGGAATGCGCGCGCCCATTGTCACTGGGGCGTCGCGTGCGTGGCGTGACGGCGCGGTGTTGTTGCGGGTGGAGGGAGGAGGGAGGTGGGGGGGAAAGCCTCGATCTACGTCTCCCGCGGCAGGGTATTTGAGGCGCGGGTCCGGGACTACCAGACAGCAGTCACTCCTCGGCTCACAGCGAAACCAGCAAGGCGAGATGACTTCACTTGTGAGCACCTGAGTGCCCCTCCTCCACACATCTCTCACAAGGCTCGGATCAGCTGCTGATGAAGGACAGCTCAGTCGGCGACCAGTGCGTCGCGGAACTGAGACTTGTCGCCATTTGCCGGTAGCGAGCCGCCCGGTCCGCCTGCCTGTCTGTGCCTGTCTGTGGCTGTCTGTGCCTGTATGTGCCTGACTGTGCCTGACTGTGCTGGTCCATGCTTGTCTATGCCTGTCTGTGCCTGTCTGTGCATGTCCGTGCCTGCCTGTGCCTGCCTGTGCCTGCCTGTGCCTGCCTGTGGCTGTCTGTGGCATCGATCCAGAGGGGATCGCATAGAGTTCCAGGCCGCGTAATGCCGTCCATCAGCCATCACCTCTTGGCATGTGACTGTGTGTGCGTTTTTGATGTGCTTTAGGTAGGGACGAAAAAATTCGCAGATTCATCTCGTGATAGTCCAGAATCCAAAAAACGTTTGCCTTTTTACTGCATCAGTGAGATTGGGCCACAGTTTATCTGAATGATACTCGGCCCAATGAAAAACCTTCAACAAAAGAAGTATCGAATCACTAGCGTCCCAGTTAACAGGTGTCACGAGTCAGTAGCCAATGAGCAGATGTAATTTCCCCGCGTGCGTAGAGGATCATGGAGTCTATCCTACAGGTCATTGAAATCGCGAATTTTTCCGGTCTCTCCTCATATGTCGTCCTAATATGCATGCAATAATCAGAAAACTTTAAAATATACAGAAAGATGTTCCACAAAACATAGTTTTTTTACGTTTACGTTTATTTGTATCGTATCTCGGTAACGATTTTGAAAGCATCAGTAAGCCCCCGGATGTTTTTTTTTTTTTTTTTTTTTCATTTCAGATCATACCCGAAACCTTACTGTTCCTCTTGTTCAATAAAACTATCTCTAGATAATAAAAAAGAAGTTTCACTTCTGTCGCATGTTCACTCCACATACACATTATTTTTTTGACGTGACAACGTCTCATAAATCGATGAACGCCGGCTGCACGCACGAAAAAAATTGTCGCGTTCCGCCTGAGACGAGCGTGCAGGAACCGGCCAACCACCGTGCGAGAAAATCTTCTGTAATATCAAACAGGTTAAGGCGGTTTTTTTTTTTAACTAATTGTTCGTTGATTATAATTTCAAAAAATTATTTAAATTAAATTTGCAAAAAAAACTGTAAGTAATATTTGAAAATTAAGCAATATGCAATTGTCCATCAATGTTTTCTTATGACTAGAGGCACGCAAAATTCGCGGATTCATTTCGCGATAGACTAGCATCAAAACAACTATACCTTCGTACCGCTTCTGCGATTGGCCCACATTTTATCGAGGGGGAAGCTGTGAGCCAATGGGAAACACTAAACCAAGGAAAGTGCCGAAATTACGGACAGCCCAGTTGAAACGTCTCGCGCGTCAGTAGCCAGTGAACAGGTGTCATTTCCGCGAGTATTTTGAAGGACTGTGGAGTCCATCCTGGAGGTCAACGTAATCCGGCCAATTTTTTGCAGGTCTCTCTACTTATGACGTTATCACGTAAAAATTATCGTCCGTAAACCGACTTTACAGACAATCCTCCCCTATTCGGGCGTGTTCGGAGCAGGGACAGAGCTTTATGTACATCTTAGGCTTCCCGAACTGTTGGGGCGAGGCTCCGATCCATGTGAACTGTATGCTTGGCTTCCCAACCCACAGCTATGCAATAGAGACATATGTTGATTAGGATGTTGATGCTCAATTTGATAACTGTACATGAGTGCATTCTGCTCATCGACTGCAACAAAGACGATGTGTGGAAGATGGGGGCAGCGGTGAAAGTTCTATCCAGACCAGTTCTCCTTTTTTTCACTGATGTCCGCAGGCGCGGATAATCCTCCTGGGCGTCGCGGCGTCAGTCCTGGGTCAGGAGGACGCCAGTCTCTCCAGGGAGGACCAGGGGCTCTCCGTCCAGGAGGGGGCAGAGGGGGCAGCCCGCAACCTGACCAAGAGGGGACTCGTCGGTCTCGGCGACTACGGGTCTTTCGGCGGCCTCTCCTTCGGCTCCTTCGGGGGCGGCTACGGCGGCGGCTACGGCGGCGGCTTCGGGGGCGGCTCCTTCGGGGGCGGCTCCTTCGGCGGCGGCCACGAGCACGTGAAGCTGATCGGCGTGCCACAGCCGTACCCGGTGCACATCAAGCAGCAGGAGAAGGTTGTGGTCCCGGTGGAGAAGTTGGTGCCCTATCCCGTCGAGAAGAAGGTGCCCTACCCGGTGGAGAAGCTGGTGCCCTACCCGGTGGTGAAGCACGTGCCCGTGCACGTGGAGAAGCGCGTGCCGTACCCCGTGCCCAAGCCCTACCCCGTCAAGGTGCCCGTCTACAAGCACGTGCACCACTACATCTTCAAGACAAAGCACCACCATCACTAGAACTGCGCGACGGGTCGCTGTCTCCGACCCTCCCCCCCTCCTTCTCACGGGTGATCCCACCACTCCAGATATGTTTAGCTTCTAATTCGTTTTTTTTGCGTCGAGGCAACGTTAGTGCCCCTTTACGTTTCGAGAATCTTTGCTGCAGCCATCATCAATGGCCCGTCAGTTTTTTTTGCAGACTTGAGGCTCAACCGACAAGCCAAGGAATCTGATCTAGAAAAGCCAATAATCGATATTTTAATAAAAAAAATCATCCAATACAATTATTTAACACTACAAGGGCAGAGAGTATGAACACTTACATGCGTATGGTTACTGTGAACAGAAAACTATAGATTATAGTTTAAATGTCATAGAACTAGTAAATGCTTCTGGTCTCTAAACATCGCTAGATAAATATGTTTTTTTTTTCAGGGAATTTATTCGTAAGCAATGTTTGGAGCGTATGCTTCCCTAGTGGTACTTACTACTTCGTGCTTGTTGCAAGCTTACACGATTGGCGAGGATACCGTCACGTATCCACAAGTGCTTGAAATCCACACGGATGCGGCAAGATTAAATCATCGGACCTCTAATCAACATACTATTTTGTAAACGCCATGATTCCTCCACTTTTATGTAGAATGTGATATCGTTGTCAAAATAAAAACCAAATAATTAGTGTTGTTTGTATATTTTAAACTCCTTTCCATGCAGATATTAACATATAAATTTCTGGTGGATGAATTTGTAAGCTACCTACTTACTGGTGATGAAACTCAAAACCATGTTTATCATGTCACAAAATATTCACTCGTAAAAAAAATAATTTTGACTGATAACAGTGACAAATATTGTGCTTCAAGATAAAAATAAATAAAATGGTTTGCGATGTCAATAATTTACATCTGAGAATTGTATTTTAAAATTCAATATTTCTAAATACATCAATTATATTGAAAATATAAATTAATAACTTAGATTATAAAAAATATTCAACGAAGAAAACTGCACCAAGATGATTACATAAGAAGGTACATGGTATAAAGTAAACACTTCCTACTCCAAGCCTTATTTAAAAGGAAACTGAAAGTTAACTCTTTTTAAAAGAAAATCATAAAATGTTGGCGGCTAACATTCTAGCTTCCAATTTTAATATCATGTTATTCATTTTTGCTTGTTTTTTTAAAAAAAGTCTCACTTCAATAAAAAAAATTAACTAAGCAAAAGATTTAATTTCTTTTCCAGGAAAGCCATTACCCTGAGTAAAGCTGTAAAATTAACGTTAATTATAATCTTTTTAATTTCCAGTGAAGATGTTTGTTTGCAATCAAAGGAAATCCGCCTTGGAGCGGAATGTGTCAAGAAAATTAAATCTAAATAAACAGACGGAGAAATTCGTCTCAAATGAAAAATGCAGGAGTCGTCATTTACATATCGCTGTGAAAAGAAGCACGATAAATAAACGTATTTGATGTGATGACGCATCACAGTACGAAACCTACATAACGGTTATACTTAATTTATAAAAGTCATAATGTTGCTTAGTAAGTTTCACATAACTTGACCTCGGAGCGCTAACCATTTTCTGTAATAAGGGTTCCGGGTTTGAAGCATGTTAATGGGTGTGACTAAGTGTAGGCTAAAGCCATCCCTTCATATATAGGGCATTAATAAACCTAATGAAATTTTTGATTAATAAAATATAGTGTTTGTTGTAAAAGACACGTAAGAAACAAACTGTTGAATGTGGAACATAGGAAAGTGTAAATAAAAAAATATTTAAATGTTCAAACTAAGAACAAGGGGAAGTGAATAAAAGAAATGAGAGTACGTAGCATGACCAGATTATTCATAGCTCCACCTCCAGTAAAACACGCGAAGGACATTACATACTTGAACCATTCAATTTGGGAAAATGGTGTATTTCGATACAAATAAAGACAATATAAAAAAAGAGAAATTTGTTAAATTGATCTGATTGTATATTTGTCACAGGAGACTATTCCTGCACGAATATGATGGATTTCACTTCACTCGTAACGTATTGGGAGTACAAAAGTTATGTACCTTCGTGATATAAAAAATATTTTATATCTTACGAAGCATTATTATACGAGTGAAATTTTATCATTAGAGAAGCAAGCAGACTTCCTCGTCCCTAAAAAAAAATGTGAAATACAATGAAGGCCTTGATGAAACGATAGTGATGCTGACGTAACAGTAAAAACGGAAGCACTTGGAGAAAACCATAGCCACTGGTGGTTGATGAGGGTGGAGGGGGGAACTGGTCTGGATAGAACTTTCACCGCTGCCCCATCTTCCACACATCATCTTTGTTGCAGACGATGAGCAGAATGCACCCATGTACAGATATCACATTGAGCATCAACATCCTAAGCAACATATGTCTCTATTGCATAGCTGTGGGTTGGGAAGCCAAGCATACAGTTCACATGGATCAGAGCCTCGCCCCAACAGTTGCCATGTTTCTGGAAGTTTGCCGAGCGTTCGTGAAGAATAAAACTAAAATCCGCCGTCTTGCAAGGATTGATATATTTTACGGTCATAGGGTATTTTAAATAACGCTTAACTAACCTAACTAACTTTTTTTTGACTTGACGTCTAATAAATCGATGAACGCCGGCTACACGCACGAAAAAGTGTCCCGTTACGCACATTGTTCCGTTAAGCAATGTCCCGTTACGCTCATTGTACGCTTGCGCCGCATCTATCTCTCTTCCACTCGACTGTTTATAAAGTGAAGTGAAAAGTTAATGTGGTTTTCATTTCTTATTACAACAACAATTTCGGCAATAAAGGTTAGTTATTCTTGCAATTTAAAAATCTGATTACTAGTATAATTTCAAGTTTTTATTCTTTTATTATTAACATATAAATGATTCCATTTTATTCATAAAGTATGCAATCATTTCATCAATGTTTTGTTATGACGTTGTCACGTTAAACTATCGTCCGTAAACCGACTTTACAGACAACCAATTTTTTTAGTTAAGATAACCTAACCTAACCTCCAAAGAAAAAAATCTCTAATATATTACACTGATCGAAACTAACCTAACTTTTGACTTCGGTAAACTTCGTAACTGTTCGGGTTGTATTCCCTAAATCGCTGCAGTAATACCGAAAAAATGCCCCAGAAGTTAGAAGGGAATCTGTAGCAACCGAGATCTCCCCAGATCAGGAAGTTCACTGATTGTTTTAAAATATAAGACGTATCCTAGAAAATCATTTCTAAATGGATACTTTATCGAGTTACAGCCGAGCTTAATATTTCGTAGAACTATTTATAACCGCATAGATGAAAATCTGAGTATCCATTTGTTTTATGTTGCAACACACGTGTCATTTTTTTTTTAACCACTTTACTTTTAAACTTAATCTGAACTCTTTTTCGTCGGGGGACTAGTAATTAAATAAACAGTAAAGCTACTAATTCTCTAAAAATGCGTTCGTTGGATACTGCTGTTGTTTATTGAGCACCATAAAATGCTAGAAAGTTATTGGGAGGTGGAATAAAAAAATTGCAAAATTAGTAGTGGGTTGAAATTAGCGGACTGGAAATCAATTTGTATGAAATTAATTTCCCAAATGATTCTCTAGATTTATGGCACGAACTTAACACCTCGCAGAATAAACAGTTCTCATTTTATACAATATACAGTTCATTACCGCACGCTCCAATGCGCTGGCTGATTCAGCTGAGCTTAATGGGGGAAAAACACAATATAAACCCCCTGCCGCTGGTTCCAGGTTGAAACTCAACTCACTGGAAACTCAGTAGAGAATGAGTTACGGCCTAGTTGCAGATAGCTGGCGAGGTATATTTCTATAGAAATTTAAATAAATTTATCTCTAGAACATGCATCAATATTTAACCGATTTGAGTGAATTTATATATAGTCCTTACTTCATAATCATGACACCATTACAGGGGGTACAGTTGTATTCACAGTGAAACTTTTTTCTCAGTAAATACCTCACGTTTCAAGGTGAATAAATTTTTGGTGTTTGCTACCAATTTTTTTTCCAATTGACTGCAAAAATAATTTCGCCAATTAGAAAGTAGAATGCAGAGTTCTGTAGTCAATACTAAAAATTCAATTCTCAAAATGTTTTGTTTTATAGTTATTTTAAAAAAGGATTTGTAATTAGGTAACGTTTTTATAACCCGGCTAAGTTGCAAGGAGAATCAACACTAAGAGGCATGCATATTTCGCCAAAAAGATTCCGAGACCCGCTGAAAGTTAAAACACTGTAGCATCGTCTGTGTCTCGTGATCGGGTGAGTTTCTTTCTGGTACATGTCGGTTTTTAGAACACCAATCACAGTAATTCATAGCGGAAGCAAACGCTTCGTGCATGGCCCGGTCAAATAAGGCGACGACTTCTCTCGCAGACGGCCGCCAATCACAAGGAAGAAACCGCTGGTGCGGGTGTACCTTGTTGCAGTATAATAGCTATAGACCGGAAAAAATTCTCGATTTCAATGGCCTGCAGGATATACTCCATGATCCTATATTCACGCGGGAAAATTACATTTGCTCATTGGCTGCTGACTCGTGACACCTGTTAACTGGGACGCCAGTGAATCGAAACTTCTTTTGTTGGAGGTTTTCCATTGGCCGAGTATCATTCAGATAAACTGTGGCCCAATCACTGATGCAGTAAAAAGGCGAAAGTTTTTGGATTCTAGACTATTACGAAATGAATCCGCGAATTTTTCCGGTCTCTACTAATAGCCGTTCAGAACTTTTTTTCGCGAAAAATGCCTGCCCCTATCAATACTTTCTGATTGGACTACACTTGGATTAAGAACGCGTAGGGCGCTGCGGGTGTCGTCACGAGGCGACCGAAGCTTGCGAGTCAGCCAGGCCAGACGAGCCACACGAGCCACACGAGCCAGTCGAACAATACGAGCCAGTCGAACAATACGAGCCAGTCGAACAATACGAGCCAGTCGAACAATACGAGCCAGTCGAACAATACGAGCCAGTCGAACAATACGAGCCAGTCGAGCAATACGAGCCAGTCGAACAATACGAGCCAGTCGAACAATACGAGCCAGTCGAGCAATACGAGCCAGTCGAACAATACGAGCCAGTCGAACAATACGAGCCAGTCGAACAATACGAGCCAGTCGAACAATACGAGCCAGTCGAACAATACGAGCCAGTCGAACAATACGAGCCAGTCGAACAATACGAGCCAGTCGAACAATACGAGCCAGTCGAACAATACGAGCCAGTCGAACAATACGAGCCAGTCGAACAATACGAGCCAGTCGAACAATACGAGCCAGTCGAACAATACGAGCCAGTCGAGCAATACGAGCCAGTCGAACAATACGAGCCAGTCGAACAATACGAGCCAGTCGAACAATACGAGCCAGTCGAACAATACGAGCCAGTCGAGCAATACGAGCCAGTCTAGCAATACGAGCCAGTCGAGCAATACGAGCCAGTCGAACAATACGAGCCAGTCGAACAATACGAGCCAGTCGAACAATACGAGCCAGTCGAACAATACGAGCCAGTCGAACAATACGAGCCAGTCGAACAATACGAGCCAGTCGAACAATACGAGCCAGTCGAGCAATACGAGCCAGTCGAGCAATACGAGCCAGTCGAGCAATACGAGCCAGTCGAGCAATACGAGTCAGTCGAACAATACGAGCCAGTCGAGCAATACGAGCCAGTCGAACAATACGAGCCAGTCGAACAATACGAGCCAGTCGAACAATACGAGCCAGTCGAACAATACGAGCCAGTCGAACAATACGAGCCAGTCGAACAATACGAGCCAGTCGAACAATACGAGCCAGTCGAACAATACGAGCCAGTCGAACAATACGAGCCAGTCGAACAATACGAGCCAGTCGAACAATACGAGCCAGTCGAACAATACGAGCCAGTCGAACAATACGAGCCAGTCGAGCAATACGAACATCCGACGGAGGAGGTCGCCAGTAGGAAACACGTCAAAGAACGGGAAATATCGATACTTTGAGGTACTTGCCCGCCTAGTCAGGGGGTGTGTTTGTGTTGGTGATGAGGGGTTATAAGTGCGACGCTCGCTGGTGCTTCTAGCTGGGTATCGCCTCTAAGCACAACGCTGTGGATTGGCGCATAGTCTTCCATTCGTGCATATCACAACTATGAATTGTTATTAGTAACTATAACAATTAATGACACATAAATTAAGATAAAGGTGTAATGCAAGGTCAATGGGTGCTTTCAAGAATCTTTACCTGGCGTTTCATGTCTAAAAATTATTTTGAAAAAAAAACACATTTTAGCCCTTTTTCACTCTCATAAAAATAAATTTCAATAATAAAATATGTAAACATAAACAGGCTAATTCTTAAATGCTTTTTGTAAACAGCCCTTATTAGGATGTCTTGAGCAGTTTTAAAATTACATGATTTCTTCTGAAGCTCTGAACACTATGTATGCGTGATCAGGTAATTAAAAGCAATGATGTTTTTTTTTTCACATTAAATAATACGTAACAAAACAAGTATCTTTTAAAATTTTGAGTCAAAGAAGGAGTACATAAATCACTACGTTGACTCAAACAAGCGAGAACTGATCGAGATAAGCGAACGAAACGAATACGAGCGAACGAAGCATCCACTCGTTGATGGTAAAATATTATTTTATAGGCAATCTAATTAAAGGACGTTAAAGATACTTAATGATTAATTAATTGAATTTTTTCCACATTTAAAGAAAATATTCGTGTCAAACTGAACATGCAGTGTTAAGCTGAGATACACCTCTTTGCTTTCACCACACAAATTGCAGATTTACGACTTTTTATTCGTTGTTAATAAATTTATTTCTGTAAATTATTATTTAAAAACTTTTTTTGAGTAGTTGCATTAGGAATTTTGATGCCAGGCAGTCAACTGGTTACACTTCTCGCCACCAATATTAAACGAAGTAATATGTATTTCAATAGACACAATTTTTAATTATATTCATTGGCAAAATTAGTAACAAACGACTTTTTTTTCGCTCTAGTTGTTAAAATATAGTAAGGCTCGCATCCAACGAGTAAAAAAAAAATACTATATGAAGCCACGTTCACAAAGCGTGACCACGCTAAAAGAATAAAAACACCCGGGGGGTTTATTAATTACTCTAGCAAAATTCACAATTTTTTTCCCCGTTGTAATAAATGCACTGGTTTATTTTTTCCGGAAAATTATTTTCAGTTGTTTGCAAAAAATAATTTATAAATAAATTAATCACTTAGCCGCTAAGTTTTGTAGTATTATTTTTTTTTACCACGTCCATAGATGGTTTTGCCTGGAATTTGTAAGGCGCTATCGTTTGGTGCGTTCGTCACGTCTTTCCTGGGGGTTACCTACCTTCCCACGAAATGGAGCTGAAGATTGGCGTAGCCTTGATGCGCCGAGATTGGGCAAAGAGTACTTTAAAATCAAAAATTTTCCGGTTTTTTGAAGTGAAAACTTCTATGGGAAGGTTTGGACAGGGAGTAAATTCATGTAAACCGTCATCGACATGGTCACGTGACGTGTTAACGATAACACTATATCTGTTCCTATTAGTGTTAAAATTGTGTTTTTGTTCCATTTTTATTTTAAATCTTAAGTATACGATTACTGTGCAGTAAAAAGTGAGTGTAAAATATATTAATATTCTCATATAGATATATAGTTTGAATAACGATGAAAACGGAGTCTTCGTCGCAATATAACCTAAAAATTAAGAACATCATTATTTATTTTTTTAATACCTACAATTACCATGCAATGCGTAATTTATTGTAATTTAGGAGTCATTTTACTAACGTGATAAAACAAATTTGTTGTGTGATAATTTGTTTTCGAAAAATTTGTGAATACGTCTCTGATTTTTATCCAACAATATTTAATTATATTTTACAAAGTTAGTATTTCTTATTTCAAGTTTTTATATTTGCATTTTCTTAATTCTATTATTAATATTAATAATAGTTACTTTGATTTACAAGTTTTAATTTAAGATCAAACAATTAATTTGGATATCCAAAAATAACAACTGTTTGTTTATAGTTTTAAGTTTTCACTTCTGTCGGCAGTCCTCATGACTGCTTTGAAGTTGTTTTTTTTTTCCCAAGCGTATGTCCTACGGACTTGAAACTCTGTAGTGATGTTCCTTGTTTTAAGAAGTGCTTTATCCCCGGGGAAGCGACGGGTGTATTCAGCTGGTAGAAGCTACGGAACGCTCAGCGATGATACGCTTTTAGAAATTACAGTAAACTTACGGAATTTTCAGCGAAGAACTTACCTCAAATACTTAAATGAAGAGTTCTTTGTAATTTCAAATATCTGGGTCTTCTTACAAAAAACTACGCCGTATTTTGAATTCCGAGAAGTATGTTTCATTCTCAACAAAGATAAATTAACACGTGGAAAAAAAAAAGAAAGTTTATTTAAACAGGTACCTGAAATGTTTGATAGTTAGAGACCTGAAAAATTCGCGGATTCATTTCGTGATAGTCTAGAATCCAAAAACGTTTGGCCTTTATACTGCATCATTGATTGGGCCACAGTTTATCTGAATGATACTCGGCCAATGAAAAACCTTTAACAAAAGAAGTATCGAACCACGAGGATCCCAGTTAACAGGTGTCACGAGTCAGTAGCCAATGAGCAGATGTAATTTTCTTGCATGCATAGAGGATCATGGAGTATATCCTTTAGGTCATTGAAATCGCGAATTTTTCCGGTCTCTACCTATGCTTATAGTGGCCCGGCTGGCGGCGGGCAGTGACGTATTAGCAGGCCTGCGCTCCCACGTGGTCACGGCGCGCAGTTGGACGCCGCCCGGCCGTGAAGCACGCAGGCGTCGGGACGCCCTGTGCCGGCCCGAAGAGGAAGCATTCTCCGTCGAGATTCAGCCTTGCGATGCCTCGGCAGACACGCTTTCTTAACAGCAAACGAGATAAAAAAAAAAAATTACACACGCGGGTTCTATTGTTTGAAGTAGCTTGGTTTAATGGGTTAGAGCCGCGTCCTCGGCGAATAATTCACCGACGTTTCGGTTGAAATTGCAGTCGCCATCATCAGGCTAACAACCCAGAAGCCAATCTACTTCGGACAATGGCCGCGAGAGCCTCCGTAACATTATTTCTTTTGTTTGAGTTAATTATAGATTTAAAAATATATTACCGATAGAAATTTTTTTAACTATTTAAAAATCGTTGCCCCTTTTTTTATTCGGAAAATTTTGTTGAATTTCATACCAAAAAAATTCATTTTGCGGTTACAATAAATTTGGTTCTTAACACGATCGGAAAGAGTGTTCTAATGACGATGCTGACTTGCAAACACAGCAACCACATCTTAAAATTAATTTTCTTATTTTCCATTAAGGTAATTTTTAAGTGGTTCGCCTTTAAAACAAGTTATTTTAATTGTCGTAGAAAGCCAGTAGTTCTATCTTTATAAATTATTCGTGCAATGGAGAATTTTGATTTCATACAATCATTTGACTGCACGCCATTGCAGTTTTGCACTGTTGTCGCGTGGAAAAAGAAAAAAAAAATTCAAGGATGGAAAGTCGTCATGAGAAACCTGCTGTGTTCGTCTATGATGTCGTTGTGTTGTTAATTTTTTTTTTTTCATCTTGTTCGTTTGTTTGCTGCGTTTTACAGATTTACTGTCTGTCTCCATTTACTATTCTTGTTGAAAATGTCTAGTCGTTGATAGCTCACTGTGTTTGTATGTGCTGTTATTTTTTTTTACGTGACAAAGTCTAATAAATCGATGAACATCGGCTGCACGCACGAAAAAGGTTGACTCATTGTCCCGTTACGCACATCGTCCCGTTACGCTCATTGTACGCTTGCGCCGCATCTCTCTTCCACTCGATTGGAACAACAATCGATTTGATTTTTTCGAGGCACATTAAACTTGAAACACTCCCATTCGTTTCCTACTTTTCCTATCATCGTCCTATCCTTAACAGAATAACACAGATTGGAAGAAGTTAAATAGCAAACATGTATAAAAGTTATAGTTAAAATAATCTGTTCTTTAAAGTAATAAACATATTTGAATTAATGAGTGCAAATAAAAGTAAATTTATCAATTAAATTGTAGATTTCATTTCACTCCTTCTTTGTATCCACACAAAATAGTAGTGATAATTCAATAAAAATGATTCAATTTTATTCATAAAAGTATTCAATCATTTCATTAATGTTTTGTTATAACGTTGTTACGTTAAACTATCGTCCGTAAACCAACTTTACAGACAACCAATTTTTTTATGAATGAATGTCTTCCAAAGAATTCGTATGCTGTCTGATTTTTAAATTGTTTACAGTGTTCATCTGTGCTGTAGTTGTGTTGTCCATAACACCTGTTTAGTTCCATCGCTTGGTTCATCTGTTCGCTGTGTTGAACAAGGTGTCTTATTTTTGCATCGTTGAATTTTTTCCCATGTTAAACGGTGCAAAACTTTAATATGGTATGTCTAAAGAATTGTATTAAATCTAACCAGCAGTTGTGGCAAATAAAGCAATTTGATAGTGATTATCGCAACGGATACCGATTTTTTTTATGCAGAAATATTTCAAGCCGGGCTATGTGTTTAAACACTGTAGCATCGTCTTCACTGAAGCATCTTCTTCGTCACATGATTGGTTTTGTTTTCTTTTAAGATGCTTTTTTGCCGACGGCACAAGAATCGCAGCCTTCCCGAGCAGAAAGACGCTAGTTCTGATTGGCCCAGCCTAGCATAAGGCCATCACATCACAAGGGAAAAAATATCTTGTAGTAAGCATTCAGATTAGTTCGCGCAAGAAACTGTTCCTAAATACCTATCCTCGGGAAGGAACATATCACCCAAGGGTTGCGGAGGGGATTGCAACCTTCAGGCTAAAAGCGATAATGGTAGGATGCCGTAATGGGCGGAATTTTGTAGGTGGAGGGTCTGGTTAGGAGGGTTGTGTTTCCCCAACTCACGGAAACACCTGCTCAACCCACCCTCACGTTAAACCCCCGAGTCTGAATCTTTAGAGCAAATCGCCTTGTAATGCCCATGTAGTAGTTTAGATCCACGATACCCCCGGTTTGTTGACTACCCGTTATTAACTGGAATGTGTTGGACGAAGTAGCCTTGTAACAACGAGCTGCAGCAATGAAGATAATTTATTCTACTTCTTTCTTAGTACACAGAAACCAGCCGGACTTAAATAACCACTTAGTTTTAGAAACGCGATAAAGTAAAAAAACCCATTTGTAGAATCAAATATTATTAAAATTAATACCATGACACAAATTATATTTCTTATCATTGTATCTTTTTTTTATATTGCTTTGTATTACATGCAGGTGTTTCTGATTTAGCGGTAAAATTATAGGAATGTAACATCTAGTTCAATTACAATCACTATTTATAATCAAATCTTGTTTTTGGGAACACAAGAAGTTTTCTTAGACAGTAAAACGAACACTTTAAAGTTATAAAAAAAATATATTTACTTGGGAAACTAACCACTCATGTATCTAAATATTAGAAAAATAATTTACATAACAATACATACTATTATGTAGTTTCAATAAACTCTACGCGCCACTGGTATTTTATCAAAGGACATATTTTACTCAAAAGACAGCGCACAAAATGTTATTTCTAGTGATATAAAAGTCCCACGCTGTTTTTTTTTCTTCCTACAATCGACTGAATTTCCGACACGTGAGTGCAACTTCGACAATTGAACCGCAGTTCAATGAAATACTCTAGTAAATTTGATTCGACATTCCCCAGAGAATATTCTCTGAACAATATAACCTCCAACAAAGAAGTAACAAACAATGGCATTTATAGGAATAAAAATGACTGGAACGTTGAGAGAAGTGAGACTAATTGCTAATTAAATAATTGTATTTTCCCAGTTCGTGTTAATTGCTACTATGATCGCTTGACGAAGACTCATTGTCCATACGTTCAAGGAAACAATGAACAAAATTTAATGTCTGGTAATTAGCTGTTACAATAAATTTACCAAAAATAGACATGACTGATTATTTCCACATGTTTGATAATTTAGCAATTATCATCAGTATATTTTTATTATGTTTTCAAAACCGCAAACAAAGTAAAAAATCCCTTTAAAAAAGTTATGTTTTTCTGTATTTCCACATTTTCTTACAAGCTAGATGGCAGTATCTTTTACAGGCTAGATGGCAGTATTTCTTAAAGGCGAGATGGCAGTATCACTTAGAGGTTAGGTGGCAGTATTTATTAGAAGCTAGACAGTATCTCTTACATACACGCGAAATCCCCAACATATAAAAATCTCATTCAATTTGTAAGCATTGGTCTGATCCAAAAAAGGTTTGGATACTGTTTAACTTTCAAGGGGCCTCACCTGAAGGGACCCTGCCTGAAGGGGCCTCACCTGAAGGGACCCTGCCTGTAGAGGTCTCTCCTTAAAGGGGCCTCTCCTGAAAGGGGCTGCACACCAGCCGTCTCGGGGCCGGTTACTAGTATATCTTACATACATAAGACAAGCATAGTTTAACTTTAAATAGCACACATCATTTCGAACCAAATTGCAGCGACATCTTAAAATTTATATCATTTTATTTCAATTTCTTTTATCTTTCAGTAGAATTTTCAGATGAAATAATTAAATTTTGCATTGTTTATGTATAAAAGATTTATATATATATACGAAATATATGTTAAATAATGTTAAAGTTAAAAATAAGATTTACTAACTTATGCTCAACACAATGTAGTATACAACCACATATAAAAGTAGTGATAACATAATATGTGTCTTGCTCTGTTATGTTTTGCTGAATTTAAATCAATTAATTAATTAGACGGGAACCTTCGTGGAATCAGAGCCCGGGGCCGCAGAGGCTCTCCACGCGAGACTGACGCCGGCGCTGACAGGCTCATGTGCCGGGGAGGGGGGCGGGAGGGCTCTCGAGTGATTCCGAGTCTGCGCGTCGCCACGCCCGCTCGCACGCACGCGAAGGGAGCGTGCGGTCGCGTGCTGTCTGCAGAGTAAACAATCCGAGGGTCCGGCGGCGCAGAACCAACACGCTACCTCTACTCACACTCGGGGGCCGCCCGCATTATACAGCAAGAGGGCGGGGGGAGGGGATTCGTGCGGGCCAAAGATAAACACGGCGGCCCATTGTCTGCCCGAGAGAGAGAGAGAGAGATAGAGAGCCTAAGGGAGAGGTGGGAGGGATTGGATAAGGAACAGTGACTTCTGTGCTGGGTGCTGGGAAGCGTGTAAGTAGGGGGAGCGAGGTGATTGTGGAACAGGCGGTTGGTGGTGTTGAGGAAAAGGGGGGAGGGGGAAAGCTCCTGCTTGCGCTGTGGGTGGTTGTGGGTGGTATAGGTAGGGGGTAGGGGTAGCCGCAGACAGCTTGTGAGATGTATATATTCGCCCGTGCTCGCGGTTGGTTTGTCCACAGATATCTGCGAGGTCTGCACCGTCTCTAGTTCGGCTGCCCACCGCGAGTAGTGCATGGCTGGAGCAATGGAAGAAGTAAGTCCAGTCTTAATAATTCGATGCTGACGTTTTTGTTTTAATTGCGGCATTCCATAAAAAAATTTTGTTTCAACGGATATGCGTACTGTCAAATAACAAGTTAAGCTGTTATTTTGAAACTATTA
Source organism: Bacillus rossius redtenbacheri (assembly GCF_032445375.1). Taxonomy (NCBI): domain Eukaryota; kingdom Metazoa; phylum Arthropoda; class Insecta; order Phasmatodea; family Bacillidae; genus Bacillus; species Bacillus rossius. Next base: position 4,681,421 of record NC_086341.1, on the reverse strand, counting down.
TTCACTCGTTTTAATTAGTAATACACATTTCAGTTACGACGATACCATAAGGGCCATCAGTAATGCCCACTTTAATTATTTCTCATACTTACTTAAATTTTAACTGTTAGATAAACTTATTTATTTGATGTAATATTATGTATTCTGCCTTCTTAAGTGTCAAAGTCAAGGTTATGATAGACAATAAGTTAAACAGTTTTTTTTCATAATTGGTAGTTGTAATTGTATCACTGTCACTTCATATACAAAATTTTAAAATATAATTATATTCCGAACATTATGTTAGTGTCCCACTGTATTTTTTTCATTTGACTTAATTTTACTAGGAAATAATTTAAATTATTAACTATAACTTGAAAAAAAAAATCACTTTGCTATTATGATGATTTGATAAAACCCTTCAATTATATATTATTTTCCTAATATATTTATAATGAATTATAAAAGTATGAAATTATTTAATTTGATAAAATAAAGAGGTTACTTTTATTTTGGTAACTGTAATAAATTTTGGTGACTCTCTCATATTATTATACATTTTGTAAAAACATCTTGATAGAAAAATGTAAATACATTACAAAATAAAAACTGTTGAGGTGTAATAACTCTTTACAAGCAAAATCACTCCTCATCATGTAGTTCATTCAAAACATAGTTCCAGGTTACGCTGGTACTGACGATGGCGGCCTCGACACTAGCGGTCCCAGTTTGGGGCGGACAGCAGAGATGGAGCGGCAGCTGGCGGCCGGTAGGAGAAGTGGGCTACAGACAACCAGAACATCAGATGAGGAAGATACTACCGCAGGAGTCAGTGCCTACGGCAGTTCTCTCAGCGCCCGAGATTTCGTGGTTTGGAAGAGAACAGAAGGGGATTGGCAACTGGAAACATGACAGCAGAGAAGGCAGGTTGTGGTGGGAGAAAGAGGGGGAACTTCAGCTGCTGAAGACACCGCGGACTCATGAGGTAAAATCGCCTGAGGTTTCGTGGCTTGGAAGAGAACAGAGGGGGATTGGCAACTTGAAGCATGACAGCACAGAAGCCAGGTGGTGGTCGGGGCAAGAGGGGGAACTTCAGCTGCTGAAGACACCGCAGACTCATGAGGTAAAAGCACCCGAGGTTTCGTGGCTTGGAAGAGAACAGAGGGGGATTGGCAACTGGAAGCAGGACAGCAGAGAAGCCAGGTGGTGGTCGGGGCAAGAGGGGGAACTTCAGATGCTGAAGACACCACGGACTCATGAGGTAAAAGCACCTGAGGTTTCGTGGCTTGGAAGAGAACAGAGGGGGATTGGCAACTGGAAGCAGGACAACACAGAAGCCAGGTACTGGTCGGGGAAAGAGGGGGAACTTCAGCTGATGAAGACACCATGGACTCATGAGGTGAAATTGGCAGAGTTCAAGGAACAAGGAGGAGATGGAAGGCGGAGGACCAGCTGGGGGGAAACCGCTGACTGGAAGCAAGACTATGGTGAGGCCAGCTGGCAGTCGGAGGAAGAGGAAGAAGAAGAAGAAGAGCCAGAGACTCACCTGGTGAAGATACCTCAGCCCCATGCAGTACCCGTCCCGGTGCGGTACCTTCAGCCCGTAGCTCATCCCCTACCGTACCCGGTGCCTGTGAGAAGCGAAGATCCCGTCGTCGCGCCCAAGGAGGTGGTGAAGTTGTTCAGTGTGGAGAAGCACGTGCCGTACTTCGTGTACAAGCCCGTGCCCTTCCCAGTGGTCAGTCACGTGCCAGTGAAAGTGGAGCGCCAAGTGGCCGTGCCAGTGTACAAGCCATTCCCCGTCAAGGTCCCCATCGTAAAATACGTTCATCACTACAAGAAGAGCGGCAAGAAGAAACATCATCACCACTAATCTCTCCTTATAGCTCGTATCCTTCTCTAAAATGTTTAGACAGTGCAGGCACGATGAAGGTCACACTTTCAGGAGTTTTCATCATGAACTGTTTAATCTTGCCACTAGAACTTGACCTTCCCACTAGAACTATCACATGCTGCATGCCTACTTGTCTTCCATGCGACGGAGATACCTCGTCGATGTGAAGGATTCTTTAGTACGCCTCCATCCCCAGTCATTCCTAATATGACAACAACACCCTTCCAAGCGGAAAGCTCACACTCCCAGTACCAGCTGTTCACAAAAGTACAAGCCTGGAGTACGAGGGATGCCAACTGTCAGAAATTAAAAGGTCTGACCAACGTTCAACACCAACAAACAAATAGGGCTATGGAAAGAAAACATCAACACCATTGGCAACATAGTCCCAAGTTGTGACTGAACTCTGTGAACACCAGAAAACGAAATGGAATCTGTCCCACAAAGAGGCATACCACAACAGTTCCAACATGATAGCTTACCATATTTCGGACTCTGATTATTTTTCTTCACAAATCTTGGCTGATATGGTTTGCAATGTTGACATCAGTGTTTAAGTTAAGAAGAACTCAGAATAGTTACCAATTATATAGATGCTGGTTGGAACTTTTACAAAACACATTGCTAAAAAAACTGTAGTAGTATTAATAGGTATGTTGATCTTTTATTACAGTTTCTGATTATTATTTTACGTAACTACTTCGGACAGGGTTGGCAACATTCAAAACATTTGTTCTGTGAAAAAAAAAGGGGGACTATCTGCAAATTAACATTAAGTTCAATTATCAATGAGTGAAATATTGCAGTATGTTGTTTCGTTAACCTGATCACCTTCTTTGTAAGTGTATGAAGAACATCTGTATTGAATTATTCAGAGAAACGGAATGTTTGTCTGAGGAGCCACTGTGAAATATCTAGTCAGTGTTTCTAAAAAAAAAGTAAAAAAAAATTGTTATATTTGTTAATAAAAATGGAAATTATTTAACACATTAAAAATGATTTTTTTTGTATTTTAGACATTTAGAATTGTATTGAAAATGTATATTAACACTTAAGTGAAAAAAGACTGCAAGCACATACATTAATCTGTGAAAACTATTTATAGATATATATTTATAAAACTTTGTAACTTCATATTGTCACAAACATAAATTTATAGCAGTACCTAATAGAAATATTAACACTTTAACAAACATTAAAATATTTAGACAATAATAAATTAAAATATAGCTTTTTTAATGCTAGCAAAACTGATGGTCAAATAAAGAAAAATTAGATAAATTAAACCTTCCGCAGGATACGATTACTCGGGCACTGTTTATGCTATTATCATTCTATTTCACCAAACTAGTAATTCCCACTATTAAACGTAATAGTGTGGAGGGTAATCATAAGGTTCTCGTCATTAAATTATTATTAATCAATAGTCGCTCTTAATGGAAACGTTAACAGCACTGGTTGAATTCCCGAATAGGTCCAGTTCAACAGATCACACAAACGATGTTCCCAGTTTTGCTTTAAACTGGTCACAATCGCTTGTGCTGATTAAATATTAAATTTCAATCTAGGTGGATTCATGTTTTTCATAGACGTAGGCGAGAAAATCATTCTATCGTGCTACTGTACCGATGTGAATTCTAAAACGAGATGGTAACCAGTAAAGCTTTGCGTACTAATAGACCATAAAGGTAAATGTGTGTGGCTTTAACGATATGATGGTCTTGTCCTAGTTTAACGTCCAACAATTACACATACCTACAGCTGAGTTGATTATTTCACTTAACACGCCGGTTCAGAACCATACACACCAACAGAAAGTCCCAACTAAAGCAGATTCCTTGCAAGCTTTCGTTCTACACTTACCAAAAATTAGCAGATATACAACACGACCGCTTTTAAGGCAGTAGTATAAAAATTCAGTACCAGCATCAGTATTGACGATATTATTCATAACATGATTTATAACAGTTGCCTGTGTTGCAAGAATAGTGATATTACTATCACAACACATAAGATATCAATATTGACTATATAGTTGGCACAGTACGAGTTTAATAAAAAAAATTCAAAAATTTAATTATTTTAAAATGTCATATATGTATCAAATACTATTACATAGTTTCGTCCACTAGAAATATAAATTATGATTGTTAAAAATACTAAAGAAAACACTTTAATCGATGTATTCTATTTTATGGGATCAAATTTCAGTGGTGGCAAACTGCTTATTATAGGCTTGTCTTCAATTCATAAATAAAAAATCCAGATTGCAGTTGGTCCATCCATCAGCCATTCTACTGCTATGCACAATTTTGAATTAAAACATGGCTTATATTACACCCATTTGAACTATATATATATATATCTCTTTTCAACAAATGTGTGTATGAGTGCGCATGCATGATAGAATTGAGTCGAATTAAATATAAAAGAGAGATAGAGCGAGATAAAGTGAAAGAGATAAAGATAGATAGAGAAACAGGCATATAGAGGTCGAATAGCGAGGTATATAGAATGAGATAGATGGGTAAATAAAATTATATAGATATGTATAGAGATTAGAGATGTATGTATATATAGCAGCGAGATAGAGAAATCTTGGGAGATACAGAGAATATATGTATAGAGATAAATAGAGAAAGAGGTAGATGTATACATAAATGTAAATAAAAATATAGATATGTATAGAGATTGAGAGATTAAGTCATAGAAAATACAAGAGGGATAGAGAGATGCCTTGTATGTTTGTACATACTTCAAACTAATTACAAACAAAAATTGAATGAGGCATTGCAACGCATTGCGGGGCATTAGCTAGTGTCGAATAAAAAAACGGTACTTAGCCACCGATCTTTAAGAATGCTGTTCGCATCTCCTCAGTGGGAGACAAAGACTATTGTGTCTAGAAGTAATTACTTCGTGTAACAGATAAGAATGCTGTAAAGAGCATGTCTCTGGAGGTCTGAGAAAGTGTAACTCAAACCTGCCTCGGTTGGGTTCTCACCTCTGCAGCGCCTAATGTTAAAAAAAACTTGATGCATCCCTCATTTTGCAAGTTGGCCTCTTTCTGCCGGGTTCTGCGACCTCCATAAGGACCTGAAACGAGCAAAGATAAAGAGTTTCGTGCAGTTTTCTTCGTCCTTCTTTTTTGCAGCAACATTCTCCGAAGCTCCGTCTTGTTTTAAGTGTTTACTTTTTCTCTCTTCTTCTCGTGATCTCTCCTCCCTTTCTCTCCACGTCGAGTGCGCGGAAAACGAATCCAGAAATGGTTCTTCTCTGAGGGCAGCAGAAGTTGTGTCTTTTCATGTGCATTTATTTTCATAAGACAAAATATGTTCCCATCTTTTCTCACTTTAAGGAGTCTGTTCGAATCCCCCGTTTTTCCTATGGCTGTTTTTTTTATAAGCTGAATATTTCTTTCAAGTACCAATAAATATTCTGAGCTTCTTTCACCTTTTCTGTTAGCATACAATCTCACAAAATATCACTGACAACCGTTTTTTTTTTTTTTAATTTTTGGATCTATTTATATTGTTAAACTCCAACACCTAACAATTCAATTTAACTCTCAAAGCTTGAATGAAAATATATTCGGTCAAGTTAGTCCATCCATGTTTATTAGCAGTTCTTGATAATTTATTGGCATAATACACTTGTTAGTGCATAATAAGGCTAATAATTTTTTTTTTTGCAAGCAGAGCGAGGAATTTTATTTTCCATAACAGGAACCACTAATGCTCTCGTTATTGACATAATATTTAAAATTAATTCCGATAAAAATACCCAATATTTCGCCGACGTCAGCACCAGCAAACATATAAAAGAAAAAGCATTAACAAGCAAGCAGCCTTCTTAACCCTCAACTCTTGGGGCAGGGTTCGCACTCTATCTTTATTTAATATTTAATGGCTAAAGTGAACTTTTATGAGTTTTATTGGACGTATCTATTGTACGTATTTTTGAAGCAAACATTTAACAAAAATATCTACAATACAACAAAAATTATTTAAAAACCTACTTGGCAAAGCAAAAAATACCATAAACTATACAAAAAACTCTAACAGCCAAACGACGAACACATAACAAAATAAAACCAGCTACATTCGCAATAAATGTATTGTAAAACGACAAATCCATATAATTTTGACGAGAGCAGTATTGACCAGGCATCTTGTAATTACTGAAATTTTTCTTTTAGTTGTTGTTAACTTTGAAGATGTACTTACATACATATTTAAGAGAGGTATATGCCTAAAAAATAAAAATTAAATAAACTATTTTTTTAATTTTTTTGACATAGCTAAATTAAGTTTCACTGTTATTATTAACTTAAGCAGTGTCTATCTTATGTTTTTACAAATTCAAATTTTAAAAAATGTTTTTTTATATAATTACAATTTGTTAACTTCCCTAAGTTGTTATAATTTAGTTAATGTACTAGTCAGAATAATACTTGCCAAAAATGACTCAAACTAAATTCGTTTTTCATAAGTGCACGAAATTAAAATAAGAGCAAATTTATATTAATTTTAACACTCTCCTCTAAAGGCGCAACGCTCTATCTATCTATCTATCTATCTATCTATCTATCTATCTATCTATCTATCTATCTATCTATCTATCTATCTATCTATCTATCTCTACACAAATAATGAAAAATAACCGTTTAATATAATAAATTACAGTAGTTTTCATAAACTGTATTTATATATAAATGCATGACCAATGGATTTCAGGGGATTGGGTGAAACACCATTTAACTGCAAGTTTAAGATCCCCGACAATCGCTAGCTCAGCGACGCATGTAAAGCCACACACACACACACAAACACACACGCACACAGAATATCCACACGCAAAGAACACCGCTTCCTATGTTAAACTGGTAGGGATGTTTTATTTTATTTTCAACACCCTTCGGTGGTTTCCCATTTTTGCGAGAGCACATTCTGGTTCCTTTTATATTTTTTTTCTCTTTTTTTTCCTTCCTTCAAACTCCCGGGAGGAGGAAAAAAAATAAATAAAGGGCCGAAGCCTGTTAACGCGGGCGCGCGAGTCGAAAAGGGGGTGAAAAGTCCCGAAGTTTTAAGAGGGGTGGCTTTCCGAAGTGGGATAAACAGGCATTTATTTTTTTTTTTCCGACGGCCGGTCGGAAATAATTCAGGGGTTGCTGGAGGCAAGGAGGCTGGAGAGAGAAGTGAGGGTGAGAGGGGGGAGAGGGGTGGCAGGTTGGTGTGGAGGGGGGCGTTCATCAAGGAGATTACATCTAACCCCCTTCTCCATACCCCTGTCCCTATACGTGCTATTGGCGCGGCCCCGAGGAGTGGATTCCATTAGCGGGGCCGTCAGCAACCCCTAGCAGTAAGGGCTGGTGGAGGGGAGGGTGGTGAGGGGTGCACGGAGGGTATTGCGGCCAGCTCCGCCCCTGACCGCCGGCGTTGTGCGGCGCGCGATTCAGGCGGCTGCGTTTGAAGTCCTTACGAACATCTCGAATCTCGTCGCTCCGTCCGTGGCTTGATGTTTGTCGTCTCGTTCCAAAAACATCCCGCCCATAACCTCCCCGTCCGTGGCAGACGTGTTCCACGGATGTCACCGCCGATCAATCTCCGCCATCTTGCAACTTATACCCATCATCAGATCAAAACCCAGTTTGAGACACGCGAAACGACTGGAAACAGCAGCCAGCAAAAAAAAATAAAAAAAAATAAAGTAAAAATTGGGTGTCTGTAAAGTCGGTTTACGGATGATAGTTTAACGTGACAACGTCATAACAAAACATTGACGAAATGATTGCATACTTTATGAATAAAATTGAATTATTTTAATTTTAATAATAAAAGAATAAACACTTGAAATTATACTAGTAATCAGATTCTTAAAATGCAAGAATAATTAACCTTTATTGCCGAAATTGTAGTTGTAATAAGCAATGAAAACCACATTAACTTTTCACTTCACTTTATAAACAGTCGAGTGGAAGAGAGATAGATGCGGCGCAAGCGTACAATGAGCGTAAAGGGACACAGCGTAACGGAAAAATGTGCGTAACGGAACAATGTGCGTAACGGGACACTTTTTCATGCGTGCAGCCGGCGTTCATCGATTTATTAGACGTTGCCACGTCAAAATAAAAACCTGCACAGCTGTGGCATGCAGATCACAGGGCAGGCCGTTCCACTGAAACTATTACAGCCGGGGTTCGAACCAACGGACCATGTTTTTTTTTTTTAATATTTACCCCTCCCCCTTTTCCGAATTTCCAGCATGACTTCATCCGTACGTCGGAATTATTTTCCCAAAGTACCTGCTGCCGACAAACAATCCGTGGTTTTTTTTTCTCTCTCGGATATTAATATGGATGTTTTTTTTTTGTTATTTATATAGTTTTTTTATGTACATGTTGTATTGACATTTCCTAGGGAAAAAAAATTAATGGAGTCGTGATGAAATTGTTTGTACGTGAGCTTCAAGAACCGCAACTGTTATTATTAAAAAAAAAAACGTCTAAATGACCTGCGGATGCCTGTGTTCTGGTAACAACCGACTGCCGCGGACAAAAACAATAGATGTAATACATCCGTCCGTCCGTCAAAAGTTGTAAAGTTATCCGATCGGATGCAGGTCACGTGATTTACAGACGTGTGACGGACGGATGGTACGACGAGGCCATTGCTAATCCCGGCCAAGGAACAACAAATGCAAGGAAGGTATCGTGTGTGAAATTTACGGAAATGTGACTTCAAATAATTATATTAATTATATGCCTAATGAATAGAGACCGAAAAAATTCACGGATTAATTTCGTGATGGGCTAGAATCCAAAAACGTTTGCCTTTTTACTGCATCACTGATTGGGCCACAGTTTATCTGAATGCTACTCGGCCAATGAAAAACCTTTAACAAAAGAAGTATCGAATCACTAGCGTCCCAGTTAACAGGTAACACGAGTGAGTAGCCAATGAGCAAATGTAATTTCCCCGCGTGCATAGAGGATCATGGAGTATATCCTACAGGTCATTGAAATAGCGAATTATTTCGGTCTTTATTTATGACGGGAAAAGTAAAATGGAAAGAAAACAAAATAACGTGGCGTGTGAGACCGTGCCTTAAATGCAGGGGTTGGCAGGCCTGCTTACCGAAGCGTACCACACACTGCTTCCCCGTTAACCGCCGGGAGTAATTGTGCGTGTAGCGTGACCTGAATGATGCGTTTTGAAAGCTTTCCTCGGGGGTACTTTTCCTCTGCCGAGAGATTTCACATGATCTCCCATGCAACGCATTCTCCACCCTTCACCCCTCTCTCTACAACCAATTAAAATATTTTTTCTTTTCCTTTAAAAAAATGTAGCTTTTTTAAGTCAACTTCACGCTCTCAAAGTTTCTGAGTATCAATATATAATCATGCTTTAGAATAATCCTATTTTATAAAAAAGCCTGTCTTGATCAAAAGTTTGTGCCAAATAATTAGATATTCATAGAGTTGTGTAACACTTCCATGTCACCAGCAGAAAATATAAATTTATGTTTTGTGGCAGACAGCTACAACCCGACTTACCTATGTATCTCTGCCTTACATATTCGTCTCTCATTCTAAAATCAAGTATACTACGCATTGCAGACAAATTTCAGTACTCGTCCGGATAGGTAAACAGAGCTTTCGAAATAAACGTTCATCTTACAAACTCAGCGATGACTAGAGACCTGCAAAATTCGCGGATTCATTCGGTGATAGGCTAGAATTCAAACACATATACCTCTTAGATAATTTTGCTATTGGCTTACTGTTCATCTGGACGAATCTCAACTAGTTATAAACCCTCAACCAAAGAAGGATCTAATCACAGACAAACCAGCTGAGACGACTTACAAGTCGGCAGCCAATGAACTTGCGCTATTTGCCCGAGTGTACAGGGGTATGTGCAGTCTATCCTGAAGGCCATCGAAACCGCGAATTTTGCAGGTCTCTAGCGATGACATTGGAAGTTTGAAGCGAGAGAGTTTTCTCGATTTGTTTATAGCTGGGCTCGTAAATAGACCAATAATTAGATAGAAGACTAGGACTAACACTTGTAAAAACAATGCAGAATATACCTTCTCGAAATCACTACTAAATAGACCAAGGGAACTTCCAAACTCCTCATAAATTACAGACAGACCCGAGTATTCCATAACAACGAATACTCATAGTGTGTCGCTCATCTTACTTCCTTGCGTGCTGAGAATCGGTAAAACAATGATAAAGTGCCACTAAGTGCTAAAAGTATAACATTATACATACCAGTATAACTAATTGCACAAAAGAGTGAGCGTCAACATAAGTTTAGTAAGAAAAATAAAACACCAAAATAAAATAACTTCGAATAAGAACTAAGAACGCGATTAATATAAAACTTATTCTAAATCAAAAACTAGGGGTTGTTTATACTTATTTTCCTTTAGTGTATGTAATATCATGTTTTTAGCTATAATAAGGTAATTGAATCAGAATGACATAAAGAAAACCCTTAACATTGAAAGAGACTTATGTCTTAAACAATGTATATTTAAATATAAAATCAGTGTACAATGGTGCATGGTATTCTGAACGATGTATACGTATTCAGAAAATAATAAGTATATACATGATGTTCGCGGAGGACAAAGGGGCATAAATTGAATAGGTGGCAGGCAATAACAAAACAAAGCAAAATTTTTGCCAGTGAACATATGTCCGGAAAGCAGCATATGTCCGGAAAAGCAGCCTTGCAAAGTTACAGGTGCGAACAGGTAGCGCGGAGGTTTGAATTTCCCGCGCAATAAGTTCCACTCCAGTGGCTAAAGGTTGCAGCACCGTACTCACTGAACCGTCAACTCTAAGCTAATCGCCCAAAGATAACCGTATAAATGTAACGCAAATCAATTATTCACTGTGCTGTACAACGTAATGCTGGTTGCCATTCCATTTGACTAACTCTAAACGGATAGCTTACAGCTCACAGGAATTAAAGCCACAACCACAACGAGTTTACCGAAGTAAATGTTGGATAAGGTTAGGTTGTCAGTATAATAAATAATATTTCTTTATTTTTTTTCGGGAGGGTGGATGAGCTTAGGTTAGGTCATTGTAACGAAAATGAATAGTTGGTTAGGTTAGGGTTATTCAAGATATTCTATGGCCGTAAAATATATAAATCCTTGCAATATGGTTAGATCCCGGAAAATTTCGTGGAGTCATTTCGTGATAGTCTAGAATCCAAAAACGTTTGCCTTTTTACTGCATCAGTGATTGGGCCACAGTTTATCTGAATGTTACTCGGCCAATGAAAAACCTTTAACAAAAGAAGTATCGAACCACGAGCATCCCAGTTAACAGGTGTCACGAGTCAGCAGCCAATGAGCAGGTGTAATTTTCCCGCGTGCATAAAGGATCATGGAGTCTATCCTATAGGTCATTGAAATCGTGAATTTTTCCGGTCTCTAAATATGGTGTTTTTTACACGAGCGATCGGCGAACTCCGGAGAACTTCGGAACAGTTCGGGTGTGGGCTCTCATCCATGTGAACTGTATCCGACTCTTAGACATCTGCGCCACTCTCGCTAACTGCCTAACGCGCAGCGCCTGAATACGAGTCCCAGCGCTGTGATTGCATGGCCTCTTAAGCCAATGGGATGGCGCCTAGTTGGGCGCCAAATTCAAATCTGCGCGCTGCTGTTCGTGCCTGTAGCTGGCAGGGTCGTTGACCCCGGGAAAGTGTTCAGTAACACACAATTGCTTGTTTTGGCATTACCGTTCAGTGTGTACCTCGTTAGTAGTATACGAATGTACGTTCTGGGACTGGAACTATAGAGCGTGGAGCGTGGAGTGGGTGAATGACATTTGAACTCTGATGTCACGGCGGCCGTATCGGTTGACTTTTGACCTTGACTTTGACATTAAACTTAGAACATGACATTGAACTTTTGACCTTGAAATTTAACCTTTGACATTGACCTTGAACCTTAAACCTTGACCTCAAATTATGACCACAGGCACCATTTTGAATTCCGCCACCTTTAAATAATATAATGTCCCATTCCCCCCGAATTTTTAACTTTTCGTTACGACCGCCGTCTTGGACATGCATGACGTCATTGTTCAACATTTCGTTATGGCCGCCATCTTGGATTATATTACTTGGCAATTCCCAGTTACGGACGCCATATAAATTTTCGCCTGCCAGAACGTGCCCAAAAACGAATCCCATTTTTTTTTGTAACGGATAGGCACCCGTTTATAAAATAGACGGTGCCCTGTGAGAGGCTAGAACCTGGTTCCAATGCATTGTAGCTGACGTTCCGCACACACAGATACAGTTGTTACGGCAAAAATACTAGATATAGCAGCACCCTCGTAAAAAAAAATTGGTTGTCTGTAAAGTCGGTTCACGGACGATAGTTTAACGTGACAACGTCATAACAAAATATTGATGAAATGATTGCATACCTGCTTTTATGAATAAAATTGAACCATTTTTATTTTAATAATAAAAGAATAAATACTTGAAATTATACTAGTAATCAGATTTTTAAAATTCAAGAATAATTAACCTTTATTGCCGAAATTGTTGTTATAATAAACAATGAAAACCACATTAACTTTTCACTTCACTTTATAAACAGTCGAGTGGAAGACAGATAGATGCGGTGCAAGCGTACAATGAGCGAAACGGGACACAGCGTAACGGAACAATGTGTGTAACGGGACACAGCGTAACGGAACATTGTTCGTAACGGGACACATCGTAATGGAACCATGTGCGTAACGGGACACTTTTTCGTGCGTTCAGCCGGCGTTTATCGATTTATTAGACGTTGTCACGTCAAAAATTGATCGCCTTTCTAACTTTCTCAAATAATTCTTGAGTTGCGATTGTTTCTTGTATTAAAGAGTACAACATGTTTTTTTTTTTTTTTTCAGGACGGTTTCGCTCTCGTAAAGTTTCATTTGGCACACCAACGCGCAGGGTACGTCCCCCGACGTTCAAGAAATTTACTATATACGAGTTACTGGCGTCAGACTCGAACTCAACGAAACTTGAACTCTGTGCATGCGCGGAATTTGGGCAAAAAAAATAGGTCACAGATAGGAAACCAAAATCAGTGACCTAAAAAATAAAGGAATGGCCGTGGAATGATCTAGGAATACGGTTAGGACACAGGTTTAGCATAATGAACACCTTAAACCTTTTTTTTGTGTGTCTTGGAATACCGGCCTGAGTAAATTTATCAAAATCGAACCACGTGAATGGTGGAAACTGGCAGCAGCTACGGTGAAAACCGCACAGTGTGACAACGGCCTAAGGTACGTTAACCTTTTTGCAATATTAATTTTTTTTTAATTTTTTTTTCTGAGGAAAAGCTCTGATGAATTGAAAATCGAATGAAAATATACGAGAATATAAAGCGGAGGCAAAGGTGGACCAGGTAATAGTTTTTCATAAATGTATCGTATCAACTCCAATAACTCGCAATTACTCTTTGGACTCACTTCACCATAGCTGTCAAAATAATGGAGTTTAGAAAAATGGGAAACGGAGGGAGATGAATTTTTTTCCCCCACAATATGCCAAGCGCAGATCCTGTCATATTAAAAAAAATCCACGCATGACAGAAGTGAAACTTTTTGATTTTATATTACTAGCGACCCTAATATCGCTTTTAATATTGAATGTTCAAAAATTTAAAAAAAATCTAATTTTGTATTATTTTGTATTGAAAATATGACAAAATTGCATGAGAACAAAATTATGTTGGTCCGATAGCTACCAAACTTCATAGGTCACCCGCTGGGCTAATCTGAAGGTTGCCTGAAATTTTCATCAAATTTTTTCCAGCCGTTTTGGAGTCCATAGGGAACAGACATACACACATCGATATATTTATATATAGTACATATATTAGGTGCAGGAAACATAATTCTCTTTGGCTGAGGACGCAGATCTATATATATATATATATATATATATATATATATATATATATATATATATATATATATATAAGCAAGTGTGCGAGCGCTAATTAAGCTATTGCGCAATATGCAATTGTGGAAGTATGCGAGTGGGCAAATTTGCAATTATCTAAGTGTGCAAGCGTGAAAATATGCAAGTACGCAGCTAGAATGCAAGTGTGCAAGTGTATTCTGCTTCGTTTCTACCTCTCCCCTGCCGTTTTCCTTCTCTTCCGGTTTCCCCCACCACGTGTACCTAACTATTCCCTAGATGCGATCGGAATTTTCTGTAACGCCTAGAAAAATTATAGCCCCCATTCAGTAAAAAAAAAATAATAAATAAATAAAATTTCACTTCAATGAAAGAGAGAGAGACGCGATGGATTGCATTGTCGCCCTTACAAGAAACGTCAACGTCGCCAAGTGAGCAGGTTATTGATAGAGACCTGAAATATTCGCGGATTCATTTCGTGATAGACTAGAATCCAAAAACGTTTGCCTCTTCACTGCATCAGTGATTGGGCCACAGTTTATCTGAATGACACTCGGGCAATGAAACACATTTAACAAATAAGAAGTATCGAATCACTAGCGTCCCAGTTAACAGGTGTCACGAGTCAGTAGCCAATGAGCAGGTGTAATTTCCCCAGCGTGCATAGAGGATCATGGAGTCTATCCTACAGGTCATTGAAATCGCGAATTTTTCCGGTCTCTAGTTATTGAACATGCTTCCCTGGCATTGTGCTGGGGTGGATCTCGGTGCCATGTCCCATGGTGAGGGGAAGGGGAAGAACAGTTACGTCACTCTCGCCCCGTTCACAGTTCCCTCCCGGAGTCACTCCGACACGCGGCGTGTCAACAGTTAAGCACCGGAAAGAAGAAGAAAAAAAAAAGGAAAACAAGCTTCTTTTTGATGCGTTCACATCTTAGCTCTCGGGTTCTCGGTGTATACGGCATTTGGTGGGAGTAATTTCATGAGAATGGTAACGGAAAAAAAGATTGAAGAAAAACGAAGGCGGACCCACGTGATGTAGGTATCATAAACGCGTACACGGGTCACTTTTGCAAATACCTACTGTATTAGGGGACAAAACAAACGCATTGGTGTTGCCAAATATAATTTTTATGACAGTGAAACTACCCTGGAATATATTTGGTTAGTTAAAATAGTCATAATTACAAGTTTTAAAATACTTAATAAAACTGACATTTAAATTATTATAATACGAGTATCTACATATTCTACTCATTCCCAATAGGCTTAGTAGTACAGTAGTGGTATAAAGTGTGCTGTTGAGCTTTAAAGATGTGGCTCAAATCTCGTCACTGGAAAAATATTTTTTTTATATATATATATATTGGATTACATTATAATAAAATAAGAGTTGAATCAACTCAATAAGGTTGATGTATGTTTGTTTTTATTATTTACACAACGATTACAGTCATTTAAGCAAAAACAAATATATAAACATATATTTATTTTTATATGTTCTTTTTTAAATGTTTGAGGTTAATATTTTAGTACTACCTGTTTAGTGAATTTTAACAAGATGTGCGGTATTTTAATGCAATTCCTTGTCGAAAATCAGGACAAAGACGTTGTTTAAAATTAGTTCAAGTCTTTTTTTTTTTTTTTTCGTTTTTATCGGAGCCGTTTCATTATGCAGTTCAAAATGTTGGGCTGCTGATAAAACGAACCGATGGTTGACGTAGCTGCTCCGGCAGCGTATTCTAGCGGCGGGTGCGGAAACTACGTGTGATTCGCGCCAAGAAATGTGTTGAAAACACAATTCGGGTATATTTATCTTTGATCGGCATCATTTTATATAATTCTACGTAGAATTTTTTTCGTGTCCGGGTTTCGTATTATAAGTGCGTTCGCAACATGAGAACACATGAAGTTTGCTCGTGGCAGAAGTTAGATAGATGTTACACAACTCTCGTGAGTACACAAAAACTCGCTCACATTTTTTTTTTTTTTTACTGCGCGAACGACATCATACCTCCAAAGTTTGTTTAAAGTTAAGCTCCAGCTGTTATAGAAGTAAAAGAAGAACTTTCAGTAAGACGTGTTTTCCTTTCCAAGTGGCTGCGCATCCAACAAACAAAACCCTCAAGGTCAACGAACTTTAAAGTTTAATTGTTCCGAAATGCCTTTTTCTCCTTTATTTCAATTTTCTACGCGTTTTACATGAGATAACGATGGGAAATAAAAGATTATCGTGATACTCATCCTGCGTGCAATACGGGGAAAGTGTTTTTTTGTTGTTGTGGTGGTACAATGAAGCAATTACTCTCTCGGCTGCGGTGTTTTCCGCACGCACGGGGAACGACCATGCGTCGAGATTCACCAGCCGTGTCCGTCTACGGGAAGCCGTTTTTTCACAGACGAGAGAGCCAAACGGCCGATAGTGCATCTTCGGGTTTATTTTTTTTTTTTTTGTTCATTGTAACTCATGATAACTAATGGTCAATTAGGTTAGGTTAGCTACATTATAAATTATTTAAAACATTGCGGACGGTTGATTTGGTCAGGATACATAGCTACATTAAAGATACTGTGAAATCATGTAAATGGTTTCCTAGCCCTGGTTAGCTACGTTTTACAAAGTTATTTGCCAAGCAACCACAAAATGATTTTACAGTATTTTTTTAATGTGGCTATATTTACCTAATATAACCAACCATACACTATGTTTTAAAGTATTTATAACGTAGCAAACCTATCCTAATCCCCCACCGGTTTATACAATGAGTAGAAAACGGAAAAATTCGCGATTTCAAAGACCTGTAGGATATACACCATGATCCTATATGCACGTGGGAAAATTACATTTGCTCATTGGCTACTGACTTGTTTCACCTGTTAACTGGGACGCTAGTGATTCGATACTTCTTTTGTTAAAGGTTTTTCATTGGCCGAGTATCATTCAGATAAACTGTGGCCCAATCACTGATGCGGTAAAAAGACAAACGGTTTTTGGATTCTAGACTATCATGAATATGAATCCGCGAATTTTTCCGGTCTCTAGCAATGAGATAGAACGGGGGGAAAAAAAAAAATGCGAGCATGAACTTCGGCGGAAATTCGGGTGTGGCTGTCTCGTCTGTGAAATGAAGGCTTCCCTCCGTCTCACAGCGCTGAGCACGGACACGACACGGAGACACGGAGATGTCCGTCCCTGCACGGACAGCTGCTCTCCGCGACGAGGTGTCCGTCCGTCCGTGCGTGAGCTCCCAGGGAGAGACTGGTCACAACTCCCGCCTGCACGCTCTCCCGTCACGCTCGCGAGAAGAAAACAAAGCCCTTCCACGGGAGTTGAAGTCACGCGGTCGCGAGCCCGGGGGGTGGGTTTTTCCTCCGAGTTTTTTTTTTTGACGTGACAACGTCTAATAAATCGATGAACGCCGGCTGCACGCACGAAAAAAAGTGTCCCGTTACGCACATTGTCCCGTTGCGCTCATTGTACGCTTGCGCCGCATCTATCTCTCTC
Source organism: Bacillus rossius redtenbacheri (assembly GCF_032445375.1). Classification (NCBI taxonomy): domain Eukaryota; kingdom Metazoa; phylum Arthropoda; class Insecta; order Phasmatodea; family Bacillidae; genus Bacillus; species Bacillus rossius. Next base: position 4,664,083 of record NC_086341.1, on the reverse strand, counting down.
TCTTCCACTCGATCGGAACAACCATCGATTGGACTTTTTTCGAGGCGCATTGAACTTGAAACACTCCCCCATTCGTTTCCTACTTTTTCCTATCATCGTCCTATCCTTTAAAGAATAACACAGATTGGAAGAAGTTTAAATAGCAAACATGTATAAAAGTTATAGTTAAAATAGTCTGTTCGTTAAAGTAATAAACATATTTGAATTAATGAGTGCTAATAAAAGTAAATTTTATCAATTAAATTGTAGATTTCATTTCACTCCTTCTTTGTATCCATACAAAATAGTGATAATTCAATAAAAATGATTCAATTTTATTCATAAAAGTATGCACTCATTTCATAAATGTTTTTTTTGTGACGTCACGTTAAACTATCGTCCGTAAACCGCCTTTACAGACAACCAATTTTTTTATGTGGGTTTTTAGCAAACCCGCTAACTGCTAGTATTGCATTTTAACACCAATTTTTTTTAAATTCCTTTGAAGCAATAGTTCACTATTTGACAATTGTTTGAGAAAAATTTTTTATATAATATTTTTAAGTTTAAAAAAAATTGTAACGAATTGGATTTTGTGCCTAATAAGGGGGTGATTAATTTTTTGTTCTCTAACCCCTGTTTTTTTACACCCCTTGCAACTATGTTCGGTCGTATCACAAATTTAATTTTACCAACCTTTTTGGTATTACTCTATCAATAAATTTACGAGTATGCGATATTTTTCATATTGAGGGAGTTACAACGATTTTTTCTGTTTTTAAAGCAATCTTCCCTGTTTTTTTAACCACCTTTTTTTGGGTTGGGGGGGGGGGGTGTTTGTTAATTAATTAACTCTACCGAGGTTTAATATTTATTTTATTTTATTTATTAATCTGTAAGTGTTTTCTACAAAATGAGGGCAGTTTATTGCGTCCATAAAATAGCTATATATAACATACATAACCGTTTGATATTATGGTTTTGGGTTATATGTACCATGAAACGAAAAACTATTAATATTTTCAGGAAATAGCACCATTGTAACGACTGCAATTGATAGTCTTTCTTCGAAATCTGCCTAATATGTAGGTATAACCTGCACATCTACAATTGATAGGAGATAAGATTTTATTTTATTTGTATCTTGGTCAGTGATAAAAGAGGCCTAGCTAAAGATTGAATAACTGTGACTCGCTAATCACGAAAGAGAAGCAGCATTGCAGTTTCTAAAGAGGTCCAAAGATGAAAAATACCGTGTTACGTAATCGTAATTTCCGCTTCTAATGCTTTCCTTTCAATTCCGTTCTGGATAGGGGTCATTCGAGTGCATGTCTTCCTCGGTCTTGCGACTTACCTCCCGCTCATCTGGCGCGCCGCGCAGTTAAGCCCGAACTAATTGCGAGCTCGAGGAGGCCGGAAGGAAAGCGGTTGCTAACGCCCTCTGCCGTACACGAACTAATGACATACCCGATTAGGCGGAGAACTGTCATGTCTGACGTCAGAATCGTGGCATCGAGATGAACTTGTCGCGTCCTCTACACTCTCACATCAAAACTATAAAAAAAAAAATCATGCTTTAAAGATCATAAAATTTGACAGGAAACATAAAAAAAAAGTTGCGCCTATACTCATATATGTACTTGCGATGAAATTATACCTATTCGGCATTATTACATAAATGATAAAGTTAAACACAAAATGAAGAGAACCAACAATGTGGTAAATATCAAAGACGACATGATTGCTCTAACACAATTTTCTCACGAAATAAATGATGAGGTAATATGAAGATAACCTTGCAGAAACTGTGTTCGCTAGTTTCAGTATTAATAAAAAATTGATAATAGTAGTTGTTGCTATTAGTTCGATATTTAAAATATATACGAGCATATGTTTTATTTAATTTGTTTGTTATAGGAACGTTTCTTCATTCGTTTGAAAATAAACCATTTACTTAGTTAAACATCTTGCGTTTGAAAACAACTGGACGAAACGCCATGCGCTCTTGACTATTACTGTAATTTTTTTTCGTTTTATGGTGCGCGCGTATTCCGTTGCAAAATTTAACCCTCAACGCACTTAAAAATATATAACTCATAAAAAATTATGCCACAAACTTTCAATTTGTCAGCAAACGCCATACTAAATATTTTTTGGTGATAGCAGCAAAACAAATTGTACTGTTTACAATGAAGCTTGGTAGTAACAGTAAATTAATGGTTTGTCTGTGGCTATTTATATTTTTATCACGACAAAATATTTTGTAAGGTGTAACAGACAAAATATTTTTTTTTTGTTCAGGATACGCTAAAAAATCAGTTAAAATAACAATAATTATCAATCTACACATAATTAGTAATGATTAAATTTTTATTTATTTGCTAATTTATTGTAAAATGTTGAATTAAACTTATTTTCCATCGCAACTTAAGACATTATTTGGTTTACTTTCAATGTAAGTCACTGGTAACTATAATAGTCTATCTATTCAACTCTAACATTTTAAATGACACCTGCTACAGCCTCCAGGTAATCGTTTGACTTAAACAAGATAAACCACTGATTTTTTTTTTGTTTTACAAAATCCGCCAAATACCTATAATAATAATAATAATAATAATAATCTCAGAAAGATCTTAACCGATTGCTTTGACATTTTGACACAACGTTTTTGACACGCGCGTTTTTTGCGTGTTTTCATATACCTATGTCACACCTGTGACAGATAAAAATATAGATAGGTAAAAACATTGATTTTTTTAAATATTTTCAATGTTATGGATAGATATAGTTATATAGAGTAGACAGAGGGATACATACATTTATAGAGAGATATATCGATATCCTTAGATAGATAGATAGAGAGGGTATAGAAAAATGATTTGTATAAGTGTATCTACATCAAGTTAAATTTTAAAAAAATGATTGAGGCATTGCAATGCATGCTGGGCATTAACTAGTATGAAATAAAAGTTTTACTAACTCAAATAATATCTAGGGGCAGGCAATTTTCGCGAGAAAAAAAAATAAAACCGAACGCATATTAGACTGCAACAAGGTATAGCCGCACCATCGGAATATTCATTGTGATTGGCGGACGTCTGCGAGGGAAGTCATTGCCTTATTTGACCTGAGCCACTCAGGACGTGTTTCCTTCCGCACTGACTCACCTTTATTGGTGTTGTAACAATCGATATTGACCTGAAAGAAACCCACCCGATCGCGAAACATGTAAGATGCTAGTCTGGGAATCTTTTCGCGAAATATGCATAGTTAGGCGCATGCATATTTCGCTAAACGATTCCGAGACCAGCTGAAATTTAAAAACACTGTAGCATCGTCTGTGTCTCGTGATTGGGTTAGTTTCATTTCAGGTCAATATCGATTGTTTCAACACCAATCACAGTTAAGTCAGTGCGGAAGCAAACACGTCCTGAGTGGCTCAGGTCAAATAAGGCAACAACTTCTCTCCGCAGACATCCGCCAATCGCAAGGAAGAAACCGCTGGTGCGAGTACAACTTGTTGCAGTCTAAATAGGCGTTCAGATTTATTCGCGAAAAATGCCTGCCTCTACGCGTGGCCCTAATAATATCAATTAATAGTGATACGGACTTTTCGTGGATGCATTTGGTTGCAAGCTAGAATGCATGTCTCTATACTCTAGAACTGTGTTAATGTTTGGACCGCTGTTATTTGGACACACCCCTTTGTGACCGTGAGCCAATGATGTAAGGCTTGCAGGGAAGTAAGCGAATCAGAACGTGCAGATTATGAAAGAGCAAACATAATAATTAGAATTTTAGCCTGACGCCAAACGAATCCGCGAAAAGTCCGTACCCCTGTCCATTAAATAGGAACACCTGTATTTCGCGAATACATTTAGTGTCAAGGTATTTCACAAAATACTGTAGCTTTTCTCCTGTGGTTATTGGCTGAGGTCGGTGAGAGGTGTCGTCCCGCTCTTGACGGGGCCAATGAGAATGTGGTCACCGTACCGCTGCACCCTCACAATTTGCCATGACTAGAGACCTGCAAAATTCGCAGATTCATTCGGTGATCGGCTAGAATTGAAACACATGTACCTCTTAGATAATTTTGCTATTGGCTTACTGTTCATCTGGACGAACCTCAGCCAGTTAAAAACCCTCAACCAAAGAAGGATCGAATCACAGACAAACCAGCTGAGACGACTTACAAGTCGGCAGCCAATGAACTTGCGCTATTTGCCCGAGTGTACAAGGGTATGTGCAGTCTATCCTGAAGGCCATCGAAACCGCGAATTTTGCAGGTCTCTAGCCATGACTCTTAGAAAAAGCTACAGTGTTTTGTGAAATATCTTGACATGAAATGAAATAGCGAAATACAGGTGTCCCTACCATTAAACATTGAAACTGAAAGTGAGTACAAGAGGTTCACGCGCTCTGAAGGAATGTGCGAGTCAGCCCCGGGTCGTGTTGGCTGAAGGCGCGGGAGGGGTGGTGGTGGTAGGGGATGGTTAGCGGGAAGGAGGAGGGGGTTGTGATGACGGGGCGCGCCGCCATGCGTGCGGGAGAAGCCCTGCTTTCCCGCGGCGAGGTATATGAGCGCCCGGCGCACTCCGCGGGTCACACACCACGCAACGGCCGCAGCAAGGAGCACGCCGCCATGACAGCTCAGGTGAGGCCGGCGCTGGCGACCAACAACTGCTAGAGACCAGGAAAACTTCGCGATTTCAATGACCTGTAGGATAGACTCCACGATCCTCTACGCACTCGGGCACATTACAAAAGTTAATTGGCTACTGACTCGTGACACCTGTTAACTGGGACGGCTAGTGATTCGATACTTCTTCTGTTGAAGGTTTTGTCATTGGCCGAGAAAAACTGTGGCCCAATCACTGATGCAGTAAAAAAGGCAAACGTTTTTGGATTCTAGTGAATCACGAAAAGAATCTGCGAATTTTTCAGGTCTCTACTAACTGCTACGACCACGTATTTTTCCGCGAAAAGATTTCGATTCCACCTGTGTTTTCAAAAACACTGTAGCATCATCTGTGTTTTGTGGTTCGATAAGTAGAGACCGGAAAAATTCGCGTATTCATTTCGTGATAGTCTAGAATCAAAAAACGTTTGCCTTTTTACTGCATCAGTGATTGAGCCACAGTTTATCTGAATGATAGATACTCTGCCAATGAAAAACCTTCAACAAAAGAAGTATCGATTCACTGGCGTCCCAGTTAAAAGGTGTCACGAGTCAGTAGCCAATGCGCAGATTTAATTTTCCCGCGTGCATAGAGGATCATGGAGTATATCCTACAGGTCATTGAAATCGCGAATTTTTCCGGTCTCTATGCATCAGTAGAGACCGGAAAAATTCGCGGGTTCAATTACCTCCAGGATAGACTCCAATATCCTCTACACACTCGGGCAAATGCCAACTGTTCATTGGCTGCTGACTTGTGAGTCGTCTCGACTGGGTGGCCTGTGATTCGACACTTCTATGAGTGAGGTTCTCAAACTGACCCTCAGTCCTCCAGATTAACAGTAAACCAATGGCAGAAGCAGCACAAAGGTATAATTATTTGAATTTTAGCATAACACGAAATGAATCCGCGAATTTTCAGGTCTCTACTCATTGGCTACTGAGTCGTGACACCTGTTAACTGGGACGCTAGTGATTCGATACTTTTTTTGTTGAATGTTTTTCACTGGCTGAGTGTCATTCAGAAAAACTGTGGCCCAATCACTGATGCAGTAAAAAGCAAACGTTTTTGGATTCTAGTCAATCACGAAATGAATCCGCGAATTTTTCAGGTCTCTACTAACTGCTAGGGCCACGTGTTTTTCCGCGAAAAGATTTCGATTTCACCTGTGTTTTTACAACACTGTAGCATCGTCTGTGTTTCGTGGTTCGATAAGTTTCTTTCAGTTGCTTGTCTACCTTCGGCAGACTAATCAAAACCCATTCAGTCCGGAAGCCGATACGTCCTGAACTGGCCCGGGCCAAACAGGGCAATGGCTTCTCTTGCAGACGGCCGCCAAACACAAGGGAACAATCGCTAGCCACGGGCATACCTTATCGCAGTCTAATGAGCGATCTAATTTATTCGCTAAAATTGCATAGCCCTAATAATTGCGTGCGCGCAAAAAAGCTCCGCTAAGGCTTATTATCACAGGGAAGGCTCTTTTCGCGAAAGAAAAAAATTCAGTGGCTATAAAACTGCTAACAAGGTATACACCTGCACCAGCGGTTTCTTCCTTGTGATTGGCATCCGTCCGCGAGATAAGTCGTTGCCTTATCTGAACGAGCGACTCAGTAGGCACTGAATTGCTGTGACAATCAACATGTTCTACAAAGAAACTCGCCCAATCACGAAACACAAGAGACGGTGTATCAGTTTTTTTAACTTTCTGTTATTTTCGGAATCTTTTTGCGAAGTATGCATGCCCCTACTAATTACTAATTAGTAATTAGCTGACGGAGTATTACCTCGTCAGACGTGAGATCTACAGCACGCTTGCTGTGGAGACATACAGATGTAACTTTATACTTTCTCGACTAGGTAAACAATTTGTGTTCTGTATATCATAAAAAAGTTTCCTATGATAAAATATTTAGGCAACTTATTTTTTTCAAAGAATTTTATATACACACGAGTTTCCATGTGTTTGGTTCTCATACAAATATACAGTTTTATACCGAGATTGATGCAATATTACTCACTACGCCTTGGTGAGATTTCTATAAACCAAAATTTATTTTCCCTTCCCCGTACCCTTCAAAGCAGAATTTCGGCAATTCTTGATGCAAATTGTTTTGCGGTTTCCTTCCGTCTCCTTCCGACAACCGTCCAGACCCCAAATTCTCGAGTCTTGAGAAGGCCCTGTGTGGTTCGTTGTTTCGCCGCGCAGGTTCTGGTGACGCTGGCGACGGCGGTGTTCGTGGCCGGAGACAGCCTGGGACAGGTGCCCGACCAGCTGGCGAGCCCCAGCGGGGACGCCAACGGCTACATCAGCGTCGCGACGCCGCCTGGAGACTTCTTTGGCCCGCCGCAAGGGCACAACTACGACGGCATTGCCTCTCCCGGGAGCCCGCCCCTCGGCAACTACGTCACGGGGAACTATGGGCTGCTGCTACCTTCCGCCGGAGTCCAGGCACCTCCTCAGCCCGGGAACCAACCGATCAGGTTGATGTACCTTCTCCCGAACAACCAGTCGTCGTCGTCGGACGGCGGTCGTGGAACTCGGATCTTCAACTCCGGGCAGATGGACCATGCTGGAAGTCGAGCCGTTCCGAACTACGGGCCGCTGCTACCCTCCACCGGAGTCCAGGCACCTCTTCAGCCCGGGAACCAACCGATCAGGTTGATGTACCTTCTCCCGAACAACCAGTCGTCGTCGTCGGACGGCGGTCGTGGAACTCGGATCTTCAACTCCGGGCAGATGGACCACGCTGGAAGTCGAGCCGTTCCGAACTACGGGCCGCTGCTACCCTCCACCGGAGTCCAGGCACCTCTTCAGCCCGGGAACCAACCGATCAGGTTGATGTACCTTCTCCCGAACAACCAGTCGTCGTCGGACGGCGGTCGTGGAACTCGGATCTTCAACTCCGGGCAGATGGACCATGCTGGAAGTCGAGCCGTTCCGAACTACGGGCCGCTGCTACCCTCCACCGGAGTCCAGGCACCTCTTCAGCCCGGGAACCAACCGATCAGGTTGATGTACCTTCTCCCGAACAACCAGTCGTCGTCGTCGGACGGCGGTCGTGGAACTCGGATCTTCAACTCCGGGCAGATGGACCACGCTGGAAGTCGAGCCGTTCCGAACTACGGGCCGCTGCTACCCTCCACCGGAGTCCAGGCACCTCTTCAGCCCGGGAACCAACCGATCAGGTTGATGTACCTTCTCCCGAACAACCAGTCGTCGTCGGACGGCGGTCGTGGAACTCGGATCTTCAACTCCGGGCAGATGGACCACGCTGGAAGTCGAGCCGTTCCGAACTACGGGCCGCTGCTACCCTCCGCCGGAGTCCAGGCACCTCTTCAGCCCGGGAACCAACCGATCAGGTTGATGTACCTTCTCCCGAACAACCAGTCGTCGTCGGACGGCGGTCGTGGAACTCGGATCTTCAACTCCGGGCAGATGGACCACGCTGGAAGTCGAGCCGTTCCGAACTACGGGCCGCTGCTACCCTCCACCGGAGTCCAGGCACCTCCTCAGCCCGGGAACCAACCGATCAGGGTGATGTACCTTCTCCCGAACAACCAGTCGTCGTCGGACGACGGTCGCGGAACTCGGATCTTCAACTCCGGGCAGATGGACCACGCTGGAAGTCGAGCTGTTCCGAACTACGTCGACCCGATGGAAAGACAGCGTGACGGGTACCCGGGAGCGGGTTCCGTCCATGAGGAGGGGATCAACAACGCGAGCCACGCGGACCTGAAGGCCAGCGGCAGTTCCGCCGGGTTGTTCTCAGCGGGGGACTTCGCGCCTCCGGAGCCGCAGCACATCAGCGTCTTCGACGACGAGGGGGACATCAGTGGCGGAGGAGGAGGAGGAGAGGGGAGGTTCATTGACGACGACGAGGACCAGGCCGAGCCGGAGGTGATCGAGCTAAGGGTCCCAGTGGCGCAGCTGGTGCCGGTCGCGGTGCCCTACAAGGTGGCGGTCCCCGTGCCTCACCCCTACCCGGTGCCGGTCGAGGTCATCGAGCGGTACGAGGTGCCCGTGGAGAAGGTGGTGGAGGAGGTGGTGGAGAAGAAGGTGCCCGTCATCGTCGAGACGCTGGTACCCTACCCCGTGGTCAAGCACCTTCCCGTCAAGGTGGAGAAGATAGTGGCCGTCCCCAAGCCGTACCCGCACCCGGTGCCCGTACACGTCGTCAAATACATACACCACTTCGAGAAGAAGCACCATAAAGGTGGGAAAGGCAGGTAGTCCTCCGTGGCTGATGACCAGAGACCCCGGAAAATTTTTCCGCCGTTTCAATGACCTGCAGGTAGCGACACCTGTATTTCGCGATTTCATTTCATGTCAAGGTATTTCACAAAACACTGTAGCTTTTTTTCTTAGAGTCATGGCAAATTGTGAGGGTGCAGCAGTACGGTGACCACATTCTCATTGGCCCCGTTAAGAGCGGGACGACACCTCTCCCCGACCTCAGCCAATAACCACAGGAGAAAAGCTACAGTATTTTCTGAAATACCTTGACACGAAATGTATTCGCGAATTACAGGTGTCCCTACCAATCACTGATTGCAGTAAAAAGGCAAACGTTTTTTTGGATTCTAGACTATCACGAAATGAATCCGCGAATTTTTTCCGGTCTTATACTGATGACACATCCGACATCCCCCACAGGGCTTTTCAAGACGTGAGACTCATTCGGAAGAAGGCCAATTCGGCTAGAAAACTTTTAATAATGTTCGCAGGCTTTCAAGGTCATTGTCTGAAGTAGCTGTTGGCTTCTGGGTTGTAGCCGCGTCCTTGGCGAATAATTCACCGACGTTTCGGTCGACATTGCAGTCGCCATCATCAGGGAGCAGGTACCTACTGGATACCTATTTTCATGTAAATGAAAGTGTGCGTAAGTAACTGCTCCCTGATGTTGGCGACTGAAATCTCGATCGAAACGTCGGTGAATTATTCGCCAAGGACTCGGCTAAAACCCAGAGAAATATCTCACTCTCAGAATGCACAAACTTGGTCAATCAGGAGTCCATGAAAATTAAAAACACTAAAAAAATTATAATTTTAAATACACAGCATCGTTAACTGTTAGTAATTGTTTGCATACAAATGTAAAAAATAAAAAATAAAAATAGGTACGATAATAACGACTGGAATGCATTTGAAAATCGATGTTGTAAGTAATCGGAATTCAAAAAGTCAATTTCAAGACGAAAGTGTGCGATTTCCAAAGTTTAATTTCGTACAAGAGTATAGATCCCATTGCAAGAAATGGTTTTTGACGCCAAATTTCACAAGACAAGCATTTTCTGATGCCTTCAATTCTTTCAAGTTTTATATTCTGTATTGAATTTTATGATGGACTTACCGTGTGCGGACTTATCACACATTTACAAAAAAATAGTTAAATAACTATATGTATAACATATTTTAAAGCATCCTAAAATATCCAGTCAGTAAGGAATATAATTTTTTTTCCAGTTAAATTAATTTTTACCTATAAAATAAACCATGAATGCAAATCGTTTAAGAAATGTAAATCTACCTAGGATTTAGATTTGTAGCTAAAATTTAATTGAAAAAATACAATTAGACCTACACGATATGTTTGAATGATAATATTTTAGATCCAAGTTTATTTAAATTATTGAATATTTGTATACATATTGTTTTTAAAAGCTATTAGTATAAGAATTATTTTTATTCGAAACAATAATAAAATATTTTACATGTTATAAAACGATAGTACCAAATATATTTTTACATAAATGACATAAATCAATATTTCTTAAAATAACTACTGATTAAGCAAAATTCAATGCTGTAAATATATTTTGCTTGTGTAAGTAGTAAACAAATATGTATATGTGTGTGTGTGTGAGTAAAACATTTTAATGTTACTTAATAATGTAAATTCTGTGTAACCACTTGTTTGTAAATAGTGTTTATTTATTGAACATTACTTTTTTATGTAAAATAAGACTGATAAAATAAAATGTATTGTCTTTGCATTACTTAATATTTATATGAAATTATTGTACTTGAATAATGAAAGTGAAAACTGATACTATGTTTGAAATATTTCTTCAACATACGTAAGAAAAGTTATAATATTTTGGGAAATATTAATATACAAAACATTTTCACGATTAAATCAAATTAGTAATGAATAGAGACCGGGAAAATTCGCGGATTCATTTCGTGATAGTCTAGAATCCAAAAACGTTTAGCCTTTTACAGCATCAGTGATTGGGCCACAGTTTATCTGAATGACACACTTATCCAATGAAAAAACCTTTAACAAAAGAAGTATCGAACCACGAGCGTCCCAGTTAACAGGTGTCGCGAGTCAACAGCCAATGAGCAGGTGTAGGCCTAATTTTCTCGCGTGCATAGAGGATCATGGAGTCTGCTCTACAGGTCATTGAAATCGCGAATTTTTCCGGTCTCTAATCATAAAGTTGAATTTTGTTGTTGTCCCCTGATGTTCACGAAAGCGACTATGTACTGGTTCGTTTCGCCGCACATTAACACTGGAACGAGCACACGTCTGTCTGTGGAGAGAAGAGCGAGTGCCGTCGCTTCTCTTGCCGGGGCTGAGACGGAGTCCCTGGTCGGACGCCAGGTCTCTCTGGACTGACGTGCGGTGGTGGTGGTGGGGGTAGGAGGGTAGAAGGGGTAGGCTCTGACGCTCCTGGCTTCACGGCTACACGCACAGCAGCCCGCCCACCCGCCTCCTGTCCCGAGGACGGGCAACGACTCTGTCGCGGTCCCTCGGCGCCATTCATCACCCGGGCGGACCGACCACCAGAGGTCGTCCAGGCAGAGAGAGAGAAAGAGAGAGAGAGAGAGAGAGACAGAAAACCTTGTGGTTCTCACCTCACCCCCCCCCCCCCCCTTTTACAAGCGGGAGGAGCGGTGGGTGATTCAAGATAGCCCAATGGCTAGTGAACCGGAATAATTCGCGGATTCATTTCGTGATAGTCTAGAATGCAAAAACGTTTGCCTATTTACTGCATCAGTGATTGGGCCACAGTTTATCTGAATGATACTCGGCCAATGAAAAACCGTTAACAAAAGAAGTATAGAATCACTAGAGTCACAGTTAACAGGTTACACGAGTCAGTAGCCAATGAGCAGATGTTGTTTTCCCGCGTGCATGGAGGATCATGGAGTCTATCCAACATGTCATTGAAATCGCGAATTTTTCCGGTCTCTACCAATGGCGGTCCTAGACTGTTTATTTATGCTGACCCTATTATTTTTGAATGGCACCTTTAAGGCGAGATTACAATTAGTCCACGGAAGAAAAAAAAAAGAGACACAAACCTAAAAAAAAAAAAAATGTGTCCAAAGTCAATGGCGCTCATAGACTATTTATGCTGACCCTAATATTTTTGAAAGGGGCCTTTAAGGCGAGATTACAATTATTCCACGGAAAAAATGACCAAAAGAGGCACAAACCTCAAAAAAAATGTGTCCAAAGCCAATGGCAGTCATAGACTGTTTATTTATGCTGACCATAATATTTTTTTAAAGGGGCCTTTAAGGCGATATTAAAATTAGTCCACGGAAAAAAGACCAAAAGAGGCACAAACCTCGAAAAAAATGTGTCCAATGCCAATGGCGATCATAGATTGTTTATTTATGCTGACCCCAATATTTTTGAAAGGGGCCTTTAAGTCGAGATTACAATTAGTCCACGAAAAAAAAAAAAAAAAAAAAAATTTAAAGAGACACAATCCTCGAAAAAAATTTGTCCAAAACTGAATTTTTGTAAAGTGTACGTTGGAGTCGACTATGCTTAAACATACCAAAAATTTACCACCATACACCTTGTGCGTCACACCGAAAAATGCAGTGCATTTCTTTATGACACCGTCTTACAGCAATCGATAAAAAATGTTTACCATAAACGCTGTTTATACCGTGGATTATCGGAAAGGCCGTGTAAAATAATACAGAAACGTTATTCTAAATTTAAAAAAAAACAGTGAAACACATTTATAAGTTGAATGCTCAAGAGATAAACTAAAACTCGATAAATTTATTAATTATTTTTTTATCAGTCCTGGAAATAAAATTATTATTTACATAAAAAATATTCAATATTCGACGTAGCTGCTCTCGTAACGAATTCTAGCGGCTGGTGCGGAAATTACGTTTGATTCGCGTCAAGACATGTAGTTGAAAACACTATTTGCGAATATTTATCACGCTCGGCATTATTATAAAAAAAAATCTTCGCTATATTCCGTGTCCGAGTTTGGTATTACAAGTGTATATGTAACATCAAAACCTCGTTAGCGAGGTTAGTTATTACTAAAGACCGGAAAAATTCGCGGATTAATTTCGTGATAGACTAGAATCCAAAAACGTTTGCCTTTTTACTGCATCATTGATTGGGCCACAGTGTATCTGAATGATACTCGGCCAATGAAAAACCTTTAACAAAAGAAGTATCGAATCACTAGCGTCCCAGTTAACAGGTAACACGAGTCAGTAGCCAATGAGCAAATGTAATTTTGCCGCGTGCATAGAGGATCATGGAGTATATCCTACAGGTCATTGAAATCGCGAATTTTTCCGGTCTCTAGTTGATACACATTTCTGGCCAGTACTGAAAGACTCGCGTGTTTATTTGTAATATATATTTACGTTCCACGAGGTTAAATTTGCCGACTTTTAGTGTGTCTGAACTTACACAAAATTAAAAAAAGATATATACATCGCATACTGTTCGTATGATTAGCTGGCAACGTATCATTTTTAACTTTTTTGTGTTGTATGGATAAGGATGATGAAATGTAATATAAAACTGTAACTTTTTTAGTTTAAAGTCAATTTTACTGACTGCTATGTGGTATGGTTTAATTTATTTAAAAAAAATGTAGTTTTACCTGACCTTTGAAAATTATAAAAGATTATTGTTTTAAAAAGTAAAATAAAATTAAATAAATTTTTTCTAAAGAAATTTAAACTATAATATGCAGTAGAAATCAGCATTGCCTTTAAACAAAAAAAAACATTATCATAATTTTTTCTACTTTCAAGACCACACCAAACTTTAACATTCGGGGTGTGTCTGACGTGTCCGATGTTGTAGAGTGCATTAGGGCTTATCCATAGCACCAGAAATATGAACGTTAGTTTTGTCAGGAAACCAAACATAGCCTTGGTGAGATAGTCGTATCTGCACCGTTAAAAAATTTCACCTTCAAATATATGAACGCTGTTAAAAACAATTAACGAGGGATCCTCGTAAGTTTAGGGCTATCTTCGTGAATTTTCGGACTTTGAGTTCACTAACTTTGAACCTGATTTCAAAATAAAATTTCTTGGTATATAGGCAAATCATTCAATTACTAGAGACCGGAAAAATTCGCGGGTTCAATGACCTTCAGGATAGACTCCAATATTCTCTAGACACACGGGCAAATGCCAACTGTTCATTGGCTTCTAGCTTGTGAGACGTCTCGACTGGGTGGTCTGTGATTCGACACTTCTATGAGTGAGGGTCTCTAATTGCTAGAGACCGGAAAAATTCGCGGATTCATTTCGTGATAGTCTAGAATCCAAAAACGTTTGCCTTTTTACCGCATCAGTGATTGGGCCACAGTTTATCTGAATGACACTCGGCCAATGATAAACTTTCAACAAAAGAAGTAACGAATCACTAGCGTCCCAGTTAACAGGTGTCACGAGTCAGTAGCCAATGAGCAGATGTAATTTTCCCGAGTGCGTAGAGGATCATGGAGTCTATCCTACAGCTCATTGAAATCGCGAATTTTTCCGGTCTCTACTAATTGCCCCTCAGTCCTTCTGATTAACAGTGAACCAATTGCAGAAGCAGCACTAAGGTATAATTATTTGAATTTCAGCAAAATACGAAATGAACCCACGAATTTTTCAGGTCTCTATCAATTACTGGTTAAGTCTACATTAAGAACAATATTATTTTGGTAAGGGTGTGTTCACCATTGTTTAGAACGTAATATTCAACTCGGAATTCGAATTACGGCGTACTTTCTACGAAAATTCAGTTATTTTAAGCTACCAAAAATTCTTTGTTTATTTAAGTTAAATTCCGTAAATTTACTTTAAGTTCTATTAGTGTGTCCATTAGCTCTAGCATTTCACAAGCAAACTGGTGGCCACCAATGTTAGCACGCGAAGTCTACGATGAGAAAATTGAGAAGCAAAGATAAATATTCTACAAAGTATTTTTGTTAATCTATAAATATTTAACTGAAAACTATCGCCAATAATTAAAATATGGCAAATAAAATTAATTGAAACTGGTCATTTACTCATTTATGTTTCAGTAGAGACCTTTGCAATTAGTTTTTCTTTTCTACAAAACTTTTCACTCTGCATTCGGTGTCGTTCATTCATTGACTGCTGACAAACTTTTTTTTTATCTCCTGTCATTTTATTGGTTGTAAATATGTTGGGACACACAGAAAATCCCGTGATAAAATGATAAATTTCAGACAAGTGAATAAGGGTTTTTGCAGTATAGCCTAATGCCTGGTCATAACGCAAGTTTCAAAAGCAACCTTGAATCAGTTTGGTTGTTCTAAACTGTTTGAAACAGTGTGGACGAGATTACAGTGGACTTCTGCTGATTTGCGGTAGTTTCCCGGACTCTCATTCAGGGTTATTCACCTTTCACTTCGCAAAAAAAAAAAAAAGACAAAAATAGCCAAACACCTCCTGGAATTCTTCTTGATACAGTTTGTTAAAGCAAGCTAGAAAAACGTCTAACGGCACTTCTACAGTGATGTGCGCAATCCAATTGCTTTCTCTGCTCGGCATTTTTTTTGCATCCCCCTTTCATTTAACTTTTTTTACTCTCCATTTTAACGTTCCATCTACTTTGCCAAAAAGCTATCGCACGGTTCTTTGATGTCCGTAACTCTAACTGCCTGCGGGGGAATAAAATGTAATATACAAATTCGCCGAGATGAATATATGTTTCAACCGAACACAGCATCCGTACGAACAGACTCAAACGATGATTTTTTTTTATTTAGGGTCTGCGAATAAGATCATACATAGGTTACTTATGAATTAAACTGAACTCAGGCTACAGAGTAAACTTTTCTACTGATTAATCTACATGACCCTTTTTTGTCAAGGCAAAAGAACCGAGTTAGTAAAATTTATTAGTATAAAAAATTTATCATTTAGTTACAATTAAAAATTACATTTTCTTTGAGTTCCAGATATAACTTTTTTCTCTGAATAGAGATAGTGATTATTAGAAAACGGAAAAAAATCGCGGATTCATTTCGTGATAGTCTAGAATCCAAAAACGTTTGTCTTTTTACTGCATCAGTGATTGGGCAACAGTTTATCTGAATGATAATCGGCCAATGAAAAACCTTCAAAAAAAGAAGTACCGAATCACGAGCATCCCAGTTAACATGTGTCTCGAGTCAGTAGCCAATAAGCAAATGTAATTTACCCAGGTGCATAGAGGATAAAGGAGTCCATCCTGTAGGCCATTGAAATCGCGAATTTTTCCTGTCTCTATTGATTATTATATTGCAGACACTTTTGCGCCAGTATATAATTACGATTACAGACGAAAAAAAGCACCGCGGAGAATGTTCTTAACCATTGTTGTGGACTGAAAAATGCAGGTGGTGGCGAACTGGTTTTGTTTACGGGGCCAGATATCGGAGTCGATACCTGGCATTTAATTTTGGAACAGTTTGTCGCTGAAGTGCAGTGATACGGTGCTTCTATTTCCTTCCCCTTATAGCTCGACATGTCTCGCACACAGAAGAGGCTGGAATTGGGTTTCCACGTTGTCTATAATTAGAGACAGGAAAAATTCGCGATTTCAATGGCCTACAGGATGGACTCCTTGATCCTCTATGCACCCGGATAAATTACATTTGCTTATTGGCTACTGACTCGAGACACATGTTGACTGGGATGGTGATGATTATCTACTTCTTTTGTTAAAGGTTTTTTCATTGGCCGAGTATCATTTAGATAAACTGTGGCCCAATCACTTATGCAGTAAAAAGGCAAACGTTTTTGGATTCTAGACTATCACGAAATGAATCCGCGAATTTTCCCGGTCTCTATCTATAATTAATGACGGTTTGTATACGTTTTACTGTAAGCATGTCTTTCATACAAACTTGACATGTGCGTTTCATATATTTAATAACACTTTTAAATATGTACTTACGACTTGTGTTAACAAATAAATCAAACAATGGACTCTTAAAACAAAGTATTAAAAACCATTAAATAAAAACCTGTACTGTAAAACCCTGTTATAATTTTCCTGATTAAAATGTTTTCCTGCATATAACAGCATAATTTTTAAGTCCCAAAATTTTCCCCACAAGGACAATGTGTTCATTTCTTTTTTTTTTTTTTTTATAATGTTTCAAGAATGGTGTATTACCTGTTTATAATGTTTGCTTTCTAAAATTCAATAAATGAAAGAAGAGAAAAATGTTTTAAAAACCTAACAATTACAACACTTTAACACGTTAACGTTAACGTGTTATTTTACACTTTACGTAATTTTTTGTTTACAATTACTGTTATAACAAATTCTTCCTTGCCTTGTTATTCTAGAGTGTTTTCAGATGTACGTACGTAGTAAAACCATATTTTAGTTTGCCAACTATTCCAGGATGGCAAAAAAAATTATTTTCTATTGCTGATGAAGAGTTTAATTTTTTTTATTCGTGGATAAAAATCCCAAAATCCCAAATTTTCAATGAGCGAAAAATTGTAAATAGGCATTCCCACTCTAAACGTCATCATCACAAATCTTTAGACAATTTACAGAAATGTGACAGTGTGTCTTTAAAGACAAAAAATATAAATAAGCTGGAAGCCAAACGAAGTTCAAAAAATATTGGCTTGGTTAAGCAAATTCTAACATTGAGTGTACCCATCCAGTGGTTTTAACATTAAACTTGTTTACATAACTTGACGATTCAATTCGTGAAAATTTCAAACACTGACAAGTGTTGAATTGATATTCCCTGTTTTTTTCCTTATTATCCCTTGAAAAAAAACACGTTATAACAGGATTATACTGTACGTAAAAGTTCAGTTTATCATTCTCAAGCAAAAGCAATACTTAAATGTCTATGTGTAAACGTCGGAGTTCGAAAAGTGTACTATTTCCTGAGATTTTAATGTAATAACCGACTTTATTTTGAAGTTCAATTATAAATAAAAAAAATTATAAAAAAATATACGATGGTTATATTGTAGCCCCTCCTTTCACAAAATCCTTGTCCAGGGTAGGCGGAGGAAGAAACAAACAACAGCCAGCCACAGTTTTTTCCCCAACCCAACTAAAACTAGATGTATTTGTTTGGGAGGGGTCTAGGTTAGTGAAAACTCTAGGTGCGTCCCAGGCCGAAGCATATTCGCCTAGTCACGCTGGATTTCAGCCATGCATCGTGTGCTTTGTTCGGGGATTGGCCAGACATGTTGGCGGCGATTGATGAATCTATATTAAACTCTAAGCCTATACGTAGAGACAGGAAAAATTCGCGGATTCATTTCGTGATAGTCTAGAATCCCAAAACGTTTGCCTTTATACTGCATCAGTGATTGGGCCACAGTTTATCTGAATGACACTCGGCCAATTAAAAACCTTTAACAAAAGAGGTCCCAGTTAACAGGTTACACGAGTCAGCAGCCAATGAGCAAAATGTAATTTTCCCGCGTGCATAGAGGATCATGGAGTCCATCCTACAGGTCAAATGAAATCGCGAATTTTTCCTGTATCTATTTATAAGTAGGGCAGGAATTTTTCGCGAACAAAAAAAATATGGACGCCTATTAGACTGCAACTAGGTATATCCGCATCAGCGGTTTTTCTTCCTTGTGATTGGAGGACGTCTGCGAGATAAGTCGTTGCCTTATTTGACCCGGGCCACTCAGGACGAGTTTGCTTCCACACGGAATTACTGTGATTGGTGTTGTAACACCAAGAAACTCAACCCATAACGAAAAAAAAAACGATAAGATAATATTTTAACTATCAGCTATTCTCTGAATCTTTTCGCGAAATATGCATGCCCCATTTTATAAGACGTTGTCGCGTCAAGAACTAAAAGCGAGTCGTGGCGACGGGGTCGCAAAGAGAGTGTCCGGCGGGAGAGGACAAAGAGCTGGACGGATCCCCGGTGAGAGGAGAAAGGTCCATCGGCCCCTCCCCCGGGTGTGGCAGGGGGAGGGTGATGAAGGGGAGAGGCGCGACCAGGGGGCGGGACTATATCTACCGGCCGACCGGCGGCCACGACAACACTCCCCGATCACCGCACAAGCCAACAGAAGTCATGGCCAGCTGCTTCACGGTAAGTAGCATCCAAGGTCGTCAGTCCGCCAGAGGCAGTGGCGTTCGCAGGATTTCATTTCCGAAAAGTGGGGGGTAAAAACAGGGGGTGTCGGAGGAACAGAACCACTTTGCCCGCTGTTCGCTTTCAAATTCTTTCATTTTGTTGGTGGGAATGGTAGATATTTGTAGATTTCTTTTTTTTTTTTAAGAGGGGGTGGATGGAATATATGTAGATAGAGATCGGAAAAAAAAAATTCGCGGGTTCAACGACCTCCAGGATAGATTCCAATATCCTCTAGACACTCGGGCAAATGCCAACTGTTCATTGGCTGCTGACTTGTGAGTCGTCTCGACTGTGATTCGACGCTTCAATGAGCGATGGGTCTCTAATTGGCCCTCAGTCCTCCAGATTAACAGTGAACCAATCGCAGAAGCAGCACTAAGGTATAATCATTTGAATTTTAGCAAAATACTAAATGAACCCGCGAATTTTTCAGGTCTCTACGTTTAAGTGAGTTAGGAACCCCTACGCTCCCCTTTGACTGACAACCGTCCCGGTGAAAATGAGCAGATATCGGAAAAAATGAGCATTGGTTCACAGTTACAAAAAAAATAATAATAAGCATGGCACCTAAATCTGCTCACATTGGCTGTTAAAGCATGCATCCGTAACAAAATAAATTACATTTGAGTTGCAAGCGTTTATCACAAAAAAAAAATATCTGATCGCTCATTAGAATGCAATTAGGTATGTCCGTGGTAGTACATAGTTGTTTCCTTGTGATTGACGGCCGTCTGCAAGATAAACCATCGCCTTATTTAACCGGACCTATCAGATCCTTTTTTTTCCGCACTGAATTTCTGCTATTGGTGTACCACCAGTATACACCCCGGAAAGAAACTCAACCAATCACGAGAGGGCGTAAATCTGCAGGATCCGCAAGAGATGGGAGCGGAGGGGGTGAGAGTTTTTCCGCGTGGGATTTAACCTTAACAAAACATCTCTGGATAGAGTGCTTGCATGTTTTATACTGCCCATTTTGTTTGGTGCTTTGTGCATGCTGTAACTGGAAAAATTAAAAAAAAAATACAATTTTTTTTCTACGTTAAACTAAGTTTTGACGCTTACGTTTATCAGCCCCGGTTTTCAGTTACGATTTGTCAAGCGCAAGTTAGCCCCTTCAGTAGGGGCAAGCATTTTTCGCGAAAAAATAGAAACGCCTATTAGACTGCAACAAGGTAGACCCCCCCCCCCCCCCCCCCCCCACACACACACACACACACAAGCGGTTTCACCCTTGTGATTGGCGACCATCTGCGAGAGAAGTCGTTCCCGTATTTGACCCGATCCACCTCAGGACGCATTTGCTACCGCGGTGAATTACTGTGATTGGTGTTGTAACAATCCAAGAAAGTAACTCACCCAATCGCGAAACATGTAAGATTCCGCGGTGTTTTTAACTTTCCATCTGGTCTCTGAATCTTTTCGCGAAATATGCATGTCCGTACCCTTAAGTAAGGGCCCGCGATCCCCCCCCCTTCACCAAACAACCCTTTCGGGGGGTCCTACGCCCTTGCTACATTTTTTTTTTAAACTTTCAGCTTGTCTCGGAAGTATCTTCGCGAAACAAAAAAGGTGTAGGCAATGCTATTATTAAAAAGGGGGTTGTCTGTAAAGTCGGTATACGGACGATAATTTTACGTGATGTCATAAAAAAACATTGATTAATAATTGCATACTATTTAATTATCAAATATTATTTACAGTTTTTTTGCAAATTTTAATTTAAATAAATTGTTTAAATATAATCACGAACAATTAGTAGAAACCGGAAAAATTCGCGGATTCATTTCGTGATAGTCTAGAATCCAAAAACGTTTGCCTTTATACCGCATCAGTGATTGGGCCACAGTTTGTCTGAATGATACTCGGCCAATGAAAAACCTTCAACAAAAGAAGTATCGAATCACTAGCGTCCCAGTTAACAGGTTACACGAGTCAGTAGCCAATGAGCAGATGTAATTTTCCCGAGTGCATAGAGGATCGTGGAGTATATCCTACATGTCATTGAAATCGCGAATTTTTCCGACCTCTACGAACAATTAGTTAAAAATCCCGCCTTAACCTGTTTGATAAAATTAGAAAAATTTCTGGCACGATGGTTGGCCGGTTCTCGTACGCGCTCGGCTCGGGCGGAACGTGACAAAAAAAATTTTGTGCGTGCAGCCGGAGTTCATCGATTTATAAGACGTTATCACGTAAAAAAATCACGCTGTGCTTCTCCCCCCCCCCCCCCTTCTCAAGGAGCCTGCAAGACGCGGAGGACTGGCTGGTTGAAGCCCTGTGTTGGCGAGTCGGCAAGAAGCCCCTCCCCCCGCTCGGACGTGTTGTCCGCCGGACCGGAGCGAACCCCCCAGTGGGGCCAACATCGTGACTCCCAAGAGCACGAGCCAGTTCCCGAGGCGGCACCAGGGCCTAAACCCCCTCACCCCTCCCCCCTTACCTTTCCCTTTCAACGACAGCCACATTCATCCCAGCGATGGCGCCGGCCGGAATTCCATTACGAGAGCGTTCACAGGCGGAACCCGCGGATCTCAATTTTTCTTTTTTTTATCAATTCTCTTCCCGAACGGAAATTTTTTCCCCTCCAAAGCGCGGGAGGGAAATAAAAACTGCTGAAGCGGGTGTTTTCTCTCTCTCTCTAGCTCCCTCGGGGGAAAAAGGGGGGGGGGGGGGGAGCTTGCATTTTCCGGGTGATAAATCCCCCGGAGGGACCCTGCGAAGCGGGTTATTCTCGAGGATCGCCGTTCTTCTTATCTTTATTAACGTCATCCCTCCCCCCCCCCCCCAACCCACACACACACAGACACATACGCTCGTGCGGTCAAGCACCTGCCCGGGCATCTCCGCCGTAGGGGCGACGGTCCATTAGGTCCGCGCGATGAAACGGGGCCTTATCGCCCCTCGCCCAAACCAGGGGTGCCCGGCAGTTGATCACACGCAAAAAGGCTCGAGAACTTGCGGGGAAAACAATCGATCCTTAGCGAGATCTCAAGTATTCTCGACTAGGAACTGGAAAAAATTCGCGGTTTCAATGACCACTAAGATAGGACTCCACGATTCTCTTATGTACTCGGGCAACTATCACCTGGTCATTGGCTACCGACTCGGGACACCTGTTTACTGCGATCCTTGTGATTCGATACTTATTTTGGTTGAGTGTTTGCCATTGGTTCAGAGTCCTTCAGGTAAATTGCGGTCCAATCACTGACGCAGCAATAAGCTAAACGAGTTTGGATTCCAGCCTGTCTCGAAAGGAATCCGCGAATTTTTCCGGTCTCTATTCTCGACAAACCCTAAAAAGAGAAAAAAAAAAACAATGTGATTTCGATTACCAATAGGATAGACTCCATGATACTCTGTGCACCTTGCATGTGCTCGTTCAACTACTGACTCGTGACGCCTGGTGATTCGATATGAATTTTTGTCAAAAAAAAGAGGGGGGGGGGGGGGGGGGGGGTTCCATTGGCACAGAGCCCTTCATCAGATAAACTTTGAGACCCAACCATTGAAGCAGCAAAAAAAAAAAAAAAAAAAAAACGTATTTGCATTCTATTCCATCGCCAACTGAAACCGCGATTTTTTTTTCAGGTCTCCGACGGAAATATATATATATATATATATATATATATATATATATATATTTAAAAAATATATATAATTCATTGTTTAGGTTTATCACCGGCCATATGATTCTTCGAAGGATACATAATCTTTCCACGAAGGAGATCAAATAATAATATTACTAGAGACCCATGAATTTCGCGGATTCATTTCGTGTAATGCTAAAATTCAAATAATTATACCTTAGTGCTGCTTCTGTTATTGGTTCTCTGTTAATCTGGAGGACTGAGGGCCAATTAGAGACCCTCACTCATAGAAATGTTGAATCACAGGCCACCCAGTCGAGACGACTCACAATTCAACAGCCAATGAACAGTTGGCATTTGCCCGAGTGTGTAGAGGATATTGGAGTCTATCCTGGAGGTCATTTAATCCGCGAAATTCACGGGGTCTCTAAATATTACCTAACACCCGTTTTGCGGGGAAATTTAAAAAAAAAATTTTTTTTTTTTAAATGTAGGTTTGTAATTAAGCACTCTCTCAGGAACGTAAAGGATATTATTATTATTTGTTCATGCCAGCCCGCCAGCTCCAAGGGCGCGCCACAGGACAAAGCCCCCGGCTGAGGACCACGGAACTCCGAGGTCTCTCCCGAGCCGAGTTATTTCCGCCGACGCGGATTTTTTTTTTCACCTTTCCCCCCTCCCCCTCCCCCTTCACTACGCGCCGAGCCCCGCCGTGTAAGCTGCCGGAAATTCGTTCTGCGTGGGGGGAAAAGCCTCTTCCAGCCGCGGCCGTGTTGGTAAGGGGGTTGCGAGCCCGCGTGTGTGTGTGTGTGTGTGTGTGTGTGTGTGTGAGGTGGAGGGGTTGAGGGGGTGTACGAGGGACTCAGTGCGCCCCGCCAAAGGGTTGCGACCCTTCTGAGCAAACACGGGAGGTCGCATGCGCCGGCGACACAAGGGTTTCGGAAAAGTGAAAGAGGGGGGGAGGGGGGAGAGGATCTACCACGAATTTTCCTTTCCGCACGGGGCGTGGCCATTCCGTCGCAGGAAAAAAAAACACCCCTTACAGTTTCATTCCCCCTCCTAAATTCCGTTACACATTAAAAAAAAGTAAAATAATTCTGTGCCTTTACAAAAAATATTTCTATTCGAAGCGAGTTGCCAAGGAATTGTTTGTAATAAGACCAGATATCCTAAATCTGTGCAGCTCATGTTTAGAGATCGATGATACTGAGATATTCGAATAATCAATGATCGAACTTTTTTTGTTGTTATTTATTAGTTATTTATACAGGGAACGGTTTACAAATAAATTTAACTATTGTAGGTACTGACACAAATCTAAGCATAAATTCCTGGAAAAGAATCCGAACCCAGTATCACTGCGAACACCATGTTGTAGTGATACAGTTTATCTTCGTGTAAATGTACAAAATAATAAATACCAGTAAGTTTCATGAATATTCCTGTTTAATTACACAAAAAAAAAACACCTTCCTCCTACAGTTTCTTCCCCCTTTTATTAGGATGTTCGGTCTATAGTATATTTGATATCTCTTTCCAATGCACGATTGCTACCATTAGCGTTGTCTTTGTTTATGTATGCTGCTGTGTTACCAGCTAAGCCCCGTAGAGCACAAAGGTTTCAGACACCACTTTTTAATGCAATTAAATTTTTCAAAACGTATCTGAAACATTTTGTAAAGTAATGAGAATTTTTGTAATTACTATGTCCTAATGTTAGAGACCTTCAAAATTCGCGGTTTCGATGGCCTTCAGGATAGACTGCACATACCCCTGTACACTCGGGCAAATACCGCAAGTTCATTGGCTGCCGACTTGTAAGTCGTCTCACCTGGTTTGTCTGTGATTCCATCCTTCTTTGGTTGAGGGTTTATAACTGGTTGAGATTCGTCCAGATGAACAGTAAGCCAATAGCAAAATTATCTAAGAGGTATATGTGTTTGAATTCTAGGTTATCACCGAATGAATCCGCGAATTTTGCAGGTCTCTACCTATTGTGTTGAATCGAGAGCATAATTTAAAATAATGCTCAATTGTACAAAATGTATTCGAAAATAGTTTCGCTATCGTAAAGTTTCATTTGGCACACCAACACGCTTGGTGTGTCCCCCGATGATCACGAAAGTGTCTATATACGAGTTAATGGCGCCAGACACGGGTCAGCCATCAGAACGAAATCAACGAAAAAAAATAGCGAACTCTGCGAATGCGCGGAATTTCGGCAACAGATAGGTAGGGGCATGCACGTTTCGCGAAAAGATTCCGATACTAGCTGTCAATTAAAAAACTAAAGCATCGCCTGTGTCTCGTGATTGGGTGAGTTTCTTTCAGGTCAATATCGATTGTTACAACAACCAATCACATTCAGTCAAGTGCGGAAGCAAACGCGTCCTGAGTGGCTCAGGTCAAAATAAGGCAACGAATTCCCTCGCAGACGTCCGCCAATCACAAGGAAGAATTCGCTTGTTGCAGTCTAATAAGCGTTCAGATTTATTCGCAAAAAATGCCTTCCCCTTACAGATAGGTCACGGATAGGACACAAAATTTCGGTTCCCTGAAAAAAAAAAAAAAAAAAGGGACTGGCCGCAGAATGGACCAGGGATACAGTTTAGAGTGCAGGTGTAGCATATTCAGCGCCTAAATACCTCTATTTTTTTTTTAGTTTAGGAACAACGGCCTAATTGGCCGAGCCACGTCGTGGTACGCCTGAAGCGCCGCTGGTCTATGCCGTGTGTTCTGCAGGACCTGGCCGCGCTCGAAGGGCAATAATGAATAATTAGCCCGCGGCGCTGACTGGTGGGTCGTGCCTAGGGGAGGGGATAGGGGTTGTTCCCCCCCCCCCCCTCCTTTCCCGGAGCAATTAGCCCCGATGCGTGCTCATGCAGCGGGAATGAGCGAGCAGAGGTGCATCAGCGCTGTTCAGGGATGGTGGAGGGGGGGGGGGGGGGAGGCAGCAAGGTCGCGAATCATTATTGGCACGTGCACGTGAACGGTCCGTTGTGTGTGTGTGTGTGTGTGTGTGTGTGCAGGTAGAAGGATACCTTCAAAAAATTTGCAGATTTATTTCGCCACGGGTTATAATCCAAATACCTTTTTTTTTTTTTTTTTTTTTTTTGCTGCTTCGGTGATTGGTAGAGACCTGAAAAATTCGCGGATTCATTTCGCGATAGGCTAGAATCAAAATAAGTTCGCCTTTTTACCGCATCAGTGATTGGTCCACAGTTTATCTGAATGATACTCGGCCAATGAAAAACCTTTAACAAAAGAAGTATCGAATCACTAGCGTCCCAGCTAACAGGTGGCACCAGTCAGTAGCTAATGAGCAAATGTAATTTTCCGAGTGCGTAGAGGATCAAGGAGTTTTTCTTACAGGTCATTGAAATCGCGAATTTTTCCTGTCTCTAACTGCGAGCCATTAGCAGAACTGGCAAGAGGTATGAGTATTTGATTTTCATCCCATCGCGAAATGAAACCGCGAAAATGTCTGGTCTCTACCTATAGGTCATTGAAATCGGCCATCCGGGCACTGTGTATTAATTATATTTTGGAGAACGTTGGTAATATTCATAATTTATTATAAATTAATTTCCACGAATTACGTATTTCAATATTTTTTGTTACATGTTCACACACACACACCAAATTCTGATTATTCAAGAACATATTTATTTTTTGCGGTTTTGTTCATGCTTATCGCGTGTAAACAATCTGACGCTTACCCATGTGCACAAGACAATAGTGTTATAGATAACGGGAAGATAAAAATAGTTGCTCAGACGTTTCGAAAATAGTTCAGGAACGTGTTTTTTAAAAGGGTCTTTTTCTAACGGCATTGTAAATGTTCCCTTTATAGACAAGCATGTTGAAATATTCCACTTATATTTTTCACTGGCATAAACAGAAATGTTTAGTAATTTTAATGGCATCTGCTTTTTTTTAAAAAAAAAAATAAAATAAAAGAAGATACGTTTACTTGAACCCTTTGAAAATACCTTTTTTTTTTCAGGTTTTGTTGTAATGCTCGTTTTGGTCTGCTTGCAGTTCTCGCTCTTTGTAACTGCCTTTTTAATTTTTCTGTTCCTCTCCCTCTCTCTGGCTCCCTTTCTGCTGATTCACCGTTCTTCCCCTCGAGCCGGTTTTTGTTTTTCTCCCGTTTGCGCCTCGTCAGGAGAACCTCGAACGCCCCGCGCGCGCAGTAATTAGTCACTCGGTTCGACCTCTTCGCGGCTGCTACCGCTGTTTCGCCTCGGAACATCAGTTCCCGGTCCAGACGCCTCGAGACGCGCGAACCGCCAGCTGTTCTCTCATTCCGGAGCGAAGAACCCATTACTAGAGACCGGAAAAATTCGCGATTTCGATGACCTGTAGGATAGACTCCATGATCCTCTACGCACGCGGGAAAATTACACCTGCTCATTGGCTACTGAATAGTGACACATGTTAACTGGGATGTTCGTGATTCGATACTTCTTTTGTTGAAAGGTTTTTCATTGGCCGAGTGTCATTCAGATAAACTGTGGCCCAATCACTGATGCAGTAAAAAAAGGCACACCTATTTTGATTCCAGCCTATCGCAAAATGAATCCGCGAATTTTTTTAGGTCTCTAGTGATTGGTGTTGTGACAATCGATACTGACCTGGAAAGAAACTCGCCCGATCGCGAGGCACAGACGATGCTACAGCGTTTTAACTTTCTGCTGGTCTCGGAATTTTTTCGCGAAATATGCATGCCTCTACCCATAGGTCAGTGAAATCGCGAGATTTTTGCGGTCTCTAGGAGTAGAGACCGGAAAAATTCGCGGATTTCTTTCGAGACAGGCTGGAATCCAAAAACTCGTCTAGTTTAATGCTGCGTCAGTGATTGTTAGGGGTACGGACATTTCGCGGATTCGTTTGGCGTCAGGCTAAAATTCTAAATAATATGTTTGCTCTTTCATAATCGGCACGTTCTGATTCGCTTACTTCCCTGCAAGCCTTACATCATTGGCTCACGGTCACAGAGGGATGTGTCCAAATAACTTGCGGTTCATTAACACAGTTCTAGAGTATAGAGACATGCATTCTAGCTTGCGACCAAATGAATCCGCGAAAAGTCCGTATCACTAGTGATTGTTGGACCGAAATTTACCTGAATGACTCTGAGCCGATGGCAAACGCTCAACCAAAAGAAGTATCGCATCATAAGAATCGCAGTAAAACAGGTTGTCCCGAGTCGGTAGCCAATGACCGGGTGGATAGTTGCCCGAGTACATGGAGAATCGTGGAGTCCTATCCTAGTGGTCATTGAAACCGCGAATTTTTCCAGTCCCTATCTACTTTGAATATACATATACTGTATAGAAGTCGCGAGTGGATAGGATTTACTCTACGTTTTTCAGAAGCGTATGATGAGCAGCTTGGGAACTTCACCGCTGCAAGTGCGCTGCCGTTAACGCCCTGTATCGTCTTAGTTGTTATTTACACGTTAGAGCGCAGCACTGTCGCCCGCTGTCATTCCCCCGCACACCCCGCACCAATCATTTACTGCAGCTCAAGTTCGTTCCACGGGAGAGGGGAAGGGGTGTTTGAAGAGTTCGACACTTGTCCGCTAGGGACCACCACAAGAGTCGATGCCCCTAGAGATGGTGGCGATTGCAGCGGCGGTGGATTAACCAACTACCTCAAAACCGTATTAGTAGAGACCCGTGAATTTCGCGGATTCATTTCGTGTTATGCTAAAATTCTAATAATTATACCTTAGTGCTGCTTCTGTCATTGGTTCTCTGTTAATCTGGAGGACTGAGGGCCAATTAGAGACCCTCACTCATAGAAGTGTCGAATCACAGACCACCCAGTCGAGACGTCTCACAAGTCAGCAGCCAATGAACAGTTGGCATTTGCCCGAGTGTCTAGAGAATATTGGAGTCCATCCTGAAGGTCATTGAATCCAACGAAATTCACGGGTCTCTACGTATTATAAATTTTAACCTGGGCTGGCGACTTCTATACAGTGTATATATTCAAAGCTATCTGTGAGTGCACGGTGGTTGCTGACGGCCGGGGGGTCTCGGGGAGGACGGACAGCGGACGAGCGGGTGGATCGGTGTCCGCAGGTGACACTCGCGCTGCTGGCCGCGGCTCTGGCCGCGGCGACGGCGCTGGACGGACGCCTCACGAGGAGGGACGCCGCCGGCGGCTGGGTCGGCCTGGGCGCCTCCGGGGGCGAAGACGCGCACGGGGAGGACCCGCACAGCCTGGACGGCGGCAGCACCTACAGCCACGCCGCGCCCGAGGTCAAGGTCGTGCGCATCCCCTACTCGCAGGTACGTCCTGTCCTCACGGGCGGCTCCATCCCGTGACCAACCCCATTGGCGTAGCTGTATTCATAAAGTTGGGGGGGGGAAATAATGTTTTTGATGTCATGTAAACCCATCCCCCTCTTAATAAGACGGGGGGTCCGGGGGTCCTCCACCGGAAAATTTTGATTTTAAAAGTGCAAAATAGCGCTTTTTAAGCAGTTTTTACTATCTAACCATTGAATACATCGATGTTAAAATTATTATTGTTTCCTTAAGATAAAATTTGAGAGTGAAGAAATTACAAATAAAGTTGGGGCAGAATAATATTATAAAATAAAAATATCACGGTCTAGAAAGTTGGGGGGTCAGTCCCCTCCACACAAAGAGTTCAGGGAGACACGTCCCCCCCCCCCCCCCCAAGGTTCCTACGCCCCTGACTAACCCGCTCTTACTTTTCTTCGGCAATCAGCCAAACTGTGCGGTACTTAACACCCGACCTAACTAACGGCCTAAAAGTAGGGACACCTGTATTTCGCGAATACATTTCGTGTCAAGGTATTTCACAAAATACTGTAGCTTTTCTCCTGTGGTTATTGGCTGAGGTCGGTGAGAGGTGTCGTCCCGCTCTTGACGGGGCCAATGAGAATGTGGTCACCGTACTGCTGCACCCTCACAATTTGCCATTACTAGTGACCTGCAAAATTCGCGGATTAATTCGGCGATTGGCTAGAATTCAAACACACATACCTCTTAGATAGTTTTGCTATTGGCTTACTGTTCATCAGGACGAATCTCAACCAGTTATAAACCCTCAACCAATGAAGGATCAAATCACAGACAAACCAGCTGAGACGTCTTACAAGTCGGCAGCCGATGAACTTGCGTTATTTGCCCAAATGTACAGGGGTATGAGCAGTCTATCCTGAAGGCCATCGAAACCGCGAATTTTGCAGATCTCTACCTATAAGTCGTTAACTTATCAGAAACGAAAGGTTGGCTAACTCAATTTGTTTTTAAATATTTTGTTGCTGGGAATATCCAACATAAATATATCAGAACATATATTTTTTCAATACGGAGCAACCAAAACTCTACGTTAAAAAACCTTATATTTTGTTTAAAAACTTACAAATCTGCATTGCTGCAAAGTATGTGTTTTTTTTTAATCATAACTTCAGTTTAAATTGCAAAAAAACAATACACACGATCACTCACGCCTGCACATGTCAGCCATGCTTATTAAATTGCTACCACGATAATTCATCACTGTCAAAAAATTTCCCAAAGTATTATAGATTGCAAATAATTATACTCAATACGCCACCCCGTTAATACTAGGTAGAGACACCTGTATTTCGCGATTTCATTTCATGTCAAGGTATTTCACAAAACACTGTAGCTTTTCCTAAGAGTAATGGCAAATTGTGAGGGTGCAGCAGTAGGTGACCACATTCTCATTGGCCCCGTCAAGAGTGGGACGACACCTCTCACCGAACTCAGCCAATAACCACAGGAGGAAAGCTACAGTATTTTGTAAAATACCTTGACACGAAATTATTCGCGAAATACAGGTGTCCTTACCTTTAGGATATACTCTATGATCCTATATGCACGCGGGAAAATAACATCTGCTCATTGGCTTACTGACTCGTGTAACCTGTTAACTGTAACGCTAGTGATTCGATACTTATTTTGTTAAAGGTTTTTCATTGGCCAAGTGTCATTCAGATAAACTGTGGCCCAATCCAATCACTGAAGCGGTAAAGAGGCAAACGTTTTTGGATTCTAGGCTGTCACGAAATGAATCCGCAAATTTCTCCGGTCTCTACCGATAAGGAAAGGTGGGTCGCCAGCTGAATAAGTTTGGGAACCACTGACCTACATCGTACTCGGTATAGGTACTCGGGCAAACAACGCCAGTTCATTGTCTGCTGACCTTGACATGCCAAAAAAAAAATATTGGGACGTTATAGTTTCAAAATGAGAGTTATAGGAGGAATGTGGCAGGGTGTGGTCTTCACCTAACGAGTTGTGTCTCTCCCAACCTTCTCCCGCAGGCCGTGCCCATAAGAGTGCCGCAGCCGATGGTGATCCGCGTGCCGCGGCCATACCCGGTGCCCATCCGCGTGGCGGAGCGCTTCGAGGTGCCCGTGCACCGGACCATCGAGGTGCCCGTCGAGAAGTACGTGCCGGTGCACGTGGTCAAGGAGGTGCCCTACCCGGTGGTCAAGCACGTGCCCGTGCACGTGGAGAAGAAGGTGCCGATACACGTGCCGCAGCCGTACCCGGTGCAGGTGCCCGTCGTCAAGTACATCCACCACTACAGCAAGGGCAAGTGGTGAAGGTGAGTCCTTTCGAAACACCCCCTCCATTAAAATATAATAATTCTGTACCTGTTGTGAATAAGTAAGTAAGTCTTATAATTAGGGACACCTGTATTTCGCGATTTCATTTCATGTAAAGGTATTTCACAAAACACTGTAGCTTTTTCTAAGAGTCATGGCAAATTGTGAGGGTGCAGCAGTACGGTGACCACATTCTCATTGGCCCCGTCAAGAGCGGGACGACACCTCTCGCCGACATCAGCCAATAACCACAGGAGAAAAGCTACAGTATTTTGTGAAATACCTTGACACGAAATGTATTCGCGTAACACAGGTGTCCCTACTTATAATTATTAGAGACCGGAAAAATTTCACGGATTCATTTCGTGATAGGCAGAAATTCAAACATGTGTACAGTTCTGCTGGTTCTGCTACTGGCTCGCAGTTTAACTGGAGCTGTTTGGCCCAATGAGAGACTATCGACCAAAGAAGCGTCGAATCACAAGCTTACCCAGTGGAGACGCCTCACAATTTAGTATCCAATGAACACGCGTGTTTACTTGAGATGTGTAGAGGATAATGGAGGCTATCCTAGAGGTCATTTAATCCGCGAATTTTTCCGGTCCCTACTTATAATATAAGATATCGACTTGCTTAGTTATTCACGCTTGATACAGAATTAGAGACCCGTGAGTTTCGCGGATTCAATGACCTGCAGGATAGACTCCAATATCCTCTAGACACTCGGGCAAATGCCCAACTGTTCACTGGATGCTGACTTGTGAGACGTCTCGACTGGGTGGCCTGTGATTCGACACTTCTATGAGTGAGGGTCTCTAATTGGCCCTCAGTCCTCCAGATTAACAGAGAACCAATGACAGAAGCAGCACTAAGGTATAATTATTTGAATTTCAGCATAACACGAAATGAATCCGCGAAATTCATGGGTCTCTAATTATAATAAACAATTTGACAAAATTTATAACTAGAGCCACGGAATTTTCGCGCATTCATTTAGTGGCAAGCTAGAATGCAAACCCTCCACACTGTCGCACTGTGTTCATGATTGGACCGCAGTTATCTGGACACGCGCCTCTACGACCGTGAGCCAATGATGTCCAGCTACGAGAGAAGTAAGCGAATCAGGCAGTGCCAAATAACAAGGATAAAAATGTTCTCGCTAAGAAATAAAACCAATGGGAAAGTAAAAAATGGGTCGAGCACACCTATAACTTTGAATTCTATCCTGAGGCCAGAGGAATCTGCGAAATTTCCGGGACTTGATTTATAACTTGTGCTTGAACTTAACATTGCTTTAGCAAAGATCAGTTCACAAGTTATAAATTTTACGATATTGTTTATTATATTTTTTTTTATTTTAATTCAAAAATTAATAACAATAATTTCTAACAACTTGTGCCAGCCCAAGGCTTCAGACGCGTCGCGGGGAAACCTTTGCGCGGGTCCATCCGTGCACAGAGAAAAAATTTGTTTATACAGTGCGAAACAAATATTTACTCGGTGGAACAAAATTATTTTGTTAGCTTAACCAAACTCGGTAAGTAACAAAAATGACTTGTTACACCTGTCCAAAACATACATTTGAGTTGACAAAAACCTTTTTTTTTTTGGGCCAACAGAACTTTTCCTACTACAAATTATTTGTTTGAATTAACAAAATATATTTATTTCGCCATATACAAACAAATATTTTGTTGAGGCAAACTAACCTTTCTCTCAGTGTGGTAATGGGGGATTTTTGATTCAATGCCGCTTCTTGAGCTTAACGCTATAGCAGTTTTGCACTGTTTGCATGTTAAAACTGTTAAAACGGATTCGATTAACGGAAATATATATGAGCAAATGTATGTAAATGAAATATATATTAATCGTATTTAATCGTATACAATCTATATATAATTATAAATAATGTATAATAGAATTACGCCCTTAAAACCAAAATAACAGAATCAAAGAGAAAGTAGTGGCTAGTAATGTTATACAGAACGAAAAATTGTGGAAAATAAAATTCCTTCTTGCATACCCCTTTGGGGTTTATATAAAGAGGATAAAAGTTAAAATAAAAGCCTATAAAGAATAGGATTGGTGTTTGTTGTGGGGGGAAATTTTTTTTTCATAAATGCAGAATATAAAATGAAAGCGTAAACCCGCAGAAAACAAGACCAAATCAGCTGATGGAAAAACATATAAACTCAACGATGAAACAAACTTAGACAAGTATTATTGCCAACACAGCGACAAAATTATCCGTGGAAGTAATTTAGTCATGCATAATAATAATAATAATAATAATAATAATAATAATAATAATAATAGCAGCACAGATGAACACAGTGGGTTAACAATGACGAGATAGTTTAAACAATAACAGTAAATGTGCAGACAGAAAACAAAACCTGGACAACGCAGCAAATACACGAACACAACGACGAACACAAACAGATATTAAGAACAACACAACAACGACAACACAGACGAACACAGGAGGTTTCCTATGATAAAACAGTTGCGACGTTTCAGTAACTGGCATCTGTTCACGTCATCAGGTATAGCTGTTTGAACATCAGTTGATTTCAGTGGAGTTTATTTTTTAATTTTTATTTTTTATTTTGCATTTATGAATTATTCCCATGACAAGCAGTGAAAAAAAAATGTAATGGTTTATGTCCACGAAATTTTATTAAATCATACGTTTTTGAAGTTGGTGCTGAACAATTTTTTTACTGTCAATAATAAAAACAGTGTTTAAGATGGAGCGCTGAGTGTTCTGGATTATGTTTAACTGATTTAAGTTCTACAACAACCGCGGAATAACCAAGGGAATTATGAATGAATGTGTGGGTGTATGTGAGTGAGAGAGAACTACAGTATGATAATAAGAATTATATCTTTATTTTATATTTAATAAAATGTATTTTATAAAACTTATATTATTAATAAACTTGGATGTTAAATTGGTAGATGATTCATCAGTAAATGCTGTTATTTGGTACGTAAATTAACGTTTGATTACTAGACATAACTTATTATACGTTGTGTATGCATCGTGGTTCAGTGCAAGAGAGGGCGTACACACCTTAACAACGTCAAACAAAAATCGAATAAATAAATAAATAAAATTATTTCAATGAAATATTTTGTCTAAAACGACCAAATTCGCGGCGGTTGTATAATGTCGTTCAGTTAAGCATAATCTAGACACTCGGTGTTCCTTATAAAATACTTTGCTGTATTATTCACAATCAAAAATTATGTTGAGCTTCAACTTCAAAGACATAAGCAAGCCTTTGAAAATCACATTAGACCTCAAGTCGTGAGAATTTTTTCGACTTAAATGTCGTGACGAGCCTGAAGTCGCAAGTTTATCGGTCGATTCAGCATCATCCCGTATTAGCCGGGTCTGGCTGGGGGAGGGGGGGGGACCGGCCCTGGCTGTTATTGGCCACTCTCCGATCCCGCACTGGCCGGGCTCTACACCTGGCCAGTGATTGGCGGATTGTGTTTCCGCAATTCTCCTGGCTGGCGCAGTTGCAGTTCGCGATGAACGTGGCAGTTACACTCCTGAATGCCTGAGTGTTCTGTTTCAGAACAACCTCGCGCGTGTGTGTGTGTGTTACAATTGTGTGTATGTGTGAATGTGAGTGTGTGAGGCGGACAGAAGCAAAGGGGCGTAAGTGAGAGAATAAACATCTAGTGTTTTCCATTATGTCTATTACTAGAGACCGGTAGGATATACGTACTTAATGATCCTCTACGCACTCGGGAAAATTACATCTGCTCATTGGCTACTCACTCGTGTAACCTGTTAACTGGGACGTTAGTGAATCGATACTTATTTTGTTTAAGTTTTTTTAATTGGTCGAGTGTCATTCAGATAAACTGTGGCCCAATCACTGATGCAGTAAAAATGCAAACTTTTTTGGATTCTAGACTATCACGCAATGAATCCGCGAATTTTTCTGGTCTCTTATCTATTACTAATCTAAGTATAATAATATGCTGTTAATTTAGGATTGGTGTCTAGAAAATACGTCATTGCAGATTTCACTGTGTGTCATAAGAAAACTCAATTACAAATAAGAAAAAAAATTTTTTTTGATCTCACAGGAAACAAGCCGAAATCAGGAACATCAAAAATTTAAAATCATAGCACAGAAATTTCCGTGAAAAAATGAATAAAAAACATAAATTCGCTCCACGGAAGTTTCTGTGCTATGTTTTTTTTTTAAATTTTATCATCGCCCTGATTTTCGGATGAATGTTGAAATGAAACTGTCTGTAGGCAAAGGCAAAAAAAAAATGTTTGGTTCTAAAGGAATTCACGTGTACTTTTAAGATTGGTGCTCCAGTTCAGCAAGCTTCCGTAAACTAGTAAATTTCAAGCCGATGTCTTTAATGCAAGGCAATTAAAGGCGTTATTAGCCTCGTCCGATGGTCTGATGAATTCAGACAAAAATGACGTCACATTCCCTGAGCGCACGGGACGATATCGTAACACCGGTGGCTTTTCGTGTCTGCTTGGTTGGCTATTCTGTAATTGTGTTTTTTAAATTACCATCTTTGGGATATTCTTTCAAGTGGCGAGCAAAACAAAGATATGCACTTTGGTGAACTGCCGGGTTTCAAGATTTTTGTTTCGTTTCGTGGGTTCTAATTTGCGAGAAGCTCCGGCGCGCTCTCTCGGTATTTAACGCCGGTAATCATCATAAATTTTGTTGATAAAAACTTTCCCGTGAAGCAATGCGATTTTCTTTTTAAGAAGCAAAGTTCAGTTAAGTGCATGAAGCCGTTGATTTAATACCCTTGCTTCATAATTACATTTCCAGACAATCTTTTGTGAATTACATTTTCAGAGAATCCTTTATGACGATAATTAGTTTTAACGAAGTATTCTTACAGAGCGTTTTCAGACCAAAAACCAT
Organism: Bacillus rossius redtenbacheri; assembly: GCF_032445375.1. NCBI lineage: Eukaryota > Metazoa > Arthropoda > Insecta > Phasmatodea > Bacillidae > Bacillus > Bacillus rossius. The sequence goes on along the minus strand of NC_086341.1, from coordinate 4,627,908 downwards.
TTAAAGAAACAGATGAAAAAAAATAATGAAAAGAAACAAGAGACAAGGTCTGCAACAGATAAGAATAAAACAAGAAAAAAAATCACATTTTTTTATGTATTATTTTTAACATACCTAATATCAATACCACACTGATCACATTTTATTGTAGTTTATCTTCTCAGACTTAATATCTCAACCCCAACATGAATTAGAGACTTAACTTAAATGTTTTGTACACGTCGACGCAATATCTAGTATTTGCATTATGTATATTAGATTACTAAACTGGATATAATAATATGTTGTTAATTTAAAATGTGGTCGAGAAAATACGTCATTGTTTATTTCACTGTGTGTCATAAGGAACCTCAATTACAAATAAGAAAGAAAAAAATTTTAACACAGAGAAAACAAGCCGAAATCAGACGACATCAAAAAAAATCATAGCACAGAAATTTCCATGAAAGAAATTAATAAAGAACATACATTAATTCCACAGAAGGTTACAAGTTTTTTAAATCACCCTAATTTTTGGCTAGTTTCTGTGTGTTTGTATATGTATCTTTCTTCTTTGGTACTTAGGTTTCTTATGACATGCATTGTAAGCAACAATGGCGTATGTCCAAAACAACATCTTAAATAAGATATATTTTCGATTGCAAGAACCACTGAAAGAACAAATCTGTTGTTACCTGACAAAACCTTAAAAAGTTGCCAGGACTAAGTTAGTGAAATGCACTTACGTCAGTAATACTGTTTTCCAAAATCTCCATCATTTCAATATTTAAGTAGCATTCAGTTCTGTTATGGCAAAAAATTTAAAACTTGCGAGACAAAATTTCACTGGCTTGTAGTTAACATTAATTACACTTACAAAATGTATGCTGAAAATACGTTCGTGCATTTATCTGTTCAGCTATTGAAGTGATACACTTCACAACAGTAGATGAGAGGTAATATTCATTTCAATCCATAGCAAGCAGCTCGTTCTATTGCATACATTTACGCACTAATACATAAATACGTGCATTAGTGTATGCATACTCATGAATACTGACGCATCATTTCACAATCATATTTGCGGTTTATATATAAAAAAAAGTAACAGCCACAGATATTTTTTTTTAAATAAAATTTTTTACTTCCAAATGTTTACAGCACCAATTTACTTTGAACAGCTGGTTTCAAAAACAAAAAAAAATATCGTTCGCAAGATAGAAGGAAAACATTTTTGCTGCCGTGTATCCTGAAAGCTGTCATTGTTTGTTCCGAGCTGTATTTCTCGTGTCCGTGACAGCAGCTCTCACACACGCACATGTGTGCCTGTGTTTCAATTTTTTTTTCTATTCCCTCTCTCATGCGAGCACGATTGAATATTTTTTTCCTTCTTTTTTTTCCAGATGTGATGCGTGTCACGCGGCTGTCAAAGTGACGGTGATCCAGCCCGATCTCCGCTCCGCTGAAGTTGTTTTGTTGACGTTTGTTATTGTTGTTGTTTGTTATTGTTGATGTTTTTTTTGTTTCCACTCGCCAACACTTCATTCATCCGTGCATTCCCATCGCCTCGCTTGCTCGACCTCATTATTCTCGCCACTTAACGGTCTTTTTTTTGTACCTATTCTTTTTTTTAATAAAATTTCGTTGTGAAAAAAAATATTAACCAGGGCTCTTCTGTTTTTTTTCCCCACTCCGTAGACCTCTCCCCCTACACAACTACCACTCCACAGCAAGCGCGGCTCCAGAGGAAGGGCGCAGGGGGCAATAACCCCTTCCGAGCCCAAATTTTACTTCTTATTTCTTTGTAGGGAATATTAATGTTAACCTAAATACTTTCGTTAATGTACTAAACTCTTCCTTCAATCAAAATTGGTACCAAAATACTAAATTTCAGTATTTGAGACCGTATATTTTGTGAGTATCCCAAGGGCAATGCCATGATTATTAACTGCATCCTCCTGTGTGTGAGAGCCCTGCCCGAGAGGTCTTCCTGGAACCGCCATTGATCCACAGTATTTTATAACTGATAAAAACAGAATTCACCTGCAGCAATAACGTGTGTAAGTGTCCGATAGGCCACGTGCAAAGCCGGTGTGATAACATTAGTTCTTAAATATGCTAAGGCGAGTGCATAGAAGTTTCACGAATACAGAGCTTCGCTATGAATCTCGAAGAAGGGAAGAGCTCCACCTTAGTTTAGATCATACAGTAACGTATGTTTCGATCAGCATTATTATTATTTTTTCAAAACTAATTAACTTGAGGATAAAAAAAAAAATATTGAACATGTTTGTTTCCGGAAACTTTAAAGTATTGGCTGTTTACTGAATTTCAACAAGATGGACAGAATTTCAATGAACTTCCTTGCCGAAAAGTTTATTTGCAACATTGATGAACATGAGAACACATGAATTTTTCTCATCAACGAAGTTATATGTTTACACGCCTATGGCGAGTGCTGAAAGACTCGTTCACGTTATTATTTTTTTGACGTGATAACGTCTTATAAATCGATGAACGCCGGCTGCACGCACGAAAAAAGCATGACTCATTGTCACGTTCGGCCTGAGCCACCACCGTGCGAGAAAATCGTCTATAATATCAAACAGGTTAAGGTGGGCTTTTTAAAAGCAGCAATTTAAAATTTCTTTATTTATTTGTCAAATTTCATCATTTCAAATTAAAAATGTATTGACATTGATTTGATTTCAGATTATTTCTATAACTAATTGTTCGTGATTATATTTAAACAAATTATTTAAATTAAGATTGCAAAAAAACTGTAAATAATATTTGAAAATTAAAAAGTATGCAATTTTTCATCAATGTTGTCCTTACGACGTTATCACGTAAAATTATCGTCCGTAAACTGACTTTACAGACAACCCCTTTTTTTTACATTTTAACCTACCTTTGTAAGTTTTGTCATATCCGGAAACTATTTATTAAGGCTTTTATAAGTACTTAATGACAGCTGAGCTTTATTTTGGAGGTTAAATTAATCCCACTTGTTTCTACGAGTAATTTAGCTGTAATTTCCCTTAGAGTGTTCGTTCGACAGGTTTTGAACGTCGCACACTCATGCACTAAGGTGCGACGGGACCTCTAAGATATGAGCAGGCTCCAAACACTTGGCACCGGCTCATTGCTCATTAATTATAGTAACGCCGTAGTGCTGAAGTCAGACCCTTTGACACGTGAGCACGACAAGTAAGTGACCACGGCTTTTTCAGTGGCTCAACTTCAACAAAATGAAAAAATATATATAGTTCATACTTATTGCTAGAGACCCGGAAATTTCGCGGATTCTTCTGGCCTCAGGATAGAATTCAAAGTTATAGGTGTGCTCGACCCATGTTTACTTTCCCATTGGTTGATTTCTTAGCGAGAACATTTTTATCCTTGTTATTTGACACTATCTGATTCGCTTACTTGTCTCCTAGCCGGCATCATTGGCTCACGGTCGTAGAGGGGCGTGTCCAAACAACTGCGTGCCAATCATGAACACAGTGTGACAGTGTGAAGGTTTGCATTCTAGCTTACGACTAAATGAATCCGCGAAATTTCCGGGTCTCTACTTATTGCATAATTAGCAAAGTTGAATTTTTAACATTTTTGTGCATTATGGATAGGTAATGAGATGCAGATGGAATAAAATAAATGATTTTGTTTGGTTCGAAAGCAATGCTGGTGGCTGCGTGGCATGGTTTAAAAACATCTTGGAATATTTATTTAATTTTATTCAGCCTATTAAAATCATAAAATTTCAAATGCTTTCAAAATGCCAGGTAAAATTAAATAGTCTTTTTCTTCTGAAAGAAATTAAAACATATCACATTGCAGCCAGTAAAATTGACTTTAAACCCTAGAAGTTTAATTTTTGATATTCATTTTATTCTCCTTATCCATACTGCAAAAAACATTAAGAATGAAACTTTGCCAGCTAATTATGCATAAAGTATGCATTATATATTGTCTTACATATTATTGAAGTTTGGCCACTCAAAATATCTAAAATTTTAAATGTTTTAAAGGTAAATAAAATAAAATAAACTGAAACGTGACGAATCTCCTTAAGGCTTATCACATGCAATGTTGATTTTTCGTTTTTTTTTTATGAAATATTTAAGGGTCATTCCTATCTTTTTAACTCTATCGAAACCTCATTTGCATTTGTCGTTCTGGCGCGAATATTTCCTACAGATATTCACTTAGTTTAATATCATGACTGCAAAAGGGCGTGCGAGTTATTATAGTCACGAAGACACCCATGATATTAGTGAATATCTTTTGAAAATATTTGTGGAAGAACGACAAATCAAAGGAATATATTAATTTTCAAAAAAGAATATCATGTTGGTCATTGAAGTAAACTTAACATTTTTTTCCCTTAAGGGCGCTAAAATTTTAGAAATAGTCTTTGAATAAAACTAACGATGTAAAAATTAAAAAAAAATAACACAGGCCAACAATAGTTTTGGTGCCGGGTTATTTGGAGCTGATTTCATATGAATTTGGTGCCCTGGATTCAAATATGACATTAGTTTTGGCCTAGGAGGTTAAATTTCTAAGATATTACATTTTAGTGAAAAGTCCGTTTAACATTATTTTAGGTTAAATACATTAATCAAATCCAAAAATTAAGAATTCATTTCTTATTATTAAATTAAATAAATAATATATTATACAAATATAATTATATTTTACAAATATTATTAGTATATACTAATATTATTATATCTACAAAGATAGTACCAATTCATCGATGGAAACAGCTAGTCACTAAACACTTCAGAAGCTTCTTTTTCGTGAACTACTTGAATATATTTTTGAACAGTCCCTTTTAAAAATCCAGCAATAATCAGTAGAGACCTGAAAAATTCGCGGGTTCATTTCGTGTTTTGCTAAAATTCAAATAATTATACCTTAGTGTTGCTTCTTCAATTGGTTTACTGTCAATCTGGAGGACTGAGGGCCAATTAAAGACCCTCACTCATAGAAGTGTCGAATCACAGGCCACCCAGTCAAGACGACTCACAAGTCAACAGCCAATGAACAGTTGGCATTTGCCCAAGTGTCTAGAGGATATTGGAGTCTATCCTGAATGTCATTGAACCCGCGAATTTTTCCGGTCTCTAATAATCAGCCATCATGTGCGTATCCCATCTTCCTTGATAGCGGTCCTCCATAATTGTAATATCTTGATTAAATCTTTCACCTTGCTCCTCACTGCTGTCTCCTAAATTTTCAGGAAAACGGTCCAGGTGGCTGTGTAAATAGTGCACCATAATACTCACGTTGCACCCAAGGGATTTAAAATTTTTAAGCATATCGTTCACCAGTTCAAAATGATTTTCTGCTTTTCGTTGGCCCAGAAAATTTCCGACAACTGCAACAAATAAGGTCCAAGATTTTCGCATAGCCTCATTCATAGAATTTACGAAGGCTTGGTCCTTAATGAGTTTTCTTATTTCTGGGCCGTTAAATATTCCTGCTTTAATATTTTCCTTACTCAAGTAAGGCATTTTTTCCCATATAAATACAAATAATTATCTATCCTTATCAAGAGCCTTTACAAACTGCTTCATAAGGGTCAGCTTGATATGCAGTAGAGGAAAGATGATTTTCTCTCTTTCAACTAAGGGTTCGTTAATTTTTTTTTTCCAATGACCATGTCTTTTCTCTTATGCCACTCTTGTCTAACCCAGTTTTTTGTTTTGTCTCTGCTATCCCAGAGGCACAAGAAACAAGGATATTTGGTGTGGCCACTTTGCTGACCGAGGAGAAAGTATAAAATTTGTAAATCACCCATTGATGTTTACGATACTTTATTTTCTCGAAGACCAAAGCTATGGTGCTATATGTTCTTTCGTTGTCGTTGAATGAGCTATTGGTAGAGACCTGAAAAAAACGCGGGTTCATTTCGTGTTTCGCTAAAATTCGAATAATTATACCTTATTGCTGCTTCTGAAATTGGTTTACTGTTAATCTGGAGGACTGAGGGCCAATTAGAGACCCTCACTCATAGAAGTGTCGAATCACAGACCATCTAGTCAAGACGTCTTACAAGTCAGCAGTCAATGAACAATTGGTATTTGCCCGAGTGTCTAGAGGATATTGGAGTCTATCCTGAAGGTCATTGAACCCGCGAATTTTTCCGATCTCTAGCTATTGGTATTGAACCATATTTGTTCCCATTGTGTAGAAGAACACATTTCAAGCCACGCTTACCACTAAAAGTAGAGCTGATAGAAAAAACTAATTTCATATTCATACTCAGCGCCCCAAAATATAGCTAAAATCAGTTACAAAATCCTAGGCACCAAAAAAAATTCTTATTCGCCTATGTAATCAACATGGAATGTGAGCTTCCCTGGTTAAGTGGTAATCCCAAATTTTATTTTTACATGTTGGCAATACTTTTTTAGGTTTGTTCTGTCTGCAGGGCAGAGTCTTGCGAAAAACTTATTAATGAATGAATTTCTGTAGAAGAATAAAAATTTAGTCCAGTGACCATATGCTAATTAAAGCAACCACCTACTGACATGTTTAGAAAATGTGTAACATATTTTTAACACAATAAAGACAATGACCGATAATGCCTTGTTTACTCTAACGTTCTGTTCTTTATATCATTTAATTTATCAAATAAAGTCCGGAAAAATCATTTCTTTTTTAAGAAATTTACAGTTTATGTGTAGGACATGCTCGCTTCGGATGCCTTCTGCTTTGCTACATTTAAATATGTACTACCAAATTTCGCTGTATGTAATAGAAACTCAGGAAGAGCTTAGCTTCATGGATATGGAGTTTTTTAAAACGTAAATTTAACTTAAAGTATCATGTAAAATTAAAGATATTAGTAAATTTGTAAATTTACATGACAACTCTATAACTAAAAAAAATCGTGTTCGCAGTAATAACTGGGTCTGAGTTCTTTCAGTACCTCCAAAAGTCAAAGTTATCTGTAAAACCGTTCCCTGAATAGCTCTCCAGTATTAACTGCGCGCATTAATGAGCATAACGAAACGAAATAAAGTCATAATCAATTAATAATTGATTAACTTTTCCTTGGTTTGAAAAAAAAATTATGCTGGAAAAGCAATTATATTATAAAATTATATGCCAAATTTCGTAAAAAAAAAAAAAAACCAGCACTTTATCTAAAACAGTATTTAATGTACGCAAAAATAACTATAGCCATGTATTGTAAAAATTCACTGTAGCTTTCTTGTAATGTTGCCAACTATTTCTTGGCAACTGTTTTCCAAAGTAGGCTACAATTTTTTTTTCTCTGTGTGATGTCCACGCCAGCGTTTATTGGCGACGAGGCTAGTGTCATCACTCCACATCATGCACTATGGTCAAACAGAGTCCAAAATTTCAATATTCAATCACATGAAGGAAAAAAAAATTGATGGCAAAACTGTTGAAGACCAAGATGGCGTATTTCAGTTACGTCCTTTTAAAGCTAAGAATTTAATGTTTTAAGTTTATGGTCTTGTATTTTCAAGAGTCTTTTTCCAAAATTTTACTTTGTACCAATTTTGAAATTATTTTATTGCATTATAGATTTGTGACCAAGAAGGCGTCTTTCAGTTAAGTTCTTTTAAAGCTAAAAATTTAATGTGTTAAGTTTATGGTCTTGTATTTTCAAGAGTCTTTTTTACAATATTTTTCTTTGTACAATTTTGAAATTATTTTATTGCTGGAGACCGGAAAAATTCGCGGATTCATTTCGCGATAGGCTAGAATCAAAATACGTTTGCCCTTTTTACCGCTTCAGTGATGGGCCACAGTTTATCTGAATGATACTCGACCAATGATAAACTTTCAACAAAAGAAGTATCGAATCACTCGTGTCCCAATTAACAGGTGACACGAGTCAGTAGCCAATGAGCAGACGTTATTTTCCCGTGTGCATAGAGGATCATGGAGTGTGTATTCTACAGGTCATTGAAATCGCGAATTTTTCCGGTCTCTAGCAATTAAAGCGTTAATGGCAGATATCGTGCATTGGAAAGAGAGAGAGAGAGTAAAAACGCCCGTGAAACCGCGCGCTGCAATCTCGATCTGAAGGATGAACCGCGCTACAGAACCGGAACTTGCCGGCCGTACCCGACCAGCCTTCACCTTGTCCGCCGGTCCTGGCGAGAGAGAGAGAGAGAGAGAGAGAGAGATGCCGCCCCTTCACCGGCGCACTTGCCAAACAACTCGGAGCTTTCCACGAGCTCGCTAGAGCTCGTAGGACGTCATCCTGCTCTCGCCGAGTCCACCGACCCGCTCTTCAGAACCCGCCCACGACCGCTCTAGTCGCCATTCGCCTCGGAACGTGACTCTACTTTCTTGAAAGGATAAATTACACTGACCAAGCAACCGGCCAGGAGCCGGGATCCGTCCGCTCGGCGGTTACAGCTAGGAGTGAAAACTTCTTTAGCCGCGTTGAGCGAATTTTGGTAGGGGCAAAACTTCTAGGCTCGCGTCACCGACATGCTAGTGACGTGTTGCGCCACACTGGCGAATCGAAGCGGCCTGTGTACGTGTATACGCATATATACACTAATACATAGAGACCGGAAAAATTCGCGATTTCAATTACCTGTAGGATATACTCCATGATCCTCTATGCACGCGGGAAAATTACACCTGCTCATTGGCTACTGACTCGTGACACCTGTTTACTGGGACGCTAGTGAATCGATACTTATTTTGTTGAAGGTTTTTCATTTGCAGAGTATGATTCAGTTAAACTGTGGCCCAATCACTGATGCGGTTAAAAGGCAAACGTTTCTGGATTTTAGACTATCACGAAATGAATCCGAGAATTTTTCCGGTCTCTATTCATTGACCATTGACTCGTCAAACCTGTTAGCTAGGATGCATTCGATTCGATACTTCTTTTGTTGGAGGTTTTTTTTTCTTCATTGACCAGAGTCGTCGCCCAATTGCTGATAAGCAAAAAATGGCAAACCTATCGTGAAATCAAACCGCGGAAATTTTTCAGAACTCCAGCGATAAGATGTTCGAGAATATGGCTGAGAGTTATAACACTGTAGCATCGTCTGTGCTTCTTGAATTTTTGAGTGGTTTTCAGGTAAATTTTTACTGTCAGTACACGAAGCGCAGCCATTCATTATAGGAGCAAACGCGTCCTTGAATGCCCTCGTAAAATAAATCATTTGCTTCTCTTGGAAACGGTCCCCAGTCTGAAAAGTGTTCAAATTTTATTCACGTAAAATAAATGACACTAATTATAACTTCTGGATAATGAACCAAGAATGCGGGGTTCGTTTCCCGGCCAGTGTGTAAGTGTAGTATTTATTTATTTACTCTATATATTATTGTATTTCTTGGTTTATGCCCTCTGTACTCTCTTTCCGCTAGATAAAAGAATTTATAAACAAAAAAAACAGAGGCGCATCTGTGTCGGCGAAGCGGGATGATAAGCGCGACGCTCGCTGGTGCTTCTAGCGCGGTGTCTCCTCTGGACTGGCGCGCGCAGTCTTCTAGTCGTCACAGGATAACGGTGAAATTTGAGCCGTGACCGTAACATTATATTGCGGATAAATGAAGATAAAGGTCTAATGAAAGTCCCTTAATTGCTTTCAAGAATCTTTACCGGTTATTTACGCCTAAAAAAAATTACTCTGAAAACACGCCTTTTAACTCTTCTCGCTGGTTCAAAGTTTAAAACGTAATCCGGAAACAAAATTATTGCTAATCGGCCCTCATCGCATTCTTAAATGCTTTTCGTAAGCAGATGCCACTCGGATATCTCGAGTAGTTTTCAAATCGCATTGTTTTTTTTTTCCTGAAGCTCTGCGCGCCGTGTGTGTGCCCGGGTGGGCAAGGGCCTAAATGGCACCGGCCAAACGCGGTGCGATGGCTTCTCCTGCGGACAAGCGCCAATCACAAGGGAGAAACATCTGGCGACTAGCATACTTTATTATTTTCATTGGAACCCAGCGTGAAGCCGATATCTATTAGTTAATGGGCCAATTAATTGCTGTTATGAATAAAAAAACAAAATTTAAAAAGATGTTTCGGTGTTGAGGAGCTATCTATAGATATTTTTACATTTTTTTTTAAATCCCCACTGAATTATTAGATACTGTAACTTAAATTTTTGCATCCAAACATAAATAACCCTACTATTGATAAATATTTAAAATAATGAGCGTTCAGATCTTTTTCTCGAGAGAAATAATAATAATAATGCATGCCCCCCTGCTTAACCGGTAAACACGCGGAGTTTATTCCAGTGTCTTCCACGCCGGCAGAACCTCTGGAGTCCACAAAGACGGCACACAAAAGGGGGACCAGAGTGCCACGTGTAAATTATTCGCTCAAATTTCAAGGCAAGCGACGCCACGTGCTAATTACGGGAAGAGTGCCGTCCCCCCCCCCCCCTCCAACCCTCCACCCAAACACACACACACACAAAAAACATTTCTCGCAGTAACGACAGCAACGGAACCGGGGGGGGGGGGGGGGGAGAAAAGGGTTAGTTGGCGGGGAAGGAGGTGGGGGCGAAATAGCTGCGATCCGGAAAGGGATTGTAGAAGGAATGGCGAAAGGGTGAGGGGGGCGTGTGTATGAGGAATTAGAGAGGTAAGAGGGGGGGGGGGGTAATTAGAAGCGCGAATCACGAGAGCATCAAATGGGAGGCAAATTACAAGGCGGCGGCGGCGGCGGACCGCGGGGCCTGCTCCAGTGAAAGTGGCGCGAGTGAAAGTTGAGCGTCACGGAAAGAGAAGGATAAGAGAAGGTGGGGGATGGATGAGGAGAGGGTAGAAAGGGACAGTAGCTGTGCCGCAGTATGATGATCTGGATGAGGGGGAGGAGTGTGAAAGGGGGCGCGGGAGGGAGGGGGGAACGGGCGCATCGCGCGAGGAACCCGGAAAAAGATGAAGAGCGTAGAGGAGGAGGATGAGGGGGGGGGGGGACGGTTTGAAAAAAAAAAAGGAAGCTCTCTCCGCTCGGGGCCCTGACGTAGTTCCACTGACGACCGACCGCGTCACAGATGTGCTTTATCGTTCGTTTCGAAAAAAAGTGGCAGTTGTCGCCCTCACCGTTATTATTATTTTTTTTTTTTTTTTGGAATTATCTCCGAAATATTACGAAAAGTACCTACCAGTGGTAAAACTTTTCAGGATCGCTGAATTCAAAGACCTTGGTCCCTCCCGCGATGTTAGGACATAAAGTTTTAATTTTAATTATTTATTAATTTTTTTAAAACCGTTGTCCGAAAATGAAAGCAAACAAAAAAGAACTAATAATTAAAAACCACGATTCATATGTACACGCAAGATGTACGTAGCTTATAATACTAATTAGTAGAGACCGGAAAATTCGCGGATTCATTTCGTGATAGTCTAGAATCCAAAAACGTTTGCCTTTTTACTGCATCAGTGATTGGGCCACAGTTTATCTGAATGATACTCAGCCAATGAAAAAAGTATCGAACCACGAGCATCCCAGTTAACATGTGTCACGAGTCAGTAGCCAATGAGCAGGTGTAATTTTCCCGCGTGCATAGAGGATCATGGAGTCTATCCTACAGGTCATTGAAATCGCGAATTTTTCCGGGCTCTACTAGTTAGTCTGACCTGCGCGATCTAATGACCTAGACATTAACGTCAAGTCGGGAACAGTTGATTCGCAAATTATTATGGTTATGAATTTACAAAAATAAAATATGGTGTTTGAGCTATGTGCCTTGTTACAAAGGTTTTAATGACTTTGCCCTGCACAAAATTATTAAATACTGTAGCAACAGATTTTTGTTACGAAAACGTGAATAACCCCACTTGGATAACAACAATTCTTTGCACGAATTAAGAAGCAAAATTTTTTTGATTGGTTAACTTTGACTATTCGTTCATACAGTAAAAAATTTAATACTTCAACCAACCAAATTATTTGATCAAATGCGCCATCTTTTCAAATAACTTGCTAACTTAGCAGTGTAATTTTTATTTACAATATGAAAAGTCCAAATTACGTGATTATTTTTTTTTTACCACATAGACCTAAGGTTGCCCTACCTACTACACTGTTAAAAATGTTCACCATTAATTTACAAAGAACGCTAGTTAGAAAAAATCTCTCATGGATCTTCTTACATTGACGGCTCTCTCCGTAAATTTACGTACACTGAGTTCAGTTACTTTTATCATAAATCCAAAAGAATACTATTTGTAAAACACTTGATAACGTACAGTAAGAACACTTTATTTTGTCAATGTGTATGTTTACCTTTGTTTAGAACGAAACATAAAATGTCAGCAGACGAAATATGGCGTAGTTTCTTCAAATATTCAGTTATTTAATATTACGAAGGACACTTCGTTTGCATGAGTTAAATTCTCCGTTGAAAAGTCCGCAAATATTATGTAATTTCTAACAATGTAGCAACGTTGGTTATTTATAATAGTTTTTTTTATTTAACATGTAATTCAGGTCGGGCAAACAATCATATGTAAATGGGTATTATCTTTGAATGATTTGTGCAATGGGAGTGCATGACTTGATGTAAGCTTTTGTACATACTCCATTGCTAAGCACATGTATGTCTGTAGAAGAAAACTACAACAAAAAAAAACAAAAGACAAAAAACACAAATTAAGCAAAAATTGATGATGTCAACAGGATATATATCCTGTTGACAACATAAATTTTTATCCTGTTGACAACAGCAATATTTGCTTAATATGTGTTTTTTTGTCTTTTGTTTTCTTTGTAGTTTTCTTCTACAGACATACATGTGCTTAGCAATGGAGTATGTACAAAAGCTTACACGTGGCGACGCCGACGTTTCGTCATTGGTAGAATTTCGGATTTTGGTGTCCTTTAAAAGTTAGTGCCTAGTTCATGTTAAATGGTCTGTTAAAACGTAAAATGTTTAGTTAGGCTTATGTACGTATTCAGCTTTGCTGCACACAGGCTTATCAGGAGATGGCTTGCTTAAGAAAACTTAACACTAACTTGTCAAGCACACGCTGACAGAAGGCGGAGCGTAGGTCATATAACAATCGATTTCTCCCGCGGGAAATCGATAAGCGAACTAATAAATCTCTCGAAGTCACCGAAAAAAGAAAGTCGATTTAAATTATGTTCCTCGCGTAGATGGCACCTATTTATTATATGAAAACCTCAACTCGTGGCTATGACCTTTTTTATTCGGACGTTTGCTATTATTCGGTTGAAATAAATATTATCTATCATATATATTTTAATTTATCATGCGACTAATATAAATAATATCACTGCCTGTAACACATGGGCGTATATAAGGGGGGGGGGGGGGGTTCAGGGGGTCCGGACCCCCCCCCCCCTTAGCATACGACATAATTAAAATTATCAGAATATTGATGACGGATAATATAATCTATGCCACAAAATATGAGCACGCGTCACAACATTGAACTACCTATATATGCTACGTGGACACTGCGCCTTGCACATCCCCTCTCCCGACTTCTGCGCACCATTCATACTGCGCATGCGCCTCACCCCCCTCCCGCGCGAAGCGCTTACTGCGCATGCGCACAACAGTCGAGTCTCGCGACCTTGATAGAACCACGCGCCATCGCCAGCCAACATGTTTTTTCAAGCCATCTTTTGTTGTTTTTAAATGTCTACTCTTGAATAAAAATTTATTATGAAACGGTCATCAAACCAAGCATCACTTTTGGATTTTTTTGCAAAAAAAGTAGAGAGTGAAATCCCACCTTGAAGAAGTAGACTGACTGTTTGACTGGAAAATCTGTCATCCGAGAAGATTTTCTAGAATTTATCAACGTAGAAGATGTTTCAGCTCAAGCGTTAGCGAAACCTATTATAACGCATCTCTTAAGCTATAATTTGGACATGGATAAATTTACTGGGCAAGGGTTTGATGGTGCTGCAGTGATGAGTGGTTGCTTACGAGGCGTGAGAACAATTATCGCAGAACAATACCCAAAAGCGCAATTCGTACACTGTGTGGCTCACGTTCTGAATTTGGTTCTAGCGCATTTAAGTGAGGTACCTATGATAAGAAACTGTATCGGAACCATAAAAAGTATAGTAAACTTTTTTTCGTCCACTTAGACAGTCTTATGAAGCAAATTGCGGATCAAAATAACTCATCTCATACAATGCTTATCTCTCTCTGTGAGACGCGATGGACAGAAAAACATGTGGCTGTTGAGAGATTCACAGAAATGCTTCCAGTAGTACGCACAGCACTTGAAACACTTCAGGATTCTGCTAATAGAAATGTCAGCACTGAAGCATACCAAATGCAAACAGCTATGGAAAACAGCCAATTCATTGTGTCATTAGCTGTACTGAGAAAAGTATTTTCATATACAGTAAATCTAAATAAGGCAATGCAAAAGATCAATGTCGATTTGACCAATATTTGCAGTTATGTAAAAACTATAAAAAAATACTTTACAAAATATTCGGAATGAAAACGAGTTCGCGATCCTTTTCAAGCAAGCAAAGAATATCAGTTTAAATGACATAAATGTTCCAAGAACGACTGGAAGGCAAACTCAGCGCAGTGATGTTCCAGGAGAAACTGCCGAGATATATTATTGTCGAAATATATTTTACCCTTTCATTGACCATGTGATTACAAAACTTGATGCACGCTTTAAACCACATGAAAAAAACAACAGAAGGGATTCAAATGCTTCTGCCTGAGAAGATCAATAAGGATCCAGGATAACCGAAAGGCTTAAAAAAATAGCACTATTATTTTTGGGAGAAACTGAGGCAAATAATTTTTCAAGTGAGTATAAAATATGGCAGAATCATTGGGAACATATGGCGAAAAAACCATCCACCGCACTAGAAAGTCTAGATCAGTGCGAGAATAAATTTTTTCCTACTATAAAAAAGCTGCTCACTATTTTGGCCACTCTCCCAGTGTCCACAGCAACCCCAGAAATATGTTTTTCAACCCTAAAGAGGTTAAAAAACTACTTGAGAAACAGCATGGGAGATGAACGACTAACTGGGCTTGCATTAATGAGCGTTCATCGTGACATAGTTTCTGAACTGGATTCAGATGAAATCATAAATATGTTGGCCATAAGACGTAAAAGGCTAAATTTAATACTTTGAAGTTTTTATTTTTTTAACTTTTCACCTCTAATTTATTATTTTATTTTTAAGGCTTTTTCATGCAAAATGTTTTAATTGATTGTAGTTTTTTTATGTCAAAATGTTTTATGTTGATTGTGCAATATGGAATTAAATCAAAGCCGAAGCATCACAAACAAAGATAGAATAAAAATACCTATGTAGTTTAAAAAAACCTTTGAATATACAATATTATGTTTATGTTATCTATTTTCTACTTTGTTACTTTTATTATAGTGAAATAAATTCTTTACGGACATTACTTACAAATTTTATTTTAATATACTTAAAGTAACTATTGTTTGTATGTAGCTTAATTGAATGTAGCTGAACTAGTGTGTACCCATTTCATGTTTAAGTAATTGTTAAATGACTATGATTTGAGCGTTTAGATTTTTAGCTTTTACCCGCGGACACCCCCCATGTGCAAGCTATTGCTACGGCCGTGCGTGTAACATATATGCATTTGTATTTTTTTAATGTATGATATATATCAGCGGCAATGATATAATATTAGGGTCGGAGATATATTTTAATAAATTAATAAAACATATAAAGTACGAAAACTACAGAAATTTATTCATGTAGACAGAGTTTTGATATTATAAGTGATTAATTAATTAATTTACTGAATAGTTTCAAATTTTTATAGCATGGAATGTCGTATTTTAGTAACGTGTATTGAATGTTTTCACAACGAACATTCACAGTGTCAAATTTGTATATTTTTTTGTGACACTTTTTTCCTTGGAGAAAAAGTAATGCGCAGAAAGTCGCAATATTTCGTGTGCCCAAGGTTCAGAAGCAAGGAAGCAGTAAGGACTATATTAGCACGCGCAGAGAGTGCTCCACCGCCTCTAAACGCAGGACACTACAAGACATTGCTTGCTTGCGACAAATTACAAACATAAGATTCGATCCTTCTACTCGCCTAAAATAATCTGATGTTCGGATACCTTTTACTGTCACTATGTCATTTTGTTATTTTTAATGTATGTGTCACTAAAATACTTCTTTAAAATGTTTTAATCATTTTAACACTAACGTTCATAAACTTTAACGAGCATTTAATAAAGTGACCCGCGTGCAGATATCGTGAATATCTCTATGGATATATGTATATGTATGTGTATATACATATATAGCAAACAGAAAAATGAGTTGTGTTTATATATTGGTGGCTGAGATGTCAGATCAGTTGCTTTCCCCATAGGCGTTCGTGTTCCAAATCCGTGCGGGGTCAAATCCGGATTTTTCGCAAGAGGGAAACATCAATCACAAAAAAAAAATAGTATTAATTGTTATAACTTTGCATGGCCGCTAGGGCTACAAGTACACTGTTATAAATTAATTACAGTAAAGTTACAGAGTTTTCAACGAAAAATTTAACTCAAATAAACAAAGAGTTCTTCGTCATTTAAAAAAAATTGAATCTTCACAAAAACCACGCCGCATTTCCACTTCCGAGTTGAGTTTTATGCATTGTTCCAAAAAAAAAGGTAAAAATAAACATGGACAAGAATAGGTGTGTTCTTACTGTGGACTTAAAGAGTTTTATTTTGTATATTTTGATAATATAACAACAACAAAAATTCGTGTTCAAAGTAAGTGAACTCTGTGTCCGTAAATTTACGAAGAAAGCCGGAAATTTACGAAGATCCATGAATTATTTTTTTCTAACAAGCGTTCTTTGTAAATTAATGGTGAACAATTTTAACAGTGTAGTTTTATTCTCAGGTAGGGCCGAATATTTATAAGCTAACAAATATCCCCGAACTAACGCTCGAAGCTCGAACGACAATGGCGGGATTAGCTACGCCATTTCGCGCAGACGGGCCTCTCTCTGGGAACGGGCTGGACCCTCGAGAGCCAATGAGAATCTCCGGGCTCAATGCAGGAAGCGCTGTAGAAGGGTAAGGGGGAGGGGAGGGGTAGAGAGGCGCCGCTCCTAAGCCGTAGAATCACGAAGATCCCTGGATAGTTTGTAACCAGCGTTTTTTTTTACGTGATAACGTATTATAAATCGACGAACGCCGCGCCGGCTGCACGAACGAAAAAATTGTCACGTTCCGCCTGAGCCGAGCGTGCAAAAACCGGCCAAACCACCGTGCGAGAAAATTTTGTATAATATCAAACAGGTTAAGGCGGGTTTTTTTAAACTAATTGTTCGTGATTATAATTAAACAAATTATTAAAATTAAATTTGAAAAAAAAAAACTGTAAATAATATTTGAAAATTAAAAAAAAGTACGAAATTTCTCATCAATTGTTTTCCTTATGACGTTATCACGCAAAATCATCGTCCGTAAACCGACTTTACAGACAACCCCACTTTTTTGTTCTGTAGATTAAAAGTGGTGATTATTGGGACTTGCAGGCGGTTCAGGATCACAGATGACGACTGAAATCGCGCTCGGAGGAGGCGGGAATCAGTCGCGGAAACCCCGAAAAAGGCCCGCCCGGGTTTCGAGCCGGGATCGCCACCGGACCGGAAGCCCGGAGACCGGAAAGGCAACGGCGACGGAAGTGGCCCCCGGGTGTTCACGGGGGGAGAGAACGACGCAATAAACAACTCTCAAGCAACGGACGGAATCACTCGCCGTCGATGTTGGCGAGACCACGTGAGATGAAAGCAAGACATCCTCTCGCAAAAAAGAAAAAAAACACGTACACCAAAAAATAAATAAACTGGAAGAGGGAGGAAAAAAAAAACCGGACGAACTTTCCCGCGGCGCGCCTGAAATAAAATAACAAAAATATATATATATATCGAAGAGGCCAATCACTACTTTTCTTTGGTCGTGCTCAGAAGAATCGGGCGGGTTTTTGGAGTTTTATAGGTGAGGGAAGGGAAGGAAAAGGAAGGGGGGGTGGGGATTGGATTTCTGGAGGGGAAGAGAAAAAAAGGTTAGATGAAGGTCGCTCCGTGTCTAAAATTGAGTTACTGCGCACGAAGGCACAGCTCGGTTCTCCTGGCCCCCATGGCTAGTGAACCGTCCAGCCGCGAGGTGGAGTAACCTCAGTACCCCCGTGACCACGGCACGCAGTGGCGCGACCCACAGACTCTCAATGGGAAGGGCTACAGCGGGCTAGGGGTTAGCGTGCTTTGATATAACGGTAGATTTTGTAACCAATAGAGACCGGAAAATTTCGCGGATTCATTTCGTGATAGTCTAGAATCCAAAAAACGTTTGCCTTTATACTGCATCAGTGATTGGCCCACAGGTTATCTGAATGATACTCGGCCAATGAAAAACCTTTAACAAAAGAAGTATCGAATCACTGGCGTCCCCTGTTAACAGGTGTCTCGAGTCAGTAGCCAATGAGCAGATGTAATTTTCCCGCGTGCATACGTAGATGATCATGGAGTCTATCCTACAGGTCATTGAAATCGCGAATTTTTCCGGTCTCTAGTAACCAAGCATGCACTTTGAAAAATTGTCGAACATTATGTTGCGCAGTAATTTACATGTGAGTTTTGAAGTGAAAACGTCTTTAGGAAGGTTTGGATAGGGAGTAAATTCATGTAAGTCGTCATCGACATGGTCACGTGACGTCAGCAACCAGTAAACATAACACAGGCCGACAAGTAATCCACACGACATTTACCAATACATATCTTATTAATTACGCGTCTTCAGTCCCTGTACATCAGTGCTGTGCGCATATGTGAATCGAATGTGTGTATGCAGTAAAAAGTGAGTATAAAATATATCAATATTCTCATATAGATATATAGTTTGAATAACGAACTAAACAGAGTCTTTGTAGCAATTTACCAAAAAATTAAGAACATCATTACTTATTTTTTTAGTACCTAATTTCGAAAAAGTCTCTGAATTTTATTAAAAATTAATTTTATTTTTTAATGCCTAATTGCGAAAAAGTCTCTGTTTTTATTAAAAATTAATTTGGATAATCAAAAATAACAACTGTTCGTTTATAGTTTTAAGTTTTCACTTCTGTCGGCAGTCCTCATGAGTGCTTTGAAATTTTTTTTATTATTCGACCTTGGCCGCAGGTCCAGTATGAAAAAGTAAGTTGAAAACCTCTATACGACTTGTGGTCTAAATTGCTACCCAGGGGCTGGTAAAACGTCTTTGCAATTGGAGATTTTTTACAAAATTTTTACTGTAAATAACAGAGAAAGTACCTATTTAGGATGGAACACTGAACACCTGGATTTATGTTCAGTTTGAATACATTTTTTTTTACAACCAAAGCGAATTTTTGTATAGCTGTCGCAAAATTATTAAACTGGAAAAATATTTGAGTGTATAATTTTTTTTTTCCACATATATTTGTGAAGTGATACTACACCCAATTATTTAATTGCAATAACTGAAATTATTTCAATGAAATAATTTGGAACAGCGACAGCGATACGTTTAAACTACCCTCTCTATTATTCACAGTAAAATTGTTGTTCAGCCCCAAATTAAACGACGTATAGTTGTTTTCGACTATTTCTGTCGTGATGAACATGCAGTTTAAGTTTGATAGTCGAATCAAGACTAAGCCTGTAGATTTGTTTGGGAGTTATACATTTAGACCTGCAATATGTTTGTTTTAATTTCCCATATATGTGGTATGAATAGGTGCAGATAATTATCGTGAAATAATCTGATCGCTCATTGGACTGCATAACAATATAATAATAAAGACGTTTCAATGCAGTCGCACATTTACTCTACGCACACATTATTTTTAAAATACTTGTTAAAATTTTATTTTATATATATTTTTTTAAAATGTGTTCCTCTCCCCTCCGTCCGGCTAAAAAAAAATATCCCTGTAGCCATCACTGTACATGCAATAACTCTAAAAATCTAAGAAAAATATTAATATATTTTTTAACCCCAGCTTATATCACCTAAACAAAGTAGATCGTAATATTTAGAACTATAATCACGTATTTCATACAAAAATATTAACCTACCTGCATAAGAAAAATCATAACCTCCTTCTGTGTCAACATATCCGGAAATACTTCAAATTTAACCCGCGCTTTTCGTGGATGTTAAGTTACACAAGCGAACGGCGAACGGACTGCAGTGAGGTAAGCCCGCGTTAGCGATTATTCCCCTATGTAACTTACGGCCTTCTGCAAGAGAAGCCGGGGCTATTTTGGACGTGTTTGCTTCCGCACTGGATGGCAAAGATTGGTGTGTTGACAGTATTCATGAACCAACCACGAAATACAGACAGTTCTAAACCGTTTTAAAACACAGCTGGTCTGACAAAATAAAAGGAAAAATTTGAATAATTTTTTTTTTTCAGCCACGAGATTTTAACCACGTTCCTTGAGGTTAAAAACCATTGAGAATCAATGTAATCTTAGGTATTTTAAAACTGGAGATTAATTTTTCACTGTGACTATTTTAGTTTACCAAATATAATCCGGGCTAATTTCACTATCATAAAGTTTCGTTTGGCACAACAATGAGTTTGGTATGTACCCTAATGTTTACGAAAGTGATTATATACGGGTTTATGTTGCTGCACGTGGGGTCCGCCATATTTGGTGACACGTTCCCGTCAATCAACTTCCCCGTTACATTGTCACGAAAAAAAAAACTCCTACCAAACGACCGTATAACTACAGCTAATATGTTTACAGAGCCCAGGAAAATAAACAGTATCCGCATTTTTTGACGTGACAACGTCTAATAAATCGATGAACGCCGGCTGTACACACGAAAAAGAATGACTCATTGTCCCGTTACGCACATTGTCCCGTTACGCTGTGTCCCTTTACGCTCATTGTACGCTTGCGCCGCATCTATCTCTCTTCCACTCGATTGGAACAACCATCGATTCGACTTTTTTGAGGCACATTAAACTTGAAACACTCCCATTCGTTTCCTACTTTTCCTATCATCGTCCTATCCATAACAGAATAACACAGATTGGAAGAAGTTAAATAGCAAACATGTATTAAAGTTATAGTTAAAATAATCTGTTCGTTAAAGTAATTAACATATTTGAATTAATGAATGCAAATAAAAGTAAATTTATCAATTAAATTGTAGATTTAATTTCACTCATTTGTATCCATACAAAATAGTGTTAGTTGAATAAATATTATTCAATTTTATTCATAAAAGTATGCAATCATTTCATTAATGTTTTTTTATGACGTCACGTTAAACTATCGTCCGTAAACCGACTTTACAGACAACCAATTTTTTTTAAGGAGGGGGGGGAGGGTGGCGTTTAGGAAAATAGCAGGTGTATGAAGAAGGCGGGAGTGGTGGGGGGGGGGGGGAATGAGGGACAAACTTGAAGTTAGAAAAGGCGCTGCATTGAGAAGTGAGTGTTTTCAGAACAAGGGGGCGCCCTTGCAAACTATTTTCTTGTTTCCTTGTTTGTTTCCCCCCTTATTTTTGTTCTTCTTTCCCCCTTCCCCCCTGTTTCACGGCACGTATTCCGCTCCGTGTAACTTCAGTCACTCGGCAGCTGCGTGCCGGGCACGTGACGTGCTTGCGGGACCGGATGGAAATATTGAAAACGAAGTTAGACGGGAACCGATGAGATGAAAAGAGGTTGGGCGAGGGAGGTAGTTGTAGGGGAGGGAGGAGTTGTGTAGGGTTTATATTCAACGCCTCAGCAGAACAGAATGAAACACGCATACATTATGTTCATCCCTCCTGCCTGCCTTTGCAAGAATCCCTGCAGTATCCAAGTTGCTTGGGCACGTAGACATACGTACACGGGTTGCTTTTGTTGTTTTTTTTTTCCTTTTCCAATAACACAGAACCGTCTTGGCTGGAAAAAGAAAACAAAATTGAGAAAAACTTATGTATCTGCAGTATTGTAAGAAGAGAATAAAAACCTACTGCAGAAAAAAAAAATATATTCAGTTCGCAGCTGTGCTGGACCAACCTGAAGCAGCAATCGCCCGATTGAGTTTTTTTTTACTCTGGAACTAACTTCGCAATCACGACATAGGTTATTCGAGCTCCTTTTTTAAAAAAAAAAGTAATTGTACGTAGTTCTCTTATGTGACTAAAATTGTGATGCAAAAAAAATTGAATGTCTGCTTACAGCAACAATCCAACGTTTTACTGGGCTTGCGTATATATGTATTCCGAATGAAGCTTGCCAACTTAATTTTTACATCTGTTACAATGTTACAAACAAGTTGGACTTCGAAAATCCTGTAAGCTCAATCCTATAAGAATATTTTCTTTGATCTGTATTTTCTTGTTCATAATTATATATTTCAAACATAATGCAAAAACATAACAGCCGTAGTTTTGTAATGTTATAGGCAAGAAAGTATTAATTATAATTTATTTTGCGAGTGACTGTTAGGGTAATATTAGGGTATTAAGGTAATAGGGTAATTAGGGTCATAGAGTCATTGTGACGAATATTTATAATTCAAGCATATTTTGTGCAATAATTTTAATACTAGGGCTATTCGTAATCTCCATTTTGTCATCAAAAATAAACTCATGAGAAAAAAAATTTTTATTGGACTAAAATTAAACATGTTTGACAATTGTAATCTTGTAATTTTTTGCTGTAATTTTGTAATTTTTTGCTGTAATTGTTCACCTACGTTTCTAAAAATAAACCAAAATGACGCACTTTTAGTCCTAAAAAAAAAAGGAAGGCATCGTTTTTCGACTCGAGTACGAAGACTGCTTAGAGCGCCTGCACTTAGGCTAAACGCATTACGTATTCTAAGTCCATGATGCCTATGGCCAAGGCGTCAGTTCCATTCCCAGCCGGCGATCTCCTATGCAGAAGGCTTAAAGAAATTGGTGCAGCGTTACGGAAAGTGCTTGGAACTGAATGGCGATTATGTGAAAATGTGACGTAGATACGTAGTATACTAAAAACTGCAAATAAAAACATTTTCGGTTTCGTGTATAAGATTTTTAAGTTCGTGTATAAGAAAAATCGGTGTAATTGTGTTTTATGTATTTAATAAATATAAAAATAACTTTAATCTCTGGCTTGAAATCCAAAGAGGACACTTCCCATGAATATCATGGTACTACAGGAGTCAAAGCAAACTAAAAAAAAAGCAATACATAGTGAAAGAGATAAATTATTGTCTTGGAATCTAAAACAAACTGGTTAATGTCCATAGATATAATGATAATAAGTAAATAGGTATTACCAAATACTATAGACCTCAATACCAGACACACACTGTAAATTGTGAAACCCAATGCGTTCAGCGCTTCTAGCGAGAGTTGTTGGGTACTATGGACTGAAGGTTATTTTTATGGTTATTAATTTCGGTAAATATTAAGACAATTAGAGTATATTTGTGTAAATTAATTTGAAGAACTATTTTATACGGCTCCAATGTGTCTCGTTAATACATCAATGATAGCATAATGAAGAATAATGTGTGATAATCTAGCCTGTTATCGAATGTGTGTGTTTTCTCGTAGCGTGTACCGTGATGTAAAATCAGCGTTGAAATCAGTTGGAATTTACTGATGATTGATCAGATGCACGGCAAAAAAAGGCAAAAATATGTGCCATTTAGTTCCCCTCTTACCGTGGGTACGCCCTTGATCATTGCAAACAGATACATGCAACACAAGTTAGTTTAAATGACGAAGAAATTATTGGTCCGCGTGGTTAGTAGGAACCCTGGCAACTGTCATCTTGATTGATCCAGGAAATCTCTGTGGCACCAGTATTTGAATCCGAGTCCCTCGGATGCGAGAACAGTGCTTTACCACTATAGCGTGGTTCTTAAGACGATGCAGGGAATAGCAGCGGCCATACGTTGTGAAACTGAATTGAAATAAGCTTGAAATATGGCGTACCTTACTTGAGCTAAGCTTGAAACATTGTGAACCTGTCTTGAGCTAAGCTTGAAACATTGAGAAACTCACTTGAACTAAGCTTGAAATTTTACGAACCTAACTTGAACTAGGATTGAAACATTGCGAACCTGTCTTGAGCTAAGCTTGAAACATTGTGAACCTGCCTTGAACTAAGCTTGATACATTGAGAAACTCACTTGAACTAAGCTTGAAATATTACGAACCTAACTTGAACTAGGCTTGAAACACATTGCGAATATGACTATGTGCTAAATTTTAAAACATCACGAACCCTGACTTGAACCCAGCTTGAAACACTGTGGTTCTGCAACACGGCGGGGCAGACCTCACGCCTCGTCCGTCGTGGACGTTGTTGATGAGGCACGCAACAGGCGGAGACGGGCCGCTCATATATGAGCAGTCCAGCCCCGAGAAACCGCCGCGCTGGAGGCACCGCAGGTTGCCATGGTTACCGGGGCGTGCGGGTACCTGCCGGAGGCGAGAGAACGAAAAACCACCCTCGGTAGGGGTAAGAATATGCGCGTGAACTTAAAAAGTACGCGCGTTCAGCCACGCTCACTTGTAGAGACCGGAAAAAATTCGCGGATTCATTTCCTGATAGACTAGAATCCAAAAACGTTTGCCTCTTTACCGCATCAGTGATTGGGCCACAGTTTATCTGAATGACACTTGGCCAATGAAGAACCTTCAACAAAAGAAGTATCGAATCACTAGCGTCACAGTTAACAGGTTACACGAGTCAGTAGCCAATGAGCAGATGTTATATTCCCGCGTGCATATAGGATCATGGAGTATATCCTACAGGTCATTGAAATCGCGAATTTTTCCGGTCTCTACTCATCACCCCTTGCTGGCCTAGCTCTCTCTCTCTCTCTCTCCACTTTCTTTATGTCTTGTTATATTCAACAGAACCTTGAACACGCCATTATTATTGGTTATGACAATGCATTTAAAGAACCCATCTGAAATTTTTGATTTTCGATGCTAGCATGCCGGAGCATATTTTCTTCACAAATTACTATAACTGGGAAATTTCCATGACTTATCCAGGATTTCAATGTAAGTTCCCTGACTTTCCCTGAAAAAATTCCAACTTTCCTTAATTTTCCTTCCCTGATTTTCCAGAATGTAGCCATCCTGTATAACATTTAAGGCCACCCTCCTAATTAGCATTAGAAATATAGACAGGAAAATTTCTCGATTTCAGTGAACTATATATATATATATATATATATATATATATATATATCTGTGTGTGTGTATAGGTGTGTGTAGGTGTGTGTAGGTGTGTGTGTGTGTGTGTGTTAGACTCCATGGTTCTCCATGCACTCGGAAAAAAAATAACATCTGCTCCTTGGCTACTGACTCGTGACACCTGTCACAAACGGGTTGAAGGTTTCTCATTGGCCCTGGATTCCTTCAGATAAAACTGTCTCACAATCACTGAAAATGACTACGCGAAGTTTTCGTGTCTCCACGTGCGCTTTTAAATTCGTGAATTTTAGAAGCGTTGATAAGCTACCTTGATATTGTTCAAGCCGTTTTGTTTGCCAGCTTCGCAATAAAACCGCCCACTTTTTTTTTTTTTTTTTAAAGCGGCGCGGTCTTTATTTCGACGGCGGAGTTTCAAGTGTGGCTCAGATAAGCGGCGAACAACGGCTTTGCCGGGGATTTTCGAATTTCATCGGTCGTTTCCGGGTGGCGTCTTCCCCCTCCCCCCTGCCCCTCTGGAGGCCACCGGGGGGGAATAGCACAACTTCCGGGGCGGAAGCCGCCGCAGTTTCGCCGGGGCAAGTTTCGGTGTTTCGGGGACTCGAGACTGCCTGCGCCTCGGGGGCGTAACAGCCCCCCCCCCCCCCCGGAGCACCCTGGAGCTCTCTCTGAGGAGTTGCGGAGTTTGCGTGGAGAGCAGCAGCGGCCGCGCGCCCTTAGAGGAGTTCTCCGCGGACTCCGGACCGCGCGCGCAAACTCGGCTCAGTTGTCTGTTTCGACTCCCGAGCCGACAGATTTACTCCTCGACCATTACGTTCTTTAAATGATTCGTTCGACGGGGAATTTTGATTTAATGCCAGTTTTATTTTTTGACATACGCCATTGTTATTTTGGCACGGTTTGTCATAGAAAAAATTCCGAAAATAAAATATATATATATATGAAGATAAAAATTTCACGGAAAACAAGACTGAATCAGCTGATGTCGGACAAACGGGAACCAACGATGAAACCAAACAACACAACGACGACACCACGGACAAAAAAAAAATGTTTGACCTCTAAACAACGGACAGCACAAGAATTCCCATTCAAGGAACTTAGTCGTGAAAAATAAAATAACAACACAAGACGGGTATAGTCACTTTTGCCAACATTAGGGTACAGACCGAACGTGTTGGTGTGCCAAATGGAACCTTATGACATTGAAACTACCCAGCATATGTATATTTGGTGAACTAAATTAGTAATAAGTAGAGACCGGAAAAAATTCGCGGGTTCGATGACCTTCAGGATATATTCCAATATCCTCTACACACTCGGGCAAATGCCAACTGTTCATTGGCTGTTGACTTGTGAGTCGTCTCGACTGGGTGGCCTGTGATTCGACACTTGAATGAGTGAGGGTCTCTAATTGGCCCTCAGTCCTCCAGATTAACAGTTAACCAATGACAGAAGCAGCACTAAGGTATAATTATTTGAATGTTACCATAACACGAAATGAATCCGCGAATTTTTCAGGTCTCTAGTAATAAGTAGTTTAAAGTTAGCTCAGTTATTTGAAATACCTGAGAAAATGGCAAAATGTCAACGGGCACTTTATCACAGACGTAGAGCGCGCGCTTGTAAATCTCCAGGAACGTGGTTTGAATCTCGTACATGGAAATATATTTTTTTAAAATAGCTTTATAATATTATATAATAAAAAAATTTTAATCCACTCAATAGGGTCGATATTTTTGTAGTAATTATTTATAGACTTATTAAACTATTTTAAGTAAAAAAACAAGTATACAAACATAATGCTAGCTTAAAAAAAATTCGTTTTTAAAATGTTTCAGGTTAATATTTTAGTAATGCCGTAGAAGTATAACTACTAATGTGTGTGGGATTTTAAAGTGTTAGTTGTTTAGTCCAATGTTAAAAAGATGGAATGTAATTTAATATAGTTCCTTGTCGAAAGGAACAGCATTCGCAGAAGCCTGCCACAGGCGCAGTGCCCGGGCGGTCGACCACAGAAGGAAAACTGGCGCGGAATCGCCCCGTGGGAATTAAGAGATGTTGGTTGTTGTCGGCGGAGGAAGAGGGGGGGGGGGGGGCATCGGGGGTTGACGAAGAGATATCGGAGATAAAGCCCTGGTGAAACCCCCTCGGGGGTTGACAAGGGGTGCGAACGGCTGTCTGGCGGAAGGAAGAATTCCCTATCTCGGGAGCAATCACAGATCTCCATCGCTTCTCTCTCGAAAAGGGGAGGGGGTAGTAGTAGTAGTAGTAGTAGTAGTAGTAGTAGTAGTAGTAGTAGTAGTAGTAGTAGTAGTTGTTGTAGTAGTAGTAGTATATAATAGTTGGTCCTGCGGCAGAATTAGGAGAGTGGAGCCGGAGTTAAAATCCGCCATCTTGGATCGTGAAGTCACTGCGACCGTCCTGGATAGCCTGGATTTTTTGACCTTTTACTTGACCCTAGTGGCCATCACGGATTTGGCTTTTTGAATTATAGACCATTATACCAATCTTGGATTTTTAAAACCCGAAATTATAACTGGGAAAATTGGAAAATAAAATTAAAAATTATATAATAAAAATTGTAACAACTTTCAGAAATTTATTATTATGACGTCATCGTTTTATTTTTTACGGCCGCCATCTTGAAAATTCGGATTTTTATGCTACCAATTCGGTTAAAATTATTAAATTTACGAAAAGATAATTTAACAAAATTTTAGTAAAAAAAATTCTCGCAACATGGAGTCCTAGGTTTGAAGGCGGTGAGGTTATTCGATTAAAAATGGCGATGGCTCGTTACTCCACGGAAGCCACCGGCAGAACCACCCACCACCCTTTTATTTTTCCAATAATGCTCAAGTATTATATAAAACCAACCAGTGTGACGTCATGGCGGCCATCTTGTTCATATTCGTGGGCTGGAGGCCGCCAACTTGGATGACGATACAGCCACCATCCAAGATGGCGGCAAAACAAAATGGTGTTAAAATTCAAAATGGTGGGTTTCAAAATGTCCGCCAGGGTCAAGGTAAAAAGTATAAATTCAAGGTCATACAAGATGGCCGCCGTGACGTCACAACACAAGATGGCGGACATCGCCTCCGGCTCCGGCTCCACCTGCCGCAGGACCTACTATTTTAAACTACCGGGTGGGAACGTTGGTCCGATATGGGACGCCCCGTTCACAGAGGCTGCCTGTTTCTCCCTCGAACGCGCGCGCTGAGCCGAGCTACAATATTGACTGGCGGCGATCGGACGAGGTGTAGGACCGGGGGGGGGGGGGGGGAGGGGTAGGAGGCGGTTGTTTGCGGATGATCCGGCAAAGTGGTTCTGCGATCCTCGTCTCCGTTCAGAACAAGGGAAGGAGGGAGTGGGGTGCCTTATTCCATCATGTTCGCCCCTGGGGTTCGTGTCAACACGGGGTAGTGCGCGGACCAGCCCCCTCGGACCAAGGCCTGGTCGAGGTGTCCCGGGGTGTTGACCCTCGGCTGAAGATCCCGTCGAGGCCCCCTACCCTCCCACCCCCCCTCCCACCCCCACCATGCCCGAACCAGTTCCACGAGACCCGTGCCGCCAGCTAGTGAGGCGATTCAATCAGTTCAATAGGTTTTTATTGGCACACTTTTTACATTATCTTCGAAAGATTTGTGCATTGGGAGTGTATGACTTGATGTAATCTTTTGGACATACGCCATTGCTAAACACTTTTTCTGTTGAAGAAAACTAAAAAAAAATACCCAAAAGACATAAAACACAAATTAAGCAAAAAGTTGCTGTTGTCAACAGGATATAAACACCACATAATATTCCATAACAGGAATATGGTCAACAAACAAAGAAAAAAAAATGGACTAAGAGAACGAAAAAAAAAAAAAACATCATCATTTGTGGGTTTTTTTTCGTTCTCTTGGTCCTTTTTTATTTGTTTTTCTTTGTTTGTTGACCGTATTCCTGTTATGGAATATTATGTGGTGTTTATATCCTGTTGACAACAGCAATTTTTTTTGCTTAATTTGTGTTTTATGTCTTTTGGGTATTTTTTTTTTTTTTTTTTTTTAGTTTTCTTCTACAGAAAAAGTGCTAAGCAATGGCGTATGTCCAAAAGATTGCATCAAGTCACGCTTTTTACACTTTACTGATCTTGTTATTGCAACATGGCATTCCAGCACTCAGTGCTCTTTTACCTAATTTAGTTTATATATACACATACATTTCTTATATGGTTATAGTAAAACATTATTTAAATTAAAGGAAATTTAAAAAAAAAACTTTTAGCAATGATTTTTGGAGCCTCTTTTGGCTCAATGTTTTTGTTTTGAGTCTACACCTAGAACATATTTACACTATAATATTATACACACATTCATAGTAAAAATTGTCTTTCACTGTACATAAACATGGCACTAAAATTTAACTATTTACATACATGGCACTGTGGTGGGCATCCATGGCTCTTTAATTCACATAAGGCGACAATCCCGGGTTTCATCCCACACTGCTGTAAATATTTGTTAAAATTACACACGTTTGTACTTTTACATGGAAAATAACTGTGTAACACTGCAAAATAATTATCACAGTAATACTTGGTCCCAGTACCTCCAAACAGTTAAAGCTATTCGTAACCCGTTTCTACGGGGGGGAAAAACGCACATATTAAGCATTATACAACAAAGTAATTAAAATTAAATATAATGCAGCGATTTCCGTAAATATATAATCATTATTATCTTTCATATTTATATGAAGAAAAAAAAATAACCATAGCCACGTGTTATACAGGTTTACAATATCTTCCTTGTCGTATTTACGGACTATTTCTTTGCAACTGGTTTCCAAAGGAATCTTTAGTAAAAACGTACAATTTTTTTTTTTTCTGTGTGATACGCCAGCATGATTTGAATCCACGAGCAGTACCTAAGTATCCGAGTGGTTTGGAGTTAAGTAGATAATTTTCAAAAACCCGTTGCTTGAAGGCCCCCGCCTACCCGGGCATACATACGGTTTGCAGAAAAAAACCAACAGGATTTAAAAAAAAAATGCTTAACATATCCTGGTATTGCCTGTTTAAGAAAACCCTTTTAAAGTGTGTTTTAGAAGAGTGAAAATGGCTCGAACGTGTGTATTCAAAATAATGGTTAAGCATGAAACGTCCCCGTAAAGAGATTCTTGAAAGCACTCGAAATGACTTGCATTACACCTTTATCCTCATTTCTCCAGCATATAATGTAATGGTTACCGCCCAAAGGGTCCCTTGGAATAGGACTTCGTAACGTATCCTAACGGTAACATGAAGGGTTAAACGAGCTTAAAAATAAAGAGGTTCAAATGCACCTAGTAGAAGGCACACGATGTCTTAACCTCGGCGTTTTTTGACGTGAAAACTTCTAATAAATAGATAAACGCCAGCTGCACGCACGAAAAAGTGTCCCGTAACGCACATTGTCCCGTTATGCTGTGTCCCGTAACGCTGTGTCCCGTTACGCTCATTGTACGCTTGCGCCGCATCTATCTCTCTTCCACTCGATTGGAACAACAATCGATTTGACTTTTTCGAGGAACATTAAACTTGAAACACTCCCATTCGTTTCCTACTTTTCCTATCATCGTCCTATCCTTAACAGAATAACACAGATTGGAAGAAGTTAAATAGCAAACATGTATAAAAGTTATAGTTGAAATAATCTCTTCGTTAAAGTAATTATCATATTTGAATTAATGAGTGCAAATAAAAGTAAATATATCAATTAAATTTTAGATTTCATTTCACTCCTTCTTTGTATCCATACAAAATAGTGATAATTCAATAAAAATGATTCAATTTTATTCATAAAAGTATGCAATAATTTCATCAATGTTTTGTTATGACGTTGTCACGTTAAACTTTCGTCCGTAAACCGACTTTACAGACAACCAATTTTTTTTTTTAAATGAATACGTTACCCAATGAAACGTGATCTACGATCAGCAGCACAAACACTTGCGCCTTCCTTATCGGTCCGAGCTCGAGATGAAGTCCCTGCGCGC
Source organism: Bacillus rossius redtenbacheri (assembly GCF_032445375.1). Taxonomy (NCBI): domain Eukaryota; kingdom Metazoa; phylum Arthropoda; class Insecta; order Phasmatodea; family Bacillidae; genus Bacillus; species Bacillus rossius. The sequence continues at coordinate 4,596,733 of NC_086341.1, read as the reverse complement.
GCCGACGCGGCGTTGTAGCAACCCAAGTTTTCCCGGCGAGCGGAAAGATAATAGAACGTTCTCTCTCTCTCTTCTCTCCCCCCCCCCCTCCATCACCCGTCACCATTTTTTTCCCCTTCTTTACACAAAAACCGCGACGAAACAAATGCGTTACCCTCCCTTAATCCAACCTCGCATCGAATTAATTTCGACACCCGAGGAGGCCAGAACAAGGCGGTTGAAAAGTGGCCGAGGAGGGTTTTTGTTAGGAGCGGAAGGGTGGGAGAAAAAAGTTTTCTTGCGGAAGGGAAACTCGACGCCAGATAAGAAATTTACAAGGCGCAACTGCGAAAACCGAGGATCTCGTTGTTGTTTTCCCGGGTAATTTTATTCGGGGAAAGAGCCTTTCTTGGTGGCGGAGAAAGAGAGAGAGAGAGTCTTCAAGGGGGGAGGGGGGGAGAGGGTTCGCCGCTGAAGCTGTAGGAAACGTATTAATAAATCGCGCCCGTTGAAGCGAAGGAGCTGCCGGCCTTTTGTTTCCTGGCGGTCCGCAACTTCTCTCTTCTCGTGCCGTTCCGTTTATCTCCGCGTCTCTGCACCGGTGGCACCCGACACACCAGCGGCCATTGTTTGTCCGTTCGCGTTCCTGCTCGACCGATGGACAAACCAGGCAGAAGGAGGAGGGGGGGGGGGTGGGGTGGAATCTATCTGCCGTGACTTGATACCTAGGTTTTCGAAGTAGTTTCGGGCTCGCCCGCTAGATAGTAGCTTTCACAATATATTACTAGCGTAGCTATATGTTGGATTTTAATTTTTTTTGCTAGTTTAATTTTACTGTAATGAAATATTTCGAAATTGGGAATACGTGGGAAACACAGAAAATAAAAGTTCTTGTGAGAGAACAACATGACGTTAGTCAAACGAAAACTTTCAGTCATTGTTATTTGCTAGACGTTAATACAGGTAACAAATAACACGTAGGCTTTACTAAAAAATAAACTTATAGTTTAAAATACTAAAAATAAACTAAAAAATTTTAAAAAATAAAATTAAAATTTAAGTTTTTTGTCGAACAGCCAAATAATGCTCACAACTCCGTACAACTAAAAACGTAGGCTTTTCTCTTCTTTTATTTCCGTAATGACTATATCCTAAAATTAGTGATAGAAAATTTAAGAAAGATTATATCCAGCACCCCATTACTAATTTTAAATTAATTATTGTTATTAAGTTCATATGGTCATTTTCGTCATGAAAATATCCTAAAATTTTCTAATTAACTATATCCTAAAATAAGAGATAGAAAATATATTACAAATCATATTGCTATAACTTTAATTTCTATAAATTTAAGACAAATGATACCAAGCACCCCATTTCTAATTAAAATTCATTATTTTTATTACGTACACATGTAATTTTCGTAATGACTATAACCTAAAATTTTTGTATTGACTATCCTAAAATTGGTGATAGAAAATCTGTTACAAATCATATTGTTATTTCTGACAGAAAATTTAAGACAAATGATATCAAGCACTCTACTCTTTTAGTTATACAAAGCTGTTGTGCATTATTTGGGTGTTAAAAAAAAAAATAATTTTTTTTAGTTCAGTAAACGAAACTTTTTTTAATCTATAAGTATATTTTGTTCTTTTTATTCTCAAAATAATATAAAAATATCGAATATAAGTAATTGAAACACATTAAAAATGACTACTAAATATGAGTGCTTAAGGTCTTTTTGGTTACAATGAACTAAAAATTTAGTCATCAACCCCTTTCCCTTCGAAGGGGAGAAATTTGAATCCCAGGAACATTAGTACACCATAACCCGACCTCGGAAACACCCTAAATCGAAAATAATATAGTTTTAAATTTTCGAAATTTAAGGGCCTTAAGCCCCCATCCCCTTTTCCAAGGCATATTTACTACCGCAACCCAACCTTTTGGAACAGAAACATTCAAAATCAGAAAAGCATGGATTTTTTAATTTTCAAATTGTTGTGTCTTTAACCCCCCCCCCCCCCCCGGGCCACTTGGGCACAGTCGACCCCGCGGAAAATTCCCTCGACTTTATGGATACAAAAAGAGCATGGTTATTACCCATAGCTCAAAATTTGTGGTTTTTTTTTCATCTTCCCCCCCCCCCAACACCCCATTAACACTAAGGTATCAAAATATTGTATTGTCAGAGGTACTTTATATGTATGTAAAATTTCAACACATTTGGACTTTGAATATTAGGTAAAATTTGAATGGAAATATTTTACTACATAGTCCATTCATTCATACATACAGGTGAAGCTAATAAAAGCGAGGTAAAACCAGGCGACAGTATATTTACCACAAAACAAGAAATGCAATGCTTAACTTGAAACATGTTCGACCTGACGGCTTAGAGGATACAGCTTCTGGCTTCTGGGGTTAAAAGGGGTGTGTGGTCTGACTCGGATGTCTTCGCGCGAGGGAAACGTGGCGGACGTTTCCTGAGCCCGCCGACTCGTTCCGCTGCAGCTCCGCACGAGAAGTGTTCGATCCCGGACGAGACGTTAAGCCCCGATTCATTGAAGTGGCTTGGCTTCTGGGTTGTAGCCGTGTCCTTGGCGAATAAGGAAGGAAGCAGCACCTTCCCCATCAGGCGAGAGTACAGTAAACTCCCTATTATTCGCGCATGCTACGAAAAAATACAGCACATATGTAAATCTGTATTTTATTACAAGTGAGCCAATTTGACCTTTACTGACGAGTGTATTGTGTGCAGTATACAGTAAAATGCCACAGGCGATCCCAGTGCGAAGGCGCAGATGACTCACGAAGCGGCTTTGCAACACATCGTCGGACTGCTTCACATTTAGAGGAACAAGACGACGATGCGCAGTTGGCTGAAAAATTTATGTTGCGGAAATTCAATCAAGAATTAAGAAAATATGTTTCCAAAACAAGAAACAAAAACAAGTGACTGATTTTTTTTTTCTTCAAAAAGTTGTAAATTTAAATAGTTGTGCTTTTTTAGTGTCTAATGAAGCCTGCCTATCCTTGTTACGAAGTAAGTACCGAGCACTTTTATGTTTACATCACTGAAATGTATTGTATGTTAATTATTCAGTAAAATACTAAAATTCTAGCAACATTTAATATTTTTTTCTTGTTAAGTTTAACTTTTACTGTAAATAAATTTTTATAATTTTGAAGTTGAAATTAATGTTTTTTTTTTTTGTTTCCCATTTTCGGCTCTTTTGCGGATTATCCGCGATTTTCACTATCCGCGGTGGCCCTGCCACTTAATTTCACGGATAATCGGGAGTGTAATGTATATAAAGGCAGGACAACTGGTAAGAACCTCAGTAGGTAACTGCTCCTTGATGATGGCGACTGCAACGTCGACCGAAACGTCGGTATTTTGCCAAGGAAACACGGCTACAACCCAGAAGCCAAGCTACTTTCAGACAATGGTCGTGAAAAGCCCTGGGAACACCTCATTTCATTGATTCGTTCATCCGATCAGGCATTCCTGTTAATATTCCTTTCATCCGTTCGTTCATTCATGCAACCGTTAATTCTATCCATTCGATCGTTGATCCAGTCTTTCGTTCACGGAGGGGTACGGGGGAGCCGGAGTTGCGGAAGGCAGCGGTAAGCCACGACGGTGTCCCGGCAAGGAGCGTCAAGGCCTCGTCGCGCGAGAGAGAGAGAGACGCGGCGATAAAGCGGGCATGTGTCGTTTTGCCTAAAGGCGTTTTGCCTAATTTAAGGCGAAACGCCGTTTAGTAAAACGCCGTTAGGCAAAACGCCGTTAGGAAAAACGCCGTTAGGCTAATCGCCATTAGGAAATTCGCCGTTAGACAAAATACTCTTACCTATTTTAGGCAAAACTCCATTAGGCAATTCGCCGTTAGGCAAAATGCTCTTACCTCTTTTAGGCAAAACTCCATTAGGCAATTCGGCGTTAGGAAAAACACCGTTAGGCATATCGCCGTTAGGCAAAACGTCGTTAGGCAATTCGACGTAAGGCAAAACGCCTTTAGGCGAAATGACTTTAGGCAAATCGCCTGTTACTCGATAAAAGCGCGATGAAAGAGGGGCGCAGCCAGGACGAGGGCCAAACGGGGCCGGACGCCCTCTTGAGGCGCGTCCAGAACACGTCGTGAAGGGGGGGGGGGGGAGAAGCGGTTAAGATAAGCCCCGGCCCCGGAGACGTCAGTATACGTATGTGTGTGTGTGTGTGTGTGTCGCCGGCAGCGATGGACGTAGGGGCGCTGTCGTAGCGCCAGGCCATCTCTCGCCCGGAGCCGTCTCCGCCGACCTAGTTCAAGCGTCGACCGCTAGGGGCTGTGTGTGTGTGGGGGGGGGGGGGAATTCTCGCTAGCTCGTTCGCAATGCGAGTTCACGAATAGTTCGACAAAGTCACTAACAAAGTCACACTTGTTGTGTGAGTTTTCTCAACGACAGCTTACATTCCCCAAAACACTCCTTAACTATTGTCGGTTGCATGCGACCCAAGTTATCTCCGTTTTTTAAATCCCACAAGTATGTATATGTCATAATTTATTTTTAAAATTCACAATAACAAACAAGTTTTTAGGACAATCTGCGACGAGGTAAGGAATCTGTATTGGGGTTTTAAATTATGTACGAGGTTAGAAGAAATTGTTTTATACCTCTCAGTCCGTTTTAGAAAAGCTGTATATTGAATTTATTTTTGTTTACTTATATTTCGCTTTTTTTTTGTCTTGTGTGTGTGTGTGTGTGTATGTGAAATTTTGCAATCGATTTTAAACATCTAGACTGGTGATGTAGGCACCGCCTGCGTAGCTCTACGTTATGCATCCCGCAATACTGCATTGTTCTGCTCGTAACCTAACGCCCACGAATCCAGGGGCATTGAAAAAATATTACTGAACAGACAGACAAGAAAGCAAGTTAATTGCTTGCATTGTCGTCGAGTTCTGAGCTACGTTCGAAGTTTCAAGGATCTAGCTCATCGGGAAGTTTAGTTTAAAAATCGATTTAGAAATTTTTACCAAACAAGACAAGTCAGACAAGAAACAGGAGAAAATAAAAACTCGAATTATTATTACATATTTCATTCCGACAATCCTTTAAAAACGAGTAAACTAGTTTCTGTCTCCCTGTGTGAGCAACAATCACTGAGCTGCTATGGTGACGTCACACACACACGAGCATGCGTGTTTTCCCGCATGCTGATGGCGAGTAAACTCTCTCGATGTAATCGACATATCGTCGCTGTTACTGCAAAAGGTCGTATGTCAAAATGTCTCACTTTCCAGGAGATCAAAAAAAACTGTTTCATTCATCAGGGTTATATTATGTTATGAAATTTTGGGAGTATTCTTAGAATTATGCTTCTACTTTACAGTTATTGACAAACGACTTTTTGCCACAACATAGGTTGCCTTCCGAAATACACAAACAGCCAAAAATTTAAAAATGCCAATTTTTGACATACGACCTTTCGCAGTAACAGCAACGATAGTATCAAGTGGGCGCTACGACCCCGCTGGCTGTTTGCAGCTTCTCTTAAATCTTCCCGAGTAGCCGCCGACTTTCGTCTTTCAGTGTGCATTTCACATAGTCAATCAAATTCAAAATCAATTTAAAAATATTAAATTCTGTCAAGTAACTATGGTTTTATTTTTACTGACTACAGTTAACTGAGTCAAGGTTGGTTTCCACTAATTTCGCAGTGATTTTCACTGGAACATGTCGTTGACTGTATTTTCAGATGCTTCGAACTTATTTAAAAATATTTTTTCTTTAGCAAGTCGAATTTTTAATAGCCTCACAAGCTTTTAATTGTACTAAAAAAAAAATACTTTCATTCGAAAACCAAGTTTCCACCTGTCAAGGATAAGTTCACCAGCTGAACTAACGTTCAGCCTTCAAAACAAATTCCAAACGTTAAAACTGTGAATAGGGATAATAAACCTTGCAACAACCAATTCGTTGAATAACCTCATAAGTTAAAACTGGTGTTGAATGACGCAGGTCAGCCATCTGGACGAAATCAAACGAAAAAGTGAGCTCTTGCGCATGCGCGGAATTCGGGCAAAGGAAGAGGACATCAAAATCCGTTCTTCAAAAGTAAGGTATCATCACTGTCGTATCGTGCACTGTGGATACGCTTAGGGAGCAGATGTAGCATATTCAACACATAAGCCCTTTTTTTTTTCATCATCATCTGGGGATGATGACGATTCCTCTTTCTTTCCCTCCCTCCTTCAAACTAACCTTCGCCCACTTCGTCATCCCTTTGTACCTTCACGGGCAAGCCTCCATTGTCACGGCGCATCTCACTCGGACCGCCATTTTCAGGGATCCGCATTAATCCCAGCTCTCCCGCCCGTTGAGGGAGGGGGGGGGTGGAGGGGCACTTGCAGCCCCGCCAAACTCGTCAGCTCCAATTCGCAATTAATTTAATTACCACCCCTCCCCCTCCCCCCTTCGAGCAGCCCCCCCCCCCCCCTGACCGACCCAAGGCGGCGGTGGGCCGACAGCTGGCCCGAAAAGCGGGCGGAAGTGACGCGGACGGAGCGCGCACCGACAGGACTGGTCCACTGTCGCCGTGGCGGAGGGGTGGTGGGTAGACAGGGTTGCCGGACGGACTCGGAGACAGTGGCCATTTGCACCATCATAATCCAGTGCGTGATCTTTACTGATCACCGCTTGACCACTTTTTTTTTTTCCTGTCGCACCGTTGAAACGGGCGTTCATAAAAGAATCTCCCAGTTTCAAATGTAAATTATAAAAGATCATTTAGACTATTCAAAAAAAATCATGCATCAAACTGGAGGGAAGCCTTCTTTTCACAGACGAGAGAGCCAAACGCCCGATCGTGCATCTTTGTTTTTTTTTTTGTTCATTGTAAATAAATATGGCGGTGTTGATAAAAGGAAAGACCATAAACAAGGCAACGGTATTTATTTGCACGCCGCCATATTTTCGTTTACCGTGCGTCTGTGAATGTTTATTTTGGACTTTTCATGATAACTAATGGTCAATTAGGTTAGGTTAGCTACATTATAAATACTTTAAAACATTGTTGACGGTTGATTTGGTTAGGATAGCTACATAAATGATACGGGGAAAAAAACATTAACTTCGGGGAACTTCGCGTTTTGGCTCTCTCGTCTGTGAAAGAAGGCTTCCCCAAACTGAAGGTAAACTATTTTCTCACAAATGTTCCAATCAAAAGTCAAATTCTTCCCACACTTTGGTTAACACGTCCGGAGTAATGTGTCTCAATTCTGGCACATTATTAGGTAGCGGCGGGAAAGTAGTCAATATTTTAAATAAAATTCTTAAAGGAAAAAAAAAATCGCATGGCGTTTTTTTCAGGTGAACGCGTGGAGGCCAGCGAAAAAAGAGCTCTGTCACCTCGACCATTACGACCAATCCAACGGCCAGGGGCATCGACAGTTAAACTTTAAAACGAAACGCACGTTGAACTGATATTACAGATTCATTCTTACAAAATGGCAGAACACAAAATGCTTTGTAAACTTCTGTGTGAACCGCTTCTCGGGTGGGTTCATAGCAATGATCTCGGATCGACACTGCGCCAGCGGACATGGCTTGCATTTTCACTGACTTTAAGCAGGTTAATTTAATCAATAAGAGAATTATTCACAAAATTTCAGATCATATGTAATACAGGTCCCAAAACTTTTACTTATTAGTATTACAACCTCTTCCCACGCTAAATACTGCTATTTTAAATGTTAGAAATGCTTGTTAGTTTAGTTTAAATTTTTAAAATAATAATTCGTCATGATGTTTTCCTACCAAAACACAGTTCTAAGGATTTTCTTAATGACGTTAAACAAATTAAAGAATTAAATATTATTTACATTAGTTATTGTAAAAAAATAATTGTTTCAAATGTGATATATATATATAGTGTAACTCTTTCAATACCAACTGCAAAGATAATCGTACATTACTGTTTAGAACATGATTTGAGGGGTTAATTTGATAATTTTGAACAAATGTAATGTGGATAAATTCGTGGTAGACGATCAGTTTTCAAGCTCAGCCATTTATACTTCATATATGACCCCTCAAATCATATTCTAAACAGTAATGTACGATTGTCATTGCAGTAGGTATTAAAAGAGTTACACTATTTTGGTAAGAATTATTTTTTTGTTGTGCTGAGTTCAAATTAGTTGCTCCTTTGGTAAGCCCCCATAAATTTTAATTAAATTCTATTTTGCTAAATAAAATCATACAGCTGACAATAAATGATATAAAATCTTGTATTCTTATTATAATTTGCGTTCTTTTAGGGTACTTGGAGAAAAGGTTCTTTTACAACCCTGGAACTGCTTTCTCAAATTTATTCACTAGTCTAGATATTGATCTAGACATTATCTAGTTTGTGATCAAGTATCTTAGCGCAAATATAACATTTCTTAATATTCACATGGAATCAGCATCATAAAAAAATATTTTCCTGTAAGTACTGTAACCACATACTTATGTAAAATAATAACGAGCAGATTTATGAAATTTCTTATTCTTGGAATAAGAAATCTGGTATAGGTAGGTAAGACAGTTCTGTAGTTATATATATATATATATATATATATATATATATATATATATATATATATATATATGTGTGTGTGTGTGTGTGTGTGTGTGTGTGTGTGTGTGTGTGTGTGTGTGTAAATCCTACCTGAAAGAAAAATTCTTTGTTCGACAAACCACATTTATATCTTTGTAAATGGCGTAATAACCATTTACCTGTTTCAAAAAAAAATTGTTGAACTATCCAAACTAAACAATTAACACAATATACAATTGCGTTGACGAACCCATTTTGTGAGGACAACATACAAATTCTACAAAAAAAATATTGTTTGAATCAGTTCTATATATCAATTTCACAAAAAATACCAACAAACACATACAGAAGTTTGTGTGAGTATTTAGGTGTGTGTGTGTGTAGTCCGAAAGTATAAAACCATGTCACAACATTTAACTTTTAAGCACGAGTTGTACATTTTCAACTATATTTGTTGGTTTTTTCGCTAGAAGTAGGAAATCATTTATGAAATTTTAACTCATTGTCAATAGAACGTCTTTATTATAAAAAAATATTTTCATGGCAATATCGAAGCGTTTACATAAAATTTACTTTGGGGAAATAGTGATGGACGTAAACATTTCATTTAGGACATATTGGTGTGAGTGCTCTAATAACAAACATAGAGCGAAAAATGTAAATCATGACCACACAAGATGCCATCAATACTAAATACTTCATAACAAAATGGACTCTTTACCTCCGGTGTGTGTGTGTGTGTGTGTGTGTGTGTGTGTGTGTGTGTACCTCGGAGGCATAAGACAATATGTCCACTTTTTGACAAAATGCACTTTTAACTATAAACTTGGCCATCATTTGACGTTCTATCTAGTGACATCGCACTCTCATTCCCATTCAAAATCTCACTCCCACTATCACTCCAACTCTCACTTACATTCTCACTCCCACTCCTACTTTCACTGCCACACTCACTCCCACTCTCACCCCCAGTCTCAATCTTACTCTCACTCTCACTACCACACTAACTCCTACCCACTCTCACTCTCAAACTAACTCCCAACCCACTCTCAATCCCATTCTCACTCCCATTCCTACTCTCACTGCCACTCTCACTCCCACTCCTACTGTTACTGCCACTCTCACTCTCACACTAACTTCCACCCCACTCTCACTCCCACTCTAACTCCCACACTCTCACCTCCACTCTCAATCCCATTCTCACTCACATTCCTACTCTCACTGCCACTCTCACTCTCACTCCTACTGTTAATGACACTCTCACATTAACTTCCACCCCACTCTCACTCCCACACTAACTCCCACCCCACTCTAACTCCCACACTCTCACCTACACTCTCAATCCCATTCCTACTCTCTCTGCCACTCTCACTCCCACTTCTAGTGTAACTCCCACTCTCACTCTCACTCTATGCCAACCATTTGATTATATTACGTAATAAACAGTCGAATAAATACTGAGGTGCTCTTGGAAAGTGTTGAGGCTGTTCTGGTGACGAGTGCGGCGTGTGCCACTGCTATGCTGCTATTAGAGCTGTAGCAAACCGTATGTATTCGTTACTGAGTAACGGGTGCGACGTCTATATACGAGTAACGAAACGTTACACACAGCTGCATTTCGTTACTCGCATGTTTCGTATGTTTCACGCATACGCGCGCATATTCGATGAATTTACGTTACAAAGAACGATGTTTGTTTATTAAGTAAAGTATAATTTGGAAATTCGTCGTCGAAGTTTTTTTACTGTTTATTAAAGGTATTGTGTGTGTAGACAAAGTTTGAGATTGGAACAGAAATAACGTAAGAAAGTGTTTTTTACAAATTAGAAATATGTATGTTTTTGTTTTTTATTATCGCGAATTTTCACGTTTTTTTTATCTTATAAGAGATAATATAATAAGGCCGCTGTAATGAGATTTAATTGTTTCTTGTTTAACAAAAATTGTTAATTATCAAATATTGTTAATTGTATATATTCTATTTATTATTATTTACGTGACGTCATATTGTACGCGTACGCAATACGACTCGATTCGTTGCATGTTATGTGGTATCAGAAGTAACGAGTAACGATACGATAGTAACGAGTACTGATTGTTATAGTAACGAATACATACGGGTACGCTTTTTTTCGTTACTTTTACACCTCTAGCTGCTATAGCCCGGCAACTTAGTAATTGACCTTGTACGTTTCCGTTCCGCGCAGCTACTCCCTCCCTAGCTCCCACCCCTCCTACCCCTGCAGAATCGTCTGCTGGTAGGGGAGGGCCCACTCCTCCCTCGAGGACAAACGTACACGAACACACTTCACTCTCTCCGCGACGTGGCTGAAAGGTGTTATATTCCCACTAACGTGACACTGTTATCGTGTAAACCGACCCTGCGAAGCACTGTCTTCGGGAGCTGATCCCCCCTCCACTCCGCTGGAATCACGTGACCGCTCTCTGACACTGGGGGTCCGCGCAGTAGAGCTGTAGCAAACCGTGTGTATTCGGTACTGAGTAACGGGTGCGACATCTAGTACCGAGTAACGAAACGTTACACACGAATGCATTTCGTTACTCGCATTTTTCGTATGTTTTACGCATGCGCGCGCTTATTCGTTACAAAGAACGATGTTTGTTTATTGTATAATTTGGAAATTCGTCGTTCAAGTTTTTTACAGTTTATTAAAGGTATTGTGTGTGTAGACAAAGTTTGAGATTGTAACAGAAACAACGTAAGAAATTATTTTTTACAAATTATAAATATGTATGTTTTTGTTTTTTATTATCGCGTATTTTCACGTTTTTTGTTCTTATCTTAAAAGAGATATTATAATAAAGCCGCTCTAATGAGATTTAATTATTTCTTGGTTAACAAAAATAGTTAATTACCAAATATTTTTAATTGTTTATATTCGATTTATTATTATTTACGCGACGTCATACTGTACGCGTACGAAATACGAATACGACTCGATTCGTTGCTGTTACACAACATAGCATGTTATGCGGTATCAGAAGTAACGAGTAACGATACGAAAGTAACGAGTACTAATTGTTAGAGTCCCGGAAATTTCGCGGATTCCTCTCGCCTCAGGATAGAATTCAAAGTTATAGGTGTGCTCGACCCATGTTTACTTTCCCATTGGTTGATTTCTTAGCGAGAACATTTTTATCCTTGTTTATTTGGCACTACCTGATTCGCTCACTTCTCTCCTAGCTGGACATCGTTGGCTCACGGTCGTAGAGGGGGCGTGTCCAGATAACTGCGGTCCAATCATGAACACAGTGCGACAGTGTGGAGGTTTACATTCTAGCTTGCGATTAAATGAATGTGCGAAATTTCCGTGGCTCTACTAATTGTTATGGTAACGAATACATACGGGTACATTTTTTTTTCCGTTACTTTCACACCTCTACCGCGCAGGTTCGGAAACAAAAAGTTGCCGGACTATAGGGCTGGGGCTATTGGGGTGGTGGGGGGGGGGGAGGGGTACTCACCTTGCCCCGGCCAGTCGGACCGCTCGTGCGCCAGCATGACGGCCAGGTTGAGCTCGCACTCCTCGCGGCTCGCGAAGCTGAAAGGCCGGTCCCCGGGGCAGGAGGGCACCTCGGCGCATGCGCAGTGCGGGCCCACCAGGTTGCAGCCGCTCGCCTTGTTGGGGTCGGCGCAGCGCACCTCGCTGCCCGGCGCTCCTGTTCGACACCAAGGTGCGGATCCAGCATGAAGGTCAGGCGAGGGCCGAATTACATTTTCTAATACAATACACGCACATGCAGAATTCAAATATTTACTTGGTTTTGTTTGCAGTTCAAAAAGTCCTGTTATCCGTAGCTAGAGACCTGCAAAAATTCGCGGATTCATTCGGTGATAGGCTAGAATTCAAACGCATATACCTCTAAGATAATTTTTGCTATTGGTAGAGACCAGAAAAATTCGCGGATTCATTTCGTGATAGGCTAGAATCAAAATACGTTTGCCTTTTTACTGCATCAGTGATTGGGCCACAGTTTATCTGAATGACACTCGGCCAATGAAAAACTTTCAACAAAAGAAGTATCGAATCACTAGCGTCCCAGTTAACAGGTGTCGCGAGTCAGTAGCCAATGAGCAGATGTAATTTCCCCGCGTGCATAGAGGTTCATGAAGTCTATCCTACAGGTCACTGAAATCGCGAACTTTTCCGGTCTCTAGCTATTGGGCTTACTGTTCATCTGGACGAATCTCAACCAGTCATAAAACCCTCCAAACCAAAAGAAAGATCGATTCACAAGACAAAACCAGCTGAGACGACGACTTACAAAAGTCGGCAGCCAATGAACTGGAGTTATTTGCCCCGAGTGTACAAGGGGTGTATGTGCAGTCTATCCTGAAGGGGCCATCGAAACCCGCGAAGTTTGCAGGTCTCTATCTATAGCACTACAGCAAAATAACACTTATGTAAGTTTGGAGAAACTATGGTAAGCAATTAGGAGAAAATTTTATATAAATATATATATATATATATATATATATATTCCGGGTTCAGGGGAGGGCCATGCCGCTATGACCCCCCCCCCCCCCCCCTCTGTATCCGCCAGTGGTCGACACACGAGCCTTCCTTTCCACGGACGAGAGAGCCAAACTCCCGATCGTTATAGAGACCGGAAAAATTCGCGATTCAAATGACCTATAGGATAGACTCCATGATCCTCTATGCACGCGGGAAAATTACACCTGCTCATTGGCTACTGTCTCGCGACAACTGTTTAACTCTGGGACGCTCGCGATTCGATACTTCTTTTGTTGGAGGTTTTTCCATTGGCCGAGTGTCATTCAGATAAACTGTGGCCCAAATCATCGATGCGGTATAAAGGCAAACGTTTTTGGAATTCTAGACTATCACGAAATGAATCCGCGAATTTTTCCGGTCTCTACCGATCGTGCATCTTCGGTTTTTTTTTTTTGTTCATTGGAAATAAACATGGGGGTGTTGATAAAAGGATGCTAATGGTCAATTAGGTTATGTTAGCTACTTTATAAATACTTTAAATCCATTGTGGACGGTTGATTTGGTTAGGATAGCTTCATTAAAGATACGGGGGGGGGGGGGGAAATGGGTGCGTTACTTAGGTACGCGCGTGAGAAGTTATACTTCTTTGGCATCATTAAAAAAATAGTTTTTAATTACATGCAAATAATTCTCCATGGTAGCGTTATTCTCCATGGTAGCGTTAAACGTTTAACGCAACCTTGTTGGAAGTCGCATTAGAAGTATAACCTCAAAAAAATGCGAGCATAAAGTTCGGGGAACTTCGGGTTTTGGCTCTCTCGTCTGTGAAAAGAATGCTTCCCTGCAAAGGTACCTAAATGTAATGAAATTAATTAAATGAAGTGAAACTATAAGAAACTGAATCAAAAGAATACCAACTGAAAAAGAAATTAAAAAATATGTTAATTGAATAGTTTTTTAAAGAAACAAATGTTTTAAATGTACAACTGTACACGCTGATACAGATATATGTGTCGTTCGATTAGGTTATGTTTAAAATACGAGATGCACGAGGTAAAAATAGCAACAAAAAATCTGAAAAGAGAAAAAAAAACAATTTAGTGATCATGAATTATTATTTTTTTCGTCAAACAATGCATCAAGTAAACAACTTGCGAACTGAAATGAGCCTCGAGTCCCTCCTTGCCCGTCCCCCCGCCCCCCTTACCAAACCCTTCCGCGGGGGCACAACAGTCACGGCGTTTCCGTGGGCAAGTTTCATCCGTATTTCAACTTTCAAATAGCTGCTGATCGTCACACTAGAACATACTGAACATTCATGTATTTCGGTTATTACTTGATTGTCTTTCATGCTTTGTTCTTACGTCAATTTATTATCTGATGATTTCGCTAAAAAAAAAAAAAAAGTCAAAAGTATATATTGTCGATTAGCTGGCAATAACGCCTAATTAACCTGTCAGTAACTTTACATGGGGACAAAAAATGTATTATTTATGTAATCCTGTGTTTCCTTTTAAAACAACAATTTGAATACTTTTTTTTTTTTTGCTATAACGCAAGGTTAAGCAACTACACTACGCCTATTATCTCAGCATGGAGCCTACTGGAGTTGATAAGTCTGGTTTGTGTATTAAGGCGGTTTAATTTTTGTGCGATAGTGCTGCTATCTGTAAAAGTAATTTGTTTTTCCTTCGTAAAAGCTGTAACGGTGGAAGCGAAACGTTAGCGAGGATGCGTCAGAAACAAAAAAAAAAATCTGTTTCGTTAAAAAAGGAATGTCAGTTGTCCGGTATTGTTAGCTAAGCGACGGATATGCAAAGCAGAAATAAATGTAGAATACTTGGAAACACAATTATTCCTGCCGCTACTGTGTGTTCAGGCATATCGGGCTGTAATGGGAAGGAAACATATTATTGCAGCCCACTAAGGATTACAATAATTATTATTTTTAAATGATCTATCTCTCTCTCTCTAAACTTATGAAGCTATAAGTTGCTTCAGTTTTCTCGTTGTATTTTGCTTGTGTTTCTTTTCTTTGAAATCCTGGAAGGTAGGAGTCCGCAACACACCCCCCCCCCCCCTTTTCCGACCCTTGATGCCACACAACTAATAAGAGTAGTACGTGCACATTAGTCTCAAGGAGCAACAAGCCACGAACTACCAACTCTCCCCCAGTAAACTATGCGGACGCACCACAACGCCAAAATACCACAACACCGAACGTACAATAACGCCGAAAACCATAACGCCGAATGCCAAATTGTCTACAACGCCGACAGCTATAAAACTGCTGTGTACCACAACGCCGAATCACCACAACGCCGAAATACATTAGCGCCGAAAAATGTCATTGCAGGACTGCCACAAAGGTTAGGTTAGGTAAGGTAAGGTAAGGTTAGGTTAGGTTAGGTTACGTTAGGCTAGCCTAGGTTTGGTTAGGTTGTGGTATTTCGGCGTTAATATACATTTAAGAAACACACACATTCATTTAGTTGTTTTTCATTTTGCTCCTGTGCCCCCCCCCCCCCCCCCCCCCCCCTCTCCAAGCAGCAACATTTTTCGGCGTTACTGTATTTCGACGTTGTGGTACACAGCAGTTTTCTAGCTGTGGCGTAGTGCGAGGAGAGATAAATAACTACTATCACATTTGTTTACTCGCTGATTGGGTTTCTACGGAAGCTACTGCAAAAGAAACTCTCGAATGTAACTTGTACTGCGTGTGGCACAGACTGGATGAAGTCAGCACAACAGCCACTTGTATCGGTTAGAAGGGTGAGAGAGGGGCCAGTGGAAGAGAAGGGGGGGGGGGTGGAAGTAAAGCCACGGAAATTTTTTAATAAAACGAGAGTAAGATACAGCAAAATGTGTTTGCTACATTGTAACAAAAAAATTCTAATCCTCGTTCTGCGCAGAAATTTTTTTTTTCTGTTCTTTTACAAAAGATTCCTTTGGAATCCAGTTGGGAAGAAAAAAATAGTTTGCAATGCTACAAGAAAGATATTGTAACTCTTTACAACACATGACCATGGTTATTTTTGCATGTATATTTAATATGTTTTTTTTTCGAGACAATACTGAGTATTTATAACTAAAACTGGGCCATAATTTTAAATTTTAATTGATGTTTCATTCAAGCGTTTTTTTTTTACCACGGAAAGGATAGTCGAATATTCAACAATTTGACTTCATTTTGTTTTATTATCCTTAGTAAATTGCACAGTAGTTAATTCTGGAAAGCTATTCAGGGAACGGTTTTCAAATAACTTTTAACTA